>NC_050602.1:3182142-3818571 GCF_013368585.1 Megalops cyprinoides
GCAATGTGGGGGAGAGCTTCGATCAATCTGCAATCCCTATGAGCAATCACACTCGGAGAATGATTCATGCCTAATCCTCGTAAAGTGCCTTGTAAATCTCTTTGGCACAGTCATAGAAGTGAACAACGTGGTAAGTACTGTGTGGTACGGATCGATGAATTACTGCCACGTTGAAAAATATTACAATCTGTACAAGCAAAGACAGTGAAGAACCGCCTTCCCTCCCCAACCTCAAACTGCAGACACTTACCGAGATATGGATCCGGATATACGTACACCAAATTGAGTCAAAAACGTTTATTGAGGAAATAATCCAATCATCCATTCCGTGTTCATAGACTTGACTTTCACAACGGATACAGACTTCGTGTAACCACGTCTGTCTCGCAACAACCACATCAAAGAAGGTTTGAACCCAATAACTAAAGAACTCCAGAATGTCAATAATCGATATTATTACCACTGAATACTGCGCATATTAGATATGTACACTTTTGTTAACCACATATATTTTAATATTCCACGTAGCGAAGATCGCATGTTTGAATCACCGGACCCCTGCCCACCCCCACCTCCCTGCATTGCATGAAATTCGAGGTCTCTCAATGTCAGTCATGACTCTGTGCTGCATTCACTCACCCTGTCCGCAACAAAAAAATAAGAATATCGATGATCTATCTGTATTATTTTACTGATTTTATTTTATAATACTGGGATTGTTTTGTTCAATTATTTAATATTGCTTGCTTTAATGTTTGACCTTTGTAAAGTTATCTTAATTTTGCTTTCATTTTAAAACGAAACACTGCAATTCTTCAGGACGAGGAGGGCACACAAATCCGCTTGAAAATCTCGCTAATGTAGATGTAGCTACTCCAGTTCTGCCGCTGAAAGGAGAACCTAAGTCACTATGGAGTCAAGCTGACAGGAACACAAAAACTCACTCACACGATCGACCCAAATCTATCACAAGATGCTGGCAGTTTCATATCATCCCTTAAATCACGGAGTTGTTTCCCCCCGTGAGCTACTTGTTGACCTCAAGTAACAATCGCCAGCATACTACTTCAAAAACCTCTAGCCTGACACAAAATGAGATCTACAAATAGAAGGTCTATATAGATTATAATACTTAATGCCTAATATACACATAATTGGCAGGTAATGGCTTCTCCAGTCCGTGACACGAAGTCATTCGATATAATGTAGAATTAAAAATGAACTATTCAGAGGTTATGCTAACATTCCACTAACGTAAATACAAAGTAATTAGCACTGTCTAGTCTAGGCTCCCTGTCTCCCTAGGCTGTCACATATTTAATGTTCACATTTTCCAACAGAGGGACGCGACCCATGGCCTCTTCAGATTGATAATGCAGAGATCTAACGTTACCCCGGTATTCGGATCTGGTCCTGACACAGCTACCACGCAAGATCACTTAGTTCCACGCAAAGGACGAATTTAACAACATAATTTAACTGACGTTGGCTAGCTACACAATCTCAATTTCAAGAAGATAATCTAGATAGCACAGGGTTTAATAGCATTCAGGGACATCATAATCTTTACTTTTGTTGCTTATAATCTAACAGCAAATTTACTGCGCCGCCTGGGAATTACCATGACAACGCACCTTCCACTAGGTGCTAATGCAAAATTAGTTAGCTATATAAAGCTATAGTATTAGCTTCAAAAGCAACTTCAGACACGTCAGCTAGTCTAGCTAGCTGATGTATGGTTAACTGTTTGTTAGCTTTGCTTTGCCAAAACCATTCGTTGATGTAAAACAGCTATGAAGATCCAGTCTAGCTAAATTATGAAAAACTTAAGGTACGTATGATAGTCTACATAATGTTGGCTTATTTTCTAAATTTTAGCTGTAAAACTACACTTACTCAGCTAACACACCTACAAGAGAAACACAAAGCACAGTTTAGCAAGATCTAGCTATACTAGCTAATTAAAAACAGTCTTCTTACCGAGACGACTCCTCGGAAAACCCACCGTCAAGAAGCCTGACTTTACAAAACAGAACACCGTTGACAAAGGGAACAGAGGAGAGCTCATCCAGCTCGAAATCAATTCTAAACTTGAATTTCTTTTTCTTCATCATGATGAAAGCCATCTATTGCGATCTGTGCGTGGACAGCTTCCTTGAAATGTCAGCCCCCAGCAGCAAGAGCAGTCAGTATTGAGTTGAAACATTTACACCCCCATGATCAGGTACCTATTCGCACTAGACAACGCAAAGAGCGGAAGAAGTCCTTTTTTGTAGCATGGAATGAATACTCTATTCTACGAACACTCTCTGCGTTTGATTACAATTGGTCTAAAGGATACATGTGACCACTTTACACCAATAAGAGTGTACAGCGATGATTTTAATGGAAAAAAAGATTTTATGACAACCAAAGGTTGAGCATGACGTTTGATTGTTACGTGCTTCAGTGTGGCTTGCTGGTTTAAAGTTTTGGAAGTCGAGATGCAGTATGTTTTGGGGAAATAGAAATGCCAGTGTAACTAGAGCTAACTATCTCGCTAGTCATAAAAAACGACATTATAAAATAATACAAGTGGGAAGAATTATGAATTAAACAAGTACGAATATCAGTCTTACAACCATATAGCGGATATTCAGAATTGTATTTTGGAAACGTTTGGATAATATCTTTAACATCACCCCGATTTGGACTAAGCGACATATTTTTTTCTCCACCCTACCCCCTGCGGGAGGCACAGCTGTCGTTCTTGAATCTCAACAAAGACACATTATAAGCAACACTGACATGAAACCATTTTGAACATGCACACATTTACATGTCACAGAAACCATCTGCATTACTGAGACGGTAACAATTCATGCTTAGCTTTAGGCTTAGGAAGTAGGTCAAAGTCGGGTCATTTGTCACAAATAGTGAAACATTCTATTCAGCATAATTAATTTGCATTCAAAGTGATTCAAATTTATTGTTGACTTTCTCTGGGAGGTGCAGGAGTTTAGTGGCCGGCACTACATGCTATCGACAATACGAAGAGTCGAATGCCCTCGCAAAAGGTCCAGCAAGTTATTTCACAACACTCGTCATCTTAACTGAACTGGTCACGAAAACCCTTGCAGACTTACCGAACAGAAACACTGCACGCGTATCGCTAAATTACAGTGAACTACCAAGACTCTGCACACTTGCGATTCTGCTTCAGTGAATATTCAGAGATCACATCCTCGTGCTGAGAAATTTTGCCTAAACAGTTTGTGGTAACAGTTGGGGTCAAATTTTGACGATGCTTTGTTATCGTTGTGCTAAATGAATCTGTTGTGCATTAAGACCGTATTTTCAATACAACCACCACACACAAAGAAGAGGGTCATTCTTAGTGGTACAATGATCAAGGTCGTGGCCCCCCCCTAGTGGATATGTAGTAATACTACACGCTTTTTCAAAATGGGGGAAAAGTAGACATTTTACTACCAGGTCAGCATTGTGTGACATAACTTGTAATTTATGTCGATCCACATTAAAAACAATTTCTAGCGAGATTTCTCTGACGCAAATTCAGCAAAGACATAAGGCAAACAAATCCGTTAAAACCGAATGTACAGAGATTAATGACTGCTTTTCGAAAGACTTACTGAAGAAAAAAGGTTGATATTGTCAATGCTTTACAGTCAGTTTAATCCAATGTGACTTGCCGATGACATAAGATTTTTTTTTCTTTAAAAAAACTTAGTTAATGCAATAAATATAAATGTGCACTTGTCGTACAGTCTTAACCTTTTCCTTTAGCTAGTATGCTTTTAAATTGATTAATTTAAGAATGGGGTGGGACCCAGGTCACGCAATGCACACTATCTCAAAATTACTGACTTGATGTGTGTGTGTTGCTCTCATAAACTGCAAGCAAGAAAAGGAAGAGAAATGTGGTATAAGATCCAAACAATATGCCCCCTCAGTGTGCAATCCATTCTTTACATAAGTAGTAATCGTGAAAAATAAAACAGGAGGTTTTCCCATGTCGCACAAAGTGTTGGTAGTAGGTACGGCAACATTATCAACCAGACTGTCGATAATGGCTGTACTAGTACAAATAAAACGAATTCTATCTGCAAACGAACCTCTCACCAATCAGTGTTTCAAGTCTTAAAACAATTATGGACGTCGAAAGGCTTGTTCAGAGCGAGACAACTCATTAGTGAGTTTTACCACAATAAATTAAAATAATTCACCGTGTTTCACTCGTGGGACAACTCAAGTGCGCACTAGGCAAGGCTGAGCGCAAGAAATGCAACACTCCTTGTTTCAGAAGTTTCCCCCTGCGTACAGCTATGAACACGTCGTCAACAACCACAAAAAAGGGGAAGTTACTGAATTCGCTACTTGTACTGTAAATACAAACAGAATACCGTAAATCCTGTAAAGAACAGACATCGTTGTGATGGTAAAATGGAATATAAAGGATATGTCGTTTACCAATCGGGGCACATCTTCATGGTTTAACGCAGTAACCTGCCTTTGGTATATCATCGCAAAACAGGCAATTCTCCGTTTCAATACTGGGCTTTAGTCCCACCCTCTTCCTCCAAGGATCGCCTCAACACAACGAACCCGTGTATTTTATAGCAAAATACAGGGCCATACTAAAAAGGCTCTGGTTTTCGGATAACGAGTATTTCACAGGGTTACCGTGTAACCGATAACAAATAGGGAGGGATTAACGAGCTACTGTAAACTATCGTCCTCGCGTCGCAGACTGGATTCCCTTATGCACGCTGCAAGTAGTTGCTAGTTTTCCACCTTAAAATATTATTTATTTATTTACCTATCTGGGCCTGTGTTATTTGTGCTTGTAGATAACTTTTAAAATGTATCAGGTGGTTAGAAAACTTGTGTTTACCGATTCACATTGCTGGGATGCCGACAGTAAGAGGTCTTACCAGGATCTGTTCGAGAAGCTGGACACCAACAAAGATGGGAAAGTGGACGTTGCTGAGCTGCGAGCGGGCCTTACAGCGATGGGAATATCGTATCGGCAAGGTGCAGCACAGGTAAATGTGCCAGTTTGTAGGACCCACAGACACTGTCACACTGTTGCATCGAAACATTGTTCGTGATTTTATTGCAGTGTTAATCCCACGCGACGTCCGTAAAAACCGAATCTGAAGCAGTACAATGTAGGCTAATGCATCGATAGTGATTTCACGTTAGCACACCATTTGTGATATGTGGGGTTTATTTTCTCGTTTCGATGCACGAATTTCCCTTGTTTTCCTGTTATTCAATACTAAACTGACGTTACAAATGATTGGAAATATAATTTAGGCTACTAGCTACAGTTTTTTCATTGTCCGGATTAGACACTAAATTATTCTGCCGTCAGAACAGGCTGCTTCAGAGTATTATACCCTATACCATTACAGAATGAGCATTCCGCGTGTTCCGCGCCTTTCAGAAAATAACCCTTGTGACAGTTCGTTTATTAACCCACGTATTCATTCATTCATTTGGTCATCTGAAGTCCATTTCCCATTATCGTCATTTTCACAATCGGCCAAACGAGGTGCCATCGCCCACAAACTGTGGTAGTGCGAAATCTGATAGAGAGAAAAGAATTCCCCTGGAGGGTTTAGAACAGGCCAGTACAGGTTTTAAATACACAGACAGATTTAAAGCGTTCCAACCCGAGCTGTTGCATTCCCTAAATCCCAGTCGTTCCAGTTGTTCCTATACTAACATGAGATCGCATCACTCCCCTCTTTAATTAATCTAAACTAAGAAGGCTCATAAAGCCACCTAGTATATTCTGGGCAATTTCTTATTGCCTATTTGTAACTTTGGATATTATCAGCTGCCACAGGAACAACCTAAAATTCCCAGTCAGCGCTTAAACTGTATTAGGTTTTATGGCCTCTTATAAAGGCAATTCCATGTCCCTGCTGCAAAACGTTCTCTGTAAAGCAACTTTGCAAGTGTGTTTGTTTATTCAAATGTAGTAGATTATTTAATCATAAGGCTTATTCTTTATTACTGGTAAAATACCAAAAACTAATTCAAACATTACATAGATTAACATTTAGGGTCAGAAGTTGTTTCCAGGTCTTCTTGTGTTTGAATACATTTCAGAACAGCAATTTGAACTCTTACAACACTCAGTGGCAGAATACAGCACCTGTTTTGGGAGAGATTTGGATATGTGGTTACATGATGCTGATATTGTTTGAGGCCTCATGAGAATTTGAAACATACATAAAGACCGCTATGTCCTACAGATGTGATAGTTATTGCAAAAGTGAAAGTAAGGAAAAGCATCTTCCACAAATACAAACACATTCACACTGTTGTGTGTGTGTGTGTGTGTGTGTTGTGTGTGGGTGGGTGTCTCTATGAACGGTTGACTCATTTCTCTACATATATGTGTGCTAAAGGGATAAAAAGGATGCCAGAGGCGGAAGACCTTTCACCCCATCTTTAAATATTTTGTTAATTTTTAAAGACTGATTTTTATACTGAAAAGGGAAGTGCTTGGCTTTTACAGAATTGATTAGCTTCATTTCCTCATAACAAAATTATGTGGTCATTGAACTGAAGTGAGTAATGTCAGTAGTAAGCAGAGCATTTAATTACTTTTAAGGGTCTCCTTGATGCTGGGGATTTCTGTGAGCTGGAGGTTTTTAGGTTGGGTTAGGCTTTTAGGTCTCAAGAGAGACTGGAAGGTTTTGTTTCATACAGAAATATAGCCTACTCTTGATGTAAGTTGGTGTCATACTGTAACAGCATGATAATGAAATTAATGAAATAGCATCTTCTCTGATCATTTTTGTCTCTCTAGAAAATTGTGTCATCCGGGGACAAAGATAAGGACGGTGGACTTGACTTCAAAGAGTTCTCCAGATACCTGAAAGAACATGAGAAGAAACTACGTCTCACGTTCAAGAGTCTTGACAAAAACAATGATGGTATGTCCAGCTGGACCAGTGTGCATGCCATCTCCAAGGCAACTATGGAAAAATGTTGCAGATTTTACATGTTGCTGCGTTTTACCACACAGTTGGTATATGTGAATTCTCAGGTCGATGTGCTATGCTCAGAGATAATATTATGTTAGTTCTAGAGTGGCTAAGTTGGCTAACTACTTGTCTTGAGCAAAGGCTGAACCCTATGATCCCAGCCATTTATGTTATCAGCCAACAATGGCTAGGAGCCCACACCAACATAAAAAATTGGCTTTGTTCTGCTGGGGGTAGGGGTGAGTAGGTTGGTCAGGGTTTCTGGGTTTCGCTGCGTCAGGGCACCCTATGATTTGTGTTACCACTCTCAGACACTCCGCGACTCATCAGATCCCAGGATGTTATTCAAGTGTGGTCAGTTGAGAAGCAACTATCCAACAGTTGGCTGCTATACCATGATGCATTATGGGGCTTGTAGTTTGAAGAATAACATACAAATGTATTAGAGGATTGTGTTTATTCCGCTTTAGCACTCCTGCAAGAACATAGAGATTGTTGCACTGACACAAGCCTAATGTACAATTGCTAATATTCAGCAAACTCCCATATTGGAGATAAAAGTATATATAAAGAGGCTTTGTCAGCCTTTATTTCACAAGTAACAAAGTAATGCTTTATATGTAACTCACACGACAGTCTGTCACCCTGTTCGTGGTGTGCATGCAAATGTTTATGATGAGTGCAGAGCTGGGGATTAAAAACTAAGCCTGCTATTGAAAACACCAGGAGTTCCACAGAGCGTTTTACTGGACTTAGATGAGCAGGGACTTTTGGAAAGGGCCTTTACCCATCAGCTGGTGTTTTTCTTTTCTGCAGGCCGTATTGATTCCATGGAGATCCAGCAGTCACTCGCGGAGCTGGGGGTGGACATATCCAAAGAGGATGCCCAGAAGATTCTCCAAAGGTCTCCCCAGTGATCACTTTACTGACATCTCACTGCTCACTCTGCTGTGCTGCTGCGTACAGCTAAGCTAACGTTTTTCCTCACATTTGGACTCAAAATTGTTATTAGAACAGCTTAGTCAGAAGAAAATAGGCAAAAACTGGGCAGTGTCTGAAAATTTGTTCCCACATGAAACTGTCTCAGTGAGGTTTACCAGTTGGAGAGAGAATTTAAAAGCATGGTGGCTTCAATACACACATCTGCTTGGAGAGGCGCACATGGATTATCAGAAGGAATTGGTCTTCTAACCCAAAGCTTGCAGGTTTGATTCCTTGGAGGTATTCTGAAGATACAAGGGGCACTTTAGGTACCCACATTGCTTCAGCAAATGTCCAGTTGTATAAATGGATGACATGTAAGGTATATTACTCCCTCTGGATAAAGGCGACTGTAAAGTGAGTTACTAATCATATTCATAACCCTGTAGCGATTCAGAGGGTTTGTGATTCAGGGGGTTGCTGGGAGTCTGTGGTTGTGCACCGGGCTGTGGTCATGTTCAGAAAGCTGTAGCGGAGCAAGCGGGGGAGCAGAGGGTGCGGTTGCCCCGGGCTCACGGTTTTTCCAGTTACAAAGGGGCCCACCTTTGTAGGTGGTCTCACACACAGTGCAGGACTAGCTCCGGGTATTCTCTGACCCTAACAGCAGATATGCAATCAGCCTTACCCCCCCCCCCCCCCCCCCCCCCCACCCCTTACCCCAGCAATTCAGTGTAAAATTCGGCTTCTGATCCAGGATCAGTTGCTGTGAGCAGAAAGACACTGCTGAAGTGCAGGAGAGAGGAAGTCCTGTCTGTAGTGAGATTGCAGAGCAAACTCACTTCTTTGTTACTCAACTTTGTTACTCAACAAGTTCTTTTATTTTCCCTTTTTCAACAACCTAGACAAACATGCATATACATGCAGCAATACATACAGTGTAGGCTCAGGTGAAATGATGGACGTCTATAATTTGGTCAAGCCCCTGTCAGATAAAGAAAGAATAGACCAGCTGTCTTATTATGTTATGTTGGATGTTACTTTTAAGGAACAGTCTTCTGAGGTGAGGACTGTGGTCATGTGGGTTTACATATCATACAAACCTTGATTTGAATATGTTTCATCATACGAATGATAGAGTTCATAGTGATGGTGCTGTTAAAGTTCATCTAGCCTCGTAAACCTATTATAATTTTAAATGACTCACTATAACCTATAGTGAAAGTGAGTCATTTAAAAACAGGTCTTACAAACTACTTAGGCGGAAATAAGGTGGATTGATCATCTCATTCATTGCTAGGCTCTGTACATGACCTAACCTCCTGATCTGTTTTATTGCCGTTATATTTGCTGTGTCTGGTGTAAACGAAGGATTGTGGAGTTTGTTACATTGTTAATTTGCCTAGAAAATGCCCTTATCTAGGGCCAACTGACATGGCTAACATATTTATATATCAGGCATTTAAATGGCTGGTTATTTACTGAAGCAGTCCAGGGTAAATGACTTACTCAAGGGTACAACAGCAGCCTTGCCCAGCTCACCCAGGGTTCAAACCTGGAACCTTCTGATTACTTATCCAGTTTAACTGCCACACTATCGAGTGAAACATCATGAGAGTACTGTTCAGTGTGTTTTCAGGGCAGCACATTCATAGCGTAGTACATTCACCTCTCTGCAGCGCATTCCCTTCTGTGCATGCTGCAAACTGTAGAGCCGTTTCCTGTCTCTGCCCACAGCATCGATGTGGACGGCACCATGACGGTGGACTGGAATGAGTGGCGGGAGCATTTCCTCTTCAACCCGGCCACCAACATCCAGGAGATCATCCGCTACTGGAAGCACTCCTCAGTGAGTGTGCCAGGGCACATGGCTGCGTTCGGGGGGGTTGGCCATGAGAGCACACGCGTGTGTCAGTGAGGTCAGCCTCCTGTCACACTCATTGACAGCCCAACAGATGATGTCCCCATTGCTCTGATCAGTGCCACAGGGTGATAGCTCTTTCTCACAGCAGAAGGGATGGTGTCTGAAAGGCACAAAGGGGGAGGAACTAGGCTACGCAATAATGTACAGCTTCATGTGATCAGAAATCTACTTCCTGTATTATATAACTAATACATAAATAAGTGATGAGGGTATTGGCAATAGGTCTGTCTCTGTCTCACACACACACCAGCGAACTTGAATATGATAAAATATAAAGAGTATCTCAATAATTGATGAGGCTAGCTCCCTCTCTTTCTCTTTCATACACACATAAGCACACACATGTAAAATGTCACACTGATGTGTGTATAGATTATGGGAAGGATGTGATATAAGTGAGATGTAGTGTATTTTCTGCTTCCTGGAACATTGCCACTACTTGTGTAATGGTTCACAGCTTCCTCACAATCAGATAGGCAGAGTGCTCTGCAGCTTGGCTTGTCATGCACATCTGTCATAGGGATGGCTGGTTTCAGGCTGCTCTTCTGAAGGAGCATTGACCCATTGCCAGTGCCACATACCTTATTTAACTATAAAGGTGGTTGAGAAATGTGTGCTCTGCATTGAGGAATTGTACCATAGAATGTGACCCATTTTCATTTTTGACTCAGCTTGCCTCCAGCTGCAGCTCAGAGCACAGACACGCTCAATGAGCTGTTGAGTGAAGGCTGAAATCTTGATCAGTCGTTCATGCTAATGTCTATCATGCCATAGGTTACTTAGTGGATAATTAGAGGTTGGAGCATGTGCATATCAAGTGTGCTGCACACAGAGCACAGCACAGCCAGTCACAAAGAAAGGATGTAGACAGATCATCCCGGCTCGCTCTCATCCAGGTCATTCATTAGATAAAGTCGCCTGACAGTGCATGGCTTAATAATCATCACACAAAGTCATGTGACCCATACAATAGCCTTTGCCAATCACTAGGCCCCCATGACCTCAGCAGACATCAAAGGACAGTCCTTAGATATGCTGTTTTGCTTCTAAATCCAGGTTGTTCCTTAGATCTGCTGTATTTCACTTCTAAATCCAGGCTGTATTCTCAATGATAATAATAATATTGTGGCATTTCATAACTATGGAAATGTTTTTTTCCAATTTTTTATTTTCTCATTTAGTTAAAAAAAAATAGAAAGTTGTATCATCATGTTTCCAGTCATGGTTATGAGCTCTTGAGTTTAGTTTAATCTACCCAGGGCTCAGATAATTTAATTAGAGCTTAGTGTGTTCAGCCTGCAAATGGCTTATGAGGCAGAGGTCAGGACTGGGGAAGGATGGAAATGGAACCTGACACCTAAGCACTGAACCCAGAACAGCCTTGTGTTTTCTGCACACAGTGGGTGTGTAGGATTATGGCTGGGTCAGCTGATCCTAGGCAGGTTGTTAGGGGTAGAATGGGGGAATGGCTGAGAAGTGTGCACCAAAAACACAAATGCAGTCTTAAATATTACAAGTAGCATTTGGTTAGTAGCTACCATTTGGTTGAAAGTATCCTGTTATCCGTTGTGTACAGATAAATGTTTAGCAGTCTCAAATGAACAGTACACGTGCATGTGTAGCAAGTTTCTTGTGAATATCTGTTGCTGCAGGATAGCAAAAATAGAATAATGCACAAGGAGATGCGTCTGTCAAATGCACTGACGGAGAGTGTAAGAGTTAATGAAGTGTATTTTGATAGAACCTGACTCTTGAATTTAACCCTAATCCTGTGATTGTCTCTGACTTTGTTTGCAAGTACAGAATACATTCTTGAGATCCCATAAGTGAGAAAATCAGTGCACACCGTAACGCAATAAACAGCGATATAATAACAGACATCCAGACATTCTTACTGTGTAATGTTGATGTTACATTTTGAAATTTGATAAACAGAGACCACAAGCGAAATTAACAGGGCGGAGCAACATCAGAAGAGGTTTGTGTGAATATTGCGAAAGGAAATTGCAAAATGTTGAGGTAAATAGTGATAGAATAGTAAATAGAAAAGTGTTGCTACTCCACAAGCAGTAGAAAGTGAACAACTAAGATTTTATTTTATCATACTAGCACACAAACATCCACACAGTCTGTCCCTGCATTTAAAAATATTTTTAAATTGACTATTCCTCAAGGCCAGAAAAGCCCAATTTGGTAGTTTGGGACAAATATGTAGTAGTGCAGTTATTTCATCTCTCTGGGGTTTCGGAGCACTGCTTGGTGCCTCAGTGGCGAATCTGTGAATGAGTAGGGGCTCCTGTATGTCTGTGATTCTGTCAGTGTCTCTCTTATCCTGTGAGAGTCTCTACAACCTTGTAAGTGTCTCTTAGATTCTGCAAGTGTCTCCCCAACCTTGTCACTCTGATTCTCTCCAACCTTGTGTGTCTCTGAGTCTCTGAGTGTCTCACTGATAGTGTGAATGTCTCTCTCAGTCGCTGAGTGTCCCTCTGATAGTGTGAGTATCTCTCAGTCTCTGTCTCTCTAATAGTGTGAGTGTCTCTCTCCAGCCCTGTCTCTATGAGAGTAAGAGGTTCTTTCTCAGGTTGTGTCTCTCTCACTCTGTGTATGCCTTGCTGATTGGATGACTAAGTGACTCTCTCTCACCCTGTGTGTTTGTGTCTCTCTACCTTGGGCAGGTTCTGGACATTGGGGACAGCCTAGCCATTCCTGATGAGTTCACAGAAGAGGAGAAGACCACCGACTTCTGGTGGAAGCAGCTGATTGCGGGCGCCACGGCAGGGGCAGTCTCTCGCACAGGCACTGCCCCTCTGGACAGGATGAAAGTTTTCATGCAGGTACCACACACACACCTCATCACCCCCCTACTGTCAGTGCATAACATTACATGCCCTTTGCCTCTGAGGGCCCGATTTTAATGCTGCCAAAACACACAGAAGGCAAACTCACTCTGTGTGGTGGGTTTTTTAATTTCATATCAGTGCATTCGGCAAAAATGCCAGCTCCTCTGGGTCTCTCCTGCCAGGTCTGCAGTTTTTGCAAATAACAAAACCACATAAGCTGTGTACAGACGGTCCCAGAGTTACATAACGGTTACGTTCTGAACATTATTTCCTAATTTGGACTTTATATAACTACCTGCCCCATTTATAGAATATTTCTTTCTGTGAATCTGTCATTATTTCAAACATATTGTATACATCTTACCTCTTGTACATAGATATAACACTGCAAACTATTTAAACTAATACACATATGCTGATATTAAAGTGGGTTGGTTTCATATGTGATTAAATAAGTTAATACAATCACTGTTTAATTACTTTTATTAACAGAAGACATCTCATTCATTCTTTTCTTTTGTATGATACTGTCTTTCTCTAGTCTTGTTGCTGTTTTTATTGTATGTTGTATTCTGAATTCCACTGTCCCAAGGCGCTTGGGTAAACGTGTGCTTCAAGGTATTGTGCTGATTGGCTAGTACAGTACCATTTTTGGCCAGAAAGAAAAAAAATCTGTCTGGAGCCGCAAAAAATAGCCTATTTGAGCCCTTTAAATGCAGGTAGCCTACCACAGCGTATCAGTCTAAATTAGCCTATCAACATTGCTAATAGGTCTAAACGAGCATTCATTCATATGTTTTACCACAAGGTGGCTGCGGTAGGCTATTTATTATTATTTGGTAGGCTACTTTAACTTTGTATTTCCTATTTTTACAAACATTGCGGCGTGTGAGCATTAGCGTGTGGCAGAAAGCCACCAGGCAGTAGCCTAACCAGTACCAACAGAAAATTGAAGATTCTCGACAGTGTGTTTTATTGTGTTATCATCGTGTAATCTTACATTTTATCATTTTTACATGATCTATCAGATGTATACTAAATAATATCTGTCTACAGTAACAATTCTGTGCGCCTACAATTGTAAAGGTAACATGTCCGATTCAGGGAAGACCCTATGATGGTATGGGGAATCTGCAGGCTAATGTTACCTAGAGCTAGGTAGCAGTTTAGCCACATATCAACGGATCCCCAGTAGCCTAATAGTAATAGCGAAGAGTTGTGGTGTCTACGGGAGCCAAAGCCACTTTCTGCCACCAGCCCCCTGTGTGACGACACGGAAGTACTGGTCTATTGTGCAAGACTTCAGGAAACACCAAAAGCATACGGTTGTTGTTCTTTGTTTACCATACTGTGTGTTCGTGTGTTCATGCGTTATTTTATCGTTCTCGAAACGAATATCACGCAATAAATTTTGAACATTGGATTATGTAAGGATGACTTTAGGACTACAACAATGATAGCAAAATGTAAAAAATGTTATTCATTCATACTAAAGAGCCGCAGGTTGCCGACCCCTGGGCTAGTACATGGTCACAACTTTGTTAGTTCTACAACTCATCAAATACTGTTCTCTGGCCCACTTGTCAGTCAAGCTATCACTTTACCTTAGCCACACCTCTTTGCATTTGCTCCTGGCTATTGATAATTGTGCTAGAGACTTCTGTTTACTCCATTAAAATTGGGCCCTGTGTGTGCATGTGTGCACGTGTATGTGTGTGTGTGTGTGTGTGTGTGTGTGTGTGTGTGTGCGGGTGTGTATACTTTTGAGAAGAAATTGAGAAGCAGATAACAAGCAGTTTTTTGTCTGTCAATTTTGCCTTCACACTAATTTCTGTGAAACTGGAGTGAACTTTTAAGCATGCGTTTGTGTGAACAATGCTGCTACCATGCCAACTCCTACACCCTCCAGACTGAGGCAACACGAGCATGTCTTGCTGCTGATTGGTCAGAAAAGCGTCAGCACTTGGAATGTAATGGCAACTGTGGAATCCTGAAATTGAATTCTGGCTGCTAGGGCCTAGATTGAGAGCAGGAAGAGCTCTTCCTGTTAACAGTATAGCATCTGTATGTCCTCTCTGTTGTTGTTTGCGCATAGTTTGCATTCTCTTCGTTGGTAGCATTTATTATTGACTGTCCCTAATTGAGACAATGTTTCAGTCTGATTACATAGCTACACAATGTTACCTGAAAAGAAAATGCCATTCATCAGTTACAAGTTTGGTATTCTGTATTTTGATAGTGCTTGGGTATGACAGCTGTTAAAAACTAAAATGACCGAGGATGTCTTCTATATTTAAAAACACATTGTACTGACTGTAGTGGTGACCTTGTTATATATTGTGTCATAACGATCATGGGTGTTGTCAGCATTTAATGACAGGTATCATTATGACAGGAGTACTACATTCTCCTTATGTATCGTGTCATTAAATCCACTTTGATTGCTCTGCAGGTCCATGCCTCTAAGTCCAACAAGATCAGCTTGGTCGGGGGGTTCAAGCAGATGGTGATGGAGGGAGGGGTGACATCACTGTGGCGGGGGAATGGGGTCAATGTCCTGAAGATTGCACCTGAGACGGCTGTAAAGTTCATGGCTTATGAGCAGGTAAGAAACAGTGAACCTTCTCCCCCTCCCAAAGGAGCATGTATAGTACCTATGCACTGGATAATAACATTTTGAAAGGGATTCCATTTGTGTCCTGTTTTCTGCCAAACTAATTTTTATTATGAATGCTTTCAAATCGATGCCTCTAGGGCAGCGTTTCCCAAACCTCTCCTGGAGTACCCCTTGTCCTGCATGTTTTAGATATCTCCCTGCTCCAACACAGCTGATTTAAATGATCAGTTTCTTATTAAGCAGCTTCAGGAGTTCATAACGGGTTGATCATTTGAATCAGCTGTGTTGGAGCAGGGAGAGATCTAAAACATGCAGGACAAGGGTACTCCAGGAGAGGTTTGGGAAACGCTGCTCTAGGGTAGTCAGTGCATTACTGTTGAATCTCTTCACAGGAATGCACTGTGAGTGCAGAAATGACGAGCATTCATGAGCCCTATACATCATCGTAAAATATTCAGTCTGTTGCCCTGGATTGTGAAGTGTTATTTCAATGCTGAAGGCAGTTGTTTAATTGAGTAGGAGTAAGGCGTCATTGACTTATCCTGGACTATGTGACTCATATAAGCAGGACTAGCTACTTTAAACCACTGCCTTTTATCAAGAGAAGCCTAATGAAATGTCATTAAGCAGCCCAGAGCTCCCCCTGTAGACCTGTCCTTGTGACTCCAATAGATGGAGGGGCAGGTTGTATCCAGGGGCAAGCTGCAAGACTCAGTTGCTCAGTGTAGACATTAAAGACAGGCCCTCACTTACACAGTCTTTGCATTGGAGAGATGTGTAAATGCATCTCTGCATGGTGCATAAGATGAGGAGGGCGAATTTTGCTCTTGCATAATGCACCAATCAAAAGCTGTTTTAAAAAGATTTTCTTGTAATTAGGCATGTGCATATATTTGAGGGCATGCATGAGTGTATGTGTGTATGTGCACATACGCATGCACATTCATGTGTGTTTGTGTGTGGCTGTGTGTGCACACGTGTGTGTGTGTGTGTGTGTGTGTGTGAGGTTGTGCCGGTGTGTGCGCATGTTTGCATATGCACCATCCCATCTTAATATTCCTTTTCTTGTCCCCTCCCTGACAGTATAAGAAGTACCTGTCTTCTGAGGGGGAAGAGGTCCGGACTCATCAGAGGTTTATAGCAGGGTCCCTGGCAGGGGCGACAGCGCAGACGACCATCTACCCAATGGAGGTGAGGAGAGGTGGACCAGCCCCAAACTCTGTGCTTCTCCGGCCACAGCAAGCTTTTCTCCAGGAGCTAAGCTGGCTAACCCACACTAGCAAAAAATATGTATTGAGAGTATATTTTAGAGAATACATTTTATGGCAATAAATATGTACATTTTTGCAGTTTTGGTATATTGCAATTATTTCTGATCCATATAATATATATCTATTGTAGAATTCTAAACAGTATCAAATCAGACAAGCTGCTTGCCCCCTATTGCCTTTATTAAAATATTTTAATATGTTGATTGTATTATATTACATTTCCAGTATAATCTTGGGCTGAACAACCTATTTCTCAGTATATTACAATATAATACATTTCTGTATGGGCTGCTCCAGCTATAATGTTTAAAATCTGTACCGTCTTGGGTTAGGGGCTAAGTGACTTAGGGACACTTGGCACATCCAAGGCACCAGATTGGGTTAAACAGGTGTGTCCTCGTCTCTCATGCAGGTAATGAAGACCAGGCTCACCCTGCGGAAGACGGGCCAGTACTCGGGAATGCTGGACTGCGCCAAGAAGATCCTTCAGAAGGAGGGGGTCAAGGCCTTCTACAAAGGCTATGTGCCCAACATCCTGGGCATCATCCCCTATGCAGGCATTGACCTGGCCGTGTATGAGGTGCGCTCGCTGCAGGACCCGGAACACCTGCGGTGCATCGGGTCTAGTCCCATGTGCGGTGGAACAGGACAGGGCATGGTCAAAGGTGGCAGAGTGGGAGTGAGATACAGTAGTTCCTGTGAAGGGAAAGCGACAGATTTTTTTTTTGTTTGTTTGGTGTGTGTGTGTGTGTGTGTTCCCTGAAAGTTTGTCTTTCACCTCAGACAACTGGCTTTCCAATTGGGCAATATGACGCTGCACTAAAATGACTCAAGCCATGTCAACAACTATTCGATATTACTGATTTTCAGATTCATGGCTGGTGCCCTTTTAAAGGGGTTAATTAACACAGTGACACAGCATCAAAAAATGCAAGCAAAATGCACAGAGCGCAAATAGGCAGGCACATATACGCAAACAGCAGCACATTGCACTGCTGAAGCACATGACCCACATATCCCAAGGCAATATTTATAGTCAATATCTTGTTGCAGATGTAGTCGTTATCAGCATTTGGATTTAGATAAACAAATCACCTTCTCTGTGTATACTTAATGTCCCGGGGGGGGCAATTTGTCCTGTAACAGGTCTATTTGGGTACCTTAAATGTGTTTATTGACCACTACCATTGCAGCTAACCCTGATTTCTGGTCATTGCAGCTCCATTCCCCATCCATCAGTGTGTAAACAAGAGCTGCAATGCTGTCTGTTTAGGGTAGTGTATCAGTCTGGTTCAGTCTTTCTAGATAGTCCTCTTTTGGAATTCTTAAGAATTACATGATCCATAGCATCAGTATAAGTCATCCTGAAGTATTTCAGGGCCTAGGAAACATAGCCTTAATCTTGGCACAATACAGTAAGTTGACCTCTTCCCAGAACCCTCCCTCTGATCATGGAATGTAAAATGTGAATGAAATGGAAGAATATAATGCTGATCAAAAATAGTAATAGAAAACTGCTTCCAAAGACTCTTTTTTATAAAGTTTTATTTTCTGTTATTTTTTTTACTCCCGATTTTCTTCCCCCATCCTCACCTCACTGTACCCCCTGTCTGTCCCTCCCAGAGCCTGAAGAATGCCTGGCTGTCGCGGTATGCCAAAGACACCGCCAACCCGGGGATTTTGGTACTGCTTGGCTGTGGGACGATATCAAGCACCTGCGGCCAGCTGGCCAGCTACCCCCTCGCGCTGGTCAGGACACGCATGCAGGCCCAAGGTAACAGTAACAGCAACAGCCCATGCACCAACTGCGGGGCTCAGCATCCAAGCATGTAAGGGTGGGCAGCAGTGTGGTGTAGTGCAAACAAGCAGCAGTGCAGTGTAGTGGTAAGGAGCAGTAGTGTGGCGTAGCACCAATTGCCACTGCAGGATATTCAAGCTGCCTTCCTGTGTGTTAGACAGAGAAATAATGATATTGCTATGCTGGCGATATCTGTCACCAAATGTCATACTGGTGTCACAGTTTCACACAATGTGTGCAGACAGGTCAGACCATATAATACAGGCTAACTCCATGTCATCCTTTTTTTTCCCCCTTTGCAGCATCTGTGGAAGGGTCGGAGCAGCTGTCCATGAGCCGACTGGTGAAGAAGATCATAGCCAAAGAGGGCTTTTTCGGACTCTACCGGGGCATCCTCCCCAACTTTATGAAAGTGATCCCTGCTGTCAGCATCAGCTACGTGGTTTACGAGTACACCAAAACAGGACTTGGCATCTCCAAGTAGGACGAGGGGCCCTTCTGCCAGCCCCTTTTCCCCCAACCCCGTTTTAGAAAGCAGAAAAGGACTCAACATCACGGACCAAAAAATCCAGCCGTCTGTCCTGGAGCCTTCAACGGTGAAGGTCAGCACATTCACTTGAGACACTCTCGACAGCCGAGACATAATTTTGTTTAAGGAATCAACTCTGACCAAAGTCAGTCACGTTTGTTGAGCATGTTGGCTTTGTTATCACAGCAATACAAAAGAAATGTGGCATTCCCAAACAGGTTTTGCACACTTTTTATTTTGTTCCATTTGAACTGTCAGATCAGTAGAGGATGTGCCTTAAGTTATTTTGTTCTTGTGTTGTGGCTAAGTATGCCACCCTCCAAGACTTGTTATAAAGCTGGCAATATGTTTACAGTCAAAATGTATTTTTTAATGCAGTATCGTTTGGATATCCCGTGTGACTGTTTTGGTTGAGTTTGCATGCTTGTGGCTGAAATTTTAATATTTTGCATTTGACTACACTGGGTGGCACTTCACTCTATTTGCACAAGGATCCAGTAAGCCTGAATGAGTATTTGTTCTTTATCATAAGGCCTCTATTCAGTCTGAAAGCAATGGTCTATGTCCTTAAGTTTCAGAAATACATTTAAGCAAGCCTTAAGCTTTTTTAATGTTGTGCAACTTCTCTTGTGAATGTCAGAATTAATGACTGCAGTGTGGGAAGCAGTGCGGGCTAGTGGTTAAGTAGATTTGATTCCCTGGTGGGCCATTGATACCTGAAAATAAATGTATATCTGTGTAAATGAATAAAAATGCTAAACTATGCTAAGTAATGTTAAGTTGCTCTGGAGAAGAGTATCTGCCTAACAAACGTAATGTAATGTATTCATGTTGTGGTAGAAATGCAAAAAGTAAAATGGACATAGTGGTCAGACTGAATGGAGACCTGAGACTTTGGCTAATTAAAATATAAAGAAAAAATATAGTATAAATCTTTAGGCCTGTGATGTCAGAGCTAAGTTTCCAAATGTTTAAAGCCTTTAAATGTTGCGTGTGCTGCTTCAGGATTGAGTAGCAATAAGTTTATAATACACTAGATGAAAGCTGCGGACATTCAGAGTCTGACAAGCCCACACACATACAGCCAGACTTCCAGCCTGAATACTGAGAAATATCAGGGGCAACTTAGATGTTTGCATACATTTCTTGGTACAGTATTTTACACATTTTACAAAGACTTAACCCAAGCTGTATCTGATGACATTACAGCAAAATTTCCCCATTGTGTTCATGCATTTCCTGTAGTACACAAAGCTATTGTGGTAAAGTATCTCCCTTTCACATAACAGGGTGAAGTGATTTTAGTGCCCAGTCTTGTTTTAAATCTTGTCATCTGAACCACATGAGCAACAAAGAAGCAACAAAGAACTGTACGGTTATTCACTTTGGTACTGTGAATCAGCTTAACACTGTATAAATGTGGATGTCTTACTCAAGACATCCTGTTTAAGTTGTCATCACTGACGCGTGGCCACATATTAAGACCCTGCATCAGAAGTGTGGCAGCCCAATGACTAAGAGGACAATTGTGACAATAAATGAAACAAAGCCTCAAAGTTGTCACTTATTTTTGTGCATAGCCCCACTGACCATCAGAGATAATTTAACAATGTTACCTTGTGGGAATGGAAGGTCACACTATATGTTAAGTATAACTACATAAAGCCTGCATAAGCATAGCATAACAGCATAATAAGCATACATAATGTGTTGTGTATGATACATACAGTGGGAGAAATACACTATATGGCCAAAAGTATGTGGACACCCCTCCTAATTATTGAGTTCAGGTGTTTCAGCCACATCGATTGTTAACAGGTGGATAAAATCAAGCACATAACCATGCAATCTCCATAGACAAACCTTGGAAGTAGAAAGGGTCATACTGGAGAGCTCATTGACAGACTGCCTTCAGTACGGTTGAGCATGCGCTCTGACTGCCATACCAAAGAGCCTGGCATTGCGGTCAAGCTGCAGGATTGGTACCCTGTAGACCTGGGTTCGAGGCCGGGTGGGGTGACTGCTCTCGCCCTTCACTACAAATGGTGTCAGCAGTGGGATGGCTTGCTGCGAGGCCATCAGTGGTGTGCCCAGTGTGTGAGCTGTACGAGGGACCCCCAGGTTCGGTTGACCCCGGTGTGTGAGGGACCCCAGAGATGGGTGAAGCACCTGTGAGTGGGGCACCCTGGGATGGGAGAAGTATGGCAAGGGAGCGCGTGAGGGACGCCTTGGTGCGTGAAGTGCATGGGTGCGCTTCCTAAAGGGGAGGGCAGTGTGACAGTGCCGTCACTACGGTTGATTATGCGCTCTGAGTACCATACCAACAAGACTGGCTCTTTGGCGTCATGGTCAAAGTCGCATGGTTGGTCGCAAAGACCCTGGTTTGAGGCCGGGTGGGGTGACTGCTCTCGCCCTTCGCTACAGGGGGCAACTCCATATTAATGCCCATGGTTTTGGGATGGGATGTCCAATAAGCTCATATAGGTGTGATGGTCAGGTGTCCACATCCTTTTAGCCATATAGTGTAAGTATTCAACACGTCAACTTTTTTTTTTTTTTTATTAAACACAGTTCCAATGAAGTAATTCACATGAAATTTTGACCAGACATTGGTATTAACAAAGTTAAAAAAGTTATGTTTAATAAAGTGGAATGACACAGGAAAAAAGTATTGAACACCCTAAGAAAAAGCAGTACACCAAGGCAAGGCAAGGGAAGAAACCAGCTGATTTCACTAAGTAGTTCTACCTCCTACCTGTACAAATTAGAATCAGCTGGGTTATAGCATGTTGATAGGTTAGAAAAAGGCTTACACACCTCTGAATGCAAGTATACAAATCATTTGTTACCAAGCTGTCGCACAAAAAACATCTCTTGATGGGTAGAGGCAAAGAGCTCTCCCAAGACCTTCACAAGGAGATTGTTGTGCTACATAACAACTGCACTGGTTACCAACCGATTTCGCAACTCCTAAATGTTCCTATAAGCACCATTGGGGCCATTATCCGCAAGTGGAAGGAACATCACTCCACCATCAGCCGGCCAAGCACAGGAGCTCCTCTCAAAATTTCTGACCAGGGAGTCAGAACGTTAGTCAGAAGAGTAGCCCAAGAACCAAGGACCACTCAGAAAGAGCTCCAGAAAGACTTGGAGGCAGCAGGTACAGTTGTCACAGAGAAAACAATAGGCAAATCGCTCCACCGCAACGGCCTACATGCACACTCACCCCGGAAGACTCCATTATTGAAGAAAAGGCATCCTGAAGCTCGTTTGAAGTTTTCTACACAACATTTAGAAAAGCCTGTGAATTACTGGGAGAATGTAGTCTTTTCAGACGAGACAAAAATCGAACTTTTTGGCAATAATGCCACATGCTGTGTTTGGAGGAGAAATGGCTCTGCATATGACCCTAAAATACCATACCAACAGTAAAGTTTGGAGGTGGAAGCACCATGGTATGGGGCTGTTTCTCTTCTCATGCTACTGGCAGAATCCATAATATTGAAGGGAAGATGAATGGAGCCATGTACCAGGAAATTCTTAAGATGAATCTGTTGCCATCCACCAGGATGATGAGGATGAGATTGGTTCCATAGGAAGAAAATAAAGTTGTTGGAATGGCCCAGTCAATCACCAGACTTAAACCCAAAAGAACATGTGGAACAAGGAACTGAAGATCAAGATTCACAAGAGGGCCCCGTGGAATATTCAAGATTTAAAGACAGTCTGTTTAGAGTAATGGACCAAAATCCCACCTGAGCACTGTGAGTGATTAGTTTCTTCATACAGGAAACGTCTTGAAGCTGTCATTGCAAACAAAGGCTTCTCCACCAAGTATTAAATACATGTAAATTTTAGTTAACACGTTCAATACTTTTTTCCTGTGTCATTCCACTTTATTACACATAACGGACGTATGGATTGTAATATTATGATTTCTTTATCTGTGTGGATTCCTTGAGTTAATACCAAAAATTTCTTGTGATTTGCTGCATTGGAACTGTCTTAAATAAAAAATGTTGACGTGTTGAATACTTACTTCCCCCACTGTACACATTGGGTTAAATGCACATGTTATGCAGAAATAAATGTTGCATCCGAATCTGCCAACAGTGTCACATGAAACATATGACATAGCTAGGGTGAGACGTTTCCCAATGTACTGGTACACTGTTGGAAGAGTATGTGTCATTCATTTCTTAATAAGATGTGTGACAAAGTGTGTCATCTATTGGTTTTGTATAGTTGCACCTCATGTACAATACCACTGATTATAGCTGTCATTTACTCTACAGCTTTGCTCAAATATATGAAGAAATTGCAAAACAACTGGACCGTTAAAAATGGGGTGTGCACATATTTTGGGGCCAGGTGTGTGGGTCATCCCTCCTCAATCCGATTGGCTTTGTAATGTGTCACCTGGCATTCAGGACAACCTGATCAAAATCACCATGGAACCGCAGCCGTGGAAGAGGAGGAACAATAAAGCTGGTCGCAAATTCACTTGCTGGCATTACAAAAGAGCCTTGCTCCAGTTGACAGTTGTGCACTGCAAACAAAGAGTAACCTCATAAATGGATTTGAGGGTTTTGCTGAAATAATAGGATTTTGCCATGACTTGATCCTGAGCCTTTGCAGAGTTCAGGGAGGTAGTAAGTACATATATATATTCACTTACTTAGGGACTGTACCCTAAAACAGTCAGCAGATGCCATGCTATTCAAAGTGTCCGTCTCCCCCAGAACTGGTTAAAAACACAGCATGTGCTGCCGTGAGTTTCTAGCACTTTTTGAAATATACATAATGGTTTTAAACATCAGGCTTTTATCCTACCATTCAGTCTTAAACTATTTATATGTTACGTATATAAGTATAAGTATATAAACTAGGTTATAACTCTCAAGAACTGTACTAATTTCCTGAATTGAAGGAGACCGGAGGAAACTGTGCCATATATATGAAGCTGATGCACTCCCAGCCTGAGCGTAAGTACAAACTGCCACCAGGTGGCATAATTCAGTAGACCAAGCTCTCTTTGTCTTGCCAGTAGGGGGGTTCCCCTCTTAAAATGTGTGATATTGTAAAGCAGTGGAATGAATTTACAGCCAATCACAATATTTTTGCATGGCAACATCTTTTTAAGATCCCCTGGTCTGATTGGCTTCTTCTAATCCAAACTCCTGATTTTTGACGGTTTTGACTTCCTGTTTTTAGATATGGTTTTATTGTCCTGTCAACAAGCTTAATTATACATATGATATGAAAGAACACAAACTCCTAAAGGCCTGTAGTGCAGTCTCTCTTTTTGGAAGGAAATCCTGCAGCTTCAGTAGTTAACTTTCAGACAGTGAGACCCATGTCCTTTTGAGGGTGGCTGGAGGAAGAACAAGAGACAGGTATAGAAGTAATATTTTAGAGTTATTCTACAAATATTTTCATTTATCCCTTGCAATGTCTTACACATATAATGCAAAACACAAATATCAATGATATCATTGATAGTAAATGAGAATTGTGCATATTAATGTTGTCTGTTGCAGCATATTAATGTTGTCTGTTGCACTAGCAAGTAGTTTCAGAACTACATTCAATATAACCATCTAGGGAACACACTAAGCAGCCCTTTTAAAAGGAATCACTTCTCCAAATGTGTGATGATTCATGTTGCACAGCTTTTCATAAAGTGACATTTCACAGGCATGTTTGTTTGCAGATGGCTCTAAAAAGCATGGGGTAAGACTTTTGGAGTCTTATGGGCTGTCTTGGAGCAGTCAGCATCCTCGCTAACTGAAGCCTGTGAGGTTTGGCCCACAAAATTCTGACCCAAAACTACTGGCAGACAGGTATAATAGACTGAATGTGAAGTGAACTGTTTTCACAGCAAACTGACCAGGGCCTATAGTATGCTGAATGACCCCATATACAAAAGTAGTTTGGCACAGAGGTTGGGCAAGTCAAGTGGGAATATATCCTTTTTATCATCATTTCTCAAATGCTATCGTTCAGGATAGCTTGCAATGTATGAGAAAATAGTGACCAAAGTGTTAGATAAGATGCAAGGAATTGAATTTGTTACATTTAAAACAAACCAATAGACAATATCTACAGGGGGAAATGATTGTTCCTAGAAATGCATGAGCAAAGCAAAACCAGGAAATAACACATGGTAATCTATTGCACTGACATCATTACATTTTAACTTTAACACTTTAACTGAGATCAACTACAGAACATTTGGTAAAAGGCTTCATTACAAGACCATGTACTGGCATTGTGGTTTCCTGTGCATTGATTCTTCACAAAATAAATAAATAATAATCCATGCCATATATTAACCATCACAGTCAGATTTCATTGTAGGCCTAAGGTGGCTAAAATATTCAGGGTAAAAGGCTTTATTTACAGTATTGTCAACTATTTCGCCCATACTGTGTTAGTGGAGTTTAATCCAACATTTATGTGTTGCCCGACCTCTTAATATTTGTCTTTTCTGCATTTAAAAGAAGTGAAACTTTGTAGCATTTTCACTTTGTCTGTCAAGAGATCATGTGTACCCATGCAGAATATCAGATGTATTATGTTTGAAACCCAAATTCAAAAGGCTTTTATTTTTGTTCCCACTAGGAGCAAAAATCTTGAATTGGGCAAGTTCTATTGAGAGGAACCGCGTTCAAGCTTCCGTTCAGACCCAGATAAAGGTCATTAACATATAAACCAGCTGAGGGATGTGAGAAGTTGTGGCTTGCAAACATATCCGTCATTGAGAGTTGTGGCAGGTGCGTGAACACTGTACAGTGTTATTAATATGCTCTCTCAGACTACATGTTTCTCTACTGTTTCATAGGCATTTAAGGACAAAGACATGAGTGTTGGAACCTGGATTGGTGGTAAGGACACAGAAATAGACTCGATCGATATTTAATCTGACTAATTAATTGACGTAATCTCAAAGTACAGTGATCTCTGGCTGACCTATTTGTAGCAATAACTTAAACGAAAATTAATCTCATTCAATTATTTTGTGATTTTTTTGGAACAGCGTGTTTGGAAGAATGTTTCATTAGGATATCATATACTGATATTGTGAAGTGGTACTTAGCAAATATGAGTTACATATAAAGTTATGATTATATATGTAATTGTGAATAAAGTGACAGTTACAATTATGTGTTTGTGATTATGGTAATGTTTGTGTGGCGAGTACAAAAGGGGGGGGGATTTACAAGTATGACCAGGGAGGTACCAACTACACCACCCTGGGACTACTACCCAGGGAAATATACACCGGGGTTGACACCAGTTCAACCAATCCTAGGAGGACATGCTAGACACACAAGTTCGCTCACAGAGAGGACAGAGACGTGTTTCCAAAATACAACACTTTTATTTGTTCGTGCTATGGTACAAGGTTAAAATTTTACTTTATTAAAAGAGTACATTAAAATGCCAATGGGGAGAGGGCCTCGGTCAGCCACGGGGAGGCAGACTACAGTAGTGTGTATCCAGAAGTGAAATACTCACGCCAGTGCTTCAAAGAGAAAAAAACAGGTGTACCTTCTGTGAACTCCAGTGCAACCTATAAGCAAACCATGCAGTGACGGGACCTCACCACCGAGTGCCTAGCCTCCCCCCCAGGAGAACCTCAGCACCTACTCAAAGGAAAGAAACAAAAACCAAATCAAGAACAAACCCAACATAATACAACTCAAACAGAAACTCCGAAAAAAGACCAATCAGCTCACAACTCCGTGTTTGCGAGAGTTGCCATTTCATAAGGTCAAGAATGTTGTTGGGGGGGGGGGGGGTACACACACAGTCCGACCCAGCTAACCAAGGTAATTATCGTTACCCCTTTTTTTCTTTAGGTGCCGACAGTTGCGATCACCAGTACCAAATAACTGCGCCGATGAAAGAGTTCTCCCCCCCACGCACTCGCTGCGACACGGAGGAGACGAGCTGCCGAACACACCAGCCCAATTGGGTTTAACCAATAAGCACAACAAACACAAAACGACCCCACAGGCACATATACGAAAATGGGGGAAAATCATACGAACAAACGCAAACAAAACAATACACCAACCAACCCACAAAGGCAGTTTGTTTAAAGGACACAGTCTAATAGCAACGAACACTAAAAGCAAGGGCAATATTCAGGGCATGAAAACTAGCGAAAGGCAAAGCAGCAGTGGCAGTCTTCCTGTTAAGACAACAACATCACTTACACAGGAGGTAAAAACGGGAGGCGCCAAACAACTCATGGTACTGCTGCTCTAACGGCTACCTGTTGAACCAACTCATAAAATTGAAATTTTACCTGCCCGATGGGCTTAGCTGCTCCTATGGAGAGAGGCAATGAACCGGGGTGGGAAAAGGAGAACAGCCACCGCAAAACTCTTCAACCCAGGATACCAGCAACGACCTGTTGAGTGCAGTATATTGTTACCGTGGAAGTAATGGAAGCCTGCCCACAACACCCGATCGACAAACGCACGTCAAGTCAGGAACCTACCTCAGATCAGGAATATGATGGCACATAGACACCAAAGGGATGCAGAGGAGCAGTTCAGCTCCGTGCATCTTACCTGGCCTATATATACCTGCCTTGTGTGGCAAGTTAATTGTTTGCACGGCTAACTTCCGCAGCAGCATAGCAGGGGGCGTGATCGCAAACAAGCACTACGGTGGCTGCAATGGTCATTCCATTCTACCGGTTACATTTGCAATCACATAATTGGAACTTTCACAAAAGAGTATGAATTTGGGATTGACTAAATCCTAAAAATAAGTAATACACAATCGCAATTATGTCATTGTGATTATGTTTATATCTACAATTAGTACCTTCTTTTTTAAAGAAAGCACCTTTAAACTTAACATTTTGTAATGCTTGTTAAAAGTGTTTCCAAATGAAATTTTGTTAATGCAATGAAATATTTAGAGATGGGAACCTATGCAGCAATGATATCAGTGCCATTTCTTTTAACATTTAGCATGACAAGTCTGTAACTGAAACATATGGATTTGCTTATTTTAGTAGAATAGCATGATTAGTCAGTTATCCCTTGACAAATGTGCAAATATCTCATAATCTTTTTGAAAGTAACAGTAAAAAATACTTTGTGATGTGATGTTAAAGTGTGTTCAAAGTATTCAAGGAGAGTATTAAATATTACTATGTGACTGAGTGGCCATAATGATGTTTTTTTACTTTACCTAATTATATGATTATACGATAGGTCTAAAGTTCTGTTCTGTTTCTGTTCTGTTCTGCTAATGCCATGTTTATTGCTTTTATATAGCTATATAATCCTAAAGATCTTTAAGGAACCATATGGAGTTATTCACAGTCAGTAGAAGGAAAATATTGAAATACTATTTGTTTACCATTCTCTTCAAACATTGTTTTTTTTTCAGATTTCTCTCTGAAGACATGAGGGAGAGTGATGTTACTGAGGGAACCATTAAGGGTCCATTTAACAGGACTGTGACTATGGTGGACCTGTGGCTGGCTCTCCTGCTGAGCACTGGCAGGGCAACAGGAGGATCTGTGGTGAACTGTTCTGCCCAAAATTATCCTCACACTCCTTGCCCCCTCCCACAAGACACTGTGGTCCTGGACCTCTCCGTCAATAACATGAAGAGAGTTCAAGAGCAAGATTTCTCCCTGGCTAGAGGCCTGAGGAAACTCTTCCTCAGTTCAATCGGATCAGCTCAGTGGATCCTCATGTATTCATAGAATCCAATGCTGGAGTACCTAGACATTTCGCACAATTTCCTTCCTCAGATTTCCGCCCATCCCTTCGCAAACCTGCCTGCACTCATCCACTCATTCAGATGCTGAAGATCGGCAACCCCCTCGTTGCCTCCTTCAGCAAGGAGCTGAAGCAAGTCTCAGTGGCTTCCGTCTGAAAGAGTTCCATCTCATCACTGGGGACTTTGGCTAATACGAGCCAGCATCTCTGAAAGTCCTGCACAATCTGGAGAAGCTCACTCTGGAGCTGAACATGTGAAACAACCTAGATCAACTGATGGTGATGCTGAATGATGTTGTCAATTCCACAGACACTCTTAATATCCTTAACCTCGATGTCATGAAGACTGAAAAGTTGGTTCCATTGTATGAGGTCTTAGCATACTCAAAGGTCAGAGCTGTGACATTCCTAAACATTTCTATCACTGGAAAGTACTGCACACCTTTGATTTCGTATCTTCTCATATCCAGCATTGAAGAAATTTGACTGGATGTCCTCCACACAAATGGGAGCTGTACACCCATAATTGCACCCTTTCAGAGATTTTTTTTGAGGAAATTTATTCTGAAGGATTTAGACAATCCTAGATTCATATTCTTCTTGCCTCAGCCAACACTTGCAAAGTTCCTTCAAAACATCACTGACATTGCCATCATAAACATCCAGGAATATTTCTTTCCGTGTGATCTGTCAGACTCCTTGATCAACCTAAAGTCCCTGGATTTCACCAAGTATGTCCTCCAGGAGGAAACGCTGTTCCCAGGCTGTGTTAAACCTTTCCCTGTGTTACAGTCACTTGTGATTGATTACAATAAATTTCAGCATCTCGAGTTCCTTAGCAATATAACATTCCACATGAAGAACTTGGTGAATTTCTCTGCCAGCTACAACAGAATCCATTTGGAACCCGGTCAGCCAGTCATTTGGACCAAAAGCCTCAGGCAGCTGAATCTACAAGGTAATCACTTGTCTGATGACATTTTACCTCATCTCCCAGAGACTTTGGAGATGCTGGACCTCAGCTTCAATAACATCACAGCTGTCATAAACATTGTGAAGATGAACCAGGTGGAGCTCTACCTTTTGGAGCTCAGTTTTGGCCACAACCCCTTCCACTGTGACTGTGACATTGTGCGTGTTTCCATGTACTGTCAAAGCACCTCTGTGTCCATTGCTGACTGGCCAGATGGCTTCAGGTGTAAGACCCTTAAGAGTCTGAGTGGCAAAGAACTTCAGCATATGTCCTTCTCCTGGCTGTCCTGCCATCAAGGGGCTTTTGCCTTCATCATGCTTCTCTGTGTAGGAGTGACAGTTGCAGTAGCTTACATTGTTGTCAAAAGATGGAGAATATACCAGTATGACCAGTATGACCGGTATGTTGCTACATAATGAAAATCTACTTACTTTGTAGTTTGCTCAGCACAAAGAAGCAACTATTGTAGATACAGTAAATGCTATGGATTTGGGTTGGATCTGCATTCTATTCTGTGTGGACAGCCCCTGCCTACCTCCAAGAACTCATCCAGCCCTACACACCAGCCCGACCCCTGCGCTCAGCAGCAACTGGACGCCTCGCTCCTTGCATGGTCAAGGCAGGAGGTGCTCGTTCTGCCGGACATCGGCGTTTCACCTACATCGCTCCCCAGTGGTGGAATGAACTCCCAGTCTCGCTACGGACAGCTTCTTCACCCCAGTCCTTCAGACGGGGCCTGAAGACGCACCTCTTCAGACTCTACCTGGACTGACCCAGCACACAATTGCTGCCCCCCCGCCCATCAGTGCTGTCGTAAACTGCTGTGCTTTTTAAATTGTGCTTTTAAATTGTCTCTTGTTGCCGCCTTTACCCTGATGCTCATTGCGCCGTTTGAAGTTGTCAAAGTCCGCCGTTTGAAAGTGTATCGTATTAGTTGCCCTATAGGCTGTAATTGTACAAATCTAATAGTACTGTGTCCTCAAACAGACGCTGCTCTCAGCTGAGAACTGTCTCATTGTGGAACTGTACACATCCTGTCCCCGTACTGTCGCTATACTTGCTGTATGCACTTTTGTAAGTCGCTTTGGATAAAAGTGTCTGCTAAATAAATAAATGTAAATGTAATGTAAATGTGTGTCAGCATTTCAAAATAGTTTGCTTTTCAATGCTTGATCTATTTGATTCTTTCCTTCAGTGATGCCATACTAATGCTGCAGTTTCTAAAAGCACTGTAAGATTATTACTGTCTTCAGTAATATGACTCTGTATTCTACATTGTAAATGTCCGTGAAGAGTTGTTATGAGTTAGCGAATAAAACACATACAGTACATATATATGTTTGTTATCTCAAGTCTATGGTTGATTAATCCTTTGAAGGTGTGTTTTGGGTGGAGACTGCCCTTGTGTAAGAGTGCGTGTGTGTCTGTTTATTTAAAGAAGAATTTTGTGTCTAAGATGTGTGTTTGGGGAAATGAGGGTCCCTTGTATGTGGTGGTGTCCAGAAAGTCTATGTTTTAAGTATCTGCGGTGTACTTAAGTGTGATGGATTCATGGTGTGCGTTGAGGATTTGTATGAAGTGTTTAAAATCTTCTAAACTATGTGTCCATGTTCCCCATATATCATCTAAATATCTGAAGTAATGTGCAGGTAGTTTGGGACATTTTTCAAATACAGTCTCCTCCCAGTGTGCCATATAAATGTTGACATAGACAGGTGCAAATTTTTTGCCCATAGCAGTGCCCGCTGAAGTCTTTTTTGGTTAGGCTGATTTCTAAGAGTTGTAAGAGAAGTATATCTGGGCGGCTGTTGTCTGGGTATTTCTCCATCCGGGTTCTTACTGCTGTTAGTCTTGCGGTTGTGTTTATGTTTGTGTATAGGGTGTCAATGTCAATGGTAAATAGGATGGCCTCTTCTGAAACTGTGGTGTTCTTGATTTTGATTACAAAATCATGTGTCCTTGATGTAGCTGTCATGTTTTGTGGAGAGTGGATTCAGAAAATGGTCTATGTACTCCGCAATCTTGTAGGATTCCCTGTTGCAGTCTGAGATAATGGGTCTCCCTGCTGAGACCCTGCTGGGTTGTGTTACGGTTAGGGCTAGGGCTAGGGATGGGGGTTTGGGTTAGGGTTAGGTTTTGAGGGTTAGGTTTAGGGTTAGGTTTTTAGGGTTACGTGTTGGGGTTATGGGGTGGGATTCAATGAGTTGGGGTTGACCCCTTTCATGCACAGGCCTCCGGGCACCCCTGGCAACAGATATTACACAGCAATTAAAATTCAAGGGTTAGGGATAAGGTTAGGATTAGGGTTTAGGGTTAGGGTTAGGGTTAGGGTTAGGGGTTAGGGTTAAGGGCTAGGGTTAGGGAAAGGGTTTGTGTCAGGGTCAGGGTTAGGGTTAGTGTTTAGGGTTAGGGTTAAGATGAAGGTCTTTACACATACAGGCCAACACGAAAAAATGATGCGAAAGTTTGAAAAAATCATTGACGAATTTAACGCAACATTGATATTCACATTAAACACTATGCGATTATGTGAGTATTCCACAAAAATAACCATGTGACGATAGAGTCGTCAAGTGATGATGAGCTGGTGCTGTGGGGAGTTTCACTACTTGGTTCAGGAGTTGCAACTGAAGTCAGTAAGATTGAACAAACAACATAGCAAGCTAGCTTGCTGAGACTGGCTAGCAAGCCTCTCCGCATCACAAAGTAGGCTACGGACCATAGACTGTATACCCACCATTTTCATTGCCGAGCTCCTCTCCCATTTTTTCCAGACATTGTCTTTAAAATCGTTATCTTTATAATTTTTGTTGCCCTTGTCAAGCAGCGCTGCGTTTTGAGACACAAAATGAATAAGAGACTCCACCATGCCTGCAGCAGTGTGACGTTTCCACAACCTGCGCTCTGATTGGTTGAATGCATTCCTTTCACGGACAAAAAGTTAGAAATTTCGAGCCTGTTGCGAAAAAACTAAATGTTGCTTTTTCGCACGCATTTCTTTGATGTGAAAGTGTTCATTTACAGGATAGATGTTTGAAAAATATATTGTCGCATGAAAAAATTTTAACGCCAAATCGTGCTGTATGTGTAAAGACCTTTAGGGTTAGGGTTTAGAGTGAAGGTTGGGGTTAGGGTTCAATTCAATTAAATTTTATTTGTATAGTGCTTTGTACAACACATGTTGTCACAAAGCAGTTTTACATTGTTACCAGGCCTGAGACCCCCTGAGGGCAAGCCTAAGGTAACAGTGACAAGGATAAACTCCTTAACTAACAGGAGGAAACCTTGAGCAGAGCCCAGCTCAGAGGGGGAGCCCATCTGCTTCTGGCCGGCACTGGGCAAACAGATTTACAGAGAAAGAGATTTACAGCTCCAGGCAGGAGGCCAGAGCAGGGACATGAAACAAATAGAAAACAGTGATTAGTGGATGTTAACTGCAGGAATGAAAACATAAAGGCATAAAGGCAAGGGGGGAGCAGAGGGGGGAAGAAAGATGCATGTGTATAATTAAGAAAAATCCCAGCAGATGAGCACTATGGCAGCATACCTAGGGGACGAGAGGCAAGGGGTCACTATGATCATGAGGGCGCCCCTAAGGCAGTCAACACCAGACCACAGCCGGATCAGCTGAACACAGAGTAACCAGGCCATGATGTAGTGATGGCAATGACCACTGAGACTCTACAGTCATGTCAGCACCGTGCCATGTCCCTCAACTAAAAGATTTGAAATAGAGGTAAGTTTTTAGCCTAGACTTAAACAGGGTTGGGAGGGTCACTTGTAATATGTATTCCACTACAGATTACAGAATACTTGCCCTAAAATGTAATTTGTAATGTATTCCGTTAGATTACTCAAGGTAAGTAACGTAATCTTTGGATTACTTTCTGAACACTGTGTATTTAATTTTTAAAAGTATGTCAGTAAAAGTGTGAATGTGGCATATATCCTACTGGTTGGGTGATTTTCACAAACTACAGTATGTCAAAGTGATGTCAAAATCTAAATAACTAAACTTGATTTATCAAAGTTTTACAAGGATGTGCACCAGTATAATTCTCATTACCGATATGTTCTATGACGAAACAGAACAGAGAAGAAGACAGAAAAGGTCTATTTTACTGAACTTAGACAAACAGGTGCATGAAATGATCACAACAGTACATTAAAAATAGTTTTCAAAATATTTTAATTACTCGAAAGAGCAAGATGGAATCCGAAGAACATTCTTTTAATGTTTTTTAAAGAATGTTCATCCGACTAAAGCTATGTTCACATTAGCTATGTTTACATGCACACATTTTTTTCATTCGGATTGAAATCATTCCGACTGATGATTCCGAACGTACTGTTTACATGAAGACGATCGGATAGTTTGTGTGCGTGTACATGTCACAGGCGTACAATTGGAATAGACTGACATGCACAAGATCCCGCATCCAGCATTCCCGCGTAGCCGTCTTCAAATATGGATGTGGCACGTATGCTATTATAGCCAAACTTTTCTCAATTCTAATAAAGCAACATTGTTTTGCAATATATATCCAGTGTTTCAGCAACCTGTGAGAGCCGAAATTTTGGAAGATTTGCCAAAGATCTGGAAAACATCAGAGAAACACACAGGCAGTCAGGCAGGCTGTGCACTTTTTTCTTTTTTTTTCGTGAGGGGCATATGGGAGATACACCCCACAGTTGCCTATTATTGGATAGATTTTCCAACTGAATAGACATTAACAGTTTACGTAACAGTAAATGTTAACAGTACGTAACGCCGTTACATGTATTCCGTTACTCCCCAACCATGGACTTAAAGGCGGAGAGAGAGTCTGCTCCCAGAACTTCGGTGGGTAAATTGTTCCACAAAAGAGGGGGTCGATACAAAAAGGCTCTACCACCTATAGTACTTTTACCCACTCTTGGAACAATGAGAAGTCCTGCGCTTTGGAAACGTAGAGTTTGTTTTGGAGAATATGGGTGAGGAAGGTCCTTAAGGTTGGGAGGGGCAAGCCCATTTAAAGCTTTAAATATAAGGAGAAGTATTTTGAAATCAATGCGGTATTTGATAGGTAGCTAGTGGAAAGAGACTAATACTGGGGCGATGTGCTCAAAGCGCTTTGTTCTGGTTAGAAAACAAGCACCTGCATTTTGAACCAACTCAAGGAGCTTTAGGGAGGCATGTGCACATCCTGACAAGAGGGCATTACAGTAGTCCAATCTGGATGTAACAAAAGTGTGGATTAGCTTTTCAGCATCATGTATTGATAGAATTTTCCTGATTTTGGCTATACTCCTCAAATGAATGAAAGCAGTCCTGGAGGTGTTTTTTATATGTGTTTCAAAAGAGAGCTCAGGATTAATCGTGACACCAAGGTCTTTGATGGTTGCACTTGAGGCCAGCGAGACACCATCAAGACATCATGTAATATTGGTGAGTTTGCTCCTGATAGACTTTGGGCCAATAATGTCTTTTTCTCTTTGAGGCAGGCTTCCATGTTTGGTATTTCCAGGGAGACATCAGGTTTGGCTGATATGTATAACTGGGTATCGTCTGCATAGCAGTGGAAATTAATATCATGTTTACGAATGATATTTCCAAAAGGCACCATGTATGACGAAAAAAGCAAAGGTCCAAGCACAGATCCTTGTGGTATTCCATGTCTTACTCTGGAGTGTTTGGAAGACTTATTGTTAATGAAGACAAAGTGATGTTGCTCTGACAGATAAGACCTGAACCAGCACAGAGCCTTTCCACTTATGCCAATCAGCTTTTCAAGTCAGTCTAATAGAATAAGATGATCAGCGGAAGGCTGCACTTAGGTGTAGAAGCACAAGTAGGGAGATACAGCCATTGTCAGAGGAGAGAAGTATGTCATTAAGCACTTTTATGAGAGTGGTTTCTGTGCTGTGATGCGGTCTAAACCCAGACTGAAAGACTTCCAGAATATTATTGGACTGAAAAAAGGAGCAAAGTTGCTTTGTTACCACTTTTTCTAAGATTTTTGAAAGGAATGGGAGATTTGAGATGGGCCTGTAGTTCGACAGGTCATTTGGGTCTAGAGTGTACTTCTTAAGAATAGACTTCATGACTGCTAATTTGTAGGACTGAGGTACATGTCCGGATATAAGGGAGGCATTGATAAGATTTAAATTACAGTGTGCTAATTACAGGTAGCAGCTGTTTTAAGAATCTTGCTGGAATGGGGTCTAATAGGCAGGTGGTGTTTTTAGATGAATTAATTAGGGAGGAGAAGTCACAAAATTCAATGGGTGTGAAAGAGTCTAGGCATGTGGCCTAGTGGACATTTGTACATTATCTGAGGCTGGACAGGCCAGACTGGAGGCAGAATTAGAGGAGAGTTTTTGAACTGTGTCGCGTGTCTGTAAGATTTTGCTGTCAAAAAAATTCATGAAGTGATTGCTACTATAAATTGCTGGAATGCAGGGGTTGCTTGATGCATTGCTCTTATTTAGTCTGGCAATGGAGCTGAACAAATATCTAGGATTGTTCTTGTTTTTCTCTATTAGGGTAGAAGAATATGCAGATCTGGCAGCTGTGAGCACATGCTTGTATCTTAGAAGACTTTCTTTCCAGGCCAGGAGAAAGACTTGTAATTTGGTGGAGCGTCATTTGCTTTCAAGTTTCCATGCAGTTTGTTTGACAGCACAGGTCTGGTCATTGTACTAAGGTGCTAGCTTTTTGTCTGGGGCTTTCCTCTTTTTAAGGGGTGCAGTGCCATCTAGGGTATTACGTAGTGTGGAATGTTTTCGGTGAGTTGATTTATTTTAGCTGAACTAGGGTTCAAGCATAAGTTTAAATATTCTTCATTGTGCAGACTGTATGATGCAGGGAGCTCATCAATAAGGGCTTTAGTAGTAGCAGAAGAGATGGTGCGCCTAGGAGAAAACATGGCCTCTGAGTTCATATAACAAGCTAAAGGAAGGTTGAAAATCACAAGGTAATGGTCCAACAGTATGGGATTATGTGGCATAGTTACTACATTGTTAATTTCAGTGCCATAAGTGAGGGCCAGATCCAGTGCATGGTTACAACAATGTGTGGGTTTATCCACAAATTGAGAGAATCCAATGGAGTTGATAATGGACAAAATGCTGTTCTGAATGGATCATGTTCATTGTCCATATGAATGTTGAAATCGCCTAATACCACAACCTTTTCTGAGCTGACAACCAGGTTGGATAGAAAGTCTGCAAATTCGGATAAGAAAACAGTATAAGGGCCAGGTGGCCTGTAAACTATTACAAGGGTAAACACCTGAGATGCAGTCTTGTCAGGATGTGCAAAGCTAAGTACTAGCATGTCAAGGCACAGGCAAGGACTCAGGCGCGGACCACGAGAACTCCAGAATCCAGGCGTTTATTAACAGAATCGTAGAACAAACAGGCAGTCCAAAACAGGCAGGGTCAAAATACCAGGAAGGCAGTCCAAACACAGTCAGGAATCAAAGCCGGGGACAGGCAGGGTCAAACCAGGTAGTCAGGAAGATCAGGTGAACAAGGCAGGACAGCAGGCAGGAGCAAGGTCAAAGAGCAGGCAGGGTCGATTCGGGGAACAGCAATCAGGCAGAAAACACAGCAGGAACGAGACAGGTAAAAACACACTGCAACGAACTGGCAACAAGACAGAGACAAGCAGGGTAGATATAGGGCTGGGCTGATGAGGAGATGGGAAGCAGGTGTGTAAGCAGGCAGGAGGGGATGATCGGGTGGGCGGAGACAGGGCGGAGAGTGGGGCAGGGCTAGAACACAAGGAAAACAAAAGCACATGGACAGGGAAAAACAAAACACAATAGCTAGGGGGCGGGAGCACTGACATAGCAATTCAAATGAATTAAAGTTATGGCCAGATTTAAAAGAGGCACAAAGATTAGAGCTATATATATCAGCAACAACACCACCACCTCTAACAGTTGATTGAGGGACCTAGTAGTTACTGTAACTGGGAGGTGTTGATTCATTTAAAGCACTAAATTCATTCGGTTTAAGCCAAGTTTCAGTCAGACATAGGATGTCAAATTTATGGTCAGTAATCAATTCATTCACTAGTATTGCTTCAGGTGTTAATGACCTTATATTTAATAAACCAATCCTAAGGACCATTTGTTTGCAGGTATTAATTTCAGGTTTACCAGATTTAATTTTCATCAAGTTGTCAGGGCAAATGCCCCTAATAGATTTCTTTAAACAGTATTGGACCGAAGATCGGGGGGGACACACTGTCTCTATGGAACTAAATTTAACTGGTGGTTCAAGAGAAGAAGCAGAGATCTGTTTAAGACAGAAAGTCTGCTGCCTGGCCTTGGAGGGTTAGGGTTAGGATTTAGGGTTAGGGTTAGGGTAAAAAAAAAAAAATTATGGTTAGTGTTAGGAATTAGGGTTAGGGGTTTGGGTTAGGGTTAGTCACTTATTTCATGATTACGAACTGTCATTAGTGTAATTACAGTTTTTATACAAGCAAATATTATTATTATTATTATCATTATTATTTATGGTGAACATAATATTTGCAGTAAGGTGTGTTGGATGTTTTACTTTACATTACCAATGATGTTATTTTCCCTGTACAGACTGTTCTGAATGTCAGTATCTTCAAATATTTCAAACAGAGTATGCTTGGATTCTCAGTCATGTTAAATTTGACATTCTCTACTTTGTATATAAACAGCTGTTCTCAAATCACCCAGTCATGCCAGTAACTGTAACCCCATACCAACTCACTATTTTATCACAAATGTGCAACTTCATCTGCTCTTGCATTGTGTCACTATATTTATATACGCGCACGAAAGGGCAGTATCTGTGTCATTTCGCGGAACATGACCTTTGCTCCGCTTGTTTTTGAGTGAGAGTGAGTCAAGCAGTTCACCAACAACGCGTTTAGTAAATGCTGCCCATACAGTTTTGAGCCACTTCGGTTGCCGTAGGCTGCATGTTACGAGAGTGTTGACAAGAATGTTAACCGAGTTGGTGCCCTCGATGTAAATAAATTGTAACTGAATAGTGTCGACCGGTAAATTGCTGAGTTTTATTTTAAATCTGCGGCCAGTGACTTTTTGTTTTAAATCAAAGAAGGCTTGGACTGATCGGAATCCCTCGCTGTAAGTGTATCAAAACGTTATATAGGTGTTAACAAGCTACTGCAGCTAAAAATATTCTTGCTACCTTGTGCTGTTGTGGGAGCAAACCAAACAAGCCAACTGACTTACATTAGCTAAGCTACATCGAAGTGCCTTTGCAAACTCGAGTAGCTAAGCGTTTGCCAGGTCCATAGCTAGCTGCACAGTGAACCCGGCTCAGTTTCTGTCATCTAGCTGACTAATTGGTGTGTGTTGGTAGTGTATTTGTACCGGGCGAGCTCGCTAAATCGGTGACAGCGAAGCTAGCTGGCTACAGACGATGGGTGTATCACTGAGCATTTCCATTTCTGGGAGTACTTAAATATGAACGCTAGCTAGACTAGCTAATTAGCTACAGTAGCTCACGAGTTTTTGCTCATTGTATCTCTTCTGGACCGGGGCTGATAGGAAGCAATCAAAACAGTCCAAGAAATTGTAAATTATATATAGCTACAATGTAACATTAGCTAGCTAGCAAGCTAGTGAAACCCTGGGCTCGTAGTTTGTTAGCTTGTAAGACATTCATATTTGACTTTTTCGTAAACAATCTGGTTGATATGTGTCTAGTCAGTATGATGTTTGAAGTAATTGAAAGGCGGACGCACGGTTTGTGGTTCAGTAGCGTACCTGGCTGGGAATATAAAATCCTAAACTGACTAGCGAACTGCGTTAGAAAGGACATTTTCAAAACAAACAAACAAACAAATAAATACATAAATAAATGTATCACATGTATTTATGTACAAGAAAAGTACATGAAACAAAAAGTAACGAAACAAGCACAAGAAATGTTCTAAGACAATCTAACAGAAGCACCTTGAGGATCCATCACCCCACTTCCCCATGAAAGAAGGTGACTACTGAGTAGGAATCATGTAGGTTGCCTGTTTTCCCAAGATGTATATGTCTTGTCTGAAGTTCTTTTCTAAGGAAGAGAAATGAATTTGAAATGAATTAATTTCAAATTTAAAGGCACCCCAGAAATTATATGAAAATCTTTATCTCAAGGGTCGAAAACACATTAAAATTTGTTGACTGAAAAATATAGGCAGACACGCTAAAACCCTCGCACGGTATGTTACCATATATGTGGAGTATTTGTAGTATTTGGTATTTGGAGTGCCGTGCCATGTAGAGCGCTTTGCCAGTGTAATCTCGGTTGAGCCGGTTGGCAGGATAATGCCTCTCGTAAAGCGGTTTACTATCACTAGACAAGAGAGTACTTAGCGCCAACTTGCCTGTCAGAATTGTAAAGCAGAAGTCATACCTTTTATGTACCGCCTTAACATTTAAGCAACCATAACTTGCGCAACATGAAAATGATTTGCTACTGAGTGTACGCAGGCCCTCTAAAGCGCTTTACGCTAAGCTGTGTTCTTACGAGCAGAGCGTCTGCGGACTCTGGTTTTACTTTAACATCTTACTAAAGTATAGTATATTAAACCGCAGCTGTAATTGTGAAAACGGAAAGAGAAAGCCCTGTTTACATTCTCTCTCTCTTTCTCTTTCTGTTAATGGTGAAGCTCAAGTGAACGAGTCTCGCTGCCTGCTTATTTGCAGCACTTATGAATATTGCCTTTTTGGGTGTTACCCTAGGGTGATATTACACTTTGACACCAGCTGTTGAAATTTTGACTGCTATAACACTCCAGACTGTTTTCAACATGGCACTAGTTATTGCAACACTACATGATGCTTTCACAGATTCAGATGTGGTCTGACATTTTCTGTGTGTACTGTTGTCCAACTGCCTTTGTTACAGGCACTTAATGTATCTTTGCTTTGTATGTTGTTGTTCTTGATAAAAGCGAATGCCAAGTGACTAAATATAAATGCCCTTAAGGGCGATAACCTAACGAGGTGCTGCTGGCGACATTTGGCTTTGGGCCCATGTTTTGGCCATCTCTGCTCTGATAAGCATTTCTTTTTGTTTTAAACACCTGCTGTTGCATTTAGAATATTTTGACAGCAGAGTATGTCAACCTACAGCATATAGTGTTGATGAAGTATGACAGCATTGCAGCCTCTGCATTTTAATTGGTTGACGTTGGTGAGTTCTTCTTTGCAGCCTTGATCACAAAAAAAGAGGCAAGAGTCAAATTAATTCTGAAGTACAGTACCTGTTTAGTTTACTGAGCTAAGTCGCCTGTCTTTCACATGTGTGTGGGCCTATGTTGCGCTATATGCAGATCTGGTGTTTGTGATTTAATCTGTTTTTGAGGTCTTCATGGAAAAGAGAGTCTCTATATCGGTGTGATTGGACTAGTTGTATCTGTGGCAGCAGCATGGTTGGTGGTGTGGAGTGGGCCTTGTAACCCAAAGTGGCTCTTTTGATTCCCAGATTAAGTACTGCTTCTGTAGCCTTGAGTAAGATACTTAATCCAAATACTTCAGTAAGTATGCAGCTGTATGAATAGATCCCATGTACGTTGTGCAAGTTGCTGTAGGTAAGGGCATCTGTTGTGTAACGTAACATGTCGGTCTGTAGGGAGGGCTGACAGACCATGGGCAACACCAGCGACCGAGTGTCGGGTGACCGGCATGGAGCAAAGTCTCACCGCTCCGACAGTGGGGGCAGTCACAAGGAGCAGGAGCCCAGCAAAATCATGGTGGACAGCACTGATGACCCCAACATCTTCAACACTCACACCATGGAGTCAAAGGTACTAACACCTTCAGTACCCACACTATGGCATCAAAGGTACTAACTAACATCAACACCGACACTATAGAGTCAAAGTTACTAATTATCTCAACAATGTTAGCTTTTCCGAAGAGACGACTGGGAGACTCAGCAGTCCAACCAGAAATGAAAGTTTATTCCGTACAGCGGTCCACAGCAAGTTGGAAATTAGTCTGAACTGAGGGCTTCTCACCCCAGTATGTATAAAGACAGATAAACAGTGTATTTGCCTGTGTCACGCTGACAAAACACCAATGTTTAATAATCAGCAGGAAACATTGATTAAATTACACATTCCTATGCAGACATGGTGTGCCATCTTGATGAGGTCAAGTAGAGAATGCAAAGGGGGTGTATCATCTTGATGAGATCAGTTAGAAAACATTTTAACAGTAGCTGGATATAATAAAGAACAAGCAGAGGACCCATTACAACCCTGTGTATGACAAACTAGTAGTATTGAAAGATAACTAGTTAGTTTACAGTCACACTGCTGCTAATTCTGTCTCTTGGTTTGTTTAGACAGTATAAATTATATGCAACCCAGGGTCTCATGTGGGCAATTTTATTAATATACAGTCAGAATTCTCTGGCAGAGGTCTCTCAGACTGAAATATTAGTATATTGATAAAACTGCACCTTACAAGATATGCAGGGTGGTGTAGAATTTCTCCACCCTGTACTCATGCTTTACTAAATGTGTGGTTTAGAAGGTTACTTCATTCGAAATGTGAGCATTATTCCAATAAAAGAGCACTAGCTTTCTTTGGAGTATGGTAACCTTTATCTCCCCCTTGGGGCTAGTGTTTGTTCCTTATTGCACAAAGCCTCAGGCGTGCAATGTGCAGCGCTTGTTGTTTGCGGGCCGGGCCTGTCTTCACAGGGGGCGGGGTGGGGAGGTGGGGGTGGCTGGTCTTTGGACCAAGCACAGGCACATCGGGCGTGCAGCCACTCACGGGGCTCCAAACACCCCTCAGCCTTCGGGAGACAAGGACTTCATGCCCTTCAGCCCTGATCCAGATGACCCGGTAAAGCCGGGGCCCCAGGCGCGGCCGACCGTCATACGCTGGGCGGGCGGTGGGAAGGAGGTGTACATCGCTGGCTCCTTCAACAACTGGAGCACCAAGATCCCGCTCAATAAGAGGTAGGAATGGTGTGGCGTGGCACAGCTTGTCACTGCACGGCGTGGCATGATACCGTGCGGTATTGGTATTGATGTAGACTATGGTCATTCTTATGCAAATTCATATTTCCCTCTATGTGCAGTCAAAGGCTTAAAGGCTGTCTTTAGTTCTTAGATATGCAGCATTGTAGCGTAGTGGTAAGGAGCAGGGCTCATAATCGAAAGATTGCTGTTTTGATCCCCCGCTGACCCACTGTACCCTTGGGCAAGGTACTTAACTCACAATTGCCTCACTAAATTCCCAGCTGTGAGTGTTTGCTAAATGACAGTAATGTAATGTGAACCTGTTAGAAGAGGAGGTGTTCTGTTGTACTTAGCCTGATTATTTTCCTCTGCCTCTCTTTATAGCCACAATGACTTTGTGGCAATCCTGGACTTGCCAGAAGGGGAACACCAGTACAAGTTCTTTGTGGATGGACAGTGGGTGCATGATCCCTCAGAGGTGAAGTAAACAGCCTTGATATGCTACATGTGCTCATGTGAGCCGCTCCATTAAGGGCACCTGGAGGCTTTCTCTGAAACTCATGAAAAGTATGTCTTATAGTTAGCCTATAGATGCAGTGTCTTGCAGCATATGTAATTTGAGTCGCATAGAAAATTTATTTGTGGCTCTTTGGTAAAAGTCCTGAGGTTTGTTTAGAAACACTAATTGACAGGTACTGTATTTGGTAGGACAAACCTAGCATGCGCCAGCTACAAGACCCTTTCTAGTCAGACCTACAGCTGCTAGGTTTGTGCAACCAAGCCGCTTCCCTGGGTTGTGTTGAATTGTAGAGCAGCCCGCACTGAGCTTTGGTGAGCCAAACCAGCAGCTTCATGGTGGACCCTCTCCCCTCCCCACAGCCCGTGGTCACCAGCCAGATGGGAACCATTAATAACCTGATCCAGGTGAAGAAGTCCGACTTTGAGGTGTTTGACGCCCTGCAGGTGGACTCTTTGGAGTGTTCAGACACATCAGGTGAACCAGCTTCGCTGTTGCTGAGCAGGGAAAAAAATGCTATGTTGAAATATATACAAGAATATGTTGTATAGGTTCAGGTACAAACTTTTGTTTTTGGCTGGTACGCACATTTATTTTGTCAGTGACTGGTTGGCTGTTGTTGTTTTGAGGGTGACTTGCATAGAACTCAACATAGCTTTATTGCACCATCTTGTGTGTTACAGACCAAAATGTGTTGTCCAAAGCACCACACATCATGCAGATACTGTTTATAAGCATTGCACTGATGGAGGAAGCCGTGCCTCATTCCATTAGGTTTGACCATGTGCACCACTCTATCAGACAAAAAAAGTACACTGTCAATGTAATAGACTCTGAAACTGGGCTCTTGGAAGTTTGAGATTATCCAAAAATGTTCCTGTAGATAGAACAGGATTTTATGTGCTCTAGACAGTTCTTACAGTTTGAATGTTATGTATGAGTATGTATGCCCACATGTAACCCATGTTGTTTTAGTCAGTGTTGTTTCAGTGGGGAGGTGTTTTTCATTCTTTCTCTAGTCATTCAGACAACTCTGTTTGCTTTGACTTTTTACAACCCTGAACTTTGAAACGAAGGAATCTGGGTTGCCTTGGCGTTGTAATTATACTTGTAAACAGAACTTGGAACACAGAACGTCACTCATGACAGCACCACAGACACCCATTAAAACTCCATGTTAGCAATGACCTATAGAGCTGGCTACTTTATTTTGATTCGGTTATAACTTGTCTGTCTTTAAATATAACCTTAACTAATAGTTTTATGTCCAGAACAATGTATAACATGAATGCTGGGCTTGATTTTTGTCGAAGGGGTCCAGATGTAGTTACGTTATATGAGTCAGGTTCATATCAGTACTTCTGCTGTTGTTTCTGAAGTAAGTTGCAGTTACTCATGCTTCTTTCACAAAGAAAAAGTACCATCACCATGAACATGCCAATTTGCATATGTGACGAAATGTGTGTGTAAATAGAAAGGCACAAGGTGATCATCTTCATGGAGAGGGTAGTGGCTTACACTGAACTACACTATATGGACAAAGGTATTTGGCCACACCTGTTTTTCAGGGTTTGGGCTAGGCCCCTTATCTCCAGTGAAGGGCAAACTTAATGCTTCAGCATACCAAGACATTTTGGACAATGCTATGCTTCCAACTTTGTGGCAACAGTTTGGGGAAGGCCCTTTTCTATTCCAACATGACTGTGCCTCAGTGCACAAAGCAAGGACTATAAAGACATGGTTTGAGGAGTTCGGTGTGGAAGATCTTGACTGGCCCGCACAGAGCACTGACCTCAACCCCAACGAGCACCTTTGGGATGAACTGGAGCAGAGATTGCGAGCCAGGCCTTCTCGTGCAACATCAGCGCCTGACCTCATAAATGCTCTACAGAATGAATGGGCACAAATTCCCACAGAAGCACTCCAAAATCTTGTGGAAATCCTTCCAAGAAGAGTGGAAGCTGTTGTAGCTGAAAAAGGGGGACCAACTCCATATTAAAGTATATGTATTTGAATGCAATGTCATTGCAGTCCCTGTTGGTTTAATGGTCAGGTGTCTGAATACTTTTGTCCATATAGTGTATCTTGTAGTCATGGGAAAAAGACAGCTTAGCTCAGCTTCAATATGGCATCACCCCAATGTCAACAGTTACAGTTGCTATTGTCCCTGGTATTTGCTGTGCTTCTTCTATTTGCTATAAATGGCCATTTTTCCAGCAACCCCAGAAAAGGATACATTCTTTAAACTGAACCAAACGCAGATTTACTGTGCACATTATAGTTCAACAGCTGATATCTGCATACACACAGTAATACTCTGAATATCAAAACTTTTTCAGTGTGGAAGCAGAAAAAAATAATACCTTTGCATGAAAGCTCCAAAAGCTCTAAGACAGAAAGGTTTGAAGAACTGTCAGTCTACAACATCTCTCTTCAGTGTTCAGACTGATCCAGTCCAGCCATGAATGACCTGTAAGACTTAACACAGTGGAAGGACTAACACAGTGTAAGTGTTAACTCATTGTACAGCAGGCCCGGCTGTGTTAACTGTGTAACACACAGTGTTAACACAGAGGGGCCTGCTGTAAGGGTTTCAGATGTTAATGGCTGGTGTGTTTTGTTTTGTTTACCCAGACCTCTCCAGTTCTCCGCCAGGCCCCTACGGACAGGAAGTGTACATGTTTCGGCCCGAGGAACGCTTCAAAGCCCCGCCCATTCTCCCACCACACCTCCTGCAGGTGATCCTGAACAAGGACACCAATGTCTCTGTGAGTGCCTCCTGCTTACCCTCTCTTTCCTTCCCTCTTCCTCTCTGGTGTTTCATTACAATGTGGATATAAAAGTACAGCTCAGAAATACAAATTCAGTCTCTCTCTCACTGTCATTATCAAACATTTGTATCTAATACAGGGACAGTGGTATTATGCAACTGCATTCATGTAGTTATACATAAAATATCTTATTTTGCTCTGCTATAATGTGCTGTAAGTAGAGCTTTTATATAGCTGTTGTCTTGTGTCAGTTCAAGTAATCAAAGCCAAAGTGCTGTGTGTCTGTGTGTATGTGTACTTGTGTGCCCATGTGTGTGTGTGTGTGCGTGCGCACACATGTGTGACTTTGAGTAATGTGCACTGAGAAGGCCTTATTTCTCTTTTAGTGTGACCCAGCCCTGCTGCCTGAACCCAACCATGTGATGTTGAATCACCTGTATGCACTTTCAATAAAGGTATGACCAGCTGTGGTACCACATAAACTCCAGGCCTAATCTAACCCAACTCTGTGAATGGAATTTTAAACAAACACTCCTTTAAAAGTTTCTTCCATAACCATTACTCATTTAAGCAAATGTAAAGGCCATATGTTTTATAAGGAATAAAAAAATAAGAACAGAGCATTTGTCACTCAAACTTTGGGTAAGGAATGTATTGCAGTACTGTACTGGATCTGAATCTCGGTTCTCAGAAACTGAGCATGAAACTTTTCAAAGATCTTAATATAAAGGTTTTTGTTTTTGTGTCTGTTTCTGTTTCTTAGCTATTGTAGCTCATTACTTGTATTAATATGTACAAACCTCTCACATCTCACCAATCCCAGAGATCAGTCCAACTTTCTCCAATTCCAGAGCACGATGTTACCTCAGCCCATCTCTCCAGTCCCAGAGCATGATGTTAGCTCAGCCCATCTCTCTCCAGTCCCAGAGCACGATGTTAGTTCAGCCCATCTCTCTCCAGTCCCAGAGCACGATGTTACCTCAGCCCATCTCTCTCCAGTCCCAGAGCACGATGTTAGCTCAGCCCATCTCTCTCCAGTCCCAGAGCACGATGTTAGCTCAGTCCTGTTTCTCCTTTGCATTTTGCAGGATGGCGTGATGGTCCTCAGCGCCACTCACCGATACAAGAAGAAATATGTCACTTCTTTGCTGTATAAGCCCATCTAGTCACCTGTAGTCGGCCAGGTCAGCATGTTTGTATTTGTCATCACGTGTTGTCTGAGATTGCACTAATCCCAGTTTACAGAAGGGTCAGAGGCCCACAGCTCCTCCCCCTGCCGGTGATGTTCTGTTTACCCACAACGCTTCATCTTGTTCCTGTGTTACTGAGGGAAGTGTCGCGAATCACCAATAGAAGATGCACAGTGGTTTGGGGCGCTGAATGACTTTGATTTGTCCAGGCCCATATTTATAGACTGGGCTCATTAATCGTATTTGGGGGATGTAATTAGTTAGGGTTAGGATGTTACTGCATCTCGACATTGATTTATGTGATTAAATAAAAATCTCCCCCAGACTAAAAGAACTGCTGTGTAGTATTACAAAGCGCTGTTAGAAAAAAAGACCTCTTGTACCATATGACTCCTTACATTGATGTTTATATCGGGTGGATGTCTAATTTAGCGTGGGAAAAGCAGCAGCAGTCATACAAAACTCTGTAGTGTGTCTTTATTTGAAAATCACCTCATAATCCCCCACAGTTCTCTGCAGAAAGGACCGAAGAGACGCTGAGATGACTCCATCTGCCCTGTTCATTTTTCTGTGCGGTTCACTTGACCCCATCCACTGCTAGCTTTCAGCACCTTTAAAAACGCGACGGACGCGTTTGGTCCTCGCGCTTGAAACGCCTCGCCCTCCTGGTGATGAGACACAGGCCCCCAAAGGGCAGGACCATGGCCGGCGCTCCCGGGGGAGCCCTGGGCCTCTCCCCTTCTCTGCTGTTGCCTTGTTCCTCACGATGCTGCGAAGCACTTTACTCGTGCTGTCTATCGATGCTGTGAGTAGGAATGTCGACACGAAGCTTTAACTATGCAGAGGACAAATCCCCGTACTGTAGGCTTAATGAGATCTAGGGCCCGATCTCCAGTACCCCGATGCAGTGGTGGCAGTGCTGTGTTTTTGTATCTATCCAATAGGAATGTATTTATCCGTTACATGCTGTATTTCTATATCAGAAAGTTGGTTTGCTCTGACTGTGATGATAAATCCTTGAATTTTTGTGTGTGTGTGTGTGTGCTTGTTCTTGCATGAGCGATATACTTATGCTTAAGAAATACCATCTCACAAGTGTGAATTTTAACAGGGAATATTTGACAAGAAAAAGGGAGGACAGTGGTTGAGTTTAACTAAAATGTGACACCATTAAGCGAAATTTGTGCTTAAACATAACCCATCACATACATTGTTTGCTTTACAATACACTGCTGTAATATCTAGTAATGTTGTAAGGTTTCTGTTCTGTTTACCATGTATTCTCTGTACTGTATTCTGTCATGGCCTCATGCTTGAAAGACTGTACACTTTCACATGGATTGAGTTTTAAATGTTACACTCCAAAGAAATCCAGCAGGATTATGTATTTAACTTGGGAGAATAATACCTGAAAAAAATTATAATATAGCATTTCAGGACAAAAAAAGCATACAGGAGAGAAATGGTGGTAAGATTAAGACTCGGAACAATATGTTGACTTGGGACATACTCGGTACCTGCTGTAGCTTTACTTTGGCAAAAACTTGAATTTTAAAACCTATGACATTTCTTTTTTTTATGCTGTGCAACGTCATTGGTTAAACTGTGTGTAGAAGATTGTTTCACTGGTTTGCAAATAAAAATGGATACAAATCGTCACTGAATTTGCGCTTTTGATTTCGTAAGTGGAAATGAGTGATGTGCATTTGTAGAGCTGGTTCAGCCATGTATGTAGTGAATGATCATAGTTTTCTATAAAGACTCATGGTCAGTGTCCATGGAAGCCAACACGGAGTCTGCTCTGGTTGCTGTTATTGTAGGTATATTGCCTGCATGTTAACCAAGTGAAGTGCCTCCCATTTTCAAATTCCTGTTCTGCGAGTTCTCTTCTCTGCATTTTTGTTCTGTTGTAGTAGACTTCTTGTGCATTAAAAGTGTGAATTGACACACAAACAGGAAGAGACCCCAGAGACAGCATCATGATTCACTCCTTTTATTTCACTGAACCCAAAGCCTTCAGAACATCTTTTAATCTTCACAACACACATTAGTGGATTCAGAGATAGAGCTGGGGGTCTGTATCAGCACTCAATATTATAAACACAATTTTCACACACCCAGAAAGCTTAAATCATTATATACATATCATAAAGGCTTCATACACAACAGCGTCATAATGCTGGTTTTCTTTTAATGCAGTGGGCCACGTACAAAGAGCTTTTTTTTTTTTTTTTTACCTTACCTCTATGGTGCTAAATGCAATACGTCTGACTCTGTTTCGTCCAGTCTCCTTTTTAAATCTAGCTTGCAGTTGAATTCAGAATAGAATACAACAGAATGCAGTAGAATTCAAGCTCTAACCCTTGTTTATGCTTGGGGGGCTGGGCCTTGTAATATGATGCAGCACAAACAAGGCCAGACTAGAGTGCCTGTCTGAAACAAACCGCAAAAAGCTACCACAACATTGTTTATTTTTTACTGTAGAGAGGAAAAACACTGCTGCTCTCCAGCTCAAAGCGAAAAAGGTAAACCAAAGCGCAGCACGATCCAGAGAAGAAGCTAACATTTCGTTCCCCAAAAAATCCTCAAGGGAAAGCAATAATATATTGTTTATAATACTGTATGTAGATGCGCCAGAAACGGGTGTTTCATTTTAAACGGCGTAAGCGTCAACAAACATAACCAAAGAATAACGTCAAAGCAGATAATGCAGCTCGCAAAGCTAAAATATTTGCAGTACGTGATGTTTAACATCTGAAAAAAGAAAAAATCGAACGCCAGCTATTGCACAGCTACCCAGATTTTATTGTTCACGAATTGTTCCATACTAATCACGCGCAAAACGAATATATTAGAAAGCCTATTTTGTACAGCGTCAAATGCAAAATATACAGCCAATGCACAGAAGCAGCATACAAACAAGTCTGCGTGTGGCAGCGTCGATGATATGACGGAGAACATTGGTTTGAACACAACCCTGCCAAAGTTTGCTACAAATTTTTAACATACATGGAGAACAAGTAATATCGGTTGCAGCCGCAAGGGGAATGGTGCGTAAGACTGAACCGAGGAAATTCGCCTGTTAAAACGTAGAGGAATTACATGTATCCAGTATGGGATTTCTGCGTAATTCTCCACACGTTAGCAATTTTTAGTTTGGAATTACTTTGCGCAAAAGCTACAGTGTACAGTTTACAGCATACACGATGCAGCGTTTGGTCCATGTATAGAAATGTGCCAACTACCCAATAAGCACCTTTACTGAATTAAACTGGACCAAACTTGTCACAGTTACCGAGTCCCATTCAAATTTCCGTCCAAGGATTGCCAAAAATGGGTTTAGAACACGAGATGGCAGGAAGTAGTCGTGACAGTCAAGGCTGATTTAAGAGCCACACGGAGCCATTATAACGCATAAGATAGGGATAGATCAAATGACATGAGGAGTTCAAACTTTGGCAGCTGCGGTGATCCTTAATATACAAACAACGGTTTTCCGTTCTACCACCCAATGTTTCTCTCCTTAAACTATGTTTCGTTTCAGTCAGTAGTGTTTCTCTATATTGCACTGACGGTCTTAGCCTTAAGAGTAAATACTGTGTTTCGTTGTCAGGCAAAGCTGGTGCGACGGCTGTCAGCAAACAGCCGTTGTGTGATTGCACATGCTCATCTAGAACAATCAGCGGAAGAGCTGAACCCATGCTGTTCTCTTCGCTGAGCCAGAATCCCTTGCAAATGGCGGGAGAACCATTCGCAAGCGTACTTGAAAGAAAAAAAAAAACGACTTAATAATAAAAAATCTGCTAAACCTTCCCCCCAAGCAGACTTTTCCAAGAGTTGTTAGAGTTTAATTTCGGTCATATCTTTGATGATGACATCGCTGTGTGAAAAAGTGTTTTCCTGCGGCTGTAGAACTGAAGGAGTTCAAGTTAAGCTGCAGATTTTCAATTTGCCATATTTTGGATTTGTCAGACAACACACAGCTACGATTAAAAATCCACAGGACACAAACGCACAAACGAGCCCTCCAAACGCAGCTCCCCATTCCTGTTGTATGCAGAGTCTGTTCCAGAGCCTCCATAGTGTCTGTAGTGGAAAAAACAGGAGGCAATTTTCCGAGCAGAGCTCGGAAGTGAAGGCAAAACGATTTTCCTCGTTGGAGGAAAAAAGATGGTGTTGTCAGAGTCTGAGAGAAGGCTAGAGAAAGGCTGGAGAAAGAGTGGAGTCCAAGGGAGGCTATAGAAAGGGTGGAGGTATCCAAGTCCGAGATAAGGCTGTATAAAGGGTGGAAGTGTCCGAGTCCGAGGGGAGGCTGGAGAAGGTGTGGAAGAGACAGAGGAGACTCCCGCCAGGTTAGTAGGCGACAACTCGGAGCAGGCACTGTCCTCCCCGCTTCCTAGTAAGCCGTTGGGCGACTGCCCCCCTCGCTGGGGCCCGGGGGTGCGGGCTCATGAAACTCTGAACAGGAGGATGCTCGTGGGGGTCTCCTGGGACGTCACCTGGAAGGAGAACAAGGAGAGGTATTTTAGCAATGGAACCAACGTCTGGAAGAAGGTGACATTTAACCTACCTGAGAAAGTTCCTCTCCTCGCTCCCATAGCGGAGTAATGCTTCCCAGTACAGCACAGAATGACACTACATGCCCCTGTACCCCTGAACAAGGCATAACTCTGACTGTTCTCTGTGAAGCTCCTTTGCTTTGCAGACTGTCCTTCAGGTAGATAAACATGCACTGCTACAAATAAGTAGCCTATCTGTTGGTTAGGTTTCTTTGGTAAGTTTAGTCCTGAGACAGTCTGATGATGGAATACATAGCTTTACAATCAATGGCAAGGTTGCTAGTTAATGGAGGATGATGGTTAGCAGAAAATGGCAATGGGGTCAATGCAGAAATGGTAACAATTATCACTTTCAACTCCAGTCCCTAGCATCTGAAATCCAGCACCGGTTTTCCAGCTCTCTTTAAACCTCTTTTAAACCTCTTTGAAATTGGTTCAAAACACACTATGGAAGCCTATCCTATCACTGTGTCATCTTATGTTTTATCACTTGATCTGGAAAGTGATTTGGTCACAATTATTAGCAAAGTGGTTGTTTTTTTATTAACATGTTGAGGCTAAACAGATATGAAAACTGATGTACATGATGTACAAGTGCCTTGTATACACCTCTTGCAGGATACAGTAGTGTTCACCAGACATTCGCAATTTATTAAAAAGGCACTGAGTGGGAGTTTCAAGTCGACAAAGCTGTACGGGGGATATGGACACACAAACCTTCACTTAACACACGCTTAAACATGCTTAGTCCTGCCAGCTGCAAATACTGTTGTATAAACAGATGGATGTGACTCTGCATGTACATTGTATGAATTTAAATGCATGTGGATTTTTTACTGCTATGCTAAAACTGTTAGCATAGTGCCATTTTGCCTGTGCAAAGACTGTGATTGGTTGAAATGGGCAGTTATATGTTTGGCCCTCCAGGACAATTTGTCCTGATGTGATTCTATTCAGCAATCTGTTGGGTCTGAACACCCTTCCCCCATAGCCTGTACTCAACATTTAAGTCCTTAACGCTTTAGCTCAGCCTCGTCCACAGCCCCGCACCTGCTGTCTCTGCATCTGGGGTGCTAATTCTCTGGGGGCTGTGTAAACATGTAATAATGGAAATGCCTTCATGTAACTCCATTTGTCATCTGCTTTTTCCAACACGTTATTCCCTGGATGTGTTTAAAAGCATGTTGTCATGCTGTGCAAACATCCCTGAAAGGCCGTTCCATTTCATTTTTGTCCTGTGATCCACAACAGAAACTGCAAATATCTAAGCTCCCTTAAGGAACCCGACACCAGGTCAGTGCAGCTTCGCAGAACCCAATTCCTAGTTTCAAAATCGGGTGACATTTAAGGCCTGAAGTGTCCCTGCGCTACTAAGCCAATCCACTGGGTGGCGCTGTGATTAAAATTGTGTGGCTGTCAGGTAGATAGGTGGCAAGCAGTGATGGCAGGCCATTGCTGGAGGGTGGGAATGGGGGGCGGGGGCACAGGCAGAGGAGGCCAGTGTGCCATACCTTTAGCAGGGCAGAGGGAGGAAGAGGAGGAGTTTAGGGAGGAAATCTTGCGCTCGTTCTTCTGGATACAGTCAGGAGGAGAAGAGAGAGGACCGGGGTGAGGGAGAGAGAGCAGAGAGGAAACAGAACTCCTGTGTGCCCTTAAACCCCCATGGCCCCTTCTCCAAACACAGCCCGAAAGCCCAGGATAAACCATCACCTCCACCTCTCTTAGTCTAGTCACACTTACACCACACAGACAGGTGCATCATGTCTGAAGATATAGAATTACTGTGCTGTAATAATACATATAATATGTCAATCATTATGTTTTTTGATATTATTTTATGTCTTTATGTATCTAATAACAATTTGGAAAACAATAACACTGAAAATGACTTCAGCTTACCTGCAAATTTGACTTGGCCTTTTTCAGGACGTCACGTGTCCTTGATACTGTGAATGCAAAAAGTGAATAGGTTTTCTGTTGTCCTGAACAACATGCTATGAACACAGTATAGTGTGGAAGGAGACCAGCACTGAGGATCCTCAGTCTCTCTTTGGTACACCCACGCACACACACATGCACACCCAGTCTGCTACCAACCCCAGGACAATTCTATCTCTGCCCACAGGTAAGAGAACCCTCACTAAAAGAAGTATGTTTCAACCAAAATACAAGCACATGACTTGCTAATTATATGGCACACATTATAAAATATATCAGTTATTGTAATTGCTTTGTACATGCAATTATATGCATATACAGCAGTCTGTTTCACAATTGATATAATTTTGCAATATATCCCCATAACATAACATAACATACACACAGAAAAGGTAGAGAAAGTACTACATTTTGATATGATATGATTTGGATTGTAAATTTCTAAAATTTTGAATTGTATACTCAAGCATGTATTACTAATGTATGTACTTATGCATGTATTACTCATGTGACCAATCATCCTGTCGGCACTCACGCTGGCTGATGATGAAGTGCTCCATGCTCTCCTTAGTGCGATTGGTGCTCCTCAGCCTGGCAACTGTGCCCTGCAGCAACTCCTCCTGCTCCCCCACCTTCTGCTTCAGCTGGTGGATCTCCTCCATCAGGTCCTGTTCCTGGGGCCCACAGGGAGGGAGAGAGGGAGAGGGGGAGAGGGAAAGGGAGGGAGAGAGACAGGGACAGAGAGGAGAGGTAGAGAGAAGGGGTGGGAGGGAGAAAGAGAGGGAGGAAAATAGGGAGAGAGACTTTTGACTTTCAAGTCTTCATTTAAAACAATAAACTGCCCAACAATCATTACCATTCATCAGTTAAGAGATAAAATTAAAAATAAAAAACAGAGAAATAGCAAGAAAATAGACATAAAAAGGGAGAGAGAGAGAGAAAAGGACCACCCCCTCCGTGAGCTCAAGGCACTGAGTCTCGCTTTGCTGAGCAGGGGGTGGGGATGAAGAAGAGAGGGCAGTGCTCTGACCTTTTGGGCATGTTGGGTGAACCTCTCACTGTCAGGCAGCGCTGCCCTCCAGAACATCTTGAGCAGCGACGCGGCCTCCTCCAGGATCTGCCTCAGCGTCTTGGCATTGGCCAGAAGCCCGGCCACCCCGGCGCAGTCCACGGCCATCTGCGGAGCCACGTGGGGACAGAGGAACAGGGGTGAGACACAATGACAGGCACTGGGGGGTGACTATCCCTGGAGACTGTGCGGCGTGACTCTCACCTCTCCCGAGCCGAGCCCCAGCAGGCATGCTTGCATCCTGCTCACCAGCGCCTTGCCCTCCAGCACCTGCTGCTGCAGCGCGCTGAAGTCATCCACATGCCCAACGGCATGCCGCCCGTTCTTGTTGGCGAACGAGCCATCCGGCGCCTCCCCCACCAGTGCGGCATGCGGGTTCAGTGGATCTGCTGGGAGATGAGCTTATTCTCACAGCTGCTCTAGGTTACAGAGAGCCGTTCGCTGACATTGCACAATTAGCTTAATGTAGCACCGCTAGCTGATGTTTAACAAAGCACCACTACACTGCGTTTAATGTAGCGCTGCTACTTTATGTTTAATGTAGTGGCCGCTAGTTTATGTTTAGTGTAGCACTGCTAGCTTACATTAAATGCTGTGCCGCTAGTTTTCCGTTTAATATAGCACTGCTAGCTTACATTAAATGTTGTGCCATTAGCTTACACTTAACAGTGGATCCACAGACTGCACGCATCACGGTAATAACATGGCGGTAATGAGCATGCCAGTTAAAACAACTGAGGTTAAAAGCACACCGTTGCCTGCGAGTGGTGCCTCCTCCTGGTCAGTGAGCATAGTGTAGGGGGACGCGGTGTTAAACAGCCCCATGTCCCTGACAGGCGGAGAGGGTGCAGGGTCTGGGGTGGGAAGGGACGGGGGGTGGTGGGGGGAATGAAAGCAATAGGACACTTTTGAAGCACAGACAGAGGCATGGAGACCGAGCCTTAGTGGTGAGACAGACAGAAAGCATGGTTAGGATATGGTCCTGTTCCTGGCAGATCCTCACCATGGAACAGCAGCCTCTTACAGGGGCTGACAGACATTCTGTGGCCGATGGCCACACCCAGCTGCTGCTCCAGCTGCACCCGGAGACCCCGAACCTCTGCCAGCAGCTCCCCCAGCTCCTGGGATGAGGGCCCCTCGAAGGACTTTACCTCATATCCGTACCCTGCCCAGAGAAAGAGTGTGTTTGGCCCGGATGGTTCATTTATATTTTAGAGTTACATTTCGTGCCACAGCTGCCTACAGGTGGCACTCTCTCTACTCTCTCTTCTGCACGGCTGTGGGGCGCTCACCTGCGTGGGGGCCCTTGGCATGTCCGCACATGCGGTCATACACCTGAAGCTCACACTGCAATGAGTGCAGAAGCTGGCGGCTCTCTGAGAGCTGCTGCTGGAGCAGGTTCACCTCATGCTGCAGCCTAGAGACACAGTGGTAGGTACAGTCACAGTAAATACAGCTACTCATAGTAACTATATACAATATACCTACATATACAATATAATATACACTCACTGAGCACTTTATTAGGAACACCTGTACACCTACTTATTCATGCACTTATCTAATCACCCAATCATGTGGTATCAGTGCAATGCATAAAATCATGCAGATACGGGTCAGGAGCTTCAGTTAATGTTCACATCAACCATCAGAATGGGGGAAAAATGTGATCTCAGTGATTTTGACCGTGGCATGATTGTTGGTGCCAGATGGGCTGGTTTGAGTATTTCTGTAACTGCTGATCTCCTGGAATTTTCACGCACAACAGTCTCTAGAGTTTACTCAGAATGGTGCCAAAAACAAAAAACATCCAGTGAGCAGCAGTTCTGCAGACGGAAACACCGTGTTGATGAGAGAGGTCAACGGAGAATGGCCAGACTGGTTTGAGCTGACAGAAAGGCTACAGTAACTCAGATAACCATTCTGTACAATTGTGGTGAGCAGAAAAGCATCTCGGAATACACAACACGTTGAACTTTGAGGCGGATGGGCTACAACAGCAGAAGACCATGTCGGGTTCCACTTCTGTCAGCCAAGAACAGAAAGCTAAGGCTTCAGTGGGCACAGGCTCACCAAAACTGGACAGTTGAAGACTGGGAAAATGTAGCCTGGTCTGATGAATCTTCATTTCTGCTGAGGCACATAGATGGTAGGGTCAGAATTTGGCGCCAGCAGCATGAATCCATGGACCCAACCTGCCTTGTGTCAACAGTCCAGGCTGGTGGCAGTGGTGTAATGGTGTGGGGAATGTTTTCTTGGGACACTTAGGGCCTGTTAATACCAATCAATCATTGTTTGAATGTCACAGCCTATTTGAGTATTGTTGCTGACCATGTGCATCCCTTCATGGCCACAATTTACCCATCTTCTAATGGCTACTTCCAGCATGATAATGCACCATGTCACAAAGCAAAAGTCATCTCAAACTGGTTTCATGAACATGACAATGAGTTCAATGTTCTTCGGTGGCCTTCCCAGTCACCGGATCTGAATCCAATAGAACACCTTTGGGATGTGGTAGAACGGGAGATTCACAGCATGAATGTGCAGCTTATAAATCTGCAGGAATTGCATGATGTCATCATGTCAACATGGATCAGAATCTCAAAGGAATGTTTCCAACATCTTGTGGAATCCATACCATGAAGAATTGAGGCCGTTTTGAGAGCAAAGGAGGCCCTACCCAGTATTAGTATAGTGTTCCTAATAAAGTGCTCAGTGAGTGTATATACAACGACAGTCAATACAGTTACTCATATACAGTCACTGTTTATACAATTACGTAGAGTAAATAAGTGATAATATATAGTCACCGTATATACAATCACTTACAGTCAATACAGTCAATTGTCGACAGTGCATATTTGTACTGTATATACAGTGACTATGAGTGATAGTATTTACTGTAAGTGACTGTATATAGTCACTCATAATCACTGTATATACAATCACAGTCACTTATAGTAAATATAGTAACTATAAATACACTCATACATACAGTGTACAGTCAGTCATAGAGTGTACGGTCAGTAAATGTGGTCACTTGAATCACATGTAGTTTAAAAGTACCTGCACTGTACAGCTGTTGTACCACTGATGTTGCCCAGAGTGTGACTTAGTACCTTTATCATTTTCAACGATGCATTGTCCATTAACAGTAAACAGAGGCAAATGTTACTGTGTTAAAGAATGTTGCCTCCACATGTATCCCTCCAGCGAAGACTCAGTACCTGTTGTTGTTCTCCTGGCTGTTCTGCCGATCCTGCCGCAGCTGCTGGATCTCCTGCCCCTGCTTGCAGCTGTGCGCCTGCAGCCTCCTCAGCTCCTCCTTCCACTCCTCTGCCTCCAGCTCCGCCTGCTTCAGCTGCGCCCGCCCAGTCAGCACTGCCTCCCGCAGCTGCTCCGCCTCCTGGCAGCTGTCTGAGAGTCACACGCAAAACGCAGGGTTCAGTGGAGGCCTTCTACCTCAGCCGTTCACTTCAGTTTACTGGCAAATGTTTTCGATCTGAGTGTTTTGTAACATTGACAGGCGGTCTGTTAAATCACAGGTTCCTGAAACAGCTTTGTTGCAAACTCCTCCAACAATGGGACATGCATGGCTCCGCATGGTACCTCTGCTAGCCTGCAGTCGTGCCTGCAGGCCCAGGATCTCCTCCTTCAGGGCTTGGTTCTCATTGGTCAGCTGGCTGAGGGACTCCAGGCCCTGGATGTAGATATTGGTGGGCGCCCCTGCAGTGGAGGGCACACTCAGTGAGGGAGGACCTACAGTAGCCCTGCCCAACCAGTTTTTTATGTCTTTTACCTTTTATTGAACACTCTTTTGGGAATAGCAATTATATATTAGGTCCATCTCAATGTGACATCATGCAGGAGTGCTAATACAAGATGAATGTAATCCTCCACACTCCACCAGTCACATAGCACACCACAGTGAATTGTGCACCAATTGGAAGATAGGTGCTACTCTGCTGATGTCATCAAAGCAATGCAGGGCCCCATGGAATTCAATTGAAACGTTTTCGTAGAGAATGATGGGGTGATTTTCAATTAATGAATTGAATTTCAATTTATTCCTTGAACTGACTGAATTGAGATGGTATTGACCCCCACTCCGCTCCTCCTACTGCTTTGTAATGTGGGTGAATGGAAGAATGTAGAGTTGCTGACTGAGCCACTTTGGAGCTCGCCCTGAAGCAGGGCCTCTTACCATTGTGCCGGCCTGTTGTGGCCAGCCTCTCCTCCAGCTGCTGCCTCAACCGTTCGTTGGTCCGGATGGAGTCCTCCAGGCGCTGCCGCAGGCCACGGATCTCTCTCAGGTGCTCCTCGATCAGGTCTGCCCCTGAGCGATGACATGGACAGCGTCTGTTAGCGGACAGACACACACAGAGAGCCAACAAAAGCAGAGCCAGAAAGGGGGGTGTTACCTGTGTAGCTGACACCGGACCGGTACCCTGATGATCCCGAGGAAACAGTACCGTAAGTGCCGACTCCGACCGGCCCACTTGTGTGGCCCATATCCCACAATGCACTGCTCTCCAGCGGGCTCCCATCGACCTTGGAGCTTCCGTCAGTGCTGGCGAGCTTGGGCTGGTGAAAGGCATGATGGGACAGAGGGAGGTAACTGGAGGAATCTGGGTGGGAGCGGGCTGGTGAGGGGAAGTTAGCCAGCGCCTTGACATGAGGACCAGCAAAACCTGAGTCAAGAGAGGAGAAAAAAAAACAACATTAGAGAGCTCCATAACTGCATTTACAGAGCATTCATTCTCCTGCCTACCACACAGACACAGCAAAAAGCAAAAGAAAATGGATGATGCAGAATCACAAGGTTACATTCCCCTTCAAAACCCATAGTAAACAGAATGAATATTTACACACCAATTCAAACTGTAGTGAAAGTTAATAACATCAACACTTGATTGGACTATGTATTCTTTCATGGTTTTTAAGGTATATGGGCTAAGCAATTGAACCTATAAAATAATGCATCCAGTGCATCTACTTATATAATATGTGCTGTTTTGTTAGCACAGCCACACCAGCTGAGCATGCAAGGGAAAGCCATGCATTAGCAGACAGATGTAGAACCAGACCGAAGCAAACAGCTGTAATCAAACCCCTCTAGCACAGCTGCTGCAGTGGCCACTCCCATTTCTTAGGTCTCTAGTTAGAACCTTCTCAAATCCTCACCACTGTCATGAGACCTCTGCCATAACAGTCTTTAACTGCAAGCTCATGGGTATACTACTTTGCATAAGAATTCAGTCTTCAAACAGTTGAGGTAACTGTCACATTTTTGGTCACAATTGTTTGGTAAATTATTTTCCAAACAGCTGTAAGGCCTGCTAACTTGATTGACAGCACTTGTTACTTTTTGTGATGATTGTTTCAGTTTGCACTTGCAGTCTTGGATGGATTACTCATTGTTTAGGTATTTGGACTGGGGTGAAAATGACAAATTCTGCAGCCAATCAGAGTAAAACTGATGTTGGATGCAGTGTCTCCTGCTCTCCCTGGGTGGTGGCCCTATAGCATGCGAGCAGCGTTGATTTGGGATCTGCGGTCAGCCCCAGCTGTGAGGGGGTAAGCCATACTGAGCGTGCTCTGTGCAGCAGTCCAGGCGCATATGCCCGCAGGCGCTGCTCCCTCTGCGGCAGCTCACTTTCTCCCAGCTGCCTCTGCAGCAACTGCAGCTCCTCGTGAACCTCGGCCAGTGAGAACACCCCGGGCCCGGGGAGAGGAGAATGGGGGTCGAAGGGTGAGGGCTCCCTCGGGTCTGAGAGTTTGGGGCAGTAGTGGGTGAAGGGGACAGGGAGAGAGCTGGAGACGGGCCCAGAGTACAGGTCTGGAGACACGAAGAACAGAAAGAGGGACACAGTGTCCCAGTGTGGTGTTACACTGTCGCTGTGGCTGTTTTTCAGAGCTACCTGACTGCTAACTGTGTAGCTATTGATGACAACCTTGTTCCATTAGCACAGAAACCCCAGGAGAAAGCATTCAGATGGACAGACCAAGCATTTTTGCATTTGCAAGCCTGCCACATTAGTACCATTTGTTTGGTGCTTCCATGCCAAACACACCAAACACTTCTGGCTTTCATTTTCAAATACTGTGGGACTTTGTTTATGAGAACATCAATATAATTTCAGCCTCCAATGACTCTGTTAAATAATAATGCAAAGTAAATTGCCGATCCTCTTTCATAGAACACCTTTAGGGCCGCTTTAAGATGAATGACATAGGGTTACAGGGTGAAAAACACCTCTTAAAGCTATATTTCAATGCAAATAGGTCACTATTACACAATCAGAAAAGAACAGAGATGACGTTGTTTGAATGCTGTTGGAATACAGTTGCCCCTGCCACTTGCATTCTCAGCCCAGCCTACCTTTCTGAGCTTCACTCTCCGCTGGCCCGTGCAGTGTGCACGGCATGGTGGGACAGCTGCAGGATGACTGAGTTCCATGAGATGCAGTGGTTGATGATGGGATTGACAAGTGCTGTGGCGGAGTGCCACTGTGGTGGTGCAGATCTGGAAGAAAACAGGCAGTGGTTGAAGAATGGCACGGTGCTCATGGGATGGGACAGGCGTGTCCTCAGTGTGACCAGAGACAAAAAGCAACAAATGAATTCATGCCCTCCTCTGAGCGTGGCAGTGAAATGTTCATGAGGTGGAAAAAACACACATGGTGGTCAATGATTTCCAAATCTTCCTCAGTGTTTTCCTTTTCTGAGCATGAGATGGCTCTCGCTGGTGTGTGTGTGTGTGTGTGTGTGTACACATGCCCACCTGTGCCAATCTGCCCGGGACCCACACGCCTGCCCTGCTCCTCATGTGCATACTCGCTGGCGCCATCCATGTCTGAGCACAGCTCCAAGTCCTCATTGGTGGAGCCCTGCTCATCTGACACAAAGGAGGTCCTGTCCGATTGGTCAGTGGTCTCAGACAGGGCATGGCTGCTGGAGGGCGTGTCCGAGTGCTGCTGCAGTTTGGTGTGAAGGGACTCTATAATCTTGTCCTTCTGCTGGAGCTCCTTGCTCAGTCTGGACAGAGAGCAAGATGCAACAACAACATGAGGACCAGTGCTTAGATGAAGGTTTTGGAAACCTCGCAACTAGCAGTAATAACAATATTCATCTATAACAAATTTCTTCCCTTCTTCTTGTTGAATAAACTGAACAAAAAAAATTAAAAAGAAAAAAAATATCTTTTGGAATATATTTTGAAATATTTATGGGCTTTCAGTTAAACGAGATAATCAGAGTCAGGTAATGTCATTGTAAAATCCACAACTTATGAAACAAAAGCGGTTTCAGATCTTTTTTGTAGTGAAATTGATTGTGTAACATATATCAATGTATGCCCTAAGTCTGGTGGGAAATGTAGTAAAAAGAGAAGAGACATGGAATTATCTCCTTGTTTGTTTGTGCTGGAAATGGCATCTTTAGTTAAATTGAATTTAGGGATGTGACGAGCTGCAGAAATGTCAGAGGGGTGGGGGGGAAGCAAAACTGGCTGATACAGGGCACCGGGGAGGAAACAGGAAGTGGGAGGAAGGAAGTGAAACGCAGACTGAGGGTGAAAGGGGCCTGTACCACGGCAGTGAGACACGAGCGAAGGTAGAACCAGGCAGCTTTTCTCAAAACCCACCGTAGAGCGAGGAGCTCGTGGCCCATCTTTTCATCATGGAGTCCCGAGCAATCCCCTGTGGAAAGTGGAAAAGATGGTCACTTTCCCACTTCCCATCATGCAATGCTTTCTGTATTACCGATCCATAAAAAATTGTACATATGAGCCAGGTGGTGCACAAGGGAGCCACAAGAGAAGGAGAATAGCAATCTCAGACTTTGAAACTATTTTTTTCCCTTTGTCGTACAAGAGTGCCTGAAACGCTGGAAAAGAAAGACCAGTTTTCTGTACAACATATTCTTTACATGACTCATTGTGGCTATCCTTCTTACTGTTTTTCAGCAACCTCAGACTGTCAGACAGCTTTAATGACTTGGACCTTCACTTGTGACCATTAAATTGCTCTTGAAGGTAGATCATTTTTAAATGAATATTGAATAACTCATTTTGAATAACTAAGAATTGAGCATAAATCATTTAAACGATAAATGAGTGACTCACGGCCGCTGATCTTAGCAGCCACCCTCTCAGCCAGTGCGGTGCTCTGTGCCAGCTGCTGCCGGAAGCTCTGGCTGGCATAGTAGTCCACGTCATTGGCGCGCAGCAGCTCCTCGAAGGCCTTGGTGGTGTCGCCCAAGTGCTGCGTCAGGATGTGGCAGATGCCCCGCCCCTCGCGCATCGCCTGCCGCAGGTGTGACAGCTCGCGGGCCTGCGCCTGGATCAGCGTGTCATACTTCCTGAAAGGGGCGGGGTTGGGAGGAGAGTGGGTGGGGTTATCGCAGTTGACATCATGGTGCCAGTCTGCACCAGAGTGCTGAGATGGATCCACCCATTCTGGGGCTCATGATGTGTTATTCTCCCACTTACATGGTTGCATTATGTGCTTTTGTAAAAAAAAACTGCTCTTAGGGATGAAATAATACTTCCAATGCAGTATGCAATAGTAGTTTCAACCAATCCAGGTTTTACTAGAATCAGATGGGTGTACTGAATGAATGTGGTCCGTTAACAGTGAGCGAATCTGCTACTAGTAAGACCTAGAATGGTTAAAACTCCTATGCACTGGGGGTGCTATTTCCATCCCTGCTGGTGCATGCTAAAAGCTGTGTATATAAATGTGTTTCAGACACACACCATTTAACAGAGTGTGCATTCAGCCAAAAGTGGCAGTTTATAAGGCCTTTATCTGAGCAGAGTTGCACAAGTTTGTGTTTGTATTCTGTTTACTCTGACACCATGGCAACAACTACATTAAAGCCACAAACCATATCAAGGCGGAAGCTGAAAACTAAGACTGGAGCTCCATCATGATATTGCATGCTAGGCTGCGCCTGTGTTCACTAGACCCATCTGGGAGTGCTGGCCTGACTGCTGAAGGGGAAGTGTTATCTGAGGTCATCTTGTTACAATGGGACACAGTACGCATGTGTTCTATGGCCTCTACAGTCGAAGGACAATACATTTGAAAATGTTATTGGTTTTTATGCAAGTGTAGTATCTATTACAGTTGTGCTCAAAAGTTTGCATACCTTGGGAGAATTTGCAAGATGTGTACCATTTTTTTAAAGAAAACATGAGTGAGAAGGCAAAACACATGTATATTATTTCTTATAGGACTCAAGTTCATATGTAAGGCATAACAGAATGGCACAATCATCAAACAAAACATGACAATAAAGAAAATGCGGAAATAATCCCTCTTCAAAAGTTTGCATACCTTTAGTTCTTAATACCGTGTATTGCCCCCTTTAGCATAAATGATGGCATGCAGTCTTTTGTAATAATTGTGTGTGAGGTCCTTAATTCTCTCAGGTGGTATAGCTGCCCATTCTTCTTGGCAAAATGCCTCCAGTTCCTGTAAATTTTTAGGTTGTCTTGCATGAACTGCATGTTTGAGATCTTTCCAAAGTGGCTCAATGATGTTGAGGTCAGGAGACTGTGATGGCCACTCCAGAACCTTCACCTTTTTCTGCTGTAGCCAGTGGAGGGTCAACTTGGCCTTGTGCTTCGGATCATTGTCATGTTGGAACATCCAAGAGCGTCCCATGCACAGCTTCCATGCAGTAGAATGCAAATTGTCTGCCAGTATTTTCTGATAACATGCTGCATTCATCTTGCCATCAATTTTGACTAACTTTGCTGTGCCACTGGAGCTCACACAGCCCCAAAACATAAGAGATCCACCACCATGCTTTACAGTGGGGATGGTGTACTTTTCACCGTAGGTCTTGTTGACTCCTCTCCAACCATAGTGTTTATGGTTGTGACTGTGGTTGTGAATTTTGGTCTCATCACTCCAAATGACTGTGCTCCAGAAGCTGTGAGGCTTGTCTAGGTGTTGTCTGGCGTACTGTAAGCAGGCCTTTTTGTGGCATGGGCGCAGTAACGGCTTTCTTCTGGCAACTCGACCATGCAGGTTATTTGTGTTTAAGTACCTCCTTATTGTGCTCCTTGAAACAACAACTCCACTTTTTTCCAGAGCAGCCTGTATTTCTCTCAAAGTTGTTTGTGGGTTTTTCTTTGCATCCTGAACAATTCTTCTGGCAGAAGTGGGTGAAATCTTTCTTGGTCTACCTGACCGTGGCTTAGTATCAACAGAACCTCTTATTTTCCACCTGTTTATCAGGGTTTGAACAGTACTGATTTGCATTTTCAAGTGTTTAGATATCTTTTTATATCCTTTTCCTGCTTTATAAAGTTCAACTACCTTAGTACGCAGGTCCATTGGCAGTTCTTTTGTCTTCCCCATGGTGCAGTATCCAGCCAAGTCAGTGCATCACCTCATGAGCTGAGACACTCACTGAGTATTTATGCACAGACACTAATTACAATTACAATGAGTCACAGGTGTGGGAACTTCCCTTTAATAGCCATTTAAACCTGTGTGTGTCAACCTGTGTGTTTATAATTTGGCCAAACATTCAAGGATATGTGAACTTTTGATCAGGGCTGTTTGGGTGATTTCAGTTATCATTATGATTTAAAAAGGAGTCAAACAACTATGTGATAATAAAGACTTCACATGACCACTATCCTTAAATAAGAAAAAATTCTTTTGCATTATCAGTCATATTTTCCAAATAAATGCCAATGTTTAACAATTTCTTTCAGGGTATGCGAACTTTTGAGCACAACTGTATATGGGCAAATCGTCCTTTTCAGCATTAACTTCATCTCATTGGTTTAGATGCTGGTGATGAAACTGACACTGTACTCAGATCAGCTGGATCAGCTGTACAAGTCTAGGCCACCTACATATCAGTCTACCTCTTCCCTTCGGCCACTGATACACACCTACACCCCAGTCCTTTTCTTCTCTTTGTTCACTGATACAGAGCTACATGCATGGCTGAGAGTCCCTTACAGAGGATTTCATGTCTCTGTAGATCCTCAGACTCATCCCAGGGCTGTACCCCAAATGCCTCGCTCGCTCTGCGCTCTCTAAACAACCCCTCAGTCTCCCTCATTCAGAGGAGTAGCTTTACCCCCCTGTGGCCTTCCTGTATATAGCCTGTCTACTCCTAAACACAACTCCCTCCCCAGTGTCCCACCCTGTGTGAGAGGGGATAGACCCTGTACCCACCCTGGCCAGGTGGCAGACCTGCTGTCTTCCCCCGTGGCCTTCCCCTCCATGCAGGAGTGCTTGAGCTGGGCCTCCAGCGAGGTGACGCGGGTCACCAGCTCTCGGAGAGCTCTGCTGGGCTGCGGCTCGTGGCGCCCCGCCCCGTCTGACTGCCAGCCCTCGTCCTCGTCCGAGGCCCGGAAGGCCCAGTTCACCTTGCGGGGGACGCGCTCCAGGCTGGAGGCGTAGTCGCTGGTGGCAGAGAGCGAGCGCACGCGGAGCTGGAGGCTGCGCACGGCCTTCTGGGAGCGGGCAAGCTGGGTCCGGAGCTCTCGCACGCGCCGCCGCAGCGCTGCCGCGTCTTCGCACTCCACCCACTCCCCCGCCCACCACTGCCCCCCGCGGTCCCGCCCTGACGTCTCCATATCGTCAAACTCTGCAGAATAAAACCGAGAGATGGCCGTCAGGTCAGGGGGTGGGGAGATGGGGATATAACCTTAACAGTACATTCATGCTTGGCTTTTCATAACTTTGGCTGCTTAAGCTAGTTTAGGGGGTCAGGACATGGCGGTAAAGAAGACCACCCTCTGCGCTTCAACAATACACACTCTTGCATATAGTTCAAACGATACCTTTCCTCTATGAAATCATGCTACATGGCGCTTACTATACTAAACAAACTGATGAATAGCATCAATGTTTTTCAGTGATTAATCAATAAAGATAGGTGACTACCACAAAATGTCTTAGTTTGCATGTGAAATTGCTTCTATCTATCAATGCATATTGGGCTTGCTGGTTTCGACATATTACATCATAGTACCACGTGTTGTTGCATTTTACTAATCATACAGCCAGCAGTGCCTCCAAGGGAGTCCCACAGCTGAAATGATCAGATACGTTTTTTCAGCAGTGTTTCTTAGAAACCGTGGAGAGGGTCACATGCGGAGGTAATTCTTGCTAAAAGAATCTTGTTGCAGTCAAAACATTTTGCTGAAGAATCCAGTTACTTTGAATTCAAGTTCAACTTCAACTCTTAACTTTAACTCTCAGAATTCAACAAATAATAATAACAACAGATAATAATAAATAAACAACACCTTTCAGGTAGCAATGGCTGGAGTAAGTTGCTGGAAGGGCAAACTACGAGCGTATTAACGTGGCGGCGTGCAAGGCCGTGCAGATATTTTATTTAAGGAACATTTAAAGTCAATGTATCGCGTGGTTTGTAATGTCTTTAACGTGTGAGGTAACTGTAAAGCACTGGTACTGAAAGCGCTGATGTCAAAAGATACACAATCTACTATGCCACTAGCACCCTCTATTGGGAATTTAATAAACTGTTACCGAAATTGATAGAGCCAGCTTTGCTGTGCACAGCAATCGAAATGGTGTCATGTAAGAGATAAAAGATTTTACCTGGGCTGCTGGTCTCGTCCCTCTCTGCCTCGTTCTCGCTGCGGCCACAGGTCTCGTACCCCAGGTCCTGCAGGTCTACCTGAACCTGCTTACTGGCCTGTTCCACCGAGGTCTCCGCTGAAAGAGTGGAGGAGAGAGAATGAGTGAGACTGAGAGTGAGAGAAAGAGAGAGAGAGGGCTCTGCCCACAGGGATCATACACAGCTCAGATCCATCACTGCCAGTCATTCTACTGTGAAAATTTTGTTTGTATTTCACCACTGGCAGCATATTTCATATGGATATGATGAACTGGTAATGTAGCATTTTTAAAATAGCCTTTTCATTTTACCATACTTCACTGTCCTCTTTATATATATAATTATATTCTAGAAGTTTTACTGTCTGTGAGTGTGAGCATGTGTTGAGTACAATTGCCTTCTGTCTTGTGTGTGTGTGTGTGTGTGTGTGTGTGCATGTCTGCCTGAGTATATTGCATGCACTTGTTTGTGTTTGTGTTGAGTTTGTCTGTTGGGTGTGTATGTGTATGTATGAATGTGTGTTTCAGCTTGAATGTGTGTGCTTGTGTGTTTAGTGTTTTTCTGTGTGCGCCTGTGTCTGTTTGCATGTGTGTGTATGCACATTTGTATGTGTCTATGTGTGTCCCTGCATTTGTGTGTGTGTGTGTGTGTGTTTGTGTGCACGTGCATGTGTGTGTTTGCGGTGTGTATAACTCACTGAGCAGCTCTCTGTAGTCCTTCAGCTGCTCAGCCTGGGCCTGCACCGTGGCCTCCGACACCATCAGCCTCTCCTGTAGGTCGTGGCTCTCCTGGCGGCTCAGCGCCAGCTCAGAACGCAGCCTCAGCGCCTGCTCTCGCAGCCCCGCCTCCACCTTCTCCCAGAATCCACTCTGGCCTTCATCCTCCCTGGGCTCCTCCTCCTATATCACATGACAAACTACTGAAAGAGGCATCATGCACCCTACCACATGCTGCCACAGACATACTATTCATAACAACCAGATATTCTACTCCCGCATTCCTTCTGTCCTCTGTCTTGGGAGGTTCTCGTTGGTTCCCTTGCTGTCTGTGTTCCTATGCTGATTATGGATGTTCTGTTTTAGACCATGCCCCATGTTCATAACAAACCAACAAATCAGCTTCAAAGATGGCTTCAACTTCCATCAAGAAGCACACAGAGCTGACTATCTAGCTAATATTCGGAATGTTTGTTAGGCTGCAGTCTTTCCATCTGCACATGATGTCCTACATACAGTGTCATTGTTAAGACACCATGAGTGAGAACAGAGCCTCTGTGAACTCCATCCCTGTGACCAATCAGCTGACAAAAAGGTCCCTCTCTTCCCTTCTCCCTCGGGCTCCCCGAGGCCAGCTCTGTCCGTTCAGGACACACGCCAAAAGCAAAAACCTCCTCCTACGGACTGAGCCTATCCCAGCAGAGAGCAAGAGAGGGAACCAGAACCAGAATCAGACTTTATTGGTCAAGTATACTTTTACACATACAAGGAATTTGACTCTGATTCCAATGTCTCTCATAGTGCGTTCATACAATGATTTTTAAGGTGACAACAACAGATACCATCCAACAGTAGTGGTACAACAAACAATAAGAGTAGTGCAGCACACATACATGGAATGGTGTAAGGATGGAATGAATGAGGTATATAAAATAAATATGAACAGATACTGTACAATACGTTAACAGCTACTGCACAATAAGTTAGAGTGTACAGGAGTGCAGAGTGTGGGTCTGTACAACAATTTGTTACAGACAGCTATTGCACTGTGTTATATACAGCTATTGCACAAATCAACAAACCTACTGCTCCAAGCCACAAGGAAGAAGAGGACTTATTAATAAACCCCTGTTCCAAACAACCTCATTGTGTCAGAGTATTTGATATTGGATGTTGGCTGCCCTGCATGCAATCTGTAGGAAGAAACCATTTGTATTTTATGTGGCATTAATACAACCTGCTGATGTTTCCATTGCCGATTGCAACTACTACATACCACATACCATTTACTGAATGTAAGTGTGTCTATGTACGTACACACACACACACACACATGTATATGATATATATTGACAGCACTCAAAAAGCCCATTATGTTAATTGGCATTAAAATGAATTTGGTAACTGCAGTCACTAACAGAGTGAAAGCATGTTGGAGTATGTCCGTACCTGTGCAGGGGGCTGTGTGGGACAGGGGCTCTGAGAGTGAGGCCGGGTGCACCTCCTCTTCCCCTGTCTCTCTCTCAGCGGCACGTAGGGGGCGCCACGCTTTCCCTGCGCAGGTCCCACCTCGTCCTCTCTGGCCCTGGTCGCCTCCAGTCCTGGCACGTCCCCTTCCTCTGCCACATGGCCCTCGGCGCTGCTACCCTGCTGCTGCCCCTCCTCGCTCAGCCCGCCTGTCACACCCTGCTCCCACCCTCTCCACGTCACGTGACCCGCTGCGCCCTTCAGCTCACCCTTCTCCAGCTGCAAGTGCAGCAGAGCATTCCTGGAAACAAAAAACATTAACAAAAAAAGTTAAGAAGTTCAGTTAAGAAGATAAAATGTAGACAGGCTGACAAGTGCCATACCTGGGATTTGACATTTGAACTTTCAACACCCCCCAACCCCCCCCCCCAGGTACGTCATACCTCATCTGAGACAGAGACGAGAACCCGGACTTCTCCAGCTGGGCCTTCAGCTCTCCGAGTTCCCGCTCCACCGCCCTTTTCTGCTCCACCAACTTCTGCATCTCCACCTGCCACTCCACCGCTGCATCCTGGGATAATATCCTCCTCACTGGTCCTCCATGCAGGTCCTCCTGCTCACAGGTGATCCCAGCATTCTGTTTTGGGGGGAACAGCAGTGATCTGAGTGTGACTTCTAACTACAAATGGGTTTGGCTAACTCCAAATGACACTGACAATGATAAATGTCAACGATAAATATCATCATCAGAGTAGAATTTTAAAGACCTCTATATGTTAATTTCCTTTTCTGATTGAATTTCTATGTGTTACTATATGCAAATGAGGCAATAGTAGAAAAAAACAGAATAGTAGAATCGATGAAGCCAATTGGACCATATAAAATATTAGCCTTAACTAAAATAATGTATTTATATGTGTATCTGGAAAAACAGAGCAGGCTTGGTTGACTGGAGTTTTAAAACGGGCAACCTCACTAGTAAGAAGAGTCCTTTATATTGATTTCAATTTTTGGGACAAACAGTATGAGTCTAATTAATATGCTTCAGTTACAGGAACCAGCCACTCATGAGAATCTAATCACATTGGACAACCATGATTCCTGTAACCGTGGACTGTGCTGTGGTGGAAATGAAGAGCACATCTACCAGAGTAGTGGCCAAGGTTCGAGCTGTCAGTTTGTTGTCGTCCTCCTCAATGCTGTCTGTGAATTCACTACTGGCATCGTCCTCCTCTTCTTCCTCGTCTGTGCTGAGCTCTGCAGAGACATTAGATGGCGGTTCAGAACAAAAGTACTCCTAATTTTCGACAAGACCTATGCCTCTCGCTCCCCAATGGTCAGACAACAGTAACGTGCCCAGTTCCCAGTGAGCCACCTTCACATTCCCTCATTAAGGGTGCAAGTGAGCAGAAAAACACTCTTGCAGAACTGTTCCCGTCTGTTCAACGAAGCGGATCCGATGCATTTTTGGCAGCGAGTCATGACTTGGAGCACAGACATAAAAAGGCCAGAGCTTTCACTTCGCCTTCTGTATCACGAAAATTGAGGCTGCTTCCAAAAAGCACAGGAAAAGCATGTCTAAATAGAGCATGGGAGATATGTCCTGGAGCAAAGTACCCTGAGAGGAGAGAGCCAGGGCCTGAGAGTTACATAAGCCTGCATGGCTGGGTGGCCTTGGGACAACAGCCTGTCCTGCTTTCTATTAGTGAAACCACTGGCACCAAACAAAACAGAGCCTCCACGGCCAACTAAAACACTCAATTCCTGCTGTTCCCAAATGAAAGCACGGCAGACACTGTGCCCTATTTTGAAGGTCTGTGTTGGCTGGTCATCTTTTCCGAATTGGACTGCTTTATGGTATTGGGCAAGTGCATTGTGGGAATAAAAGAGAAGCAACTGAGAATTTCTATTCACATTCACAGAAAGCAAATTAGAAAAGGCTGGCGTTTCATTTGTGGCTTTCATCCCTTATTAAAACATCAAAGCCCTTAAAGGACAAAGACATTTTTTCTTAACCTATTTTCTTACAGCAGAACAACAGTAGAGCGACACAGGCCCTCAGATCCTCTGTCTTTGATTATTTCCATGTGTTCTGATTGATTCTTTCTTTGTAGTGTGACCAAGAAGTGGCTTCAGCAGGAACAATGATGGGATTATGGGAGACTGGATACCCATGAGAGAACTGCACTGTGAACAGAAAGCTCTTCTCTCTGTATAGCTAGTTGTGTAAAATTAACTTAACAAAGTCAGGTATTGGTTGCATCAAATCCCTCAGTTTAAATACGAAATGGCCATTCTAGCACCTAGAACTTCCTTCAGGACAGCGCTTAGGGTTTAAAAACAATGTAAATTAACAGTGTTCAGACAGTGGCCAGGGAGCCAAGGCATTCTGAAGTCATTTTTATGATTTGTGAGGATTTTAGGCCTATTCTTTATGGAACAGAGCGCAGAGGTGTCTGGATTTAGGAGATCCTAGCACAGGTGAAAGACTATACAATACAATACTCACCCTCTCACCCTTGTCCTCGAGTTAACTTTCCGCTAAAGTAACTGCAGTGGAGCTTTGGGTGTGGCAGGATGGGGGTGGTTGAATATGTCACACATGGATTAGGAGTCTAGACCTCACCTGATTTAAGAGACTGTGTATTAAGTACCTAAGAGACTTTACAGCCACTCAGAATGGGTCTTTGGGAGGATAAAACCCAGGGAAATTTATTGGTTGGAAGCACCAGTCACTACAAGAACAGTTAACTTGATGTGATTCTTGTTACATCCTAGTATTTTTCCTGGGCATCATCGGAAACACCTACAAACTAGCTACAATATGTAGAAACTCAAATCAGGCAGAACACAAACTCTCGGAACCAAAGGATGTGTGTTTATTGAGCCCCTTTCCCATCAGCTGTAAGACAGTGCAAATGAAGCCTGGACTTATTTTACAGAGGAGTAGCGTGTAACATAGAGAAGGAACAAATGGACCAATACCATGGAGGCCTAGTGCTTGCTTGTGTTTCGTGGACTACTGAATTGATTTGCCTTTTAGAATAATCATGCATTTCTCATTCAAAGGAAATACCTGGAACCCTAAAATCATAGAACTGGGGCAGCACACTGTTTGTTATTTTCATTAGAAGTTCTTCATGATATTCTTACCTTTTATTTGGGCAATCTAGTGGTAAACAGCTGATGTACTTAAGCAGTATTGCTAAGCAGTATTTTTCCAGCTGCTCTCACCTAGATCTACTCTTCCTCAATCTTGCAAAATCAACACTACAGACATAAGTCTGAAAATGAATGAACGCAGGACAGCAAATTTAGACACTTAATAAGAGAAGTTGTATAATGTCACTTAAGAGAGATAAAGAAAGAAGACATTGACATAGCATGGCCAGCTCCCACCTTCTACAGCACTTACTCTGATCCAGCAATAAGGCACTAAATGAAGTTTCAGTGTAACCTTTAGAGATTTCCAGTTTTCCTTTAAACTTATGGTTACATGTTTGGGAATGTCAGCCACTGGCAATGAAACAGATAAATGCTGTCTGAAATGGGCCCTGGCTTACTGCAAAAAAGACAAACAATAATAACGATACAAAAAACATTTTAAAATTCATTGATTTCTTTTCAGGAATACTAATTACTACAAAATGGAATCTGACATCCTTAAAGTGTGCACTTTTATCTGAAAGCACTTTATCCATTTAATAAACCACAAATGTTTTTTCTTATGTTTCATTTCATACTGTCACACAGCTACTGCAAAATAAAGAATAATTACAAATGTGTAAATAAGGATCAACGCTTTGTAACATAAAAGCCATGCAAACCATGCCGCAGTGCAGTACACACATAGTAGACATCACAGTGAATCTCCCAAACCAAGGGGACTGCTGGTATTTATATTTACTCACAATAAATCTCATTGACACCACATAAACAAATTCCTTCCTCACTATTCCTTTGCACTGCATAATATGGACTGCATTTATATAGCACTTTTCTACTCATTTGAGTACTCAAAGCACTTTACAGTTATATGCCTCACATCTACCTACTAGTGGCAGAGGCTGCTATACAGGCTTACCAACTGGCCACTGGGAGCTGTTGGGGGTTCAGTGTCTTGCTCAAGGACACTTTGACACTCTGCCAGGATGAGCCAGATTCGAACCAGGGACCTTCCAATCCCCAGTCGGCTGCTCTATCTCTTGAGCCACTGTCGCCCATTTAATATTAAATTATTAAATGATCTTCTCTACAAGAATTTTCTGAACAGCTACCTTGTAAGTTAGATGAAATCTATTGAGATGTGAAGGAGAATTCTAATTAATAAATGAATCTATGAAACAAATCTTAAAATCATTGACAGCAAACATTTATCCCCTAATAGACAGTTCATGTATAACAGGTGACAGTATAGCATAGTGGTAAGGAGCAGGGGTTGTAACTGAAAGATTGCTGGTTCGATGCCCTGCTGGGGCACTGCTATTGTACCCTTGGGCAAGGTGCCTAACCCACAGTTGCCTCAGTAAATATAAAGCTGTATAAATGGACAACATTTAAAAACTGTAACCTACTGTCTGTGTAACCTATGTAACCTATTTAGCATCTGCTAAATGACAATAATACAATATTATAGGAACAGAAACAGTGGCACTGGAAGACAGGAAGAGAAGATCTCTAATTTGTTAATATACACTATATGGCCAAAAGTATGTGGACACCCCTCCTAATTATTGAGCTCAGGTGTTTCAGCCACACCGATTGTTAACAGGTACATAAAATCAAGCACAAACCTTGGAAGTAGAATGGGTTGTACTGGAGAGCTCAGTGACTTTAAACGTGGCACTGTCATAGAATGCCACCTTTGCCACAAGTCAGTTCATGGAATTTCTGCCCTGCTAGATCTGCCCCGGTCAACTGTGAGTGCTATTATTGTCAAGTGGAAGCACCTAGGAGCAACAACAGCTCAGCCACGAAGCGGTAGACCATGCAAACTTGGCAGAGCGAGGCTGCCGAGTGCTGAAGCGTGTAGTACATAAAAACCACCTATCCTCTGTTGAATCACTCACTAGAGTTCCAAACTGTCTCTGGCTGCAACATCAGCACAAGACCTGTGCGTCAGGAGCTTCATGGGTTTCCATGGCTGAGTGACTGCACACAAGCCCAACATCACTAAGCACAATGCCGCCTTAACCCTGACGCTTGCCGCCTTAACCCTGACGCTCATTGTGCCGTTTTGAAGTTGTTGAAGTTTGCCGTTCGAAAGTATATCGTACTAGTTGCCCTTTAGGCTGTAATTGTAAAAATCTGATAGTACTGCGTCCTCAAACAGACCTTGCTCTCAGCTGAGAACTGTCTCATTGTGGAACTGTACACATCCTGTCCCCGTACTGTCGCTGTACCTACTGTATGCACTTTTGTAAGTCGCTTTGGATAAAAGCGTCTGCTAAATAAATAAATGTAAATGTAAATGTAAATGCCAAGCGACGGCTGGAGTGGTGCAAAGCACGCTGCCACTGAACTCTGGAGCAGTGGAAACACGTTCTCTGGAGTGATGAATCATGTTTCACTATCTGGCAGTCTGATGGACGAATCTGGGTTTGGCGGATGCCAGGAGAGTGCTACCTATCGGAATGCACAGTGCCTATTGTAAAGTTTGGTGAAGGAATGATAATGGTCTGGGGCTGTTTTTCAGGGTTTGGGCTAGGCCCCTTAGTCCCACTGAAGGGTAACATTAATGCTCCAGCATACAAATACATTTTAGACAATTGTATGCTTCCAACTTTGTGGCAACAGTCTGGGGAAGGCCCTTTCCTGTTCCAGCATGACTGTGCCCCTGTGCACAAAGCAACATCCATAAAGACATGGTTTGAGGAGTTTGGTGTGGAGGAACTCCAGTGGCCTGCACAGAGCCCTGACCTCAACCCCACTGAACACCTTTGGGATGATTTAGAATGCCAATTGTGAGCCAGACCTTCTCATCCAACATCAGTGCCTGACCTCACAAATGCTCTTTTGGCTGAATGGGCACAAATTCCCACAGACACACCCCAAAATCTTGTGGTAAGCCTTCCCAGAAGAGTGGAGGCTGTTACAGCTACAAAGGGGGGGAGGGGGGGGGGGGCAACTCCATATTAATGCCCCATGGTTTTGGGATGGGATGTCCAATAAGCTCATATAGGTGTGATGGTCAGGTGTCCATATACTTTTGGCCATATAGTGTATAATCAAATATGAAAACTGAAACATAAGGAATGTATTCAAATACTGGTATATGTAAGATTATCATATTATCAAATCAGAATTCAAATGACGAAATCAGTGTAAGCATGTATTGTAAAATATACTAATAGGCAAAATATCAGATCTTACAACATACTCTGTAACATGTCCATACATTTACATTACATTAAGAATCAGTAATCCATGAACCTAACAATGTAGCTGAAGTTCATCACAATAGTTTTTCATTCCTCATAGTTTAATTTTTATATTTTAAAAATATTTCATTTTGGTTTAGGAAGTAACCAGCTCACATCAACCGTATTTTTCATGGAAGACATATCACTCATCAAATTAACAAATTAATGAAACCACTAACACTGCTACTAATGCTCGTCCTACTGCTGGCTACTGAGTGTATGGAAGAAGGCAGAAAATCTTGAATCAATAATCCCTGCAAACATTTATTTTTTCACAGCTTTTCCACAAAAAGATATATTTTGGTGGTCATTTCATGATAAAATCCATGTAAACAATTAAGATTAAACTAATCAGAAGTAAGAGTTGGAGTCATGTAACAATGGTGACTATGGTTCTTCTAAAATAAGTTACAAGTCAAATGTACATGTTCTTTCTAAACTATAATCTGATATTTACAAGTCTTATCTAGTCACAACCTACTTACAATGAAGGTAAAAATGCCAGTCAACACCAAACACCTCCTACCAGAGTTGCTGTTGATCCCATTTCATTTCAGTCAATTCAGGGAATGAACTGAAATGCAATTCATCAATTGAAAATCTTCATAGAAACCATGGGAAATTTCAATTCATTACTTAAATTATCAGTTCATTCTCTTCATTGAGTGCAGTGAAATGGAACGGGTCAGTTGTGCTTCCTACTACATTATATTCGACTGAAAACATACCTAGACAAAATGAGAATGAAGTCTTAAAATTAAAAAAACTTAAATAAAACATACAAAATACATTTACAATAACGAGGCAACAACCTGCAACACTTAGTTTGAACTGGACACAGAATACAGTGAATGATGAATGTGCTTCTCCATCTTACAGTTCCCTGTAGCCCACACAAAGCACCACATCCAGTCTGAATGCGTGAATGTGGAGGAGTGTAAACAACTGTTTCAGAGTTGTATCTCCAGATGCCCACCATGAAGACAAGACTACAAAATAAATACAGAGCACAAAAACTGTGGCAAAATGTCACACCGAATATAATTATGCAGGCGGTTTACAAAAAATGATAAAAAAAAAGTTTAATGCACACATTAGCAATTTGCTGCGGAGTTAGTGACATCAATTCCTGGTTAGAGCAGGCACTTCCTGTTAGTTAGGTTGGTTTCCGCCACACCCTCCAAGGCAGTGCACTACGTGGAGTGAACACTGGTGCCCCCTTTCTGGGAGGCCCATTCCTGTTGGAGCTTTAAAAACTCCACTATTCCCCACCTCCAAAATCAGGCTGCTTTTTGGCTGCCCTTTCTGGCACCAGGGCAAAGTCTCGGGTCCTCGCCAGGACCTCCTCCAGCTGTCCTCTAAGTGCCTGAACCATTTCCAGCTCCTTCTGCAGTGTCTTCTCCAGGCTAAGGGGAAGAGACAGCCAGGACAACGACAAACAACAATCATGCCTGTTTCATGTGACATTTGAAACCCTCAAGTGTTTCAGCACCGCTAACGCTGGCACTAACTCTCAGACTTGTGTGAAGGATGAGCCTTGGGCTATCACTGAAACCACTGACTACAACAAATATCTTTGGGTAGTCGTTAACATAATTTCAAATTAATTTGAATACTTTGGAAATTATGTAATGTGAAGGCCCTCAATTCCACTCACAAAGTGCCTCATAACAGATATGTTCCATTTGGTTAATTTCAAAACAAAAACCAAAGCTGATGCTGAAACCTGAATGTCATTTTGGTCACAGTCTGGCCATTAGCGGCTGTGTTTAGACGGGGCCTTACCCCTCTCCTGGGGGGTGGGTCTGAGTCAGGTGGCGGTAAAGCTCTGTCTCTGTCCTCAGAGCTGTGTTCAGACCGCTGTACTCTGACACCAGCTGCTCCAGGATGTGCTGCTGAGGGAGAACATCCAATCAGAAAAAGGCTATTTCAAAGTGGGGCATGCCAGATGGAGAAATACGTCTACAGGAGATCCTCGCTGTTCACTGGGATATGTTCTAGAGATCCACCATGAACAGGGAAAGTTATGTAGAAAAGTGGATTTTTTTCTGACAGAAAAAACATCCACATTTTTATATAAAATTGTGCAAACAGAAAAACAAGTGATTAATGTGTATATGATGTGTGTGTTATGATGCCATGATATGTAAAGTGCATGTAAGAAAGTGAGCAAGTGGGCAAGGTGCACTGTGGCCCAGGAAGTGAGAGTAAAATTGAATTAACAGGTGGCATGAGTAATTAGACCTACAAACTGCCAATCTCAAGGGCTGTCTGTGTCTCCTCTCAGCTGAGTGTGGAGATCTCAGGCGCAGGGTCCTCCACTGACAGTGACAGGCTGTCTTTGAATGCCTACGTGGGTCTGGATTTACCTGGTGATCATTCTTGGTGTTGTCTCTGAGCTCCTGCAGCTCCTTGGTCAACTGCTCCACCAATGGCAAGTTGGAGGGCTTGACCAGACGCCTCTGTAGGTCCTGTACACACATAGACAGAAATAAAAATTGTGGCTCACGCAGATTACATTAACGTCTTGTTTAGCGGATGTCCTCATGTTTCACTTGCACTTAACATACAATTAATTTACACAAACAGACATGTATTAAAATGCTCTTCGGGGCATTTGAAGGCATATTTACAAGTTTCAGTATAGATATAGCTAGATTTAAGCCTAGGACCTTAAGGTTGAGACCCTAGAACCCTAAACTCTGATACAGCAGACCTGGGCCTGCATGAAATGAGCTGCTCCAGTTGTGGCCTGTTAATCACAGATCATTCTCCTAAACTTTAACAGTCTGGCGCAAACCTTGATGAGGTCTTCCTTAGCGTGCACGCTCCCGCTGAGCGCCTCAACGTCGGCCTCCAGGGCACACACCACCTCCCTCTCTTTGGCCAGGGCAGAGTGCAGTGTGGAGATCTCCAGCTGCAGGTGGAGGAAGAGAGGGACATGAGAAAAGCTGGATGGATGCCTGTTTAAAAAAAGTCTCTTTCCCTGTTGCAGCTGACCTGGGCCTCCTTCTCCTTCCTTAGGACCAGCTGCAGCTCCTCGCGTTCCGCCTCCCTCTCCTCCTCCTGTGGCCCCGCGCCACCTTCACAAAACCCTGCTGACGGCACATGCGTATGAGGAGCTGCCACAGAGATACCAGGTCATCCCATACCTCAGCCAATCAGACCCAGGACCTTGGTGGTTCCCGACTCACCTTCTGTGGTGGCCTCACCAGGCGTGGAGATGACCATGGGCTCCTCCTGGCTCTTCATTAGCTCCTGTGGGACACAAAATCACAGCTGTGAATTGAGGAGAGGCACACGCATGACAGGCAGAGAGTCAGAGGTCACTCTGCTTACTGCACCTGGAGAAATTGCTCTAAAGCTTGTTTGTCTGTCTCTGTCTGTCTGTCTTTAACTGTATAAAAATATTTTCATTTCTGGCTTCACATGCAATTTTCTGGCTGTGTTGACAATTTTTGACAATGACAAAGCATCCCTAGAAACAGCAGTGCACCTTACTCACTCATGGACAAACTGGGTGAAAAGCTCCCCTAAGGCACTAAGACACTAAGACAGTGTTTCCAGTTTATGACTAGGTGGCGGTAACTGACCCATCACAGTATTTCTTGTCCCTGAGCAGTGTCTGCTCAGTTCCTCTTTGTTCTGGTTTGTGTTTTTAATTGTATTAGGATGTGTATTAAATGTATTATAATTCATCTTGTGGGAGGGTGTCAACTAAATGACACACTCATGATTGAACACACCTACCTACCCCCACATACACACACACACACACACACACACACACATGGAGACACACATACACACACAGACCTGGATGAAGCTCTCTTTCTCCCGCAGCTGATTCTGTAGGCGCTCCACCTCAAGACATGGCTCCCTCTCCCGGCTCAGCTCTCTCGCCTCCCTCTCCCGGGCGATCAGCTGCCTGCGCAACTCCTGCAGCTCACTGGTCCGCTCACTGATCAGCTGACTGAGCCGGCCTGCTGAGTCCTGGCACAGTGGGACACAGATATTTTACATTATTGCCAGATATTCAACTCCTGCATTATTCTTCTGTCTGTCTAGGACAGGAGTGTCAAATTTAAACATGCTGAGGGTTGTGAATAAAATCAGGGGCCAGACATTTATTACAATGATTATTTTTTATTGAAGATATATAAGTAGGCTAGTAACTGTATTAACTAAAAAAATATTGCATGCATGCACAGTTCCATTGCAATTCCGTTTCGTTGATGCACCACACTGAAAATGTCCTTTCCGGTAGCTGTCACGTGAATCGCTTTTAAATCCAGAAGTTCCTCAGTGCACAGAGCATTCACCCCCCGGATGAATATGGAAAGCTGGGCAGTGTCCGCCCTGTCTGTACTCTCATCGGCAGCCAACGAATATGCAACAAATTCCTTGGCTTTAGTTTTCAGCTGGATTTGTAAGTTGGAGGCCAGCTCAACCACCCGACTAGCCACAGTATTTTGGGAGAGGCTGACATTTGCAAATGCCTGCCCCTTGTTGGGGCATACAACATCACATACCTTTTCAATGCAATTTTTGATAAACTCTCCCCCCGTGAACGGCTTGCATGCTCTTGCTATTTCTTCCTCTATTATAAAGCTTGCCTTCACAGCTCCCTCACTCTGACTGTTGATGCGAGTAAACATGTTTTGCTGTTGTTGAAGCTTGCGTTTTAATTCTTTGACTTTTTCCAGCCGCTGTTCCATGTCCATAATGCTCATGCTTCATTTTGAAGTGCCTCCGAAGGTTATGCTCTTTGAAAACTGCCTCTTGACATACGAGACACATTGGCTTTTGTTTGAATTCACAAAATAAATATTCTGTTTACCGTCTTTCTTGAAATTGTCAATATTCATTGTCCACTTTTCTTTTTTTGGCCATTGTTTATGCTAGCTACCTTTGGAAAGGCAGATAGCATTTGTGTTGTTTGTATTGTAGGCCAATTCTCTGATAAAAGCATGAGAGCGGAGCGCGGCAGCGCCTCCTGCGTTTCAATGTTGTAATGTCACGGATGTACATTTAAACACCAGAGCACGGGCCACATTAAATTGATTGTCAGAATTTATTGGCGGGTCTGATTAAAAGTCGTGGAGGGCCGTGTCTGGCCCGGCAGCCTTGATATTGACATATGTGATCTAGGAGGTTGCAGTTGGTAGCAGGAGGCTTCTAGTGCTATCTGCATTCCTATGCTCACTATGGATATTTGGATTTAGACTATAGTCTTTAAAGAATGTTCATAATGGGCCAGCAAATTAGGACACTGAGAGCTTCAACAGTGGCACAAATAGAATTGTTACTGTGAAACACAGGGAGCTGACTATCTGGTCCATATATAGAACATCTAGGGTACAGGACTGGCACTGTCACATTGCTGACCACAGATCAGTAATCACTGTACCTTGATGTATTGGTCTCTGGTGCTGATGGTGTTGAGCAGCTCCTGGACCTCAGCATGGTGTTCCTGGGCCTGCTGGTTTCGGTCAGCCAGAATCTCCTGGAACAGACGCTCCTTCAGCTGCAGGCTCAGCCGGAGTTCCTCTACCACCTCACTACTGGCCATCGAGCCCTTACTCAGCAGTGCCTCCAGGTCCTGTTACACACACACACACACACACACAAACACACGTGGGCAGACACATTCACACATACACACACAAGCATGAGCATGCACAGAAACACAAAGACACAGCATCAGCAAAGCGGTCATGTTTCAACAAATCAAAGATACAACAGAAATTTGATTCCTTTTAGGTTAATTTAACCGAAAGATTTCGAAAGATGTAAGAATTAAGTGTTAAAATGATAGAAAAGCTCTACAGATTTAAGGCTACAGGTTAAATCTCAGAACCCTGATATTACAGGATATATCCTCCACATGTGAATGTCAGTGTGAAAGCAGCACCCCATGAGGCTGCTGGTGGTATTGCAGTACCTCTGCCTCCTTGGTGCGGGTCTGAAGGGAGGCCTGCAGCTGGCTGATGATGGCCTCCCTCTCCCTCAGGCTGCGGCCCTGACGCTCCTCCATCTCCTGCTTCTGCCACTGCAGGTTCCTGCAGGCCTCTGACACCTGCTCCAGCCCCAGCTCCTTCCCCCGCAGCAACCCCTCCAGGCTCTGAGCACGGAGGCGGATGTACATTTGCATATGCTGATGTGTAAGTGTGCATGTGTGTACAGTATGGGCGTGAGGGTATTTGTGTGATTGGATGTGTATTTTTGAGTGAGTATGTGAGTGTGAGTGTGAGAGTGTGTGTATGTATATGTGTATGTGTGCATGTGCGTGTAAGTTTGTGAGCCCTTACAGTGATGGTTTCTTCGTTGTTGGACAGGATGCAACGCAGTCTCTCCAGGTCTCTCTCCTTCTCCCTGAGGGCCAGCTGCAGCCTCCGCACCTCGGTCTCCTTCTCTTCCAGGCAACGAAACTTTTCATCGATGGAGCGCTGCAGGCAGAGGGGACACTCCTGTCACAAGAATGGCCACTCCCAGGGGCTGCTGGGTAATAACCCTAAAATTGACTACCCGCTACATCCAAATATCCCATGTAAAAATGCATAATTATCAAACAAACCATCACTCATTCTCCATACGGCTGTGGTAAGTCAACTGCAATTTCTGATAATTCACTTCAACTGCAATTTCCTCCTGTGGGGAAGAGCAGCTGGGGGCTGATGCTAACTCCTCCCTTGCAGCGGGGGGCTGTGTAACCCTACCTCTAGAGCTCTATCCCGGTCCTTGATGCGCTCCCTCAGCTTGTTCACTAGGGCGTCTCGAGGCCTGCTGGGGTCCTGTGATTGGTCCAGGAGCTCTGAGTATTCCTGAGGGCACAGGAGATAGGCAGAGGCCAGTGAAGTATGGTGGTAAGGGCCAGGGCTTGTAACCCAAAGGTTGATGGATCATTTCCCAGATGATGCACCACTGTTGTACCCTTGCACAATGTATTTAACCTGAATTGCCTCAGTAAATATCCAGCTGTATAAATGGATAACACTATAACCTATGTACGTTGTTCTAGATAAGAGCATCTCCTAAATGACAATAATGTAATGATGTAATGTAATCTACTGAGCACCCTGGTCCCGCTCTTTCCTTGAGCCTATCCACCACACTGTCAGAATGGTGGTAGCTGTATGTCAGTGCTCCGCCTCCTTAGCTGTTGTGTTTTTGTTTTCCTTGTCCATGTGCTTTTGTTTTCCTTGTGTTATAGTCCTGCCCTGCTCCCCGCCCGGTCTCCGCCCGCCTGATTGCCTGCACACCTGCTTCCCATCCCCTCCTCAGCCCTGCCCTATATCTTCCCTGCTTTTCCCTGTCCTGTTGCTAGTTCGTCACAGTGTGTTTCTCCTGTTTCATCCCCGCTGTTTTCTTCTGTCTGCGTGTTTCTCGTTTTGCTGCTCTGGGATCAGGTTTTTCCCACTGTGGGCAAAGGCCCATGTCACCTGTCATAAATAGAGCACCGTTCTGTCACCATGTCACATTGACACATGCCTCTGCACATGTATTACACAGGCATACTTCTCCAAGCTCAATAGTACTATGTGACATCACAGTGTTACTGTTAGAATCCAAATCAGACGAATGGCATGGCCTATCTTACACTGCCTGCAGTCATGAACAGCACTGTCTGTCAGGCAGAGACAGGTTAGTTTATATATTGAATATGGGGTCTGAGAGAGAGAGCAAAACCGCAAAGCTACTCTTATGTAGTGTGTAGGTGTGTGAGTATGTGTGTGTATGTGCGTTGTGGGTTGAGCGCATGTATGTGTGTATATGTGAGTATGCATATATATATATATATATATATTTACGAGTGTATGTGCGTGGGTAAGGTTGAAGGTCTCGGACCTGCAGCAGTCTTTCTTTGTCCTGCAGGGACAATCTCAGCTGCCTAATCCCGTCGTCACGCTCCTCCATTTCCATCTGTCTCTCCGCCTCCTTGTCCTTCAGCTGCCCCTCCTTCAGCTGCAGCTCACAGCGAGCCTGCTGCAGAGCACGGCGCAGCTCCTGCAAGGACAGACACATGAGTCACCCAGTCTCTAACTCACTTTCTAACTCACAGGGACATGAGTCACCCACTCTCTAACTCACTTTCTAACTCACAGGGACATGAGTCACCCACTCTCTAACTCACTTTCTAACTCACAGGGACATGAGTCATCCAGTCTCTAACTCACTTTCTAACTCACAGGGACATGAGTCACCCTGTCTCTAACTCACTTTCTAACTCACAGGGACATGAGTCATCCAGTCTCTAACTCACTTTCTAACTCACAAGGACATGAGTCATCCAGTCTCTAACTCACTTTCTAACTCACAGGGACATGAGTCATCCAGTCTCTAACTCACTTTCTAACTCACAGGGACATGAGTCACCCACTCTCTAACTCACTTTCTAACTCAAAGGGACATGAGTCACCCACTCTCTAACTCACTTTCTAACTCACAGGGACATGAGTCATCCAGTCTCTAAGCCACACACTGTGTCTGTCACTCACTTACTCACTCATTCACTCACTCAGTGAGTCACTCACTCTCTCACTGAGTCTCTAACTCAGTCAGTGAGTCTATCACCCACTCACTCACTAAGTGAGTCACTCATGTACTCAAGCAGTGAGTCTGTAACTCAATCTTCATTCATTCATAAATTCACTCACTGGGTTTCTCACTCAGTCAATAAGTATGAGTTTCTCATTCAGTCACCAAATCTCTCACTCACTCACAGGTCACTCACTCACTCACTGAGTCTATAACTCAGTCACTAAGTTACTCACTCACTAACTGAATCTCTAACTCACTCGCTGAGTCATTCACTCATTCACTCACAGGCTGAGTCTATCACTCACTCACTGAGTCATTCACTTATGTACACACAATGAGCCATGTCTACAGTGTCCATCTCCTAGAGAGAGGCCTGTCACTGAAAGCGGGATATCGCTGACCTGGTTGTGCTGCTCTGTGACCTCACGCTGCTGCAGCACCTCCTGCAGGTCGCCCTGGAGGCGGTCTCGGGCACGGGCAATGTTGGCAGCCTGCCTCTCGCTCCGGTGGTGGGCCCTCTGGCTGCTTTCCAGCTCCAGCTGGGTGGAGAAGAGGGAGTTTTGCAGTGCTAGGAGCTCTGACTGCAGGGCAGGGGTGCGGGTTGGCTCCTGCCCTTCCTCAGCCACCTGCAGGAACACAGACTCAGCTGAGTACAGGGTATGGGCCAGGGGAAAGGTGGCTGCAGATTCTGTTCTGTGCGCGAATCTGTGTGACTGCTCTCCTTAATGGTGTGAGATCTTACCTGCTGAAGCTGGTTGCGGTGGGCCATCTCTCTCAGCTTACACAATGTGTCATTCTGCCCCTCTATGACACGGTACAGCTCCTCCGCCTGGGACAAGAAAACACAGCTAGATCAACAGCCTGCATCAGTGTATTCACACAGTGCTTCATGGCGTTTGTTTTTACACTGATATCTTCATATCAAGCTGCTTAAAGGAGACCATAGCCCATTTTAATCCACATATTATCAATATAAAAGTGACATTAATAATGTTCTGAAGGGATAGGAGGGTTCCTACTTTAAGACATCTGTTATATAGATAAGATTTGGCAGTTGACACCATGCGTCTTTCAGGCAGTCAAAGTTGCAGAGGGTGTGGTTTGTGGAGGGGGCGCGGCCTCACCTCACTGTCCTTGGTGCTGACTGTCTCACTCAGGCCCTGGATGGTGCGCTCCTGCCTTTGGGCTGCCATCCGGATGGAGCGCAGGTCCGACTCCATCTCGCACAGCTTCTCCTGCAGCCTCTGATTGGACAGTCACCCAACAGAACAGGGAGTGGATTTACTTCCTGTACGAGTCACTGACATCTACCTGACTAAGCACTTTTTGTGTCACACAGTGCAACAAATGTGAATTTTTGCTGTTACTGAATTTTTGCATCCAGAATCTTTCAAGATCCTGGGAGGCCAAGAATCTAGAATTCCGTTGCATTACAGTTTGCCCAAAACAGTGAATAACACATTTAAGCTGGTGTTACTCTTTTCCTTACTCAACATTTTTCAGTAATTTCACCAACTACCAAACAAATAACACTGTGCATTAGGCCTCGTCAAAAATGAAGAGCAGTTTTGCATTTTCACTCAAACCCACTTAAATTCACCCTTTGTTTAAGGACATGTTATGATCTGAGCTAAAGTTTCCTCATCCCTTTAGACTCCATAGCTCCACAGCTTGGATGACCCAGTCTCGATAGGACCTGTACCTGGTTGTTAGTCTCGCTCTCCTGGATCTTGGCCTGCAGGGACTGCACCTGGAGCTGGGCCTTCTGCAGCTCGCTGACGCACTGGCCCGCTGCGCACTCGTACTGGTTAAGCTGTGTCTGCTGTTCCTCAATCAGGTTCTGCAACATGAGAGGGTGCAGCTGCATCACCTACACACTGTAGGTGTTCCTTGTGCAAGGCTATGTAATGTGGCTGCCACGTAAAGGCACACTACTGCTGCTGTCAAAAGACATGTTCTCTGGGTCTGCTGTGAGACTCACAATACAGTACTTCTAAATGCAAATGCACTGTCACACATACACATAAACACACACGCTCTTGCACACACACTCAATGCAAGACACAAGACAATTCTCCCTCATGCGCGCACACACACACACACACACACACACACACACACACACACACTCAATGCAAGACACAAGACAATTCTCCCTCATGCACGCGCACACACACACACACACACAGCCACACACTGTAATGTTCTGGTGCTTAGATATGCACTCACTCTGCAGAAACACATATACAGCACATATAATAATCTATATCTGGTCATGCAGCAGACAGTACAGGATGGACTAGTGTTACTGCTCTGATCTAGATTCTAACATCTGCAAAAAAATCCAGGTCATTATAATGTTATACAAAGCTGTATTTCAAATGGCTTGGTTTGTCAAACCAGTTGAAAATGAACAGCTGGTTTGCTGTGTGATTGGCTGCTGCAGAGAAAAGGATTGAATGGGGTTGGCACTCTATGAGGGTTTATTGACCGCCTCTGTTGGGGTCCGAGGATCAGGTAGCTTGAAGGATACGATGCCAGCTACTGCCGGGACACAGCCTCCCACACGACACACACACAAACATAAGGTCAAAACTGTCACTTCCTGGATGACACAGGGATGCCAACACACCCACAACGCTCCATTCCTGAAGGTGGGAAGGTCTCCATGACCGCACTTCCAAGGCCACCCGTACATGGCATTGCGACGGCTTCTGAGCCTGCTCGTCGTGTTTTTGAAATTGGAATTGCACAAAATATTCCTTCTCGCCCTTCTGAACATGTCCACTAGCAGGAAAGCAGTGAGCCAAAGAAGAGCTCACAGCCACTGAGGAAGTCCTCTGTCTTGAAAGAGAGCTCATCATTCACATTAAGACTCACAACTAAGCCAGTTTCGTGCCAGCAGACATGTGTAAGACCATTGGCACTTTCATGTGGCTGAGAGAAAAATAACCTGTTACACATAACAGCTGGGTGTCACCTGCCTACCGCAGACTGAACAGCAAAAACTCAGAGATTCATCTGGCTGTGGCCAAGAGCTGTGTTCTGTGATTTCTGTATACACTGCTCTGGATAACAGCATCTGCTTAATGACTAAATGTTCTATAAAATGTAATTAAAGCATATGCACTCCTTTGAGAGATATTCATTTCCACATAGCTACTTAGCAGTCGCCCTTATGAGTCACAACACATATTTTACATGTCATGCATTTATGTAGCTGGATATTGACTGATGTAGTGTTGGCTTAGGTAGCTTTCTCAATGGTACAACAGCAGTGCCAGAGCTAGAATGCAAAGCGGCAGCTTCTGCGTTATGAGGCCTGCTGAGCCGTGTCCTTAGCATCCTTGAGACTGAGCCCTCTCTGGCCACAAATGCATGCATAATGGCACTCAAACAGAGGCCACTCTTGCGCTGCACCATGCAGCGATGCCCTCTAACTCCTTCTGAAAATAGGCCAGCAGAAACACAGAGACAGCCTTCTCTTTGCATTAACCTACTTCAGTGGACATGGTGCATCCTCAGGACGGAGACACAGTCAGATTCGTTTCGAGTTCTCTTCAGGGCTTGCGGGTGAGGGGGCCCAGCAATTCTCAGATGACTCTGGGACACAAAGGGCTTCGATGCTGAGTCAAAGTGTCAGCACTCACTGTGAGGGCGAAACTGGTTTTGGTGGACAGGAAAATCTGGTCTCTGGCTCACCGGTTCAGACAGGTGAAGGGCATGGAGAGCCACACACCTGAACAACTGTATTATTGCTGTATTGTTGCTGTATTATTGGCAACGAAATTTCATAATGAAGTCTATTGGTTTGATCCATTGTCAGAGGCTGAGGCTTTAATCTTATTTCAGGTTGGCTGGTTGTAATGGTGTCTTTTCCTGAGATCAGTGATATCTGGGATGATTGTGAAATTTATCTCACATCCTTGGCCACAGGAGCAGACAGTAGTTGTACTTGGAGACATGAACAAACCATGAGTTATGGGTAGCCTGCACCTTGGCAAACATTAACATGGTATGCTAACACAAAGCGAAAACAGAATGCCCTTTTTTACATATTGATAAAATCAGTTCAGCTCTCTTGGTGCTTTGAACTGTGGTACAAACCAAAGTGACTCTGTATCATAGCACCGGGGATTTATTTATCCACGACAACACCGGCTTTGAGGGAAACCCGCTAACTACCCAGCGGGATCCGCAGTGCTACGCGGGCCTCACTGAGGCAACTGTTGCCATGGCATTGCTACTGTTACCAGGATGACTATGAGAGGGGGCCGCCCTACAATGCAATCAGAGGAGCAGATTGTAAACAACCACGTGCACCTCTATGATTGTGACAGAAACAAAAAGACCTCACTAAGACAGACTGAGCACACCATTCAGTGTTAAAAATATACCTGCATATATATCTGCATAGGGACAAAGACACTTCAAACAGTGAATATGCTACAATAATGGTCCCAGTTAATGCATTCCTTAAAATAATGCTATTTTGGCCCAAATTTATCATTAATATAAATTATAATATATTAGTAATAATAACAGCATTCCAGCTATATTGTAAATCAAAATGAATGCAAAACATGTCTACAGCTATTCGAATGCCTTCCTTCAAATTAAATCCATAACTGTGAGAAATTTCCTGTCAGAATGGAGAACATCAAAACTAAGAAACCCCCTTTGTTTCCCCGAAAACAGCTCCTCTGGCCTCTCTTCCCTCAGCTCCTCCTCTTTTCCTTTCGTCCCGTTTTTTATTTTTAATTTTTTTTTTTGGCAGAGGGGACCAGGGAGTGAGTGTTGACAATCCTGTGCTAGAAAGCTGGGGGTCTGGGATACCTGCTGTAAGGGTAAGGACAGATACTCCACATGGGCTTCCTGCCACAGCTCCTCCAGGTCTGCCACCTCCAAGCTGGGCACCACCAACTCTGGCACCCGGAAGGGGGACTCACAGCGCCCCCTGTAGTATGGGCTACCAGGGGGGGTCTTGACAGTGGACTTGGGCAACATTGGTTTGAGCAGGATGGGGAGGCGGCTGTGGGGTGGCCTATGGAGGGGCTTGCAGGTGCAGCCTCTAACCAGGCTGAGGGCCAGCTCCAGCTCTCCCATGCGTTCCTCCGACAGGATGTCTGACCGCCGGTCACCCCTTGCACCTCTGTTCACCTCCCCTCCCCCACCCAACATGTCCATGGACTCCACCGATGACTCAGGACTCACCCCCCGTGGAGCACCACTCTCCGGACTTCGTGGAGCGCCCAGCCCTTTCGCTGTGGAGACGGGGTCCTCGCTACACCTGCTGCCGGGGATGCTGGCCGAGTGCCTGGTGGATGGGCCGCAGGAGGCGCTGCGGGCGACCTTGCGGGGCACCCCACATGCTGCCTCAAAGTCCGAGTCCGCCACCCTCAGGACCCCGCACTGCCTGCACCGCCGGGGGTAGGGGACCCTGACGTCCACATGCGGGCACTCCGAGGTCATGTAGTCGTGCTCTGCCCAGGACTCATACATAGAGTAGGCCAGGTCCTCCTGGAGGAGGGCACTGTACTTGGCATTCGGTAGGCTGGAGAGGTCCACAGTCCCTGACCCCACCCCTGGCTCCTCGTCACCGTTGTTACGGCGGTACAGCCCGCCCACATGCTGCCTCAGCCGCTCCTTCTCGGTGAGCAGCCTCCGCAGGCGCTCGAGTGACAGCGCCTCCACGCGGGCGATCACTGCGTCACAGCGGTACATGCGGCTGAGCACGAAGGCACACTTGCCGCAGGCAAACTCTCCACGGCCGTCACGGGCCACCTCGCGGCCCAGCGCGTAAGACAGCAGCGCCTGCAGGTCCAGCTTGGCGGCTGGGTGGAAGATCCAGCGCCGCTGACTCCCCTGTAGCTCGCCGCCACATATTCTGCATGCCTCCTTCATCCTGGTAGTACGTGGCCTGTTTGGTCTGCTACTTCCCTCTGGATGTCATTCAAAGCAAGTCCACTATGGCAGAATCAATGCGGAGCATGAGGAGCATGCGTCCTTTCTATATGAGTAGTCTTTTAAGATACATTCCCATATTTTAACCACTGATGACAATTCTTCAAAGTGTAAGTGATTATGCCTTCTTTATTTTCCCTACTAGTAGGTTATTCCTTCCTTCAGCTTCAATGCAAGACCAAAAGCCAAAAGTTTTATTGCATTTTTATTCCAACAGCAGCCAAACAAATTAAATATCCTCAGTAGATGCAAAGAGAATAATGACAGCATCAAATTAGTACGACTGCCAAGTTCCTGCTGAAAAGACACTTTGTTGAATGGACAGACACAGCAAAGTCTACTTTCACATCAGTGTGAAAAATCTACAACAGTTATAAGTGGCTGTGGCTGATTTTCTTTATTATTCAAGAAAAGACGTTGAAATCAAGTGTAATGCCCAGTTTGTGCTTTTAATATAGGAAGCTCGGAATATACCAGAAATGAACAGACCCAAGGCAGTCCTCCCTTTCAAGTAGTTGCTGAAGGCTGGCAATGGATTTCAATTCTGTAATGGAAATCCTGATGCTATCAGGTAGAACCCGACAGGGCAAATGAAGTCATTGATGTAATTCAGCTTTTCTGCGAACATAAAAAAGCATCACTTTTCCTTCATTCGTGTCGAGATCATATCTCGCATCTCGCTGGCTTCCAACCGGCGTAATTTGCGTGTATTTCTCCTGTCGTTGTCATACGACGACAGGTTCCTCGGGTTTACTGTTTCATCACCGGCGTCCCTGAAGTCTGACACGAACAACAGCTCCGAATTTCATACCTCTCGAGCTCTTTGTGATTCCAGGACTCGTATCCTTATCAACAGCGCGCCGCGGCCGTAACGCATCATGATTTCATTTTTAGCGGCAGTGATAAAAAGGCGGACAGCAGGTGATAGCATGAGCCTACTCACTGAACGGGAAGAAATGATGGCAACGCCAGTAGTAGCAGGACTGTAACTGCGGAGCGCACCATTACGAGGATAGGGGTGTTTGTTTTATCATCCGCCCTACGCGGTAGTCGAACGTCTTTGGAGAAGAGTACAGATTTGTCTTCACAAACGTACATTATAAACGATGCGCACATACAATATTGGTATGACTAATATCAAAACGCTAACCTTATTCACAACCGACAACCCAAATATTTTAGTCTGAGCTCCCCTACTACAACCATTTGGATTCACTCAGGTCGCTGTCTCTCGCTGACAGGTGAAACGCTGAACTGATACATTAAACAGTGACGCGTTTGAGAGGTAGGTTTAACCTCTAACGTGCTTCTCAATAACCAATTTAAACTCAGCTATGTAACGACTGGTTTTATTTTATTTTTTATATAAAATACCTTTTAATGTTTTCATAAATTAGTAAACATAAATGACCATAAAACAGCCTACTGAAGCTTCGCAAAGAATCAGTTGTAATAAAAAAAAAAATCGCCACTAAAAAAAGCATGTTACCATGCTGATAAATAAACGTGTTGCTTACATTGAAATTAGTTGGCAAGTAGTCATACTTTAAATATACTACTGTGTTAATGGGACTCTTTTAATTATGCGTGAGTTCCATCCCTTTAGTACATCTTTTGGGTTCCTAGGTGTGACTTACGCGCATCACGCGCAAACATAAGAGAAACACCCCATCCATTATTGTTCCTGCAAAAGTCAACTGGCAATGTTTCATGTTTTTCATTTCCATTATACCAAAAACAAACTGAAACCTTTTCTAACGCTACATTCCTGAGATAGCACCCGAGTTAATGGGGACATTAACTGCCTAAGGGAAGACGCAAGCTTCTCATCAGACAAGCGTGGCTAGATGATTCATCTAGTTACCAGAACACTTATATCTTTATTACATACACTACGTGTCGTTAAGTAATCTCATACCTTTACTTAAATTCTAAAATAATTTTGCCCATTTTGACTCTGAACAAGGATCAGTTGTTAAGATGGCAAAATAGAAAAATGAAGCTATAATATTTAATCAACTGGCTTTAACGATAAAAGCAGAAGAAAATATTGAATACATAAATATAAATATAAATATAAATTTAAAAGGACTCAACAGGCAAAATAAATGAATAAATACAAAGAATCAACAGCAGGCAAATGTCAATTGCAATCCAGCAGATTCATTTCCTTGTTTTACATCTGCAATGCTGGTGAGAAGAGTGTCAGATTGACAGTCATGTTATTTTTTAAATCTTATTATTCAACACAATTGCCAGAAATAACCACTTTTCTAAATCCACAGGAAATAAGGGAGGTTTGTTAAATGACACTCTGGGTAATAGCCTGGCCTTATAAATGTCATAAAGAACACACTCCTTAATGTCAGCATAGTCAGACATCTTCTGCTGAATTTCACATCATAATTCAAAGCTATGTTTATTCAATTAACATCTAACAAACAAAAAAGCAGAATGTAGACTCATAGTAGTGTAAGTCATAGTATGATGGCATCAAAAAGGAAGGGTAGCCATATTTTAACTGTCATCAGTTAACCACCTACAAATATAGCACAGCTACCTTAGTTTTCATATTTCAGAGAGACCGATAGATAGATATCTAGACTATCAGTAGATAGTTCCCTGTTACTCTAAACATGTCACCTGTTTGTAAATGACAATAAAAGAGTAATTACTTGCCATGTAATTCCTGAACATCATGTTGCAGCTCCCTAGCAAATGTTCTTATCCAGAGCAGCTCACAGAGCTTGCCATTTTTACATGTTATCACTGATAGTGACAGCTTTATGCAGAGATATATTCACTGAAGCAGTTTAGGTTAAGAATGTAGCCCAACGGTACAGCAGTGCCCTACGTGGGAAACAAGCCACTAATTTTTTGGTTCTTTACTACCATACAACAATGTTGCCCTAACCCATGATACTGTGGGCGTGGTCATCCGCCCTGCAGCATGCAAAGCTGCTTGCATTGCTTGTGTCAGGGCGGTCAGGTAGGTGAAGTCGAGTTGTTAGATTGGCATCACTCCATCCTGCATGGCGCTATTAACAGCAACGCATCCTATGGACATCATTTCCCAGAATCTCTCTGGTTTTTACCTTCCTGCTGCTGTGGGGGAGCAATGCACATCTCAGAGAAAGCCACACAGACTTTGTGTGTTATGGTGCACAGTCAGTGTAAAGACAAGCCTCTTGGGGTGCTTAAATGCTGCGAGGGGGTGCTACATGTAGGCCCATGTCCAAAATTTCATTCTCCATATCACCAGAGTGCCTCCTCTAGTCTCCACTAGATGTCAGTCATGGAGCAGGAGCAGATATGGTCCTGCGATTGCTTTCTGAATCTGCTGCAGGGAATCATCAGTAACCATTCCGCATTCTATACAAATCTGTATGTGTCATTTTAGGTCTTACAATGAATATTGTAAGCTACGCTACGCTTTGCTACCGAATGGCTTCTGGTGGTCCCGTCATATCACGGCACAAACTAACTATCCAGAACTTTTTCCGCCGTTGTCCCCTGATGGTGGAATGAACTTTCTCATTTCACCCGTTCTGCCGAGTCCTTCTCTGTCTTCAAGAAACATCTAAGGACACAGCTCTTCCACTCTCACCTGAAACACTACCACCTAAAGAAAATGCTCATGTCTCAAAACTGTTTCCTATAAAACTTCCTATAAACTTATCTCTACCTAGCTTGTACCTTGTCAGGCCATCCATTGAAACCTGGTCCCAGCACTTCTAATACTGTTGACTCCTTATTGTTGTTTTTTGCATGTGTTGTACTCTGCCTCACTTGTAAGTCACTTTGGATAAAACATGTAATGCATAAATACATGTAATAATATTGAACTATGTAAAGGAGGGGCACCTTGGGCAATTCTCTAAAAACAATTGGTTGTTTAACCCACAGTTATCATTTAACACATAGTGTATATTTATCCAAAGCCTGGTGTTTGAATTTATCTGAAAATAAACTTGAGGGAAAGCATTTAGCTGCATACGTTAAGAGCCTGTCAAATAAACAGTATTTTCAAGGCAAATAAATAGATGATGGATTCCGCTAACCAAACGCGTCCCCAGGGTTTTACTAGTTCATGGAACAATTCCTGGTTCCCTATCATCACATGTTGTAGGTATTTTGTGCATATCAAAGGACATATACGTATTCCCAGAGCACACTCACCACCAGCATATAAAAGCAGTCATTTCCCTGAGGCTAATTCCAGCCTTGAGATATACACATTAATCTCTGATCCCAAGGGGCGCCAGTTCTCGTTGTGAGTGACGATTTGCTTGGGCTGGTTAAGCACGTCGAGATTTCATTGTTTTTTCTTTTTCAGCAGTTACGCTTCGTCAGAAAGGGACCTTTCTGTGTTTAGTCCAGAACAACAGAGTAAAGGCGCCAGTCGCGCTTTCAGCAATAACGAGGGCCGCAATTAAAAATCAGTTCTTTCTAATCAGCGTGAATTACCGAGCCTCGCGTTGCGGCGAATTTATTGCTCGTTTCTTTCAGAGACGACGGGAATAGCAAACTGTCAAGCCACGAAGGACTCTGAGAAATTAAACAGTGAGCGGATTTTCCTCTCTCCGCCTTTTCTGAGCGTGCATGCTACAAACAGTTTAATACCGTGCTGAAAACTGTGCCCCATATTCGATTTTGTAGTATGATTGGCTGGGGTTTTAGTTCTGTCCTGACAAGAAAAAAAATCCGCCCAAGCAAACAAGTGCAAATGCTTCTTGTGGTCACATCGGAGTTTATATGGCCTTCTCTGTTTAAGTCTGGGAAAAGATGACAATTTTAGCATCACAGAATGTTCCCGGTGCTGACAAAATTTGTTTGTATGGTCTAGGGTACAGCGCCTGGTGTGATGGATTACATCAGTCTGTTGGTCCTTTTTAAGTCACATGGAGCAAGTGATTTCACCGCCTGGCAAGGAGACCTGTTCAGCTGCAGCTGGTGTCAGGAGACCACATTGAATCCCAGCAGAACCCGTTTCTGTCAGTATCCCTGATCCTTATACTAGCATTAGTTCTATTATGTCATCGTGACCACGCCGCTTTCTATTTCCTTCCGAAACCTGAGCCACACTCACCCACAAAGTGTACACACGCTAACAGATGTAAATACATTGACCCACACAAGCACAGACTCTCTCCGTCTCTCTCGCTCTCTGTCTCTCTCACACACACACATACACATACACATACACATGTAAATGCACGCTCAAACACACCTAATCACATGTACTACACACATGCTGTACACAAACGCATCATTTAACTATTAGGTTAAGGTTACCTAGGTTTAGGTAACATTGTTTAAATGGGGGGGGGGGGGGGGGGGGGGGGGGGGATTTAAGTGTTTACAGCACTATGAAAACACACTATAGCTTTAGCGTTTTTTCCATTACTCACATCGTAAACGCGCGAGTCGGGTGAATTAAACCCAAATTCCAATCACTCAAAATAAAGCCGTCCTGACCTCCATTATTACTGAACAAATCTAAGATCCTGACATTTTGTAACGTCAACCCGAGAAGCAGACCGACTGATATGCGATCAACAATCTGCGGCGCATCATCCATTTACAACTTCACGAGGCTTCTGAAAAACATTCGACCAGAACCAAATGCGCCCACGACGACGTTCCATTCGTCTTACGTCAGACCAATGTTGTACTAATGGCACATATGCGGTTTATTTTTGAAGTCATCGGTTCGTGCGCAGCTCCGCGATGCGCTGCAGGGGCCGCTCGGACGTCAGGTTGGCGTGTGAAATCCGAGCCGCGTGGTTCCTGGCCGGGGGGGTGGATTCCATTTGCATCTTTCTGCGAGCTATTTTGCCTAGGCAAAAGTTCTCTGTCCGGGCCCCTGCCGAGATGACTGCCTCTGAGAATTGCACGTGGCATAAACAGACCCCGGTTATCACTCCGTGACTAACGACTGCCACACTGCGCAGAATGAATCTCGCAGTAACTGAGAAACGTGGCCCGCGTACGACGAGTGACGTGTTGCATTTGATGAGTGAGGGCCGATCGCTCTGTTGTTTGGAGAAGACCCCTCTCACAGAACGTTAAAAATTTCTAACGGAACAAATAAGTGCTTTTAAATTCATGTATTACTTTAACCAGTAAATCGGTTGGCGGAAACGAGTTTTTTAGGTCCTGTATAAATTAAATGACGTGAAAACTGACTCCATAAACAAACAAGCTCTTATAATAGCTGCCACATTTTTTCCCCTCAGAGCTTTGAATAAACATCTCTGTTATGTGTATTTGCATATATACAAACGAAAGCTAATTTTGCAGGAAAGCATATTAGTAATAACTTACCAAGAGGATTTGCGAACATAGTTGCATTCGTTTACAAACAGCTACAATAATTACCTCTTTATTAAAACACTGGACATTTCAAATGCAACTTTAATTTGAATTTCCAAGATACATATGTACATACGTACACACATTTTAAACTGTGATAGTTACAGTTGTAAAAATCTACTATGATAAATATATTTTGATGGTTGTTGATTACAATTACAAATGAAAGTTAACTTTATTGCTTAAAATAGTTCACTGATTTGTAAGAAGTGTGAACTACCCATGCTACACGCAGTCAAAGAATGCTGTAAAATCCCTTGCCATAATAATGGCCACAAGCAACCTGCTGCAGTATTGGAATGACCTCCATAAAATAAGAATAGGCATGTGGTATTCCTGCTGTTTTCTCTGTGCACTTCCCTCAAGCTCCAGCAGAGGGCATAACCTGTACATGAGCGTGGAATGGGGAAGGTCATTTTATCCCTGCCAGGCTGCATACCTGCATCTCCTGCTGAATACGCAGCTTCTCCCGGCCCAGCTCATCCTGGAAGAACTGCAGAGCAAAGAGAGAGGGAAAGAGAGGGAGGAAAAGAGGGGGGGGGGGGGGGGGGCAGAGAGAAAAAGGGAGGGGGGGAGAGAGACAGAGAGAGGGAGGGGAAAACAGAAGAAGAGAGACATAGAGAGAGACAGGGGAGAGGGAGAGAGAGAAAGGGAGAGGGAGTACAGGGAGAAAGAGAAAGGGAAAGAGTGAAACAGAGAGAGAGAGAAAGAGGGTGAGATGTCATCTTTCCACAACAAACATGATCTGCCTTGCTTACCCAAAATTCTCAGCATTCAGTTTACTAGTATGTAGGAAGTAATGACACAACAGGTTTAAAATTTAAGAGGAAGTACAGAATAAGGCACACTTTTGATGAATCAGAGGCCCCGTGTGCCTTTATAATACTTACAGAGTGAATGACATGATGAGATTTTTGGTGTAGGTCTATAAATATTTTCTTATTTTAACATAATGTAAGGTATTTGTTTCCATGACAAGAAACGACTTGCAATTCAGACATAACATAACACACATGTTCAATGACCCTGGACTACAAAACCAATGAAAATAAAAGGAATAAAAGTCAAATCCACATTGATATTAAAAGTACATGAGCTACGTAAGGTAAGGTATATAAACTGCGTTTCAGTGTGTGAGAGTCCTGAAGCGAGTTCAGGTGTTTTCGGCTAGTATGTTTTCCCGTCCAGCTGCTTTATTACATGTACTTTGCGCTCTTTCTTTACGTGGCATTCTGGATAAGAGTGTCTGCTAAACGACTAAATGTGAAACGTAGCATGTGCGATATGCATGTAGCACTGAAGAGAACACAAGTGTGTGTGTGTGTGTGTGTGTGTGTGTGTGTGTGTGTGTGTGTGTGTGCCATGGTCCCTGTGGCCGACATAAAAGGCACCTTGAAATAAAAACAGAAATGTGTTGAGCGCTGCTGTTTCCAGGAGGAGCGCGGAATGCCTCCCGAGGAATGGCAGTCGCCCTGCGCTCGTGTCCTATTCCCCATGCAATTACAGTGACTCGCAAACAAGCCAGCCTGCCTCCTCATTCACACTCACTTGTCACCAGAGTAACTTGTGGGGACAGGTGACCTCCCTGTGCTGCACACTGAACCGAGGTGTGTGTCCGGGTTGGGATTTGGTAGTGGGGTAGATTTCGAGCGGCTGGCCCTGGGTAGGGTCCCATTTCTAGATGAAGTTGAAGGTAACGAATCACTGAACGACTAGCTGAGACAGGTATGGCAGCTTTCCCTGTGTGGTCGCAGGGTTCTGGAAAAGGACTGTGTTTGCAGGTTCTGTGGAGATAATGTGGCTTCTTTGGAGTTGGGTTAACTCACCTGATCACAAGCTGGCTAACAGCAGCAGACCAGGGATGGATTCATAGGTTTTAAGACTGACTCCAGATCAGTGACTTAAAGAACATGTATGTTCTGTGACCTGAGCTGTGTGTTTTTTCTGCTATGAATGCAACAAGAAGGAAGTTTCCCATTTGTACTCTGGTTGAGTTCGATGGCTCCTGATTGGTTCTCAGCTCCACGATATATCTGACCCCCTTATGACAGTCAGATTGCCAAAAAACAGCCGCAGCCCTGAGGAAAGAGGCAAGCTCACCTCAGCGTCCCTCTCTTTCTGCTGGAGAGAGGCAGACAGGTCCTGCACCTGGCTCTCCAGGTGGCCCACTCTCTCCTGCAGGAGGCCTCTCTCGTCTGTCAGCTCAGCAATCAGGGCTTCTTTGGAGCGTAGGGCGCGGGTCAGCTCCTCCACCACCCTGCGGACCCCCGACAAACACATCATAACATAACATTATATACCTGCCTCGCCAATGCACTTACCAAGAATGATGCATGTCATTTACATACCATCCATTTCTACAGGTCAATACACCCTGGCGCAATACAAGTTAGATACCTTGCAAAAGGGTATAATAGTACCCCACAGGGAAACCAAAAAGTTACTATTGGGTTACAAGATAACTTACCATTACATCACACAACTGGCTTTGTCTGCTATGAAAGGGTATCCTGGAGATTTCTTAGAAAAACAGTCAGGTTTACCTTGTGAAGAATTAGCATATGAAGGGAAATTGATATTATTTTTTAAAAAAGCTAACAGACATTCACAGGCTAATATAACTTGGATGGATACATTTCTGTTCTCTTGTGCTGGATGTCGCTCTGCATGAGAGTATCAGCTAAATCAATGTAATTTTAAAGTTTCATGCTAAGGAAAGTGTTTAGTTTGATGCACTAAGCACTAAGTAAACTGTTTTTACAAGGCTGATGTATGTATGCTTGTAAGGGTATTATAAGTCAAAGTAGCCATGTTCTCTGAGTTTTGTATCTAAAAGAATTAGCACTGAGTGCCTTGAATGTCAGTTCTGTGAGGTGGGTTTTGCATGGATAGCTGAGGTGGGGTTGACACAGGGCATATTTTGGTTGAGTAAAGAAGGGCCATTAATCAAAGAGAAGCAGCTGCTGACCTCTGACCTCTTACTCAAAGACTCCACCGCTCTCATTCCAACCCTCTCATATGCACACACACACACACACACACACACACACACACACACTCTGCGATCTCTGACCTCTCGACTGGAGAATCTTCTGCCCTCATTCCAACACTCTCATATGCACACACTCACACACACTCTCTGATCTCTGACCCCTCAGAGAATCTCAGAGAATTCACTGCTCTCAATCTTACACTTTGCATACACACACAGACACACACACACACACTCTCTCTCTGTGATCTCTTACCTCTCAACTGGATAATCCAGTGCTCTCATTCACAGGTAACACAGGTTAAGTGTGAAAGCAGTTGGTCTGAGTGCCCCCCTCCCATCCTCACCTGTCCCTGCCCTCTGGCAGGACGGGGGGCTTGTGCCCCTCCTCGGAGGCGTCCTTCATCCCTCCCCCCGGGGGCGGTCCTCGCAGGGATCCAGTCCCGGCGAGGGTTGCCATCCTCTCCGCCTCGCTCCGAGCCAGCTTGGCTTCCTGTGGCGAGATCATGGTCACCATCACACTCAAGCTTTATGGCATGGAATGGCATAGGTGGCACAGTATGGCGTAGTTGTCATGGTAAGCTTGTGTGCTGGCAGTATAAGCACTGTGCAGTGCATTGGAAGTAGTGTATTGAAAACTCAGTCCTTATAAGCAGGTTACTGACAATGCAAACTGTGTGCATCTGCAGTGTATTGACTGTGTAAACTCTGTGATTGGCAGAGGGTAGTATAAACTCTGAGCTTCAGCAGCGGGCAGTGTAAGCTCTGTGCTTCAGCAGCAGGCAGTGTAAGCTCTGTGCTTCAGCAGCGGCCATTGTAAGCTCTGTGCTTCAGCAGCGGGCAGTGTAAGCTCTGTGCTTCAGCAGCGGCCATTGTAAACTCTGTGCTTCAGCAGCTGGCAGTGTAAACTCTGTGCTTCAGCAGTGGGCACTACACTTTGTGTTTCAGCAGCGGGCAGTGTAAAGTGATTGGCAGTGGGTGGTGTACACTCTGTGATTGGCAGTGGGCAGTGTACACTCTGTGTTTCAGCAGTGTGCACTGTAAAGTAAATACTTTTTGTAGCACCTCCTGGAGGAGCTGGATTTTGGTCTCCAGGATCTCCTGCATGTGATCAATCTCCTGTTGTCTCTCCTCACACCGTCGCTGCAGCTCTGCCTCATTGTGATTGGTAACACTCTCTGCTGTTGTCCTATCAGAGCAGAGGGGGAGGGGCAAGGTTTTAGTGGCATAGATAAGGGGTATAGAGCTTCAATCAACTAATCACCACAACAGCATTCAATTTAAATTAAGCTGTGACAGTTTCACATCAAGAAATAATGCAAACATTGTTATTTTAATCTGAACTGAATTGAACTGGACCTAATTTTGACAAATGTAATATTAACAATCATAACACCACAGTGCTCCACAGTGGTGATTTAGTCAGACATAGACAAGGCAAAAAAAGTGCCATTTATGAGAGAATGTGCCATTGTGGACATCTGACTGATTGACTGACAAGCACAGATTCCCCCTTTTCCTCTCCCATAAACACTTATTCTGAATTTACCAGGAGTTACTCATGCAGTCATATGGTTTCTGTCTCAGATTGCTGCTTTATATTGCACTGACCGGGACTATCTGGCGACGTGTGTCCAGAGCTACTCAGGGTCAAGCAAGGGTCAGGCCCAGGACAGGACATGCAGTCAGTCAGGTTCTGTTTTTGTGGCCGGAGTGGAGCGCTATCCCATAACACCTCTACATATAGTACTGCCTCTTTTTCTTGCAGAAACCTTTACAAGGTGTACTTTCAGGCTTGATCACACAAGGAAAATGGGATAGGTGTTTGACTGTACACGGCTTCCGTTGGTTGAAAGTGAAATTCCATTGGTTGAAAAATACAGTCATATGCATGGTAATAGCACAACATCCCTGCTGAAATATATTTAGGGAGGGAATATGGGTTCTGGGAGTACTGAGGCAAATGGGAGACAATCAACAATATACTCTTTGAATCTTGTATGAAAATGTATAAGGTGTTCAATCCTTCTATCTGGGGTAAGATATTGAGCATTGAGTCCTTAGTTAAATTTCCTAAGTGGTGTCCCATGATCCTCCTGGGCTAGGCTCAGTGGACAATAAAGTCTCGCCTGCTTGTCGCCACTTCTCCACCCGTCTGATGCACAGTGCACGCTTTTAACTGTGACGACAAGTGGGGCTCAGATGACCCCGTTTATTTCCGACCAGCCTGGGCACACTGCCAACTGGACCCCCATTTCTCAGGCTGGTACCATTTTGGAGACTCTGGGAACCAGAAGGCCCTACTCACCCCAATTTGCTGCATTGCAATTTGTCCTTAATGCTAAATTAGGAGGCAGTAATATAAATTGGCCAAAAGAAGCCAAAAATTTCATCAAAAGTTTAGGAAGACACTAGAATTTATAGGAAAAATATTACGTGAGTAAGGAAAAAACAAATGTGATTCTCACTTAATTTGGTTACTTGAAGTTGGGGATAAACTCAACTAGTTAGATTAAATCCAGGCTCAAATCAGATTGAGGCAAATCTGTCAGTGGGACATCTTTTTAGTACAGAGCTTAGAGTTGGGGGAGGTCCTCTTTCAACAGCTGCTGCTCCTCTAACCTGTGGCACATGGCAAGAATCCCAACAGACACAAGCAAGCTGTCTGCATGAGGGCCCAACCCCAATGTATAAATATATAAGACATGGGGCTGCTGAGACACCGGTTACATCATACGCTCGCAAAAATCAAACAGCAATTCGTATTTTTAACAGGGCACAGCTCCATGCGGTCATTTTATTTTTTGATATGCCGCATCAAATCATCTCTTGCGTACCACACTGGCTCTCGGCAAGGGGAGGAGATCCCAGATGAGCTCTGAATTAACACCATTTCCTTTCAACAGGGAAATGAAAGTGTGGCACTCTGTGCTTTAATATTAGATATACAGTATGGCAGGGAACTCAGTACAGGCAGCTTTTTGCGACAGAGATTACACCGGGTTTGTTAACTGGGACAAGAATGTAACAAACCCTGTCCCCTGTTGTTTTTAGAGTAAACAGAGCTTTCAGGCCTCTCAAGTGATATGGTTAACTAAGCAGTGCAAGAAAAGAACTAGGGTTGATTTCCTGCGCTTTAGACAATCAGAGAAAGAGGAGCCCAAAGTAGTTAGAGGATACTGGACACTGGACTGCTGCTACTGGACATGATTTGGGGGCAGCAGATTTGATTGATGGCCGAGGTTCAGGCATGCAGGCCGATGAGCTCTTGGGACCAGGCTGTGCCGTCAGACATGGACAGCTGCAGAGATGAGGCAGTCAATTGTCACCGTACCTGAAATCCAAACCCAACCCCTCCCCCTGCCCCTCGGCATCCCCGATCGCCGGCTTCCAGTACAGGAGTACAGGAGAACCACGGCAAGATGCCAGATCTGCCCTTTTGCTCCTGGCACATCGGAGGAGCCATGGCAAACGCCGGCTATGCGACCCCCGGCAGCTGCCCTGTGAAACTCGAGCACCCAGAATCTCAGAATCTGCCCGCAGAAATCGATACTGATTCCCGAACCAGAAACAGGGGGCATACGGGCTGTCACTTAGTTATATGGCGATAAGGCCACCAAAAACATACTAAAGATGCTGGAGCCACCAAATTGTCTCTAAGAGAACCAAACCTCAGAGTGGTTGCCTCAGTGACAGTCTTTTAGTACAATAAATACATTAAATACAATATACACAATCAATACCACTGTGCCCTTTCAAGAGTTGAGGTGGGTCTGTGAAAATCCCAAAGCAAATTGCTATAATCTCACTGTAAATCTGTCAGTCTTGTAAGACATTTTAGGAAGGGTAAAACTAAGGGTGAACATTATGATGCTCATTTCCCTTCTGTCACACTGGCTCCCTCTCTGTCCCATTTCACAACAAACTCCACCGGTCTTTGGTCGCCTGAACCCCAGGTCCGCTGTCCCCTCTTGATGTTGATCTCAAAACCTAAAGTGAACATGAAAAACAGGTAGAAATGGAGTCTTACAAGGCTTTGTCAAGGAGTTGCTGTTTCTCCAGAAGCTCCTGCTTCAAGCTCTCCACTTCTACTTTCAACTCGATGTTCTGAAATGAGGAGACAGAGAAAAACATTGAGGGTCTTCGCTATAAATTCTGCTGAAATCATACATCTTTGCTTAAGATGAAGATTAGATTATGCAGGGGATGCACTGCTCACACCAGACACTCAGTAATCATTTACCCACTCTTTATATGTTATTCTGACAACAATACCATCTGTACTTGAAAAGACAAAATGGAGACTACTGTTCAACTACTGCTGTCAGGTATGCGCACACACAGGAGCCTCTTTTAAATCTGACCACAGTGTGCATTGTCCTGAACTTTGAGTGATGAATTACATAAAGAGCTATATTTTCTGTAAATGATGCTGTGTGGGTAGTGTAAGATGGTAATATTTGCTCAGAAGCCTTACTCGAAGGTAATGACACTGCAGCTGGAGTTTGCAGGAGGGAAAACTAATGTGCGTATGGAAAAAACCCTTCTTTTTGTGTTGTGCTCTAAGGATTGGTCTGGACTTCAGGTAGTGAATCTGTCTGTGCGAAAGTGGGAGTCATGCCCTGAACATTTCGCTTCTCACACAAGGAGAAACCCTAGGGCTCAGACAGAGTCTGTTCTGGAGGACACAAAGTTTAGCCACATACAGGTCCACTGGGAAGGCAGGTTTGCTAATCCGCTAAATTATGGGTTGGCGGGGTATGCGTAAAGACACTTCAAAGTACCGTGACCAGAGGATTAAGGGCTTCAGTGTTGGGATCTGTCACACGTAAATACAAAAGATATCAAAGCGTTGCCTCCGCGGTAATGTGAGATGGGCACGGTTATGCAATATCACTTAATTTCTTCATGGTAACGCGAGAGCACCAATCGCATACAACAGCTGGCAGGGGAGGGGGCAGGGCTGCCCTGGGCAGCAAGGGTGATGTAGAGATCAGACAGAGGGCTTGTATCCCAAATGTTGCCAGTTTGATTCTCTGCTGGGGCGTTGCTGTTATATCCTTGGGCAAGATACTTAATCCAGAATCACCTCAGTAAATATCCAGCTGTATAAATTAATAACATGTAAAAATTGCAACCTACGTATGTTGCTGCGGATAAGTGTCTTGCTAAGCAGGTAAATGTATGTACAGTGAAGGCCTGGGTTCCAGAGGCCCTTAGCCCAGCTCAGCTTAATGAAATCTCTATATCCTCACAGTGATGCCCGGTGTGAGCCTCTGTTGGGTCTCTCCAGCCTGCTATATGATGCACTGAGATTCCATCGTGTAGCGGCCAGACCCCCCACCCCCTGGATTAACAAGAGAGCCAAGAGGGGCATCATTTGACACCAACTTGGGACATCTTTCACTCGTGTCATCGGTTTTATATTTAGACGGCTGGAATGCTGGCAGGAGGGCTCTTGGGGGGTGGGGGTAGGGGGAGCAGCTGGGGTTTGTTGTTTACCTGCACTGAAAGACATCTGCCCCAGAGAACAGTATTTAATTGATACTTTGTCGGGCTTGGGACACAGATTGGGCTGGGCTCTGGCTTGTTCCCCACCCCACATCCTGGCGGTTCAGATTCACTCCCTGGGACCTGGCATCAAAGGCAGCTGTGGCACACTCTGTTCTCTACTGCACCCCTCCCTGCCTGTTAGGGAGGTCATGTTCACTTATTCACAACAGTACGTAGAACCATCTGAATTTGCAGTAGCACTCACTACACTTTAATAACATCTAAATTAGCAGTAGCACTCATTATACATATGTATTAGCAATAGCGCTCACTGTTTTTCCAAAATTCAGGTCCTGAGTGCTTCCTCTGGGAGCCAAACTACAATCTATAAACTATAAATAAACTCATCACTGTGCACCTGCTATTTCCATCCCCACAGCCCACGGCAACAGGCCCAGTTTAAACCTCCCCCCAACCCCCAGCCCCACAGGCAGAGATGGCACAGCCTGTGATTGGTCTGGTATTACTCTGAAATAGAGAAGTGCTGGTGAAACCACCCCACCTCCCTTCCACACCAATTGGCTGGTTTTGAGACCTGCTCTGGCCCAGGGACTAGAGATTTACAAGGAGAGACTCCTCCAGACTAAATCTGTCAATGAAAACAGCAGTCTTCGATTACTACCAAAGTGGAAGGGTCTCCCCCCTGAGACTAGATTGGGGTCAGGTAGCACATTATTCTTTCATGAGGAAGGTGATGGTCAGATGAAGGTCAGTCATAAATACAGTTTCCTAGACAGTGAGACAGTACTGTTTTCCTCAACAGAGTCTATATCCAGGTTTTTATAGATGGCATGAACAGTTAGAATTATATAATGTGTCCTTGGCTGCCATTGATTAAAGAGAAAGAAACAGTATATTACAACCTTGTTTGGAGAAATAGGTATGGAATTTAATTTACAGCAGCATACTTTACTGTATCTGTGCTTTAAGTAGGGTCTTTAGAAAAAAATATAAAACCACAATTACTTAAAGTGGGTCTGAAACAGTTTCAGAAACTTTCTCTCTTATGGATAAAACACAAAATACCACAACATGTTTAAGTGAATCTTCAGATTTATAATTTGGTTTGTGTGTATATGTATTGCGAAAGCAATGTAAGCCTCTAAGCTAAGCAATGTAAGCCTCACACTAAAATGAGCATTTAGAAGAAGGTGATTTTACAGTTGTGATTGGACCATGGATCACTGTCATTTAATGGTAAATGACAGGTCTAAACAGCTGATTAGAGGCATACGGAGCAGTAGCATTGCTTTCAGTCAGTTTAGTCTCTCTGCTGTGCTGCATCTGGTACAGTTAGGTAACACTGCTAATACCACAGTCAGACATCTCATTGGCTGTGTTTAAATTTTCTGGAGCTCATCTGCCATCATGCTGGTATTAAGTGGACTGATTGCATAGAAATGAGACTACATTGAAGCCCCTCTGAAGCCTGGTGATTTTCCTATGTTGTCATTTTGCAATTGCAGACAACAGCTGAGCCTCGGTGTCACCTTCGGCTAACGGGCACTGCCTTGAACCTTTTGCTCAGGATTAAGCACTGACTGGCGTCAGACTGGAGGTGCGCCAAGAGCAGCAATGCCCAGTTATCACATATTTATTGAGATATGAAGACAAACACTATCCATGTCCATAGAAGGGACCATGATATTGGCGTACATTCCCCTAGGCCATGCACAATCAAACACAGTGCCCTAAAACCAACAAACATGCAAGTAGCAAAAGAGCTAAAAGACTCACAACAAATAAAAGTCCTTAAAATCAGCTTTTGTTCTGGCCAATGACTGCACAATCGATAGATCTGACATTCGGGTTACCTCTCTGTACTTTACTTAAACCATCAGCATGTACCATTAACATGTACTGTTGGCATGACCACACTCTCTCTTCAACACTGCAGGATATTACCTCCATAGACAGCACACATTTTCTCAAATGTGTGACAGATGCCTGTGCATTACAATAACTCAGATGTTCTCTCTAATGTGAGAAAACATCATGTGCTTACATCCACACGGTGAAGAAAACTGAACATGCCAGGTGCTTCGTGACTCATGGCTATGACTCGTTAAGGCTCTTCAGAGATTAACTAATCTCTAAAGAATATCTTCAGGGAAGCAATGAAACATTTCTAAGTCAAGTATACAAGTCATCTTTGCTAAAAAATTCACATAATTAAATAGCTAATTACTTTACAAAGTAGAAACAATAAAAATGTTTTATCATTACATCTTTACATTGGTTAAAATGCACAGCAAACCTATAATTATATACTATACTATAATCTCTGCTGTTGTTGTGTGTTGCAAGCGACACAATGCATGACTTAGTGAAATAGCTTTTAACCCTTTTGCCAATAGCACAGGTAAACTGCTCTAAAATCAGTACCATCTCACCCAGAATACTGTAAATATCAATAAAATTACTTATATACAAATTTAAATTTAGTTTATAAATATCATTGTATTTTTTTAAGTAATTTTACCTTCTTTTCATCAAAGTCCCAAAACTGTACAGAACATTAATTAAACAACATGATTATCAAATTCATTTAGACAACAGTAATCACAGACAACGTAAATAACCCAACATATCATAACCTTGCCTAACATGACATTGTTTAACATAGTTTAACACATATAACCTAGGAAAATAACAGATGGTATATACACTTCATATCTGTTAAGTGTTCTAACGTCGGTATAAAAACAACTAGCATGACATTTCAAGCATTAACACCTGGAAGTGCTTTTTTGCTGACCACATGATATGTTGTGTGAGTGCTACATTTCAGCTGAGTCTGGCTGCTGTGTGCATTATAGCTGAAAAACATGTTGATCGCCGCGCAGTGACCCAGCCTGGCTCCTGCAAGCCCACTGCCTCCCGGCACCATGCCACCCCTGCCCCCCCGCAGTGCCCCAGAGCCCCCTCACTCACCCTCCTGTACACGTCTTCACTGCTGTCCTCGTACTTCTGCTGGACACGCTCCTCCAGGAAGTAGATGCGGAGCTTGAGGCTGAAGTTCTCCTTCTTCAGGTCGTTGAGGTGCTGTGACAGAGTACGGTAACCGTTAGACATGTCCAGTACTGCGGGCGGGCATCCTGAGGCCCCCCCGCCGTCAGTCCTACGGCATGCCCGCGTGCGCAAAGACAATTTTAGGCAAAGGTAAAGACGGCTAAAAGCTGTTTGCTCGCTAAACTCTAGGGTGGAGATGGCATGGGTGCGCACGCGGCTCGAGTGTGGTACGCGCGGACGCAGAGGGCTTGCTTGCCCTCCTTCCTCAGAGATCCGTCTCCCTCATCTCCATGATGTGCTCTGAGCCAGAGGGGGTGGCCAGGGGTCCTTTTTTTACATAGGGGAGATATCCTAGGAATCCCTGGCAGACAGGAGATCAGCCAACAGGATCATGGGAAGGGGAGGGAGAGAGAGAGAAGGAGAAAGATAGAGGGGGAGGAGGGGGCTTACAGTGAGATTGGCTGGTCATCCTTTAGGAGCTGATCCATGTCTCTCTTGCTCTCGCTCTCTCAATTTCAAATCAATTCTCCATTTGTATTGCAACAGTATCAACAATAACAGTGACAGTAATAACTACAGTAATTAACTTATCTCTTTCAATACTTTACGAGTAAACTTAGATTTCTATTGTATTAATTCTGAAATGTATATTCCAGAACTCTTCATTTAATTTTACATTTCTGTCTTCAATCTTGAACTTATCCTAAGAAGTCAGCATTGGTATTATATAGCAATTTTACATATTACATTGAGAAACTGAGTATAAATTAGAGGTTTTTCAAACATGCATATTCCCATTGGTTATAAACAGTAATGTGGTCCTATGCATTCATGTCTTCCTTCATCTGCAGTAGCAATACACTGGTGGACTGTGAAGTCCAAAGCCACATTTTAACAATTCAAGCATATTTTACAAAAAGCATCTCAATGGATTTCAGAAATAGGTCAAGGCCAGCAGAGTGAAATACCTCAGTAATAACATAAAAATAAATATAGCTGCAAGCAGCAGTTCCGGGGTCCAAGCACAAACAAGCTAATTGCTTGGGGGTCTTTAATTTCATGCAGTAAAAGTCTGTGATGAAGATTTTCACAGTGTTAAGAAGAATTTGATGAAAGATAAAACTATTGGCTCATTTGTACGTACCAAGTTTCATGCCAATCGGCCACACAGTTCAAGAAAAGTTAACATTTAAGAGTCGTACAGATAAGTCAAGATGGTCACCAAAGTATTTGACCTATGGCATTCTCCCTCACTAGGATGATTGTTGTAAGCCTCAGGAGTTCCCAATGTTTTTTTTTTTTTTTTTGGTAGGAGGACAAACTGAATTTGTAACATAAAATCCAATGTGACAGCCAAACCATGCCATCAGTTTACAAAATTTTCATACAGAAGCATCATCCTTTAGGGTTGTATAGAATACAAAGTATTGACACTTTTTAAGCAACTGTCTAGAATTTATGTCCATTTGAACACAATAATTTTTCAACATTGATTTTGACCTTTGCAAATTGATTGGCACATAGCTCTGGTGTTATTTGATGTAGCAACTATTCCTTCACAATTTAGACTGAGCATACCCCAAAGGCAATACATTGGAAACTTTGCGTCAGTTGAAGTTACGGTTCATGAAAACAAGATTTTAAAGTATATTTTTCATATATTAAAAATTGGGTTAAAAATTGGGGGGTTCAAGCGCTTGTGGAGACTGTGTTTTTTGACGGATTACTTTCAAATTTGGAATATCTTGTCAGTGAGGCCTTGTCATTGTGCACAAGAAATTTCAGAATGATTGATGCAACGGTGAATGATATTGGCTAATTTGCATATTAATTAGGAAATGAAGCAACTAGATTGGCTTGTGGCAGCCATGTTTGTTGATGCAGCAGCTTCTTCTTCGCAATTTAAGTTGGGATTTGGTTCAAGATGAAGTCTTTCAAAATTTGTGCAAATCGGCCCAACCGTTCAGAAGAAGATGTCATTTTTGCTGAAATCATAATTATGCAAATTAGCTCAAAATCCAATATGGCGGATTTCAAAAGTTCAAGAGACAAAGTTGTTCCTTGTGATGAGGGGAACCTGTATACCAAGTTTTGTGACTTTTCATCAAATGGGTCAAGGGGGCTGAGCTTTTGAAAATGGCGATTTCAATCCAAGATGGCTGCCAGGTCATGTGACCTATGGTCGCCATATTGTAAACAATTGTTCAGGAGATGACTCTCTACCATTCTACCAAATTTGGTGACTTTTTGATGCACGGTTTTTGTTTTATGGGCAAGATTGGAAAAGCGGCTGAATAATAATAATAATAATTATAATAATAATAATAATAATCAAAGTAAAAACAAGAGGGTTCCAGCACCTTAGGTGCTTGGACCCCTAATAATAATAATCCAAGTAAAAACAAGAGGGTTTAAGCACCTTTGGTAATAATACACAATAATATTAGTAAAAATACATATTCCACTCTCTGGTGCCTCATACAGTAAAATAACTTAATCTTAATAAAAATGAGTGATTATAACTGTAGGTATCAACCCCACTATAATGAATTAAAAACAAGCAGATGACTATAAAACACAATGTTTTATGGGAGGAAAGAATAAGAGAAACAAGAAATAATACAGTGTTTCCACAATGTTGACATTAAAAGCATCCTCCTGTCAACCCCTCTCTCTCTATCTCTCTGCATGCTCCTCTCCCTCTCTTTCTCTATCCCGCTCTGCCCTCTGACTCCCTCTTTCTCCCTCTCTCTGTCCATCTGCTGCTCTCTCTCCCTCCTGCTCCTTCTCCAACCCCCTACCCACCTCCCTCTCCTCCTCACTCACTCAGTCTCCCTGACTCCCTCCTTCTCTGCCACTGACCACACCCCCCTCTCGCCCCAGGCTAGGGGTAGCAGCTGCAGCTCATCAGGGTCCAGCACTCTAGGGCCACGTAAGGGACAGTGATGATGGGGTAGCATTTGGAAGTGCTGGACTCTGGACCAGATGGTCACTGGCTTGAGTCCCAGCTGTGGCACTGCCTTTAAACACCTGAGCTGCTTGACCTGAACTGCTCCTGTAAAAACTTTCTATAAATGTGGTTACAGAATGTGGATTTGGAAGTTTTGGAAAAATCCCTCTTGTGAGGGGACAGTTGGCTATGCAGGAAACACGCTAAACCTGTGGCTCAGAGCAGTGGTCAGGTCGGGTTCACTAAAGGAGTTCTGCCCATAACTGTGCCAGGACTCATCCCAGCTAACCCTCAGCTCAACAGAGTTGCACAACAATGAGCTTGAAGGAACTCAGAAATATATTTCTATGCCATTTGTCATAACATTTTACATATTTTAATTTATTTGACACAAAATACCTGACAGTGTATTTGTATTCTGACTTTTGAATCTTCTTTTGACACAGCTTATGTGAACTTAGTCTTTTAAGATCAACACAGGATTTCCTGGAAAAAAACCCCTGAGTTTCTATGGAAGCAAGAAAACTGCCGCAATGTCAAAAGCCTTATCCACAGTTATGACATGCAGCTGACAACTGCTCAGGCCTTGACTGTGATGCTGATGTAAATATGTGTGCAGTGATGTCACTGAGCCATAATGGCTCCTGGCAGGCTGTTTAGGAGCAGCAATGACATCAGTATTGCTGTCAGAGCAGACCCCTCGGATATGGGGACCCCAGGCAGGCCAATATTTGGGCTACTCCAGACAATACTGTGTAAACTATCAGTCTCTGATTGAACAGTTGTTTAAAATAATAATAAAGTTTGCATAGGGGACAGCAAAGCCTTTTGAATGTTTCAGTTACATCAGTTATGGATGAGTTATGGTGAGAACTTTCTTAGACTTCTGGTTGATATATTGTCCTAAAATTCTCTCTGAGTCATTCACTGTGTTGATACAGAATAATATGGTCTGTCTGTATGTCTTATTATAAAAAGAGAAACAGGCTTTAGAAAGTGTCTCACAGATATAAAAGTGCTGTATGGTGACCACCACACTAATGACTCCCTGATCCAAACACAGGCACAGGACTGTGGAATGTAAATATCATTTTTTGAGAAGATGTGCCAAATCCACTGCATAAGAAGCACAAGGACTCTGTATTCAAAAACTGGACATTTTTAATCTGAGAGGGGCACTGCGGCTCCACAAACGCAGCTGAACTTACCAGCGGCCGCTGAAACAGGAGACGTGGGACTTCTGCGCCGTGGCTATTTTTAGGAAGGCGTCTGGGATTTACCGTAAATCCCCGACCCGCGGCCCGGGAATTCCAGACCGGAGTTTAACGCACAGCTAAAAGCGCTTCGTGACTATGACCGACGTTCAGGCCACGTGCGACATATGTTGTTGTTGTGCTTGCGAGACTTGACTCTCCGCAACGCTGCGCCCCACTCGAGTACCAGACGCTAAATCAAAAGCGCGTGCTGGCAGCTTCGGGGAACAACAGAGCTTTGTTTACACCGTGTTTTCGGAGAAAGGACATTAAAGCGGCATCTGTTTTCAAAACCCGCGTTATTTTCCCGGGCTGCGTAATTAACTGACTTTTAATTGCTAGTTATACGCGTTCCCGTCACTTTGCTCCTTTGAAACAGTCTTAAGTGCTGTTTCTCTCGCTCTTGTAATGCTGACTATAACGACCCGAGGGGCCAAAATACACAGGTGGAAAACGGTGGTTTCACTTAAGTTTGTTTCCTACTAGGCAGTGAAATTCAAGAACAAGGTGGAAGGATCCAGATGGATGTCTTAGTAATACTGAGCCTCTGGATTTAATCAGAGAAGAATGGCTCTGAAAATGGTGCAAAGCCTTAATTAAACAAATGTGTCCATTAGGAATGTCAGCTTCCAGCCTCCTGTGTCTCCTGCTTCTGCTGTCAGTGGGAGCTTTGGACTGAAGTGGCTGTTTTTCCTGGCCCAGAGCAGGACCGAGAGGGAGGATTTGGAGGGCCACCTGGGTCTGGACAATATCCGCCTCATCTATGTGTCTTTGCATGAAAGGGGAGCCTCAACAGTCTCACAGGACCATTGTTCCTGTCTGTGTAGATAGTCAGCTCCACAAACAGGCAAAGGACTGCGCATCTGAACTCAGAGGCAGTTCCACTAACAGGATACTAACTGCACATCTAGGTGAAACACTGGGGCCACAAACAGTCTAATGACTGTGCAGCTAGGTGAAGAGTTCTGTCCACAACAAGCCAAATGACTGCACAGTTAGACTCAGGGTCAGGTCCCTAAGCAGAAAAATATTTGGGCAGCTGAGCTTATGACCCTGCACGATCTGGTGACTGTGCAGACATAGCAACCCACACCTCTAAAAACATTGATCGCAAGATGAATGCGTTGCCCTTGACGATGCACTGGCAGAGACACCATGTGATCATTAGAATCCAATCAGGGCGCATGTTTGTTGGGGAAAAAAAACAAACACTGTCAACCCAAAACCTAAAGAGAAATAACCTTTTCTCACGACATGTTCTCCTTTGTTTATGATTACAAGATTTAGAGGAATATTCTTAAAGTTTCCTGCATATCCTTAATCCTTGTTACAATGTTTATCTATTGCCATACTGACCACACTAAAAGTGAGAAACAAATGAACCAAATATCCAAGCCAATGAGAGGAATGATGGGGTACTTAGGTCACACTCGCCTCCATTTCTGTATGTTTCTCCTCTGTTTCTGTCCATTTCTCCACATATACGAACATATATGTGAATTACCTCTTGAAGAGAGGGCTAATCAAACAGCTTCTCATGAGAATCAGATTTCTTTCAAAATCATGCAGACAGGCCAAACACTTTCCACTTACAGCTGATTTAACAATGTATGAATATGTAGTACATCTTTGTGTACACTATCCTTCCAAAAGTCATGGGACACAGGTACTTATTAATAAAATTTATCTCCATTCTAAGAACGAATAGTGTGTTGGCCTTTGACAAGTGTCTGCTTTAATATGTCATGGAAGACTGTCTTCTAATTTCTGGTAGAAAGCTGGTGGTATTGTGCTCCATTCCTCCTTTAAAAGCATTAGTAAGCTCCACTACTGAACAGGACTGTTTTGGCCTTGCCCTAATACTGTGTTCCAATTTATCTCAAAGGATTCTGTTGGGAAGAAGTCAGGGCTCTGTGCTGGCCATTGCAATTTTCAGATTTTATGCTCCTCAAACTAAACAATTTCACCTAAAGTCATATCTATTTTCCTGCATTCAGAGGGGATGTCCCATGATTTTTAGCAATATAGTATACATACACCCCTGACATCATTAGAATATGTATAGCTATTGTTTATCACGTTCAGAATAAAGCACTTTCCTTTCCTCTCTTCCCGTCTGGGAATGCCTTGCTATAGTAAGGTAACTGCTAATGGAACAAGCCACCTCTGATGAAATGAACTGATGAAAAAAATCATTTACAGACAACTTATAACTTATATTGCACAGAAACCCACGTATTTGCCTTTGTCTTTTACAATGTCTGCAAACAGAATACAGCTAACTTTTCTCTTCTTCACTTCCTGCCGTGCATGCAGACTGTGAGGCGCTGAGTCTCTCTCCCTGCAGTAAGCAGACAGACGTTTGCAGCAGGTGATGACATTTGCAGCACAGACATACCGCAGATATTCCGATATTCTCTCGTCTCAGCGCATTGTTGTGGCTCGGCTGAGAGGGAATTCAGACAAGGGCGGGGAAACGAAGGAATTCAGGATCAGGATCAACAGCGATATGCAACGTTGGGAGTCGTCTTTTATTCCGTTTCAAACTGCTGTGTTGCTTTGCACACACTCTGTGGTCACCTCATGGTCACGGTCCTAAATGGTCCTATATCTTGTATAGTTGACTGATAATCTAAACTCAATTAAGTATGTGAATCACAGTAGCTCATGGCACCAGGAGAGCTATGTTCCTACGGATGGAGCATCTTAGATTGATACTCTTGCCAAATAACAGCATCAGTTCTACTGCAGAAAACCTCACACAATCCAAGTTGTAGAGTAACCCATTAAACCCATCTAATTCACAGAAACAGTCAGATTTGATTAATTATTAACAGTTATAGATGGCGTTTCCATTCAGGAATTGACCCTGCAGTTCCTTTTGTGGGTAACATAAATCTCTTCTCACAGCTTACAGGGCTGAATCACACTGAAACTCTTACAGACCAGACAAAGACATTCTTGGCACCATATCTGATACCTCCTCATCGATTGCCCTGCCACAAGCTGTGATATTGTTACTCCCACAGGGGAGATGCTCCTCGGACAGCCTCAACTAATGGTGCTGGATGTGAGTTGCGATCAATACTGCAGTGTGATATTCCCACAGAGTGCTCCCCACCCCTGGCCCTTCAAAAGCCCCGTGGAGGCAAGGTTAGATCAGTGAGATCACCCCCAGCATTATCTCTTTTTACCTCAGAGGTTTAAAGGGTGATGCCTCCTCCAAGCCTACAAGACATCCTGTTGGCTGAACTTCAGATACTGTGACTTTTTAACCAACAACAGCTCTGTCCACCGTCAGTCCCTCAACTCTTTGAAGCTCTCGCACATCATCAGTGCACATCTGTACAATGTGCCCACTTCAGCTTTAAAATGTTCTTATTTCGGCCTGGGGTAAAGCGCACAGCTATCGGTCAGTACAATCTAAGACAAATAATCTTCCTGTTTTCTATGTGCTCACCTTATGAACTCTTATGAACTTTTTTTTTTTAGATGAAGAGAAATTGTAGTACCTGGTAGTATACTATAGCTTCACTCCAGAAAGTAATATGTGTCAATGCATGGGAAAATACAGAATTCAAAAACAAAGAAAATCTTCCTAACGTTTTGGGGTTTTATTTTAGATATTGTGACTTTTTCACAGGAATGTTCATCACACAAGTTGAGGAAGTGCAGATTGGTGCAACAGCATGTCCGTTCACCCATCTAGGTCACAAAACTGGCCCACACACTCCATGAGACAGACCCCTAAGGGCTACTCTGAGCCTGTACGCAGATCAGTATGTCCTGAGGATCCATTGAGGTCACACTAATGTACACAGCTCGCTCCGTTATGGCACAAAAACAAGAAATGACCTCATAAAGAGACACACTAAACCTTCAGAGGATACAGTGGGGAAAAAAGGGGGAGGAAACTCAAAGATGGTTCATTAAGTCCTAGCAGCTGCTGAATTATTGAGAGGAGTCGTACTTGATATACGATTGGGACACCAGATGCTACCATGGAGCATTAGGAGATTACAAGAGCTCTGTGTTCAGCATCAAACTAACGCCTCCTGAGAAGACCCCACATCTACATCTGACTAACGACACTATACCTGCACATAAAATACCTACATACTGATGCACAGCTTCCAAAACAAGTGAGCAAACAGCAATTTGATCCTAGTCTGGTCTACGTTGCTTTGGTCAGACAGTATGGTCAAAAACCTTGCTCTTTGCTCACTTACAATAAAATCACTTATTTTGGGAATTTTACATCAGTGCTTTTGCCACATTCCAGAGAAATTTTTGATGAGTTTATGTTTCTGTAAAACCCCTCATATGCATATACATCCTGCTGATGTGGAGCTCCAGAAATGGCTCAGAGTTAAGGTTTGGTCCACAGGCCAGTTGGTCAGTTGTTAGTGAGGGTTACTGTGAATGGAACATCTATGTGGGAGACACATAGTGGATAGCTTCAGGGCAAGGAGGAAAGCGAACAGGTGAGTCCCAGCCACAGTCCAAACAAACACTCAGGGGTTTTTAAAGGATGCTTTTTGGCTGTTATAACTACTCTCTATGTGAGCACATGTTGTGGAGGAAATGAGTGAACTCAAGTCAGCCCACATTTTATGGATGTGCTCAGCTACAGGCAGGTGCTGTTGTTTTGTCTGATACCCAGGCCCACTACATGCTCGAACGGACTTCCACATGCAAGAGCGTAGCGGTCTTCCAGCAGATCATCAGGCACATGACTGACCCCAATAAGCCCCTACCCTCATGTACATTACACACCCTGGGGGGGGGGGGGGGGGGGCATGAAAGACAGACATAAATTAAATCTGGAGGACAATCAGGCTAGCCTGGCAGACAGCTTCCTCCCTGGACAGGAAATGATGTCAGGAACGTGCAGCATATGAGGCACGTCACCTCCCACCACACCTCCTACATCACCTGACAGGCTTTCATTTTGGGAGGCCTGACTGGATTTCCTCAGGGGTATCGCTGACCCAGACAACAGTGTAAGGCATCAACAATCATTTTGTGTTCAGCTGACTTTTTTTGAGAATTGCATTTCTTAAATGTGTCATCGAAATGACACATTAGAAGCCCTCACATGAAATACTAATTTTTTTTTAAATCTAAAATTACATTTGATGCTCCAGCGTTCCTCACTGTTCCATAGACCAGATTAATCAATTACAGATAAAAGAAAACATCTGGAAAAGATGCAGATTTCAGTTACAAATGAAATGTTAAAGTTATACAACACACCCTCCTGCCAAAACTGTGGAAGAGTAGGGCAAATGTGAATCAGTTTCAGTAGCATGTTTCAGTAAAGTAAATCTGGCTTTAATCGACTGGCTTTACAGTATGTCTAAATTGCAGTATCACATTCCCATGGCCGCATGGGCCAGACCAACTGACTCTGTTGTCACTGTTGTTGACAGAAACACAATCTCTGCACAGTAAATGGATATTTAAATATTTTTCCACAATTAAAATAGGTTTAAAATTTTAAAAAGCACACATTTTCCCTAAAGCAAAAAGGAAATGGAATTTACTTTGGCAGAACATATTTGGGAATAAAGACTAGATGACTCACCGGATGAATCAGAGCAAGACCGCAGTCTTTGAGGCCCTGTGCTTTAGGGCAAAAAGGTGATCGCACTGCAGTCCTACCCAGCTCTTTATAGCACACTCAATCCCACTATTATTGTTATAGTACATCCAAATGAATATATGTATGTTTTAATAAAATGTAAAGACCCTGACCACAGAAATTACAGTGAGGATCATGTAGGATATGTGATCCAGCCCCATGGTCTAGATAAGCGGCCATTTTAAGGTGCAGTTGGGTTTTTCAAGTGGTCGTGCTTTGTGTGTCCACAAGATGGCGATCAATAGACAACAGATGATGTGTGAAGCAGGTTTTTATGCTGTTATTTTGCTCAGACAGCTAGGATTTCAGCAGACCGTTGAGGAGGGTGAAAGAGAGCACTGTGATGTTGTCACCTAATTTAACCTTTGAGGATAAAGGGGACATTCATAACTGTAAAGTAAAACTGATACCTGTTACTGTACCCATCTTTTCCCAGAGGAGAATTCAGATCTCTAAAGATGCTCATTAAAGACATGTTAAACTGCCTAAGGTAGGAACTTACTTGTCAGAAATGACTTGATTTCTGCCCCCATTATTAACACCACGTTAAGCACACGTGGCTACCACTAGAACAGTATGTCTTCATAATGATCCTCTTACTGACTGCATGAAAGCAGCGTTTCCTCTGTGCTGATGTTTCTTGCTTTGTCATGTAAATGAAATGTAAATGAATAAATGTAAATAAGAAATGGCATCTGCTGAGATGCTTCTGTGCAATGAGATAAGCAGTCATTTGCCCCATTTGTCTACATCCATGACACATAACACTGTTGAGCATCTGGGGACTTCTAGGACAATATAAGCAAAGATCTCTGACTGTGCTAATGATAAAGTATCTTATATAGCCTTTGATCTGCTGTTGTACAAATTTTATAAACCTTTTTTAAATGGCATTTTCAATAGGTAATTTCATCTGTTGGTAGATATGATTAGATGTTTTGTCTAACACTAAACGGCAAAAATGCAATACAATATTCTAAACATGTGGGTCAGAAGAACGCGGTATTGACATTGATTAATTTGGTAGATACTCTTATCCATAGCAACTTAAATTTAATAATGTTCACTGATGCAAAATTCACTGATGTTCTGGTGTTATTTCAAACGGAAGCGAGGTGAATTGCATTCAAACAATGCCAGAGGACTCACACATCAGATTTCACAAAAACACATCATGGAGACCTTGGTTTCTGTCATTTGTATAGTTCACTATAAGACGAATGAATGAAGATGATGTATTCAGCCCAAGAAAGGCCAGCGTCACTTTTAGTGTACAATCAGCCTGTACACTCAGGTAAAACAAAGAAATCCTACGATGGTTTTAGAAGTGTGACATCCAAAAACACCTCGCATTTACACTTCCACCTACACATTTACACTTCTTATTAAACATTCACACACAAATCCTTCTGTCTGCACAACGGTATTTGCTGCTGTACAACTAATGGGTAACAGTAGGTGTGTAATCTGGTAGGTCACTGCCGTATGAAACTAGGGTACACGTGCCGTGTAACCCCTTTAGTGACTGATTTGTCTTCATAAAAGAACTATTCCCACAGGTGTCCCCTATCTCATGGAAAACAGAAGCTCAGATGCATCAGATGAACCAATATTTTTACATGTTTTAGCACTTTAGCCATCACAATTTGCTGTGCACTTTAAAAAGGACAACTTCTGTCCCAAAATCTTATGTCTACTATCCAAATCGTCCTAAAAATGACATCGTAAACAGGGCAATTCTCCGCCCTCTCTCGTGCGCACGCGATGGATTACCATCAGTGAGGACTGGTTGCTATGGAAAACTTTGACCCCATGTTTTTTATGACCCCCTTTGCACTGAAATGCATGTATATATATATATATATATATATATATATATATATATATATATATATATATATAATAAAAACCACCCATCTGGCTCCCATTAGTGCTCCACTGCCGATAATTGGAAAAGCATTTAGAAAAGGCACTATTACTCTGCCCTGATTGGACTCGACGTTTTTCATTGTTTCAGAGGGGACGCTTGCTGTAACGACCAATACTTCTCCAACATATAATTCTCAACAGGAATCCGTGGGTCTTTTACAAGGGTTTTGATGGTTGAACAGTTACGTTTCATAGGGCTATAAAACATTTGGCGGTGTGCAGAATACTGTAGCACCCGCCAGAAAAACATCATCATAGCACATAATTATATTTCAGAATTGTATCACCGCATTCCTAAAAAACTAAAACGCGTGTAATTATACAAGAACCACAGTAAATGCCCAGGATAAATGTTCCCTCAGCATGTTCATTACCATTACCTGTGCCTTGTACAGCTCTGTGGAGCATTTCAGCGAGTAACAATTTGCTTCAATGTAAATGTGATCTGTTGATGACTCTGTCCCCAAAGTCAGTGATCATTATCAGGTCTGTTTATTGTGACTATTGTGAAAGACTAATAAAAGAAGAAAGGTGCAAACACACAGATCCATCACAATGTCAAGGAGTATCTAGTCCTCATGTAATTGCTACCTGTTTTACCGAGGAAGTTGTGAGAATGTGCATTTATTAAAGCCAACTGTGAAAATGGCTATTTAGTTCTAGAGGTCAAGATAACTCTTTTGATAACTGAAGTCATAATAATGGTTATTAACTAAAATAGAGATAATGGATATTTCATAAAGAACACCGTAATACTCAATATTTAATAAAGCAAAGTCCTATTGATATTTGGTAATGGAAACTGTGAAAATGGCTATTTGGTAATGGCAGCTGTGATACTGGATGCTGGGTAATGGGAGCTGTGATAATGGATGTTTGGTAATGAAAGCTATCATAATGGACATCTGATAAAGAAGAAGGTGAAAAATAAATGTCTGGGTCAGGATTCATCCTCATTTTTGTGTCTGTCAGAGGACCAATACTCATAATCCACCTCTTTTTAAGATGAGGTTAAAGCAGAGAGGCAATCGGCTTCAGTACATTATGACCAATCAGCTGATTTAGCCCGCAATCTCCCAGGGTCAGGGTGCTACAGACCCTGCGGACAAAGCTACGGACCTGTAGATATCTGAAAAAGTGTTTCTTACTCAGTTTTGCCCTGTCCACAAGCTGTTTAAAGGATGCAAATGTGTTATCTACATACAAGTCTTTGAAAGTTTCAATACCTAATTTAGACCAAGCTACAAAGGCATTATCTATCAGAGAAGGGGGGAAAATCATGGCTAGCCACTAAAGGGGCCTTAATGGAAAAGGACTGCATACCAAAATAGCGCCAAAACTGAATACAAATTTTGAGGGAGGACTTCACAATTGAATTTTTAGTCTAGGGGGAAATGCAGCAGTGAATAGGAGAGTGCAGCAAGGATTTCAGTGTGACTGGTTTGGTGAAATTTGCCTCCATGATCAGCCAGGCTAGAGGGGAATCATCTTTCTCTTCTTGGAGCCAAAAATTCAAGGCTCTGATGTTTGCAGCCCAGTAGTAGAATCGAAAAGTTGGTAGAAACATTCCACCCAATGACTTATGTCTAAATAAATCCCAAAACCAAACTGTCTACTTTATGGAAGAAAGTCTGAGAGAGAAATTGGTATGCATTGAAATGCAGCTAATCATCATAACCGCACCGATTCTTGCAGCTGTTGATAACTTAACTAAGGACCAACGTTCAAAATCATCATGAAGCCTAGACTGTCAGGGCTCAGACACGGACTCAGACACAGACCACGAGAGCTTCAGGTTCCAGGCGGCTTTATTAAGAATCGCTGGACAATATTGCAAATGACAGAACAGGCAGTGTCGACAACCAGGCAGGTAGACTGACAGCAAACCAGGATTGAAAATGGGAACAGGCAGGGTCGAAACCAGATAGGCAGGCATATCAGGCAATTGGGGCAAGGCAGCAGGCAGGAATGAAGTCAAGGCACAGGCAAGGTCGATACGGGAAAAACTACAAGGCAAATCCACAGCAGGAACAAAACAGGCACAAAACACTGCAACAAACTGGCAACAGGACAGAGACAAGCAGGGTAGATATAGGGCTGGGCTGATGAGGTGATGGAAGCAGGTGGGCAGGCTGGCAGGTGGAGGTGAGGAGATAGTTAGGTGGGTGGGGTCAGGGCAGAAAGCGGGGCGGGGTTGGAACACAAGGAAAAACAATTAAAAAAAGCACATGGACCACAATGACAGATGGGGAGAACACCAAAACAACAACTAGGGGGCCAGAGTACTGACAGAGACAGTAAAGGGGCAAAGTTTTCTTTATAAAGGTTTGCAAATTTATGAGTAATATGGACTCCAAGATATCAAGCGGTTTTAAAAAGGAAGTTATGTAAGGGACACGTCTGAGCAGCTTTATTAATGGAGAATATCTCACTTTTGTTTAAATTCAACTTATAACCTACCAAAAGACCGAAGTGTTTTTATTTATGTTATTTGTCCTAACAGAGGCTTGTGGGGAGGAGTAAAGCAATTTAATCCAGTGTTTAAATTTTTCCCCAAAACCAAATTTCCAAAATGTATAAAAAAGGAAGTCCCACTCCACTCTGTCAAATGCTTGATGAATGAATTATAGATAATATTAGGTGTGTGTTTAATGCTAACGAAAGAATGCCTGTTACGAATAAATCCTGTCTGATCAGGAAAAATAATGGACGACAGAATAGGTTCCATGTGACGGGCCAACAGCTTTGACACAATTTTGAGATCGATGTTCAGCAGGCTTATTGGGTGATATGACGCACAAGCTAAAGGATCTTTACGTTTTTTTAGAAGGAGGGAGATTGAGGCTTGAGTTAAAGTCTGGGAGAGACAACCTGAATTAAAACAATCATTAAACAGATCTAACAACAAGGGGGCTAGCTTATGTAATTTTTTTTTTTTTATAAAACTTGGATGGATAACCATCCGGCCCAGGAGATTTACTACTTTGTAGTGACACTGCAGCTGCAGTAAGTTCTGTGATTGTGACTGGTTTCTCCAATTCCTCTACAACAGACTGTCCAATGGAGGGAATTTCAATTTTGTCAAAGAAATGATTGAAATCAGTAAAATTAGAAAACTGTTCAGATGAATAAAGTGAAACATAAAATTCTTTAAATGCCTCATTGATGTTCAAAGGATCAGTTGTACCTAAATTCATTTGAATCTGAGGGATACGATGGGATGAAGAAACTTAATGTAGCTGGTGTGCCAGTAGCCTACTCGCCCTGTCACCCTGTTCATAGTATTTGGATCTAGATTGAAGCAAAGGTTCAGTGGCATGATATGACATAAGAACATCATATTCAGTCTGTAAAGAAAGACGCTCTTTATATACATCAGGAGATTGGGAAGTGACAAACTTATAAAGAAGTCGATTCGCTGTTAGACAAAATTAACGAAATCCTCCTTTAAAAGTAAATGTGTATTAAGACGCCAAGGCGTGCGCACATTGACCAAGTATTGAAAATGGACATTGATAGAAATTGAAGCATGGTCAGACATAACAATTGCATCATATTTACACGCAGATATTAAAGAAAGGAGCCTATGATCAATTAAAAACAAATCAATACGTGTGGAGGTGTGATGAACATGTGAGAAAAATGAATACTCTTAATGGATTAAGAAAGTGCCAAGGGTTGGAGACAGCAAACTCTTCCATAAAAGACTTATTATATAAAGACGTATTATTTTAGCAGATTTTGAAGGCATACAGGGTGTGGATGAGGAGCGGTCCAAGTGAGGGTTCAACTAGCAATTAAATAATGTGAAGACATGTCTGTAAACATAGAAAAAAGGCGTTTAAAAAAAAGGTATCATTGTCCCAGTTCAGGGCGTAGACATTGGCCAAGATTACATTGGTATTGTAAATCTGTCCTGTAACTATAATAAATCTACCGTTAGGATCCGAAACGATTTTTGTATGAACAAAAGGAACCAATTTATGTCATAGAATAGCCACCCCCCTCGAAGTAGAAAAAGAGGAGGAGTAGACCTGACCCACTCAACCCTTTTTTAGTTTTAACTGGTCTGATCCTTTGAGATGGGTTTCTTGCAAATAAATTATATTCGCTTCCAAATGGCGTAAATAATGAAATATCTTGCTGTGTTTTATCGGGTTAAGACCTTTGCAATTAAGACTAGTGAATTTAATGTCTCCCCCATTAGGGCCAAATACATTAGACTGAGTCATATTCCTGTATTAAAAGTATTGTGCAACATGAGCATATCTGACAAAATGCGGCCACCAAAGCAAAGCAGAGCAAGGGGGAAGGGAAAAAAAGTTACAAACATACAATCCCTCCAATCCCCCAAGATCACACAACAACACACCTCCCACCCCGGCAGAAGCACCCCCCCAAACGGCATGCGCACAAACACTCCCACGATATGAACAAACCATCTCACCTCTAACAGTGGTTTAAACCTTGTTAACCTACTCTCTGTGTTCTCTGGGAATGTGATAATGAACATTACAGGAAAAAAGGGCACTGTAGTAAACGTACAAATAATTAGGCTAGATGTATTCTGTTCAACCTCCTTAGACCCATCAAGAGAGCACGAAAAAAGTAGCCTACTATTACACTTTCCACCTTATCCAACAAACAAAGCACCTGTAGTTATTACAAATAAATGTAAATACAGAGACGTGAATCAAGAGGGTGCATTCAGGTAATAACACTGAACTACATTTAGAAACAAAGCAAATTAAACATAACCTAGGTTCAGTTCTTTGAACAATAAAAACATTCGGTGGGCAGTGCGAGTGAAAAATATAAGACTTATTAACAATAATAGTTAGTCCATTAGCCATACCTCTAAACAGAGTCCTGAGGGACAACTTTTCTCAGGTTTTTCTCCTCAAACTGCGAATCATAGCTGGGTCATCAAACTTGTGACCTTCCCATCAGGTAGGGTAATCCGTAACGTAGCCGGGAATATAAGGCCAAATTTAATATTTGGGCATGAGTGAAGTTCCTTCTTCATTAGCAAATGCAGCCCGGTTTTTAGCCACAGCCAGAGTAAAATCAGGGAAAATAGAAATCCTCCTACCCTTATAGGACAAAAGAGATGCTTCTCTAGCCCAGCGTAGGATCTGGTTGGTTCCGTGTTTGGTATAAGTTTATCCTGATAAGAAATGGGCGAGGTGGTTTCCCATCCTCCAGTCTAGCGATCAGGGTTCAATGGGCCCGGTCTATGAGTAGTATATCCTCCAGTTTGAGTAGATCTTGTAAAAACTGAGCCACAAACTCAGTAGGTCGGGGGCCCTCCGAGCCCTCAGGTATGCCCACCAGACGGACGTTGTTCAATCTCGAGTGACCCTCTAAATCTTCAAATTTCTTTGAGAGGGAATCAATCGTGGCGGTCAGTGCTGAGACATTGAGAAGTTCGGCTATTTGGCCATCATGGTCACTAAACGCACCGTTCAATGGTCTCCAATCGCCACGCCGTGCGACACAAGTTTGGTTTCAAGCTGCTCCAAGGCAGCGGTTATCTCCCTTTTGACCACCTCTGAGACTATGGAGTCAAACTTATCAATAACGTCCTCTCGCATGTCATCCATAATCTGTTTAATGCTCAGTAGCATAGTTTCGTTGGGGTCGAGCTCCGAAGGCATTTTTGGCTCAGGATCATGAAGACTTCGAGGCTTCATGATAAAATAACGTAATCACAAGCAATACAAAAGCCTAATATGGCACAAAAGTGCGATTTAGTGCAAAAATATTTTATAAAAAGTCACATTCAAGAGGAGCCACCATAAAACACATCTTACATCTTCGTGCTCCTTAGCACCCCCCAAGTGTCTGGTTCATTTGATCAGCATTTCCTAAACCTCTCCTGGAGGACCCCTTGTCCTGCATGTTTTAGATCTCTCCCTGCTCCAACACAGCTGATTTAAATGATCAGTTTGTTATTAAGCAGCTTCAGGAGTTCATAATGAGTTGATAATTTGAATCAGCTGTGTCTGGAGCAGGGAGAGATCTAAAACACTCCGCTGCCCTACGTACGTTAGCTAAACAATCTAATTTGGAGCAGATCCAGCCCCTCTGACAAGTTTAACCATGCTAATTCACACGACTTCCCTTCTAAACTCATGTTATACAGAGCTGGTGAGGGAAGAATTGGTCAGATGAATCTTCTGAAGGACCATATTTTCAAAGCAATTGAACAAGTTATGAAATAACGCAGATAAAGCTCTTTATGGTTGGTGCGCACAGAAGAGCAGTATATATTAAATGGCTCTTCTGTCTTTAAAATGAATGAAAAGTCAATATAAATAGCATTAAGGAGCCTGTCACTCAGACATCTGGCAGCAGTTAGTTTTAATGTCCAGGCTGAACGCCTAAGTCTTATGAAATCAACTCATTTTAATGTTTCCTGGTGATTTTCATTCAACTTTTTCGAAGGAACTTGGATGGCAACTGTATATCCCCATAATATCTTTGGTTTATGGACTTCTAACCCTACTAAAATCCAATTGCAGAATTAAAATCATCATCTAATCCTGAAAAGGATTTATTTGTCTTTAATTATCCCCAGCTGATCCAGTGCATTGCAACACTGACTTTTGTGCAAACGGATACTGTCCCTCTCAGGAATATTACAACATAAATTAAAAATGAATGCAGTCTTTTACATATATGTCAAAAATTGTAAAATAGAATTTTTTGTCACCTACATATGTGTAATTTTAGGCATATACCATTAAATACATTGGAACTACATAAAACTGGAGGAAATGATATAAAGCTATCGAGCTGTATAACTATATTGAACTTGTCTCTGTGAGAAATGTGGGAGAGAATGCATGCTATTGGTTAACGAGCGCCACCTGTCTTCCAATTAGCCTTGTTCAAGAACAGGTGTGAGTGTGGCTGTTAGTTGAGCTTTATTTATTCTTAAATTTATTCTTAAATTTTAGATGCCATATTTCATTCTGTATCTTTGTCAGTACTCCGCCCTCTTAGCTGTAGTGTTTTTGTTTTTATTTTTTTTTTTGTCCATGTGCTTTTGTTTTCCTTGTGTTCTAGCCCTGCCCCGCTCCCCGCCCGATCTCCCGCCGCCTGATTACCTGCATACCTGCTTCCCATTCCCTCATTAGCCCTGCCCTCTATCTTCCCGTGTGTCCCTGTCTAGTTGCTAGTTCGTAGCAGCGTGTGTTCACCTGTTTCGTCCTCACCATTTCTCTTCTGTGCGGTTTTTCCCGTGTTTGACCTGATTGTTGCCAACCTGATTCCTGCCTGCCGCTCTGCTCTGATCGCCTGATTGTTTTGTCTTCCCTGTGTTTCGACCCTGCCTGCTCCTGATCCCCCTGAACCTGGACTGCCCTCGGACTGCCTCCCTGGTTTTGACCCTGCTTGCTTGTCGTTACAATCCTGCCTGTGATATCAATAAATCCACCCGTAACTCGACTCTCCGGTGGTCTGCGTTTGAGTCATTGCCTGAGCCTTGACAATCTTATGTTACCCAGTTTTGCATTTTCATAGGAGTTAAAGATATCAAAACCAGACCTGCCCTCGCTACAGCTGTAGCAAAACTGATTAGACACTTACATGCTTGTGAGGATTTAAGGGTAACAGCAGGAAATGCCGGAGACAAGCCACTGTCAACTTCCACTGTCACATGCCAAGTCAGTAAATTTAATGAAATTATATTGTTAGTACGTGAGTAGTGATCTGGCGCTTACTCTACCACGGGATTCTAATTATCTCCCACTCTGCACAAACTGTGATTGCGCCGCATAAAATCATAATTGTTTTCGGAGACGTGGATCTTGTCGAATTTACTGCTTGCGACTGGGGTCGATTAAGGCGTCTCGAGCCGGGCCCTTCTCCTGTCCTGTTAGCAATCAGACAGGAGAGCGCTTGGACTATGGTAATGTCCTCCAGATGGCGGCGCTAGTGCTGTTCTTACGCCAGCGGGTTTGTACCCTGTCCCGCGAGTCCATGGCGCCGCGGCGTCCGCCCAAAGCCACGTCCTCCGAACTCTTCGCCATTCTTCGGCAATATTGGAAATGACGGCAATTTAGACCAACTTCACAGAGCATCATTCTCACGTGAGGGAATAATAACGCAGCCATCCGGGTGAATTTAAGCCAAAGGGAAGTAAATTAAATATAACTCGGACCAGATCCTATCCTCAGACACATGGTAGTGGTTACCACGTCCAATATACCAGGTGTATGCTGGGAAAGTACGGCGTACAAAGAGAGGCCAGTCGGTTTTGCAGGGCCATTCTCTTTGGTCTAACTGTACAGAAACTGTTCATTTTTTCACCCAGTCAGCTGGACTTCAGGTCGACCTTTCAGGTTAGAAATGCCAGCTAGTTGCAGTTAGTAGTTTGATCTGTATTGATGATGCTTTGAGGGGTGCATTTGGCAAAAGAGCCAAACCGGTACAGGAACAGACACAGGAACATAGCTTTCATTTCTATAGAGCATGCTGTCTGCTGTTTCTCTGAACTAGGTCAAGGAGTTATGAGATTGGCTGTGTGCTTTCTGTAACAGACAGATTCCAGCCAGGCCAATGGGGTGTTCCTCAGTCACTACCATGTACACATGAAGTGCTGACAGAGCTGCCATCAGGTCATATGCAAACACATCCACTTTCTCATCCAGGATCAGTTATACAGCTTTCATTCACAGCATTCTAAAACAAACACACCCCCACATACACATGTACATACATTAAATCACAAAAGCACTCGCACACATGCATACGCATACTCACGCGCACACACGTACACACAGACACAGATAAACACACACGCACACATACAGACAAGTGCACACATACACACACTAGATATTTCCCCTCCCAAAACACATACACATACTCATGCACTTATACACTTACAAACCCAAAGACACAGACAGATGGATTCAAAACACTTGGATCACAACACTAAAAACCCCAAATCAAAAGCTGACCTGTGCAATTTGTCTTAAAGCTGTAATAACTATAATTATATACCCCTTCCTTTAATACCAATTTACATATTTTGTGGTCCAACTGTATTGGCATTCATGGACAGGGTGTGCTTTTAATTCTTTCAAAAATCATAATAATGGATATTTGAGAATAGATATTATGGTGCTTTGTCCCTTTTTTGCAACAGTTCTCATTTTTTGACAGTTACAAATGTTACTTTGGGCAGACATTTTTGACAGATCTGGAGCAAGCGAGAGGTGACTGTCTGCTCAACTGATGTGAATGTGACAGTTGTGCCCCCTGCTGTGTTGAAGGACTCAGTCTTCAATCATTGCACTTCAATGATGGCCATGGCATGTTTGCCTTCACAAAAATCATTTATCATTGATATCATGTTGGAGTGTGAGACTTTTTGGAAAAAAGTCTATAAGCGTTTGAGATTGAACCAGGCTCAGCGCCAGGAGAAAATACAGAAGAATGCAATTGCAATTCATGGGGGTGCACAAAAAGTCAAAATTACTATGTAGACATCGGGATATAAGGAGACAACTGGGGTGCAATGAGGTCCGTCTGGGGGTGCAAGGCACCCCTAAGCACCTCCATAGCGCCGGGCCTGGAATGAACCCAGTGAAAGTTTATAGCTGGACGTGTGGGCACAAGCAAAGGAAGTAGAGCTCACTGGCCTGATATATGAACATTTGATGTGCCATACACTTTCTCTGGGTGTAGCCCAGTTGCAGAACCCTGCTCAGTATATTTTAAATGCAAGGGGCTGTCCTTTCCTTGGGGTATTACCTTTTTGTTGCTGCAAATGAGATGACATCCCAGTTGTGCTAAGGTGACTGCAATTGACATTGCCACTTGTCTCAGTTTTATATTTTAGATCAGATCTACCCATACCTGCCAACATTTAGGTTTCAAAATACAGGAGGTTTTTTCGGGTGGATAGTAAATAAGTAAATAAATAATTGTATGTTACTCGACAACACTTATGTGGCATGTTGTGAAGCGATAGGGACTTCGTGACTTATTCAACCGAGAAGCAGGAGTGTTAAAATGGGTGAAGAAATTAGTAAAGATATTACTTTGCATTAGTTTGATCTGTCTTCATAACGTGATTACTTCGGTATGTACAAATATGTGACTAGCATCATTACAAAGATCCGGCTCCGCTCTTTCTTGTGATATGTGTTCCATATCTATGCAATGACGAGTTCATGAGTAATTCAAACAAGAGTAATGGGTGTGGAGATGCACGCAGACCTGTATGCAGATTGTAACTATGATTAAATTCGATGTAAATTCAAAATTATTTTTCTTGCCAACACTTCGTCACATAGACAAGCAACAAACATCTGTCGGCTGTAAGGGTTAAAAGACATTTTTAGTGACAATTGCAAGTGACAAATAATTTTTTACAGATTTTTCCAGAGACCCCCCAAAATTTTGCTGTTGAGGCTTTCAGGGGGTCTCTGGTGTCTATCAAGGGGTCTCAGATCCCCCGAGACCCCCTGTATTTTGCACCCTGGATTCGGCTCTAAAACTTGAATTCCACATAAACTAAATAAAACACCAAACGTACAAATTCACAAACCAACAAACAACTAACAGCATAATTAATATAATCTATTATTAGATTATTAAATTACTATTAATAATATTACTAAGTCAGTGAAACTGTGAAATTGTGTGATCTCAAAGCATTTCACTTGTTTGAGAACCAGCCTTATAAGTTTAAATCTGCAGGCTTGACTCTCATATGCGCTACACTTTTAATAATGGTGCTTTGCCTGAATTGCCTCAGTGTTTATTCCTAATATGAAACACAACAAAAGCCAGGCTGAGTAAGCATGTGTGCCAAGTGGGTAAATGATGTAACATCAAAATAAGATGAACTTCAGTACAGGTTTGGATATTAAGCAAAAACAGAGGACCTCTCCCCTGTATGCTGTGCTCTTAAACTTTTCCCTAGCCAGCAGGAAAGGCGAATCCAACAGATTATATCAGAGACAGTGGATATTTTCCATTTTCAACTGCATATGAGGAAATTAAGTGTCCTTGTGTATATGTGGTAAGTTGGATGATGTCCCGACTGAATCCCTCTCTACTCCTTTCTAAGCATGTATGTCTTCAGAGAAAGGAGCTGCCACATTACAACTGATGTGTTATTCAACACCTCCCACAGCTTTTTCGAAATCTGGGTGCCTGGGGCACCTCAAGCAAACTGACATCCCCCTGAACTCAAGGGCTGCTCTTGGTACATCAATTCCCTTGCCAAACACAAAAGACCCAGGACCATGACTCATTCCAAGTTCTGGACCCCCTTCCAGCACTGTAGAACCTGAAGAGCCAGGCAAGCATACAACATTGGGATGGTACCATAAACTGTCTGGGCCAGACTGTTACAACACAGGGACAGAGATATGTGAAAACACCTTTCTCAGGTGGCTTGATCCCAATGTGAAACAGACAGTAGACTGCATGAATCAAAGGTGCCATTGTCCACCTACGCAGTGCAAATGAACTGTATCAGTTAATTAAGAGGGCAAGCGTGACTTGTATGACTGCATCTGAGGGAGTGTAACTGGAAACACAACACGGTCACCCACCTGCTCGAACTCCCTGAGGGTGTGTGTCTGGAGGGGAGGGCCTTTTTCTGTCTCCTCACTAAAATAATCTGAAAAAGCAAAGATAAAAGGTATCAGTTCATGGCTGAAAGTCATCATCATCTCCATCTCCAACACTACTACTCATCATCATAGATGTGTGACACAAAGTTGCACAGAGTTGCACTCTGGAGACAGAGCCGCCCTGCACCCACACTGATCTAGGACCATATTCTGCTAAGACACAATTCTGACCTTAAACATTATAAGCTAATCAGCAAAACTGGTCCTAGACCAGTCCTTACGGGTAGTTTCTGCCTGTAGCCAGCCAAGCTGAGCCAGGACTTGGATGCTTGACAAATACTTCACTGACCACACCAAAGGCGCATTGATCAAGGCAGGCTGGGGCTGGGGGGAGCATCGTTTATTAAAACACGGGACGATTTACGAGGTGTGTCACCACTCAACGTCGGGTGGGGGAATCTCCCCACCCCAGTTTGTCCTGGCAGGGAATGAGGCTGGCCAGAGCTCTCTGCAGCCAGATGGCAGGCGGCTTCTTGAAAACACGGTAGAAGAATTCCAAGCGGGGAAAAAAAATCTCACCAAGATAAAATGATGCTGTGGTTTTTTTTTTTTTACCCGACGGGTCCCAGTGGGCCTAATCACGGCCACTCTGGCAGCAGTCAGACATCTTACAGTCACTAAAATTTACTGCGCCAGCTCATTATGCATTATTAAAAGCTGCGAGAATGCAGGGACTTGGCATGTGCCAGCAGTTTGACCAGGGAACCACTGCGAAAACGAAAGCGGCCAATCCATGTGCACAACATGATACTTACTTACTGTATGCACTTTTGTAAGTCGCTTTGGATAAAAGCGTCTGCTAAATAAATAAATAAATAAATGTAAATGTAAATTATACAAAAAACCATAAATAAAATAAATCTGATCGAGTACAAGAACAATATTTAATTAGCATTCTTTATGTATTCATTTCCTGCCTACGCCAACAACTGCAGGCACAAATATGATGCCTAACATGAAATGACACGAAAAGCCCTGATGGTTTAGCATTTTTGAAGCAGATAATAACTGGGTCATTCCTGTTATACAGTGACTTTTTCTGTCCCTATGATTTAATTACTCATATTTTCTCTAAAATAAGTCACATATTTGTAACAAATGGCTTAAATTATATATTTAGGTCTTCTTTATCACTTAAACAGAGATAATAGACCTTAAAATACTATTTTGTATTTTACACACCTTTTTATTGATATATGCATTCAATTTTATCATGTCCTCAGTGCAAAGTAATCAACTTCCACAAGACCTGTAAACCATGAAATGATAAAAACCTCAAAATATTCTTTAATTATGTTATAGACTAGGCTAAACTGCCTCTCATCATACATAAAAATCAGGTGAAATTATAGTTATTTTTTACCATTTTCTTCATTTACTGTGTGTCCCTGAAGTCATCTTCCACCCTGTTACTATGTACTTTCTCGCCTTCCAAAAAAAGACTACAATTCCATTGAGACCATTTTCAGATAGTGACATCATTGTTTTTGGGCGGGAATTCAACTGTGCAAACTGAGATAAGCTTCAATTGTCATTGTACTTTTTTTTAAAAAGTTTTTGAAATGTCATCCTGCTTGTCACACTCTTAAAGTTCCACCCTGTTATGTTATGGAGTATGTTTGTCCGGTCAAAAAAATTTAAAAAACATATCTGACATAGTTATAAAAGTTCTGTTTATCTGTAGATGGTTAGCTAGCTAAATGTCGATCAATCAAAGAGCTACGGCTAACTTAGCTCAAAATTTTCCACCCTGTTAGGTTCACATTCCACCCTGTTAGGTTTATAGACCTAACAGGGTGGAATCTAACAGGGTGGAAAATTTTGAGCTAAGTTAGCCGTAGCTGGAATGTGAACCTAACAGGGTGGAAATTCCAATAGAATAAATTAAATAAATGAATTGTATTTTGTGTGTATTGCAAATTATATATAGTACATAATACAGTATAATACAATAGAATTTGTATGGTTGAAAAATAATGAAATGATATATACTGTATTCATTAGGAAATGGCACCATCACTTAGTGCAGCTGAGAGGCAGTGTTGCTACAGGGCAAAAAGAGATGCAGACCCTGAGAGGAGAGAAAAGTATTTGCAGAAAGAGAGAGAGAAATGGCAGCGAGACAGAGAAACAGGGAAAAAGAAACGAATTGCAGACCTCAGCGAGCGTGAAAAGCGTGGAAAAAAACTGGAGGGAAAGGAAAAGAGAGGCGAAAGCCAGGGAAAAGGCCAGGGCAGCAATACCCACTCCCACAGCAACCCCTACTTCATTTCCTGAACTGGAACCAGTGGGAGAGTACTCAAGGTCAGGACATGTATATAGTAGGATGGAGTTATTGTGGTAAAACTTTACAGTAAGTTCCATTGTTTCATGCACAAAACACATTAATTACATATTAATTGTGTTGTATTGTTGTGTTTTAGGCAAAGGCTGTTAGACCCACCAGTTTATTGGGTTTTATAAACAATAGAACTGTAGCATGATGAATTACAGCATCTTTATTTTTAATCAAATATAAATAAAACATAATTTCTTCTGTCTGTCCTCTCTAATTCGTAATTATTTCTCTAGCCACCTGAACAGAGAATGTGCCACTTCTCATCATGATTGATTGTGATAAGGAACCACACACACAAAGCTATTTGTTGTGTCCCTCCCCCAATTTGCACACTGCAAGGAAATCTGGGAAAAAAAAGAGATTGTTTTGAAACAGTGTTATGTAGGTGCAGTTCCACACATTACAGATGGCAAAGCATGCAGGACAATGAGGGAAAACTCATCCACTGTTAGAACCTGTTATTATTGGTGTTCCACCCTGTTATACTCCGTTCCACCCTGTTATGCTCCGTTCCACCCTGTTAGACAAGTTATTTTTAAACAATAATTTGACAGCAATGTTAAATGTTTGGCAGATGTTTGTGTTATTTTGGGAGGTGAGGAGCATTAACGGCATATATATGTTTTTGTGCAAAATTTTGGTATTATTTACCATCCTGTTGGCAAAAATGGGTCCAATAAAGTACCGGTTCTTAATAATCAAGACATATTCTATTCATCAATGCCTGTACTCTCCAAACCCTACAAATCCCATCAGCCCCCAGCCCTCAGGTCCTTTGGCTGATGGAGTCTGTCCTGCTGGTGCCCTTGAATGAACAGGTGGGCCCTGTTCCCCCCAAACCACAAACATTTCATTTACTTTAGCTGCTAACGAGTTGCAATTTACAAAAAAAAAAATGTCCAAGACTTATAAATCCTTAACCATCCAGTTTGCCACCCTGCATGTTAAGATATTCTGCCTGTATCCTTGTTGGTTTGTAGAGTCAGCGCTTTGGGTGTGTTTGGGAGGAGGCAAAGTAGCTGGTGAAATAAATGTCTTTTCCTCCAACCTGGAAGACGGTATGTTTGCCCTGAAAATTCCTGCTTAATTTACAAAGGTCCATGTAACGGACATGCACTCCATTACAGAGTGACTGGAACGCCTATTTCCCACCATTTTTTAAACATGTTTTATTAAGGGATTAATGATCTGGGTTGACTGATGAGTTAACTGAATGGCTGAATAACTGGTTGCTTATACAAGCAAAGTGTGCTATTGGCTGCTCAGAACATTTATTGGTGATCTGCAACTTGGGGAAAAACACATTTGCTGTGAAGTTTATACTGCCTGTATCATTGATTAAGATTGATTGGTTCGTCTTAAGCTTGTGCATCCCTCCTGTTCTTTGTGTGTAGTGTTTTCCTGACTGGAGTGTGCCATTATTCGACATTTAGGATTTGTGTGCTAACAATGGTGACAATCTGTGATTGAAAAGAGAACCCAAATGACAAAGGCTGGCTGATCCACTGATTAAAATCCTTGATAACAATAACCTGATATTACCACACCAAATAGAATGAGAAAACAAAAGCATTGATATTAACTAACATTAATGTTAAGGAAGTTTTTATATTGGTAGGTAACATCCCCTTATATCATTGAGGTGAAACATCTTGCGGAATTTCTATTGGTCATGAACAAGATAGCTAAATCAGGGTCTGATACATTGGTACCAGAGTTCCATAATCTCTTTGCAAAATCGCAGGGTAGTTCTGGGTTTGTGTTTTTCCTTTATAGCATTCATGTCTGAGGGAGAAATGCAGATGGTGAGACATTACCCCATGTTCTCACCTGTCACATGACTCAAGTTCCTTGTCGCCTCCTCTTTGTCCCCAGCATACTCCCTGAAAAACAGTGCAGATGGTGAATGTGCTGCATCTTGCTACCTCACAGAAAAAAAAACCCTGGTACCTTTTAAGATGATGAATGTTCTAATGTAAATTAAGGTCTTGTACTGAAATCTTTGGCCTCAACTGCTTTTATTCACCACCAACATTAAGGGGAAAGATAAACAGTTGAAATGACTAAGGTTAAGCTTTTTTGTATTTTTGTATCCTGGGGGGAAAAAAAGAAAATATATATATATATATATATATATATATATATATATATATATATATATATATATATATATATATATATATAAACTAATTTTGAACAATGATTCTCTGCAAGTTTTAAATCACAAAGACATATTACTCATGAGAAAGGCCCCTTATTCATGTTAATATCAAAATGGATGTTCAGGTTTATGACCTCTTTCCATACAGTAATCATGTGAAATTCCTTAAGCCATAGAGGTTCACACAGAGCTACAAGGCCCCATTCCATACGCTCCCAATTCATTTACATCAGGCAGTGAGGGGCCTAAAGCCATGTCCTTTCATAGCTTCTACAACAATGATGTTTTCATCATGACATAAGGCCAAGCCTCTGTGTTCCATGTGTGTCCAATAAGAGGTGAGAACAGGAGGACTGACATGTTAAAGAGCCCAAACGTTGAATATTCAATATGCAAATAAACACCACAAGTATGGGGCTAGGCACCTCTCATTCCTGTGTGATGAAAGTCAAAATCATAGGCTGTGGAGGCCCATCATATGCCACAGGAACAACTGTAGCCTCAGCTAACTCTTACAGTAGATGGCAACACCAAAGGAAACGTTGAGGGACAGACCCTCCTCAGTGGACGACCACAAGAAGAGGTCAGGGGAGAGGATGCAGCTGAGTGGGAGGTGCATTGGGGGGGGGGGGGGGGGGGGGGGTGTTCTCATTGGAAACAAAGTAAAATCGTCAGTTGTTACTGTTCTGCTACAGCCCAGGGCTTATTATTCTTAGCATGAGTGTTCTCTGCTGTCACACACGCCTTCCATAGTAACAGGCAATTTTTGCTATCTTAAAAAACATTCCACTGTAGTGAGTGGTGTCTTCTGCTCTGCCCACGCTGTTGCCACAAGACTGTTGCCACAAGACTGTTGCCTCAGTGCAACTGCACTGTTTGGTCTTTCTGGTTTCCGACTTGCGCACTGTCATGACATCAGATCTATTTTTTAATTAGGGCTGCAACTAACTTATTTATCTGTCAGCTTTTAAATTTAGCTTGAGGTCGTTTTAGGCATATGCTAACTAACAATAAAGAGAATAAAGATGAGAACTTTATTCAAAAATACGTCTTTTAATGAATGGTTACTAGGACTAATTCAGTGACGGCAGTTGCTTGCTGGATAGTACAAGTCTGCTTCCTTTGAAGAAAGCCATCCATGGAGATCCAACAAACCCATAACTCTTCATTCATACGAATGCAACCCACATTGGGCACACTTGTGCACTCAGCAGCAACACTCTCTCCAGCCATAAACGTCACCATGACAATGATGCAATGTTTAAGAAGAGAATTTCTAAATAGAAGACAGGTTCTCGTTTCACATTGTAAAGTTGGGGCTCATTTGGAATGTGAACAGGATCGTTGTGAATACCGTATGCGCGAAAGGGTTAATAATTTATTGATCAAGAGAAAATGTATTTAAATAGAAAACGTTACAGCTCATAATGTGAAGTAACATGGCTTTTAACATTAACATTAGCTATGCTAGCTAGCTAACTAACTTAACGAGACGAGTCTTCATCATCCAGAGAGTCAACGTGCCATCTCTTCAGAGCATAACTGATGTGCTCCCATGCCAGGCAAGGTCAGGTTGGCAAATGTTGCAGTTCACAACCTTCTTGGCAGAGTTAAGAGTGAAATGCTGCCAAACTTTTGAGGTCTTTGGTCGTGAAGGTGTTGCCATCTCTATTCACTCCAGTAAAGCAACGTATCTTAGGCTACGTCTGAGAATTCCGAGTCAGCACAAAAAACACACACGATGATGTCACCAACTAATCGACATTTAAATTCGTTGGCAACTAATTTGGTCATTGATTTTAGTTGAATACATTGATTATTCGTGGCACCCCAATTTTTAATGAAACAAAATTCAAATTATTCATGCAGCATTGCTTACATGACTCAAAGTGGCACCCTGAGTGCCACTCTGATGACCACAGTTTTTCCTTAATTTCACATCCTTTCCCTAGATTATGCCCACAGATTGGTCATTTTTCTGCAGAGACAGAATATTTTGCTTAGCTACCATGAAATGCCAGCAAGTGTGGAGGTGAAACAACAATGAAGGCCTGAACTAAATGCATTCAGACTCATTCAGGAATGGAAGGGAATATCAAACAACTAACATTCTCGGTATGTGTTATAGCACCATCCCACACTTCTGCCTCTAAAATAAAGCACCTCAAGGAGACTGCATCATTTCTAAAGGTGTTTATTTGAAAATTAAACAGATCTACAGTCTTCCACCTATTACAGATCAATGTGCAGTTTTCTCAATGTGTAGCTATTGTGTAGGTCGGTGCTACACATTGGTGTTTGAAATGAGTCACCACCTCCCGCCCAATACATTCTGGAGTACTGTGAGATCCTTGAAATTGCTGCATTATGTAAAAGCAATCCATTATCATAATTATTAATCAGGCACTGAGCCATCCTTTAACCTAGCACAGAGAAATCACCAGCACTTTTAGTAAGTTTCCAGCCAAACCTGGTATACATTTGTTGGACACTGAAAATAAAAAGCATGGTTTGCTTATATTGCCTTCTGGTTCTTTCATACCTTTCTTGTATGTACAACTGCAGAATAAAGGGAAGAGAGCTCAAAATCTAAAAATGTACACAAGGTCCAAAGCTTTTTGTAGTTTTTACTGTGTAAATTTGTTTTAAAGTCTCAACTGTAAATTACAGGGGAGAAGGAATGTTTCAGCTAAGGCCATTATCAGTCCTCAGAAGACCTCTATATCTACATGTAGCCATACTTCACAGGTGTACACAATTAGTGTCAGAAAAGGCAATCACGGCTCCTGAGTCGCTCAGTCGGTAAAAGCACTCGTTCTGAGTGTAGACTGAACGCTACGGCCCAGGTTCGAACCCGATCCTGTCACTAGCCGACAGTGACCAGGAGCTCACAGGCAGAACACATTGGCTTTGTTGCACCAGGGACAGGGCAGGGGCTTCAGTCCCATTAGCAACAGCGACCCCTGCTGGTCAGGCACCTGTGGTCCACGTGCCAAAGCTGCATATGAAATGTCTTCCTCCGACTCATCTCTGCGCTAGTTTAGCTTGTGGACCACAGTGCGAAAAGAAGCACAGGCTGACATTCCAGAATCTGGGGAATTGGCCATTCCAAATTGGGGAGAAAATGGAAAAAGGAAGAAAAAAAAGGCAATCATAAAACATGTGTTTGTCATAGGGAAAATATTGTCCTGCCAACTATGTTAAAAAGTCTATTTAATAAATGAACCATATCTAATAAAATACTTAAAGACAGGGCTCATGCACTGACTAATGCATGCAAAGTCGGTTGTAACAGGGCATTAGAGTAGCATAGTGGTAAGGAGCAGGGCTTGTACTTGAAAGTTTGCTGGTTCAATTTTCTGTTGGGGCACTGCTTTACTTGGGCAAGGTACTTAATGTAGAATTGACTCAGTAAATATCCAGCTGTATAAATGGATAACATGGAAAAAAAAGAAAAAAGTAATGTAAGTTGCTCTGGATAAGAGCATCTGCTGCATGACAGTAATATAACGAAGCGAGCAGCTGTGTTTTAGTTACGCTTTCATTCTTCTAACTGGATCCGCACGGCATGAAATAGCACCTCCATAAGGACAGATAGTCCTCTGAAAACACCTTGAGTGTTAAAACAAACTATACATTAGCTTTCAGTCTATTAATGTGTCAAAGACCAGTACTTTTAATTTAGCTCTTTTGATTTAATTGATATTATTTCTTGGTGTAATGATTCATACAGATTTAACTTCAATGGATTTAATAAGGCAAAGCATGTATTACACCTGATGAGGCCATGACCTCAAAATTACCTCAACTGTTTTATTTAGCCTCACCTCACTCCTGCATTTGAACAGCTGCTCCACTGGCTCACTAAAGGACAAATTACACTGACTCCCCTGGGTCTTAAAACACACCTGTTCAGGACGCAGATGCTGTTGAAGTGCATCCCACTTAGTTTTATTTCAGTTCCTTGTCCTCCCATTTTCTACACCGCTAGATACATTAGACAGCATGGATTCTGTTCTGTCTCAGCTGCAACGCCATCTGTGTAAAACTAACTGCAGACTATCATCCACTTGAGACTAGCTAATTAGAAACAGGGTCAGTTCATTTCATTGTGTTGAAGAAGAACTCTCTTATTAACTCACGTTTTTATTAACAGCTCATGTGGCACTACATTACCGACACTGAGCGCACTTTTTGATTGGCCAGAAAACACAAAATTGATTAGGTGAATCCTAGCATAATTGAACATTATGTTCATTCACTGTCATCCTTGTCTGTGCAATATCTGTTGAAGAATTATGAAAAGTACATGTCATTCAGCTGTTCACAAACGAGAATTGCACTGTGTTAGTCTGTTAAAAATATCACAGATAGTGTTGGCTCCGATCTCTCTCATTCCAAACCAGTATGAACAAAATAAAGGTAAATTGTTGCCTAGCTTCATGGGACCCAAAAATCTTTTTTTTTTTCCAACAGTCTAGGATCTACCTTGTTCCTCCTGCACAAGTGAGGTGATTATGGTATGCTACCTCACATTGAGTAGGCCTGACCATTACATCACCAACATGCCTAATTTAAATGTCCAGGGGAATGACAACCGACACACAATTCAGAAGCGAAAATCTGATTGCACTACACCACCAAGTTTCTTCCTTGGCTAGTTTGTCATGTTCTCTTGTAACTAAACTCAGTGAAATGTACAATATTGCTATGAAGAATGCGTCCCTATCTTAAAAAAAATGATAAATTATGTAAGTAAGTTATTAAAGGCAGATTCCTTTATTAAAAATGTCCAGACATAGCAATGGACGGTGTGTATATGAAACCTATGTTTGCAAATCTGCATAGATAAAGGTGTTTTGCTAAGCAACGTATTAAAGATGTACTGAAACATGCGTGTGATTATAAGGATATGGTTTCAGTGCACCAACAGACGCATGTTCTTGATACTGTAAATGATGGATATGTTTATTTATGAAAGGGCACTGGGCAGAGCATGGCTATCTGTGAACCTCTCAAACCCCTTCTGCAAGTTTAAGGCATGAGTGAAGTGTGAAATGACTCTTGTAGCAGTGAATGTGATGAAAAGAACAGTATGGTCCTTATACAATAAACTGTCATCTTCTCTCCCACGTGCAGACGACCATACCGTCTATTGCAAATTTTACCCCCTTAGATGTCGTCAGAATACAATCAATAGGGTGACTGAATTTCAGCATTTTTTCCGAAGTTTATTGGAGTACGTATAACGTCTTCTGACGACCATAATGTCCACGTCTTCATCCAGAGGTTCAATTATTTTGACAGCATTGGGGCGTCACATGACTTACAAACCATTACCACTACCCCTACCGCCCCAACCCCCACCCCGCTATCCTCCAGGTCGAAACACGTGTGAATACGTAGAAATTTTGTTATAAATAACACTTACACTCATCTCCTTCCATTATTGCGGGCATAATTAAACATTTAACTCGTGGATTACCGATTCGCCATTAATCACATTTAGTATTGTGCTGTTACCATGTACAGCTTCTGTATAGCTACAAATAACAGCCACCAATGCTTATTAAATGTGGAATTTGCACAATTTGTACGTTGACATGCAACATAATGGAAAGTCTCTACATTTATTCCTAACAACGCAAGCAACGTTGAAACATCCATAGTGGCAGAGGTGTAAAATCAAGGCCCCGGCTATGCTTTCTTTCACTGTTAGTATGTCGAAGGATGAGTACAGCTTACAACAAGCACAATAGCTAATTTCATGGGTCTGATCTGGGAATATTTTTTGTCATATCGGATAAATATTTCCTCATATAGCTAAATCGAAGGCATCTTAGATTTGCATGATAAAAATAAGATGTCGTTCTTTCTAAATACATCGAATATCCTGTTCCTTTAAAATAGCTGTCTTTTCCCATACAAGCTTACCTTACTGTTCCTCTCCAAGACTGGTCTTGCGATGGAGCCCAATCCATGATTACGATTTAGAGGGTAGCCTTGCAGGACACCCCAGTTATTTTTATCATCCATCCGTTTTTGTGGCACATCTCCTTGAAACAGGATGCAAGCCTTTTCGTACCTCCAGTCGTCATTTCATTGATGCGGTGGAGAGATGGTACCCAGACGTGAACTACGGATGCAGCATGCGATCCATTGTCACGCACGGTCCTCCCCCCTCGCTTTTTAATTATGTATGCGGGCTTATCTGCACGCGTCCGAGGTGCCAAGGTTTTCGGGTGCTCGTCGAATGAATTTAAATTTGACAAGGCCCCGTGCCTACACAAACGCGCGACAGACACGCACCTCAGCACCCGAGAGAGCTGATCAGGGAAGCGGAAAGATATCTGCGTTTGTGGCACTGCGTTAACGAAAATATGGTCGCATGGCGAGCTGCTGTTCGTTTCTGTTGACTCACTATCGGAAACAAAGTCGTTATTCACCAATTCTATATATGTAAAACACAAACATGTCCTTAAACTATTTTTACATTATAGTATTGAAGGACAAATACTGGTTCTAGAAGAACATTAAAGGGGGCTACATACATTCATTCAGAACATCAGTCAGGTATAATGCAAATATAGTGCAACTGCTCTGCTGTTTCTGGTTGTTTAGACGATCTGCAACATATGTACATTCTATTGGAGTTAGTAGGGTTCCCATATATTTACAGTGGTGATAGAGATATACAATAGAGACAAGATAAGTCAAAAAGGCCGTTTGAAATCCTTCCCATTATATGCACACTTCTTTGTTATTTTCAGTTGCCCATTAACTAGATAAGATATAAATACCACTTGCTTATAATGCCACTGATACTGTACACTGTAATGAGAGCGTGTCTGTGGTGACATAATACACAATAATTAAGTTTTCATTTTTAATGACTTCACTGTTTACTGAAACATTTGTGCACTACATGTAAACCATGCAGTTCAACAGAGTAGCAACATATAACTGTACTTGGCTTGCACAGGAAGACTATAATAGATTGACCTCCAAAGTCACCCTACTTACATATAATTCATGAAGGGAGAGATGAGTCATGCTTGAGGGAAGTTAGGTTTATTATTGTCACATTTCCTACATTTTGCTGCAGTTCGGTTTAATAAATACACTTAATGCATGTTCATTCATTAATTGTTTTGTAAAGGAAAAAAAAACATTATGCCATTTCTCTGTGTGCCTATGACTATTGCTAGGATACTGTAAGTCTCTAGCTCTGACAAAAAACTGCTAAGATGGCAACACTGCCTTCAGTTCTTCAAATTTAAACAGTACAGCCACCCAGTCTTTACTGGACCTATCACCTTTCTGTAGCAAATTTAGGGCAATGGACCATGTGGAATGTTGTGAAAAAGTATGCACTCTATAGGCCCAAGATTATATGGTTGCATGGCAGTGGTCTTTACCCAGGGTGCATTGCAGTTTTACACTGCACACATTTTGTGGCCTGTTCACAGAGTTTGGTTTCAGATGCAGTGAGTGAAACAATGGTCCCTATGAGGCACAGCTGCAGCGTTTCAAGCAGGATCCTGGCCCACCACCCTTAATACTACAGTCCAGTGCTCTAACCGCCATGCCACATCACATTGTTTTGATCCATTTCCTCCCCCTGAAACATTGCACAAATACAGTAAACACTAGTATACTTGAGTGTGGATGCTGTTTTTCCTTCTCTTTCATTAAGTAATAAATCAAAATGGACAATGTTGGCATTTTTAGCCCTACAGAATGTGCTAATAGGTCTGTGCCTGAGAACACTGTGGCCTTGCGCTTCCTGGAAGCATTCACAGCTCCCTGGCACACATTAGTCAGAACATCTGGGGAACAAGGGATGGTGCTATGTAACGAAAGAACAGTGGCGTGAATGACTCATGAACAATTCAAAGAAAATTGAAGAGAAGAAGAAAAATAAGCTCTTGGTGAACATCTTTAAGTCTTTGCTGCACATTAATAATGGGGGGGGGGGGGGGGGGGGGTTAGACCTGGCAAAAATGCTGTAGAAGTCTTAAGCTTGGCTTTCATTTCCTGTTAAAATAGTGACAGGCTGACACATTAGCAGTAGCACACTGGTACTATAGAAGAATGTATAAGGACAGCCGCTGTGCTCTTGATATTTATTAAGCACATTATTGCTATGTTAGCAGGAGTGGGCAGTACACGTGCTTGCTGGCTACCATCAGTCAGCATGATCAATGTGTTGCTGTGGAAACCTTTCTGCAGACAATAGACTCATGATCATTTCCATGAAAGGGATTATTGAATAAAGGACATACATGAGATTGAAAGGCTGATTTGTGTGTAATTTAAATAATCCTCTGCCAATCCATAACTTCAAGGTTTACTGAAACATCTTGAGTTTGTTTCCCAGAGCTAAAGAGATTAGGCATCAAATAAAAGCCTAAGGACAATGATCCTATTGTCATAAATAGGCTAGAATGCTAATGGTTTTACACTTTCAAATACATTATATTACATACTTGTTTATACACAACATACATTTACCTCAAAGAGATGCATTTTCTACTGCACTTGCAGGTCTATCTTTGCATTTGGAGTTGAACAGAACAGGTTAGGGCTTGCTTTTTATGGATGAGAAAAAGACCATATGTGCACTGTGGCCCAAAACTCATGAACTGATGAAAACAAGACAGCTTGATTCTCAACACACACAATTTCACTTGAGGACTACAGATGCACAAAGAAATAAACTCATGGCCCAAGCAATGGTGTACAGGCTAGACCCCTGCATCAAAACCACTTAAACTATTGCTGTAGCATTACAAACAATATGGGCTGATCCAATATCTCTGGACATTTGCATCATGATCATTACATTACATTTTTCATCAGTTTGTTGAAAATCTAGTTCAGGCCCATTTACAATATATACTTTACTTTTTATGTAGCATCCATTCATACAGTTGGATATTTTCTCAAGCAATTTAGCTGAGGTGTCCTGTTCTATTTTGTCTATGAGCAGGATTATAACTAGGGCTCCAACCTACAACCAACTGCTTAAAGTCTAGCTGTACACAAGGATTTGCATATATTTTCCCAGTTTTGCAGTTTGTTAAAACAGATCACATCACTCTGTGCCATTACGTTAAACAGCAAGAAAACAAACTGATGTCAACTGTTGTAAGGTCACCTCTGCTGCCTCCCACAACACAATTCAGCACCCCACTTTGGCCAAGTGGAGAGGCTTCATGCTTTTGTGGCACCACCTAGTGGCCACAGCAAAGAAAAACACCTTCTACCGATACCAGGATCTACAATGTCAGAAGTGAGGGCAATCAAACACATTGTATTGAATTAGAATACGTTCTCTCTGTCATCATGTAAGCTATCTCTTTGTTATTTGCAGCTGAGTTAAGTATCTACGAGCAGCCCCACCATGGCGTGCAAAAGGACGTTTTATGTGGTCATTAGCTCTATTGGCAACCGGGCTATGCCCTGTACAGCCAACTCTATCACACACCACAGCTGGAGTTCCTTGAACAATATTCCCTGTTTTTATTGAGCTCTTTTAGATATTCAACAATCAACTTTCCAGACAAATTTGTTTCTGCCAAATCACCTAGGGTTCACAGAGGTTCAGGTGCTTCAGAGCCCAGAGGTATTCCCTCCCCTGCTTTAAAACAAACACATTTCCCTTGATGGGGTCACGGAATCAAGGCCCTTTCATTTCTGGGCCTCTTGTCAACCGCGGCTCTGTTTGAAAAATGTCATAACAAACCGCGACGTTTCAATGCCTCGAGCTGTCTGTGTTAATACTTTCCCTTATTTGGTTAATTAGCAATTCCCGGGTTCCCGTGGAAACCCTTCGGGGAGCGGGTCACGCGGAGCAGGATGGAGCCAGGCTGGCAGGGAACTCACGAAGGGAAATGCGTTGCATTCCTCCGCGCTCCCCTCGGAGCAGGCGGCCGTGCGGCGCTGAAACGAATAGCGCTGATCTCCGTGCCCCCGCGATGCCGCTCGGACCAGATCCCACCGCTCAACTCCAAATCCAAAACCGCTCGAAAACCACGAAGCCTTTTCACACAGGCGCGCGGGTCCTTAGAGACCCCCCTCTTCTCCCGCCTAGCGTGAATCATCGCTGTGTTTTCTTTCTTCAGAGAAGATTTTCTGGAGGAGCCAGCAGCTGTCCGAGAGGCACCCACGCACACTTCTGCCTTCGTTAATGCAAACATCGTTCCATTTACAAAACCCTTTCCTGCAGCTATTACAAAGCGTAGGAGAATATCGCGTTTTCCTCGACACAACAAAATTCACGGGCATCTTTGACTTGTCGATGCCAGCCTTTTAATCGGGCTTGTATGGTTTGTTGACTTGCCTACTGCTTGATGCCTGTATATAGCCCTAACCGAACATTTACTGTAGTGTTGAATTTTCAAATAGGTTCCCTTTTTGTTGAGGAAAAAAAAGACCTCTATGCCAAACGGTATATTCTACTTATGTGTTTTATTTGAGAACTTACCATGTCCTTTAATAGGACAGTCCTATAATATATACAGTTATAAGCTACTATTTATTACAGAAGTTATAAACAGTAATAACAATTGCGGGCGGTGCGTTTACCAGCATACTCAGCTTCATGAACAGAGGGATCAAACTCCCCAGCCACAATCCTGTCCTTGGCCGTTAAAAAATATGCAGCAGAACTGGTCCTGGATCAGCATGTAAGGACCACTTCTGCTCAGAGCATATACATCCTCGCTGTTTGGCATTTCAGGGTTTTCCTTATTCCAGTCTACAATTGTGTTTTTCATAATGTGCTGAAAATGCATTTCAGTTTATGAAAACAAAGTGCATTGAGGTTTGATTTAATCTCGCCCCGCTTTGCGGTTTGTCCTTAACCTTTGACTGATCCAATCAGTTCAGACGCAATATTTTGAGATTTTTTAAATCTGAGACTAACATACATTTTCAGGAAATAATGAAAATTAATATATGCTTAACATATGTAGCCTAAATTAAGGACAAGCCAGAAAGGCAGATTGAATGCTCCTCTAAGCCTCCGCAACCTTACAAAACATCACCTCAAACTTTTTCCTTCTGCCTACGATTACAACCCTTGTCTGTGCGCTTTTCTCTTTAAGCAACTCAAGTGCCAGCATTGTGTACCGGTTGTGTACACCTCATGTTCCCTGTTTTGCGGAACTTTATATCGACATTGTGTCTGATGAGGCGCAGCGCTCCGTCAAGCGTCACACGGTCTAGAGGGGAAAGTCGCCTGAATTGTGACCATAAGCGATAGGCCGCAAACGACTAACGCGTGGTGGGGTAGGGACCAAAATGATGTTACAGCGTCTCTTTTCCCTCTGTGGTCTGTGGAACAGTGCGCCCTGTTCTTTAGTCATTCTGTGAACCAGCAGCATAATCAAAAACGAGGACCAAACTGCTCTCTTTGCCCTTAAAGTGGTCTTTGACAACCATGTCTGGAAGAATTGTTCAGAGTTTCCAGATGAAGAGGAATTCTTTCCACCATGATTCAAGCATCAGCTCAGCTTCAGCCCTGTAAATTGACAATTAGAAAAGGGACAAACAGAATACCCTGCTATAGGAAAGAAAACCACAGACATTCTAATTTATGTTCAGAGAAAGACCAGAGGAAAAACGTGACGAGAAATTTCCCAAATACTTTATCCACAGTTATTCTTGGAGGATCCCTGCCTTTCTGGGAAAGAATAAGGCAAGGCTAACATTTACCTGTCAAATGACTTTACTTTCCTACAAAACAATATGTTGAAATGAATGTGAAAGACAATTGGTGTCTTGTGCTTTGTCTTGCTTAATTTCTTCATGTTAACTGGTCTCCTCACTGGTCTCAAATACTTAAATTCACAGGTTGTTATTTACAACAGACTTATATGGAGATTTCACTGACATGTCCGTACGAGATTAATGTGTGTACAGCAAGCCCAGCCCTTATAGATGGTTTAGCCTTTTACAAAGACATGTCTGGGAATACTGAGCTTTAACTGTAATTCAAGAGGACTGCAATGTGCATTAGGAAATCTTGTTAATCTAACATGTAAATAAAATACACACGCACATTGGAATCCAATTTAAACCTTGGCAGAGTGCAGAGCCGATAGGTTCCTAAAATGTGTTGGCAGCTTCCTTAATCAGCTTTAATCAGAACCTTATTTCCAGCTCTCTGAGTTGCTACAGCATGTGGGCAGAGAGCATCATTAAAATACTATCCAAAGCCATTTAGATTCAAAGCAGATGACTCAAATATGCATTCTTTCATTGGCTTACACTTAAGGCCAGGATCAGCACAATTAAGGTGTTTATTTTTCTTTTTTACTTCTGGGTGCAGTTTTAGTTTTAGCGAGATCTGAAATAAGAATTACCGACACGCTATTTCAATTGTGTCATTCAAGCGTAGGAATGAAGCAGAATCTGTCATTGGGAAGAAATTGTATTATTTTCAGTCCAACCACAGCCAGACAACAATATGAGACAATGGAGTGATACAACATAGGATTTTAGAGAGTCATGTCACAACAGCAATATCATTATTACAGCAGAGTTATGATTGTGTATGAGTATTAGTATGAAGTTGATGCTAATGGTAATAATAAAAATGAAACACTGGTATAGGATGGAAAAGCATTACTATCTCTGGCTATGACCGCAACAGCCTTCTCCAAACCCTGAGTTCACATGACTTGTTTCCTTACTAACAATGTTGGAGGGGTTTCACCAGTTGGTGGAGGGCACAGCCATACCTCGAGCCACGAGGAAGTACATCCAGGACAGACCTCCTGTCCAGGCATCACATGACCTCAGATGGCATGCGGGGGGGGGGGGGGGGGGCGTGGCTGGGGTTTTGTTCCAGTCCAGGAATTGCAGTGGGTTACGTCCATGTAGTCCTCCCATAAATTTTGAACACAAAGGAATAAAAAATGTGCCTGAACTCTGAGTTGATGCAGGCCCAAAAATATTGAACTGCTTAAAAGTCAAACAATGGGCTCGCTAATGATAAAGAGTTTGCTTTATTTCATAAAAAGTTCAGCATGTTACATGGCAGGAGTGATTGAGACCACATTATTCTGAATTAGAAACAGGTTAGATCTCTGCCCCTCTCTCTCCTTCATCTCTTGCAATTCCACCTGTTTCCAGTGACAGATCACTTTGAAATTGGTTTCAGCTGCTCTTTAAGGGAATGTGATGTAATGTTTTCAAACCGATTTATTTTTTTCTGACCGCTTCCCAACAAAAGAGGATGAGGGTTGCTCGGTTATGATAAGTATTTTGGTAATACTAAACCGGGGGGGGGGGGGGGGGTAAACAAATTGTTATACTTATAACACTCACTGAAGAAACATATATATAGGGCAATTTAACTTTTCCAACAAGAAAAAAAAAATTCTACGTAATCAGCTCTTCGCCATTTATGTTACTGCTCGTATTAAGCAATCCAGAACCAGTCGACATGGAACCATATTGCATGATGATCGTAGTTATGCATCTGTGTTTAATAAGGCGAATTGCATCTTACTTTCTCTACAATGTTGTTATTGTTATTGTTCAGACGGAAACCATTAAGCGCAATGAGAAAGATGGATGTCTTCATCGTTCCAGACGCAAAGCGAGGGCAGTTAAACTGCAAGCTGCAGCGTGTATGAAACTGTATGATTTCAAAATCAACTGTACCATCTGTGTGCATAAGATAAATAAATTCGCCGCGGAGTTTTACGTTACCTTTTACAGAGGTAAACTTAAGATACCTTTGTTTTTTTTTAAAAAATGGCACATTTTCATGTGTTATCTATTCTTGATCATACCAATTACACTTAATGGATACATAAAAAATAAACTCCGGCTGCTCGTCGGGTCCCCCCTCAGTGAGCGAAGTTGGTCCACGCAAGAGAGGAAAATTAAAGACAGATTGTTGGAGCCAAACGTAGGCTCCTAGTTGATAAGTTAGGAGTGGCTTTGATTCGACACAGAACGTTACAACTGTATGAATTTCAGGGCTTTTCTTATTTTGTGTGTTTTTTTTTCTTTCTGCACAGAGCTTTTACGCAACCTTAAGCAATTAATTGAAATACGGAAACACAAGCTGTCTTTCGAAGAAAGCCAACATGCGAGCTATCCCACCTAAATTTGGTCTACATTTTACAGACGGGTAAACTGATCCCGATTTAGACCTGCGACGCGTCCTTAGAAAATTATGCTCTAATAAGAATCAATAGATTGAGAGTTTATATTATGCAACCGTACTGACAAACACCCTTTTGATAAAGAGGTCCATTTATAAAGTGTCTTCCATCTTTTCGATTTTTATGGGGTGTTAGGGTAGCATTTCCTAATTACTGGCAAATCAGCTCTTACTAAGTAATCCATCGAATTATTGTAAAAAAGTTTAAAATGGATTAAATCCTACTCCTTCTTTACATTCAAATTGTCATAGTGACATTTAGTCGCTACGAACAATACATGCCGTGGTCAAGTGGTGATGTGCCAAATGCAAAATAATAATAACAATAATAATGATGGACCAAAATGTATACGTCTGCACACATTCGGAGTCCCTCAATAGTAAATTTGACGCATGTGAAAATAATGCGAGAAGCAATTAAGTTATTGACGTAAAATATGTGTATAGCGGCTCATGGTTCGTTGGATCAGACCCTAGAGCACCTTTTTAGGGATTGCGGCATGAAAGTCTCACGAATGAGCAGCGGTTCATAAAGAAACACTTTCAGGGGATAGCCTTCCTGACGCTGCATCAAGGCCTTTCACTCCAATCAGTTCTCAAGGGAGGAATAGTTGTTTTGGTAATAAAAGTGAGTTATGAGGCGGGCGCATAAAGAAGAGATTGTTTTCAGTGCAATAAATCACCGACGTTAAAGGTGTAAACCCCTCGAGAGTGATACGTTGAGTTGAGACCTCATACTATAAGCGGCCAGAGATTTACGCTGGAGGCACTTTGCTAGGAAAAACTTCCTCCCGGTTTTCTTCCGCCGCGACCTGTTTTCCTTCTCCTGGAGTTTTAGTGCCGCAGCGTTTCCTCCGCGGGGGGAAACTGGAGCCGCGCGATGTGACCGCGCGGATGAGGGGGTGCCCCGTGAGCGCGTCCGCCTGGCTCCGTTCAGCGGCTGCAGCGTCATCCCAAGACGCCGCCGAGAGTAATGAACCCCAGAGGCCCAGGGACCTAAATTAGTTCTAGTTAAGTGCTAAGGTCAATCAAAGCAGCATGGCTTGCTCTCCTTATATACCCCAGCATATGAAAATGACAAGGCGCAGGCAACACATTCTGTCCAGTCACACTGGACTCATATATTTGGGATATAAGCCCCTTTACAATTCATCTTATTTTTCTGTAACTTAAGGATGGTTTTGTGAAAAAGCCGTTTCTTGTTTTGGTATTGATCCCAGTATAAAGCAATGCCATTTCGTCCAGCTTTGATGTGAGTTCATTCTGAAAAAATAAATAAATAAATAGGAGCTGAGTGGACAAAACGTTCTGTTGCTTTTTTACTTTGGTAGTCTAACTGTGCATCTTTGAACATTTCATGATGGTTGTCCCTCTAGTTTTATAATGTGCGTCCATCATCTTAATGAGCGCTGTCTAAACCCTAACAAGTGGGTTACGTAGTTATTTTTCTTTCAATAAGTACTAATATAATGAGAACCGAAATATTTACTCTGTAAGTGCCAATTCAACCGTCTCCAACCCAAAACGCTTCATGAAAAGGTTGCGCGATTGTTTAAAGGACTTCTATTTACTTTCTTTGATATAGTCACATAAAGTTCTTTACGAAACTGTTCCAGAATGCGTTTTTCAGAGTTGTCGATTCAGCATTTACTGAACTGTGGCTTGAAAAACAGTTCACAAAATTATAGAGAATCGTGGCGGACCTTGTCAGCACAACTTATCAGAAGAACAGTTGGAATGAATATATTTCACAAACTGTACAGATCTTATCCATTCATCTTCCATTGTTTCCTTTACTGGATAATCCAGGTTGTTCACGATTGATCACATGAAATCCAGGATCTCCTTGTATGTGCCATAAAATTGTTTAATGAAAACACTGTCTTCACCCATTCAACTAGTTATCCTATATTTTCAGCAAAACAAGTCTGGTCTCTTACCCTCATTACAATGTGTAGATTGATACAAAATGCCTATTGAACACCTTGTTTTAGGTTAGAGCTCACCACAATGCTTTTCTACATTTTGTTTAAATATTTCTCGGCATAAGCGATTAAAAACAAGGGCCCCCGTTTCACCAAATCACACTCTGACACGGCCCATCTATACGTTCGTATAACACATTTAAGCAAACTTTTTCCTCTGTAAAACTCTCTTTAAAAACTCGTTTTAAATTGCAAGATATGCTGTTTTTTCCCCTGTAGTCTGTGTAGCCTTGTCCAAAGTGCCACGCACATTTCTTTGGAATTATTTTCAAAATCGTGAATTTACATCTATGGGTACACATTTATCGACTCAGTTTTAATCAACTTCCCAGCAATTCGTGTTGCGAAGCTCATTAGTCACAGGTAGGGTAATACTGAATCCGATTGGATGGTGAGGAAGCGTGCAGCAGAGGGCGATAAAGAGCTTGTTTTCGGATGTTGAGTTTGCAATCGTGCAGGTACACTGCTGGGGGTTTCGGTGTTCATGTGTTTCAGATTACTGGCTTTGATTACCCATTCGCTGTATAAATGTCGCGGTAACCACCCATAGTGCTTACTAGGTTATAATTAATAATATACACAGTTTCAAAAGTTGTGCATGAGAAATTAGTTTTGTTAATGTAAATTGTTAACTCCGATTCATTCATTACCTTAGAGCACATAGTCATTTGATGATTTAACTGTGAAGTCAACTGTTAATCTGTAAACTGTTTATCATTATTTTATTATGGTTTCAGTGTGGTGTGGCCATTAGGAAAATTAACAGGTGAGCAAAAAGCCTCAGGTGGGGCACTGCTGTTGCACCATTGAGCAATGTTCTTTACCTGAACTGCTTTAACGCGTAGGTGTACAAATGGATAATGTGTAAACACGCCTGCTAGGCAAGTCACCTGTTATCAGTACACCTGTCTATTAAAAATATAATGTTATGTAGGAGTGGTCAATCTGTGGCCCGCAGAACTGCACGGGGATCTCAGAAATGAGTGTGAGGAAATGAAAAGGAAACGGCAGATCAATTACAACTTGAAATAATGCTATGATTACAAACGTTTTGACTGGGCACTGCGAAATCAATAAAGCGCGACTACAACGTCGACAAACAGGAGGGCGCTCTAGAGCATGGAGCCCTCCGGTTATCCTTTTCATTTCATCAGAGGCAAAAAGGAGCCTAACAGCAATAGCCTACTTTTTACTGAAGTTGCTGTTCCATCGTTCCTTCACTCACGTGAAGTGTAAAATGAAACAGATTTCACTTACAAATAAAGCGTGTTTACATAAAATACAGTGCAGTTCTCTGTTTGATAGTATAATCAGGGGTTAGCATTTTGAAAATGTGCTGTATGTGGCCCTTGAACGACATTTAGTCGCTACGAACAATACATGCCGTGGTCAAGTGGTGATGTGCCAAATGCAAAATAATAATAATAACAATAATAATAATAATGATGGACCAAAATGTGTAAGTGTGCAAACATTCGGAGTAACCCCATTGGTAAATTTGACGCATGTGAAAATAATGCGAGAAGCAATTAAGTTCTTGACGTAACATATGTGTATAGCGGCTAAAAATACAATGCAGTTCTCTGTATGATAGTATAATCAGGGGTTAGAATTTTGAAATGTACTGTATGTGGCCCTTAACGACACGACAAAATTCTGGCCTCTACTCTAGATCAGGTCAGCTGCCACTATGGCAACCATCAGCGCGACAATATCTCAAATCGTTATTGGTTCAGTTAGCGCCAGTTTAGTGTGGATGACCATCTCTGTTTGGATAGGGATCCAGCACTGTTAAAGCGCTGGCCACTGTGCACACACATATGGTTTGCTCACTCGCTGTACAAAATAAACACAGTCATAATCTATTCTGTTGCACTGCGGTTCGAAATGAAGGGCTGCAAAAGCTGATACTTTAAAATAGTTCCGATGCGGGGGAAAATGTGTCTCCCAGAGTAAATCTAATGCTGATTATACACTGGGCATGTCTCAAATGCACGTCACACTTACCAACCATAATTGCCGGCCCGGTCCTCCCCAACTGTGTTTAGCGGTGCGCTGACGGTGGAGGAAATGAAAATGCTAATTCATCTGATGCTGAAAGGCCACGGCAAATGGTCGCAATAACAGAAAGACGTTTTTAAACGGATAATTTGCTCTCTCTCTTCATCAAAAAATACCGTCTAATGATAGCGTTGCGCTGTAGTGTAGAAGTTGTTTGGCAACAACACCGGGACCCTGAGAACGCTGAGTCGCTGTTCCTTGTGGGAAAGCCATTCGCGGAACGATTGCGTGTGTTGAGGTGCGAGACCAGAGGTGCTTTCGCCGTGAGTTCGGGCAGCGCGTCGCCGCGACTCCTCGTGCTGTTATGGTGTTTCGCTGCACCAAGCGTACAATATGGGGGAGGATAGGCCCCTTGGGATATGAGGAGACACTATAGTTTCTCCCCCTCGAAATGACACAGAATAGCTTATCATTGACGCACACAGTCATTCATGGCACTCCTTTAGAGAACAGCAGATTAAGCTATAGCTACTAACATTTTCCAGAATATGAAGCAGATTCAACATAACACTTCACACAACCATTTTTGTTGCGCTAGACCAACTGCTAGGGGTGCTGCTCAATGTATGCTGCCCTGTGTGTTCTGTACTGCCTGGCCTGTGCAACATGTCATAAGACTAATCATAATAAGGTAGTAATGTGTGAATGTAGCATAATGTAAAAACCTGTAATCATAAAAAGATAGTAGTATAATATGTTCATGTAGCATAATGTAATAATACTGTAATTATATTAATGAAGTAATGTGTGCAGGTAGTGTGATCATGTGTTGGCCTGTTGTATTACGTGCACCGACTACATTGTAGATGCACATTTTTCTGGCCTGTCTGCAGCTTGAGCATGTCCTAGCATTAACCTGCCATGCCTCTGTATGTGTACATCTACCAGGGCCTTGTTGTAATTATGTGAAAGAAATTTCCCCAAAGAATGCAGGTAAGAGAGGTAATGGTTAGCCATATATAAGCCAGCAGCCTTCAGCCTAAGGCAGAGCCATCTATGACAGTTTCCAGGTAGGGCGCAAGGAACTGGCATGGATTCCTGTGTTGAGCTTATACCAGTAACATTATCATCTGATGTGATGTGACACCACAGAGCCCTTGGTAGTGTTTGTAATTAAAGTCTACTGGTCATGAAAGCAGCATGTTAATCAGGCCCATCTGTATGTCTTTATGAACAGGAAATACAAATATATTATAACACACTGCCCTAATGTAGATAACATCAGTGAGAAACAAACAGTCTCTATTGTGCCTTTGTTCCTGCTTGAGTGACTGAGATGTACATATCTGGAAGCTGTTGGTTGCTATGAGCCTATTTCACAAACACAGGCTCCTCGTATTGGGCCTTGCTGTGCTCATCTGCCGACAACGCTTTTTTTGGGGCTGTCTTTGCCACATACTGACAACAGCTGCGTTTCACTCAATTGCAACTTTCAAAAAGTCCCTCTGAAGGTGATCCAAGGCCACTAATGAAGTCTCTCTGATCTTACAAAACATTTGTTTGTTTCAGCAGTGAGTAAGACAATTCTTTGAGCCACAAGTTGAATAACAATTCTTAACAATCCACTCGGGGTTTCTTGACTGATATTTAAGGTGAGACAAGACCCTGCATTTATGAAAACACACATATTTCCATTATATATAAATGGAAATATATATCATTAACTAGTTTTGCAATTTTATCTATTATTAGTCAATTATAACAAAGTAACCACAGTGGAACATTACTGTACTGTTTTTACAGCTAGTTAAAGCTAAAAGACTGAACTATAGTGGGTGGATGGACGAAGGGCCCACTTTTTAAAGGAGGTAACGTCCGGTTCTCAGATAGTATCCCTCTGCAGCGAGTCTCCGACTGTCTCCTCGCTAATGGTCTCCAGATGTGGGGTCGAGGAGGTCGTACGGCTTGTGGGTGAGGGAGATGCCCGTCCGATGGGGACGCCATTGGGGGGGACGGGGGGAGGTTTGGCTGAGGCTCCCGGGGGTCAGGGCCACGCACATCTGGAAGCACTTCAGGTCAGCGGGTCTGCCCATGAAAGGTTAGAGGGAATGACCCCCCCCCCCAGAATGGCCGAGGTCCAGGGAATGGGGTGAGATTTGGTGAAACACACCCTGTTCCCTCTCTCCACACTCTCTCTTACACCCAACAAGCAAGGCCTAACATGGGGCCTCAGGTTTAAACTGATTGTGGGACTGCCATCCATGTCGATATTTTCCTCCCACTGCTGAATGCAACAACTAAGAGTTTGTTTTTGTAATCTGATCCTGTAGCAAAGCCCCCAACAGGGGGACTCAGAATGCTGACCACATATAATAGAATGGTGCAACCTTTGACCTTTGACTCAAGCTGTTAGAAAGACAGGATCACTTAACAAACAGCTATGATACTATGGATGAGGAGCTGCTGCAATGCAGTACTGAGGCAAAAAGTAGAAGCACAGAGGAAAAGAGCTGATTTTCCAAATGAGCATCAGTGATTTTACAGGCCCTCTGTGTACGCTTGAAACTGGGAAGAGGCCTGACTGGCAAACTTGCTGGGCCATAAAGATTCCATTAGGAATTACAGGACTTGGCTATAGGGGACCATGAAAGGCGTTGCTATGGGAACGAACGCTGGCTGGAAGTTTCAGCTTTAAGTGTCTGTTTTATTTGCATCCAACATTCAAACGGGATTTGTTACAAGGCATCTGATTCAGTTTTTTTTTTTATTTTTTAGAAAAGTCATACAACTCTTGATGACTAAGTTGTGTTATCTATCAATGAGCAATACAATGATGAACAGAATCCAGGAGCAGCCTTTGCTTATAGGTTAAGTAAGGACGGGCACTCCACACTTTGTTCTTAGTCAAGTTTTGTTGACTGACAGCTAACATCTTGGATGTAAGTATTATATTTTCCAGTAACACATCATAGCAAGTCACTGAAAGGAACAGGAATGGATGAAAGAAATTAATAAAAATGTTAGTAATTTTGTGTACTTCAATTCATTCCTCAAAAGACCAAAGTGCCGAAGTGGTTAGATTGAATGGCTCCCATAAGTCTCATCTGGCTAATAAACAACTGGATGATGTGCCACGAAACGTAGACTCATTGATTCAGCTGATTCCACAAGCAAGAGGACACCACCTGCTCCACAGGTCTGAGTGGAGCTGCCTCCTCCAGAGAGGGGCCTGTTTTCGGCAGCTGTGATAATTCCCCCTCACACTGTCAGCCGGAGCCCCGCATTCTTGCTTCGTCCTTGGGCTCGCTTTGTTGTCGGGTGGGAGTGAGCAGAACATTCCGGAAAAGACCAGGGATGCCAGGGCAGATCAAACAAATGCGGCCGCCCCGCGTGGGCCAGACCAGGCCTGGGCCTTGCCTGGACCCCCGCCCCAACAGCTGTGCTGCCTCACGGGGGGCGTTCTGCAGGCGAGCCTGAGGCTTTCACATGCAAAACCCTGCACTCCAACAGGGCAGCAACACTAAAGGCTCCCAGGCAAACTGGGGACTCCTTTCTCTATGTTTTTCAATTTCCTCACATTTTACCTGCCCAGAAGTGCATTTAAAAAAGTAGAATTCAATGCTGTGTTACATTATTGTCATTTAGCAGACATTCTTATCCAGAGCGACTCACACAGTTTTGCAAGTAATCCACTTATACAGCTGGATATTCACTGAGGCAATTGTGGGTTATTCACTGAGGCAATTGTGGGTTAAGTACCTTTTTCAGGGGTAGAACAGTAGCAACGTAGTGGGGAAACAAACCAGCAACCTTTCGGTTACGAGCCCTGCTCCTTACCACTATGCTATACTGCTGCCACACTGTTTATTTCTAAACATCTGAAAGATATTGTTTGAAAAAGCCCTAAGCATAATTTCCTCAGGACAAGTCCTAACACAAATGGTGCCATTTCATTGAGAGATGTTGAGAGAATGAGAGATGAGAGATGTTTGTTTTTCAGTATAGGAGTTTTTCAGTGTGAATCTATCCATTTGTAATTTACTGTGGGGGGGGATGGCGGAAGGCAGGGCTCTTTAGAGGCACAGCCCAAAAGTCCAGGATTCCCCTGGTGATGGTCAGCGTCCCGGGGGTGAGTGCAGGGCAGACAGGGGTCACGTGCAGGCGGCAGGGTCCGAGCGGCAGCGGGCAGGAACAACACTCCAGCCGTCATTAAACTGGGCCGGGCTTCTGCTAAAGAAATAAGGATTTCCTGCACCACAAATGGACTGTTTTTAAAGCAAACAGACCCGGCCCCGTGAAACACGGCAGACCCTGACCCCAGATCAGCCTCTGCAGAGCGGGGAGCGGGGGCAGGCTCACGGGTTATGAGTGTGTGGGGGAGGGGGTTCAGGGATGGAGTGGTGGGAGTCCATCATAGAGCAATAACACACTTTTGTGCCATTAGCGCAGCCTCCAGTAACCGTTTCCTTGCCTCAGCCAATCGCGCTTGCCGTTTCAAGCCGCCCTGCAAAGCAAACACAGGGAGGGGGGGCCTCTCTGGCTGGAAGGGGCGAAGGATGACAGCTTAGCATGTGCCAGTGCGTATGGGCAGTTACGTCAGCACCCATTTGGTGCGACGGGCATTGAGGGGTGGGATCAGTAGTGGGGAGAACAAACCTGAGGAATGTTTCATTGATTTCCTCTAAAACTCTTCTAAAGGACATCTTCACCTCTGTTACTTGTTCCAAGGTCAGTGGCCATGCTGAGGTTTTTAGGCCGTCTGCATGACACTGAAGGAATGGACTACCTCCTGATCTTACACATACGCTAGCCCATATATCTCTTCATAATAATACATGTATTTCATAAGAACTTCAGCATGTACATCTGATACATGAAAACTACACACAACACTTGAGGCAAAGCCAAACAAAATGATTGAATCCATTTAGGAAAGCATGATTGCTCCATTGATATTTATTCTAAGTAACCTTTTTTCAGCATTATGTCATGCTATACATGGATAATTATAGAAAAAGACATGATATTAATTTTTCTCCAGATTGTATTACTGTTGCCAGCAACAGCCACGAACAGAGAAGCTGCATTTCATGAGAATAAGCTCTTTGAGAATGTAGTCAGGAGATACGAACTGGAGAAAAGAACAGCTAAGCAGGTAATTCATAAAACAAGCTTAGCAAGTTAAAAGCTTTGGCACTGGATTTAAAAGGCAGAAATATCCCTTCACTCTGAAACACAGCTTTGTAAAATAGCTCTGTAAAAAATATTGCTTGAAGTGCTTTGTTTTATTATGTAGGATTTTTGTTACAAAATGGTATTGAAGATATATACAAAGAGAGAAGCGCAAATAGGGCCTGGGTTCAAAAGTACATCTTTGCTGTCCAAAGTGAGTTACATTAGCCTGCCTGGAAAAGTAAATTTTGTCATTAAAAAAGCATGTGACATTTACATGTCAGTGGTACAGTATAAAATGGAAAAAAGAATGAAAAAAAAAAAAGTTTACAACAAGTCTATACTCAGGAAATCTAACATCATTTCGCTCCAAATTCCGATTGGTTTCCATAGATACTGGTCTTAGTCTGATGCTTCATTGTTGATCCGCTGCAAAAGGAGAGAATTTCTGTTGCTGGGGTAGAACTGAGGGTTGCCCATCTCAAATTCTCCAGTCAACCTTTGGAGAGTACTACCCTCTTTGGCAGTGATAGCAAGCAAAATGTACTGTCCAAAAGCAGTCCTATTTCAGTTTAACAGCAAGTTTTACTATGAATATGTTATGTGTTTCTTCCTTATCCTTTTTGTAGACCAGTTCTTCCGGTTCACACTGCATTCATGTTTAGTCCTTGCTCCCCGACTTTTGTCACTGGCTAACTTGGACAGGTACATTTAGAAATTTCCAGAGTGAAACCTTTTCTGGGATGGTTAGGGTTTTTTTAGGTCTTTCTTTGTGTCCAGCAAGACGAAAGTGATGCAAAAAAAATGTACATTCATCGCTACAGTGACAACCTGACGAGGAGGAAGAAGCCCTCTGGTGTAATTCTCAGGATAGGGCCAGTGCCCCACTGTGTTGCCACGGTGAACCTCTCGCACTGCGTGGGGTGTCTCCGGGGCAACCACCGCTGTGCCGACCCCCACTTTGCGGCAGCACCTCTCTCCTTCCCCTCTCAGTTGACTGTCGGCACCTGGCTCAGGCTGTACTCCTTGGCCTTTAGGCGCAGGTTGGCAATGCTGTTCGCCATGTTCATCCCCTGGGTGGTGTTGGTGTTGGCGCAGTTGGGTGGGTAGGTTGCCATGGTGCTGAGGGGAGAAGACAGGACATTGCCCATCATACATCCATAATAACAAGCACTTTGCTCTGATCACTTGAAAAGCAAGACTGAATCAAAGCATCAACTCCCATTTCAGAGAAAACATCCAGCAACGCAGGAATTTTCATTCCATGTGACTGGACATTTATTTGTCTCTGAATACAGCATTACAGATTTAGACATACCAGGGCTGCACACTGTACATATCCTCCAGGGAAATGAAAAAGATTAATAAAAACAACTGTTTTCCAGCTATCGCTGCTACTGACAGACATCAGAATCAAGCAATAAACCAAATTTAATAACACCATAATGTTTCAGAGGGAAGCTAGACTAACTCTGGTTTGTCATCTTGCATTAGGTAGCATCTTAAAGACCACTCAGGATTCTTCTCAAAGGTAAAAATTAAACCCAGGAAATATGTTCAGTTGAATGTACCGGGCATTTACATATCAGCCTTTTAAGCCATCAGCTTGGTACTTCAAACTAAACATTCTCTCAAGAATTATTTTACAGTACCTAATTTCATTTTTTGCAGAAATCCTAAATGGTCCTTTTGACATATGACTGTGAAATAATTTTCAATGATTACTTTTCAGGGAAGTCCCCTAGACAGTCTTTAAAGGCACTGTAAACATGTGATGTATGTTTGAGGTCAGCACTGGCATGTTGTCCTGGTTTCGCATGCCTCATGCATTTCCGACTGTGTGAAATGCTGCAGTGCCTGGTCAAAGGAGAAAACTATAACCAGCTGAGCAATGCTCCACTGCCACAATGAATTTTTGCCAGATCAAGAGGCAGCCACACTGTTTTCTGCTGCTAAAGGACACCACAAAATCAAATCACTGTAACCAGACCCACAAAAAACCCTGCCAAAAACACATTTCCCAGCACCCGATCAGTGACACGTGATTGAGTGCTCAAGTAGGTGAGAGTGATGATTTGCTTTTTTTTAGTGGCAAGGGATCTTGGAGGTTTAAGTTTCATTTTCCCCGTCTGTCATTTCCAGATGCAATGTGGACAGACTGCCATGGTTATGTAGTTACCCCGCTTTGCCATTGTTGCTACTCCTGTGAATTAATTTAGGATTCATTCAGCGCTATATCCAAATCCTCTTTCTATTTAAAATAATGCCAATACACCCTGCCTGCTTTTCATGGAGACATGGAGCACAGGGTACAGTGAGAAGACAATGCCTGGCTAAGCGAAAATGAGCCTGTTTTTGTGTGTGCAAACCATGTGGGACAAAATGGAGAGGGCAAAGGGCTGAAGATGTGACATAAAGAATGCAAGAAAGAGAAGGAGGTGGATGGGGCTGTAAAGCTTTTATTTGCTTAGGTTTTTGGACATGGCTGAGGAGAGTGGGAGTGGTAGGGCAAACTTCCGGCTTTAACTCGTACAATAGCTCAAATGCTAGCCTTATTATTCTGCCAACAAGTTAATAGTTAAACATAGCATTTTAGACAGATAATATAAAGGGAATGTTTTAATCTGATTTCAAAATGAATTCTGAATTTTAGAGAAAGAAAGAGAGGTGAAGAGAAGAAAGGGGGGGGGGGGTTGGTAAAATCAAGCTTAAAACTGGACATTTTTACAAGGTGAGGTTGGAATGAAAGTCCAAATATGGGCAGGCCTCAGACAGGGGAAACAGAAAGAGAAGAAAAGGGCCCTGGAGATAAAGACGCACAAAGGAAGGCAAAAGTGTACAGTGGAAATCTCACCCAAGGTCACAGGGTCAGAGGGGAGGGGCTTACCTGTATGGGGAGGAGGAGCCCCAGGACAGGTAGTCGTTTGGTCGCGGGGCGGGACGAGGCACAATGGGCTGCTCCACAGCTGCGAGGTCCCCGGAGTAGGACTTGAGGAGGGATGCGTTCTTGCTGGCCAACATTGCCCGCTCATTCCGGCGAAACTTGGCCCGCCTGTTCTGGAACCACACCTAGAAGATGCCCCCCCCCAACCCCGACAACAAAAAGACCCATGTTATCAGCAGTTTTAGGGCTAGCGCTGGAGGTAAGCTCCTCCCATTAATTGCTCCTCCCATCTCCAAAAAGCACTCACTTCCCACACCCTTTCACCTTTGCTCAGTGTACCCCGACAAGCCATCCACATATCCCATCGAGAGAGAAAGCGGAAGTGAATGAAGGGGAAACAAAGACAAGCTCTAACACTCTGCGGTGGGACACTGTAAACCTTATAGTGAGAGGTTATTACCAAACCCCTCCCCAAAAAATCAAGGTAATGACTGGATTCAAGGTATGAAAAATGAAGACAAGGATGAAAAATGAGTAAATATACTCATTTAGGTACAATGTGAAGATTTACATTTACAGATTAATAGACCTTTATTATAAAGACATCACCAGTAAACTTATTTATCTATGCACAGATTCACTCAGGATCATTCACTGAAGACATATTAGTCATTTACTTTAAGATCACCATTCACCAGTGCCTCGAAGATCAGCTTGAAATCAATTTTGTGTGGTGTGGGAAAAGTCACTATTTGTTTGAAAACGAATCCTGGTATTCAGTTGGACCTATCCCATACACACCGGTAAATGGGCCTTTCCAGAATGATGGTATGCCACATTTTTAAATTAAAAACATAAATTAAACTATTGGTAAGTGCACCTGAGATTTTTTTCCCTTTCCTTGGATTTTATTCCTTCATAGAGCAACAGCATTTAATGTGCTTTCACCAGTGGTGAGCCTACTCTGTCACCTACAGTATGCAGTGCATGAACAGAAAAAAATAATGATTACGTTGTGCTGGGAAACACAAAGGTGAAGACTGACATGGTGATAGAGGAATAGTACCACAAATACTGATGATGCTATTCTGAAATTCTTCTGAATTGTTTATTTATACTGTGTTGCTAATGATGCTACAGTAACCATGACAGCGTTGTCAGCAGTCTCACAAACAAATCTTTGTGCCTCTGTTCAGTCTAACCACAATGCTTTTTGTACTTAACCTCAAATAATACGTTTAAGGATGCATTGTTGTCCTTGTTTCTAATATAATGATATGAATTTGTTTACTGTAATTATGGGAAAAAAGTTATTGGGGAAATGGAAAAAACTTAGAACTTGCTTGAATTCATTACTCAGTGTTGAGCGAGAAGTGCACTGTGGTTATATTGAATCTGTCCTTTATCATCCTTTGGACTGACCTATTCCAAGTAAGAATGCCAAGCCCACTGCTCATTAGAACACACCGTCTTTCTTTCATGTTTATTCCCCACTGACAATCTTTCTATCTGACTATCGGCTATGTTTCTAAATGAAATACCGTACAAACTTTAATTGAACCAGCACTAAGTCCTCCCAAAAGCACAATGAAAGCTTCAGGCACCAGGACGTCCTGTAAGGCAATGCTAACAGACTGAGCTAAGAGTTGTTTTCCTTTTTGCGTATCAAAGGGCCCAGATCCCTCTGGTACGCATTAATGGCAGATGTGCCTTCTTCCCTCAGACTAAAGCTCATGCGGAACATTCCTCTTGTGAACCTTAGGCCGTGCAGGCAGTGCATATCCGCAGATATGCAGCCCAATCCTGCATGCGGGTCCATGGAGTATACAGCGCTCGCATTTAGGACTGATTAAAAAATGAACTCCTAATTCCAGGCACTTTAAGAAGTCACAGGCAGGAACTAATTATCCAATCCTCATGCTACGCTGTAATCAGATGGAATCGTGGGGGCTGTTTGCCTTTCAACGCCGCCCTCCAGGGGATTTTCTTTGTACGGCCAACCAAAAAACTTGCTTTGCTTTTTCATGGACTGCTAAAAATATATTTGAACACCTGAGTGTTTAACAAATATAATGTTTTACATTAAGCTAAAGGTGAGCTGTTTAGTGTCCTTGAGCATCTCCCTGAGGCTGGCAGGTGCTGGACTCGTCACTCACCTGTACACGCGCCTCAGTGAGGTTGACTCGACGTGCCAGGTCCTCGCGGACGAAGGCGTCGGGGTAATGCGTCCTCTCGAACACCCTCTCCAGGGCCTGCAGCTGGCTGCTGTTAAAGGTGGTCCTGTTCCTTCTCTGCTTCCTCTTCTTCTTCTCCTCTGAGTTCAGCTGCTCATCTGCACGTACGCATACGCACACACACACACACACACACACACACACAGAATAAGTGGTGCGTTCCTGACACCTCACAGTGTTGCTTTGACCTTCATCTCTGCATAATGTCACCATCTATAAAAACTCAGGCTCCTTTTCAAGCTTTCTTGGGATGATTTCTGAATAAAGTCCAGTCATGTACCGAACATGTTCTTTTAATGCAAGTGTTTAATTAGAATTAGAATTAGAATCACAGTTCAGTTTCCTGATAGTTTTAAATGAGCAATAAAACATCAGCCCAACAGGCAGACCTGAGACAGATAAACCAAGCACATGTCAAGGCCCAGATTCAATCTAACCACAATGCGCTTTGATCTTCAGTTTCAGCAAAACAAATGAAATCTAATGCTAGTCTGCTCTCATACTTACACAACATCATGAGTTCAAAGGTCTAAGAAATTAAGGGAAAAAAACACAGTAAAAACTGGTGAAAAATGTAACACTGGCTTAAATCCATTATACAATAGTAAGGTCAAAGCAAATTGTGGTTAGTGGTTGTCAATCTGGGCCCTTACAAGACCAAGTTATAAGTGCTTGGTATGTCCAGCCATCCTCTTTCCATGGCCTAAATATTCTCACAGAAAAAAACCCTTAGTGCCTGGGAACAATCAGCAGACCCCACCCATGATGCCATGAATGAGTGCAAGCGGCGGAAAGGATGGACAATGGATGTTCCATCCCTCATCGAACATCACTGTGATATACCTGCTCGTCTAGAGAGTCCTACTGAGTGAGGATCTCCAGTTAAAGCTTTAATGATGCATGATAAGAGGTCCGCTAAAAATCCCATATCTGTGAGCTCAGTCAGTGAGTTCATTTCCTGTCTTGTGCACTCAAGTCTACAAGCTCACAGACAGTCCTTATACAAATGCAAACCTACAGTGTCCTTTTAAGCAAAAATGAGCAAAAAGACCCAACTGTGTCTATCAAGTTTAGTGTTTGTTTGTTTACTGTTTAGTGTAAATCAGTGACGTGCTGACTGCACAAATAAAATCCTAGACAAGGCTTGAGACCTTTTAATTGAAATTAATTTACTGTAGTAGGCTGGATGTAAAGATCAAAGTCTGACAGGCAAATGAGAATGCAACAGTCTTACTGGAACTATACCAGGGACTTTAGGATGGCCTATGCACCAAATAATAGCAAAACTGTTTCTGTGCACCTTGAGGAGTGGAATGTCTTTACACATTTTGTTAACAAAACCCTCATCTTAGTCCATTCTTATGTCACCACATCTCTCTTTGAAGGTCGAGGGAATGGTAGTGTTTTCTATTTGTTTCACAGGCCGTGGGGGCGAGGGGAGTCCAGGATCTGTTTGTATTTAAGTGGATGAACACAACCAGAAGCTCAATGTTGTCACTGTCCATATTACTGTCAGCGAAGTGTGGCAAAGATACCTTCTGCTCCCTGTTGCTGAGGTGTCTGAAAAGTCACAGACACTCTTTTGGAGAAGTGAGCTGAAACACGGTCAAGGGGAGATTTCTTATTTCTTTATTCTCGTCTAACTGACTAGAGTGACCACTAACCCGGACAGACAATTTAAATTAGAAGTGGCATCACTAAGACGGGGCAGATTCTCTCTCCATTTCTTGTAGATTATCTTGGTTTTTGGAAGGGCCATCTCTATGTTCTCTCTTAACGTTTCTGGAGTGCGACGCTGCCCGCTTGGTAACCCAAAAGCCAGCGTACTTTTACCATCTCATTTACCAAGAATGGCTGTGAATTTGGTCATCATAACAAAAAGCTAAGAGCTTGTTACCAATGTTACCATAGGGGAAAAAATCACTAATGAAGGTTTTGCTCTGGAATGCCCTGCAATATTTTGTGGGAATAAACATTTTCCTGTTCTACATATTTCAAGATGTATTTATGGATTTTTTTCCATTAAATAAAAATGCTTTGCTCCATACAGACACTATAAAAGGGAATGAAATGCTGCAAGCTATGGTTATCTTGTTACTAAGCAACGTAGAAATAAATGATCCACTGCACAGCTACACAAATTTTGAAATGGGTCATCTGTTTATCCTATGCAGTCATGTCTCAAATCCAAATACACACAGGTCATATGTGGTCTTAGTCAGCATCTATCAAAGATAGGATCCCTGTCGCCTTGTAAAAATGGATCAAAAGTGGGAAGGATTGTGAATCCATAGATTATGCTAATATCAGACACATTTGATAGAAGCATCTAAACTCAAAAGTTCGAAGTACCTGCCAAACACAACAAACTGGGCCATCTGGTACTCAGCTAACATCAATACCTGATATACTTGTTTTTATTACAGAGATAATAATGTAAATTAAGGCTATCTTGATTGGCTGTGCTTACAATAACAAAAGTGTTGACACCTTCCAATGTCAACATTTGATAACAAACAACCAAAGCAATTCCTCAGTGAAGATTCAGAAGCAAAAAGTAATTACAACTACCTCATCAACTGTAGGCCCAATGTGTATCAATGTCCTCTATAATACTATTAATCCCACTATTACAATCACTACTGCCATTAAATATTTCTGTAACTATATGTAATCTCACTACCAGCATAATTAGTATAATTACTACAATTAGCTTATTTGTGTTTTTCAACTAAACGTTTGGGTAGGCAGAAGGTAGGGGGAAAACTATGAAGAGTAACTAATGTATTTTAGTTATCAATTTCAATCCAAAGAAGAAGGATAAAACGGTAAACTGTTATTTAGCGCGGTAAAGGTGTGCGGTCTCTAAGCGAAGACCCGCGCCACGAACTGCAGAAAAGGCTGTCTCGGCACAAGGGGACGACGCTTTCTTAATTCCCCCAAGACCTTATGTCTTCAGAAGAAAAGCAGCCCTGCCCCAGACACGCTTCTTGCACTCATCAATCAGTCCCTAAATCAGTCCAATAAAACTTCATAGAGACACGAGAAAGATCTCCCAGTGACGGATGGATTCGCCCTGAGCCATTAAGAGCCGTTATCACAAAGCGCAGAGATGAAAGAGAATATTTGAAGAGGTCATTCTCTTCGCTCTTTGGACTGTGTTTTCACTCTAAAAATTGCATGTCGATGGGCTCCTACCACAGCCGAAATATATAATATAATTTAATAATAATATAATAATATAAGATTATTTTATATTTACATATTTTAATAAGCAAATTCCATTTTCAGCATATGTATATTAAGGTAATGCCCATACAAACTAAAGACAATAAAAACTTTTCACCTTTGCCATGTAATAATTATTTTTATAAGTTTAGTAGTTTAGCGTCTCATACTGTGTACAAGTTACTGCGGAGATTTACGGCTTTTCAAATATCCAAAACAACAATCCACTCTTTAGGCTGCTTCAAAAATTAAATTGAATATACAGGTCAGATTTTCAGTGGTGGTTCACCCCAAAATGTGTTGTATAGGCCTATGTTGCCTTCCACTTCAATAGGCCTAGGACATACTTTGTAAACATTTTCAGTACGCGTGGAGATCGAAAACAGCAATTTGTCGACATCCAGAATATAAACAGGAACACAAAAATCTAACATTTGAAAAACGCGTTTTTATTTTCCTAAACAATCACTGCGATAAACGTGGATACACTAACATTAATTCGACGAAGTTCACAAATTCGCTTGTACCCTTCAAACAGTCATATGCAAAGGAAATGGATTCGCTTTTAGCGGCCATACAGATGATTAACTCGGAGAACAAAAGCAATGAGAAATGCTATGTTTTCAAGAGATGTTAACGCACTATTTAGGGTTTATAAATTCACGCGCATGTACAGGAGACAAGGCGGCTTGTCAAGGTGCAGGGCACTACTTAGAATTCCTGTATTCTCCAGCCTGTTTTTTGCTGTGATAATGTTGTCAACGGTCTTTTCAGAGGAGAACCCAACGTTTGTTCGTGGCTGGGGGTAGAGAGAGAGAGAGAGAGAGAGAATAGGATTTCATATTTTTCCCCAAAACAACAGGCCTACTTTCTCTGCGGATGTTTCCTTATCTGTCGTAGGAGCATTATATTATAATACCTATATATATATATATACATTATATAAGTCTACCACTTTGCTTTATTCAGTTTACTAATTATAAATGCGGAAAACAAATATGTTTTTGAATTTATATCAAATTCAAGTGAGAAAATGTATTCGGAAATCACTAGCACAGCAAACTGATCTTTAAATACTATGACATCAATTTGACAAACTTGAATATTGGAATATAGAAATAACTCGACATTTAATGAGAAAGACATTTTTACTGGGACGGAATTCAGTAAATAAATGAATAAATGCACTACTAAAACATGTATGCGGACATTTTTTAATTATTAAAAGTAGATCAAAGCGGCCAAAATATTTTTTAAAGATTAGTATGGACAGTTTGAAGATTAGCATGAACAGGAAATATATTTTCACGTACCTAACACTGAAATTTGTTCCCTTTTTTTCGGATTGCAAAAATATTGATCCACTAGGCCTATAAACACGATTGTTAAGGCAGTGATGGCGTATACGTTGAAGGAGTGGTAGCCGGGCTTATAAGACATACCCACAGCGTTTCCAGCATTTAAAAGTAAAAACTTAAGGCTAACGTTTTATATTGCCATTGTTATTACCACGAATGAGACCCTGGTATATATGCTGAAAAATGTCATCCATACATTTTCAACAAGTTTGATCAATTCGCCTGTCTGTGTAAAACGCTACCTCACAGTTTACTTTCGCTGGGTAATGCTGTTCTATTCCACACAATTTTCTTTTTGGCGTTCAATAATATATTCACCTGCTTTTTGCACTGTATGTACTTTCTGAAGCTTTTGTTGTGCTCTCGAAGCGTTGTATATTTCCACTATAATGACGGCTTCATTGGATAGCCATCACCGTTGACTTAGACACGTTTGTCGTACATTCATCAGACAAATTGTTACAAATTACTGAGTATTTTTTGTGTTCGTGTGACATGTAAAAGGCAGCAGTTCAGCGAAGCGTCGGTCTTGTGCGGCCGTTCTTATATTACTTGATTGCATCTTCTTTGTCCATCCCACTGACCATTTTTGAAATCATGCTGTACACATGTGGATATTTTCCATGTTAAACTGTGAACATTACTAACACATGAGACCACTCATACTGAAAATTCGTGACCACTTGTTTTTAATATAAAAAAATCTGCTTATGTGTCTTCATACACTTCACTACACTTCATCACATGTAATGCAGTCACATTCACATCTATATGACATTTCACCCTTAACTCTTCTATGACAAAATTGATTATTGATTATTCTGGACACTCAGAAAAGTAAACAAAATAGCTCTAAGACAGCTGCGTGTGCGTGAACAGATCTTACGCAGGGGTAGGCTACGTGTTGAGGATTTGATACGATATACACACAAGATTAGCATCTTATGTCTTTTTACAATTCATGTAATTTCCTCAAAAACAAAAATAATATTTAAGCTAAATGCACCTTCTACGCCAACATTCTCTGGCACGTTTACGAATACATTCACATTCCATTGACTAAGTGTAATAGGAAAACGTACAGTCGGGTGTTCAGTGCAGACGTCAGACGCGATGGACTGCACCGGCACTTTGCTATTTCCCTTTTTGGGTAAAGTGGGTGTTTTAAGAGACATGAATGTCAACATTACTCGGTAAAATAAATACCTGTGTATAACTATGAATTACTGTACGTTTACGTCTGTAAATGTAGTCATTTGACAAACACATATGAGCAGCCAAGCGGCAGCCGCTTCTGTAGAAATCAGACGGCACCCATCGGTGTTGTGTACACTAAATTCAGTACTTTCTCGCCCTCCACGTTCTGCTTATTTGTTCTATCTGCTTTACGCACGGATGTCAGAGGAGTTGGCGCTGTTAAATTGACATGTATGTGCTAATGTGACAATCCTTTGTGAGTTAAGGTGTTAATCACAACCGGAGGCCCACGTTATTACCCCGGGAGTACACTTCACACTTACTCTCCTGTTGCGTAGTGTCGCTGCCGCTAGTCAGTCCCGGAGATTCCAACATACTCCTTCCCGCCTCTCCAGTACTCTCCTCCGTCGGTGTCCCTACCATCTCCCCGGCCTCCTCCAGGTCCAACAGGTGACTAACCGAGAAGTTTTTCTTAGCCTGTAGGTTTTCCAGATTGGCTGTAATCGGACTCTCCAGGCGGCTTGGTAGTGAAGCTTGTCTGTCCATTACATGCACATAACTAGAAGTCATGACGCAAATAGAACGCCGGAGAAAAAATGTAACACTAACGCTACGCGACCCGAATTTGTACTTTACATATGAAAAGTATGCACAGCGCCTCCAAACCCATCAACAAGTCGCTTTGTGTTTAGTCAGAGCTGAGAACTGTACGAATCCAGATGGAAATGCCGTTTCGCTTAGCGCTCAAGGCGCTTTGTTGAACTTGCAGATCAGGGGGCTTGTTAAACAAACGAAGGGAGAGTCCTCCCTCGCTCTTCAGCTCGCTGAATACGAGAGGTTGCACCTCAGCCGTTGTCGGACAGGAGAAGCTCCCGGAAAACGACACAGCGCACCATTCGCTTTGCGCAGCCTCGCCTCAGATTTGAAACAATCTTCTGCGAAGTGTTTTTCTGTCTCTCTCCCGAGCCACAGACGTGGATGACTAAGATCCTAGAAATTATTATGCCTAACAGATGGGTATGTGACTAAGCTCTCGGTTTACTGTCGAGAGAGGAAGGCTAGACGCCGCCGCGTTTTAGGAGCGAGTGCTTCCGTCGCTCGGACCGGGAGACTCTGGAACCTCAATCGGCATGTAGGGGGAGTCAGAACGGGGAATAAATGAGAAAAAAACTGAGACCCCTGGGAGGGGTGGTCGACCAAAAAGGATCCCGTAATTACGTGGCAATGCGTTTGTGCTGTTTCTGACGTTTTACAGACCCCCTCTCCCCCCATCACAAGCCACCCCACCCCCTTTACTCAACTCACAGCAACACTAAAACACACTGATTAAGAACCTTAACGAATCTTGGCAGCGCAGACTACAATCCGGGCGAGGCGCCCCCGAATTTCGTTAAAGAGACGTTAATTATCGTCCAGGGCTAAGGAATAATGAGGCGAATTGGACTGCTGGAACAGACCACTCGGTCCGCTCAGTATACAGTGATTGTTTTGGTTCAGAATTGTGTCCTGCCGGTTTGTTTTAGCGTTTCCGGGGGGGGGGGGGGCTTTGCATCCCATACAATTAAATCTCAGATTGTTTCTTTGTTTATCTTAAATTCAGCGCCTGCATAATAATCAGCCAGTCACAGTCAGCGCGCTTTGCTGCTGTTCGTTTGCGACCTACCGATTACAGACTAGCGGTTATCGGACAAACATGCGATTTGCCTTTGTGATGTTTTGTTTTCAACATTTATTTGGGAGAAGGGTTTGCATTAACCATTGCGTGGGCTATGCAATGTGGTGAATGGGGGGGGGGGGGGGGGGGGGGTAGAGACAGAGGCACAGAGGGAGAGAGAGACGGGGTATCTATGTGTTCAAATGGAAATAGTCGGCTCCAAGATTGCCATACTAAGCTCGTAGCATCCAGCCCCTGATCTCGGAAAAGAGCACTTGATGCCATCAAAGGCTTGCAGATTGAAACCAGATGCACGGTGCCTCTTTCGCTCTTTCCATGCATTTAATTAAGGCGCAGGATAGGCTTTTTTTCGTCATTAGTTTTCCTCCAGATCCCCTTTCTCCTTCCAGCCAAAGCGCCCATGTTGGTGCCAGTGCGCTAACGTTTGTCTTTTCATCTATAACTCTGCCCAAATGCGCAAGCTTGTCACCATGTGTTGGGAGAAAGTTTTCTTTCTTTCTATCGTTTTTTCCCTCCAAAATGACACGAAAAATAACCACACGGGAAGTTTATCAGCCAGCCCTGGCCGTAGATGTGATTTTATTCAAACTAGAACATTGTTTCTATGGCAGTGTTAAAATATTTGTAAGCAGAAAATAACACAAATGTTGGATTTCTATACGCACAACTCCCGAAAGACCAACAATGGATCACTCCGTCAAACACAATTTCGACACTAATATAAACTTGTTTTTTTCTTTGAGTGAAGAGCGTGTTGACTAAAAAAGAGGTGTATGACTTTAGAGAATTTACCTCGAGTTAGAGCATATAACTAAAACAATCTAATCATTTTAGATGTGTAAAAGGACGTGACATTAAAATGAGCAAACAACACAGTTGTGTTAGTATTTAGAAGTTACGACTTAAAACATGGAAACGAAGGCAATGAAATAGGTACATAAATGCCGGTCTCCGAATGTGAGATAAACAGCTGCGTCGAAGATGTCATTGCCTCTGAATACAAAAATGTCACAAATGTCTACGGGCAGTTACCAAAACTTTGTGAAGAAATTAATTTATCAGTGAAGCTGAGGTAAACATTTTGAAGGGTCACGCTTGTTTCATGAGGACGGTTCTCACTTCAAAGACTGAAGTTTCACACCTTGGGACTTGGGTGTGCAATATGAGGTAAAACGGAACAGAATTTAACTTTTCAGTACAAATATGCTTTGATTATTTGATTGCCATTTTATTTTGGGGTTTCCGTAGTTATAATTAATTTTTTATCTTATTTTCCACACAAGAAGCCATTTGTGCACAATTTTCTATATATACAATAATTTATGTACACAATATAATAATAAACATTATTATCATTATTATTATTATTATTATTATTATTATTATTAACAACAATAATAATAGCAATAATAATAATAATAATGTTTTTGTTGCTGTTGTTTTGTTGTTGATGCATATTATATATGTAATAATAAATATAACAAATACATAAATAAAAATACTATTAAGTATCTACAATTGAAACACTAATGAAATGAGAAAATAATGAAGACACAGAACCAGGGACGCCCACATATACCTTGGGTCTCACATTCATTTTATTTTTTTCCACAGTATTTGGGGCAAAAACAAAATGCACGTTTCGCGAAGGCCACGACTACGCAACGCAAAGCAGATTTATATCCACAAAATATCGTACGAAAACACACAATCTTACACTGCGATACACATTACTGGTATTGACCTGCTAACAGCAAGTCTCAAACGACACAAGTAGTAAGATATTGTACTTTAAGAACATTGCTTTATGATTCTAGAAAGCAGAGGAGACAGAGGAGAACAATACATCCACACCTACAATCCACAACAATATAACCCACACATCCACATTTCGATAATAATAATAATAATAATAATAATAATAATAATAATAATAATATACTACGCTCAGCAACAACATTAAGCTCAGAGTATTGGAGGTGAGTTAATTTTATATAGAGATGTGTAACTACTGTGTCGTTTAATTCAGAGCAGATCTGATCTCGTGTGGAAACACCACAAGCCGTTTGTAATTAGTGTTATGATGAACGACATCACAGGGGCCGCATGCAACTTAGGGATAACTGAGGCGGACGAAGAACAATCAGTGAGACATACGGGAAAGGACATTTCTCAACCAATATTCATTAATCAATAACTTAGGGGGAAAAATCCAAATCCCATCTGATACCGATATCATATATTGATTTGTCATATCAGTTTAAAACGAAATAATCAATAATAGGCCTGCAAGAAATAGACATAGATATTTCACACACTCCTTCCAAAAGCATCAGGAGTTCAACCTGTCATTTTAAGCGAAGAAAGTATATAGAAAATCAGAAGGTAAAGTATTTGATTCCGCTTAATGAAATGAATGAATGAGTCGAAATTTAAACTCTTTAGGGACAGTTGGTGGAGGTCATGCAGCTACTGCAATCAGCACCAATGGTCACTGGACAGCACTCCACCGGAGAGGGGCGCGAGATCCAGCACGTTGAGCTGGCCAGACATTTTCTAAAGCACCCCTAGCTCGCGCTGATAATACGACAATAAAATACATTCATACATTCATGCATACATACTTTACATACATGCATATAATCCGATGTACATTATTTTACTTACAGGAAGTGAAGAAATTATTTTTTTTTTTGTGATTGATTAGAAATAACATGTTTTTATCGCGTATAAAATAAAGCACCGAAAGAAACTTTGCCTTGTACGTTTTACTGGAAAGAAATCTTGTAGCCCATTCGTTTTTAAGGTATTACATATAAAACAACAATAACATTTGTGTCTGTGAAAATCTATATTTTATTACAAAATCTTGCATTTTATTGCAACCGTTCAAGGTTTTTTGAATACTAAATGTGACATATTCTGACAGTTTAATTGCTCACTGAGGCTACTATTTTTTAAGTTCAACTCGTTAGGGTTAGTAAAATGTAAGTAAAAACAATTATTGCAAACCCCACGATAACAAACCCATTAGGGCCTTACTCTTTTCCTAAAAAATATGTATCCACATGCATAAAATCGCAGCCATACCATAGGTTATTTAGATTTTTTCAACAACTTAAACTACTACTCATTCACGCAAGACGCGTAATCGTTCAAACCCACAGCTCTGGCAATAAGTCTAAATATTAATAAATACGTGAACAAACTAATCCACAAATAAATAGATGTAGTATTAAACTCGCAGTAATTTCTTTTTTAGGACATTTTGCTTTTCGGTTAGACAGACGCCTAAAATTTGTCCAACACATATTCAAAACAGAAGTAACACAACTTAAAGTATCTAAAAATCTAATACATATAATAAAATACCAACGGGCCTTTCTTTAACTATTTAAATTTCTTCACTCTATAAAATGCATATATCGCAAATAAATATAAGTTGCACAAAACGAGAAAAAACTTGGACGCAGCTTGAAAGGTTAACCCCGTTTATCATGTCCTTCATTAAACACAACCACGTTAACAGCTTGCCTAATTATTAAAGATTTATGTTAATCCAATTAATATAACTCATTTCGTATATACAGTGTGTCAAGAGCTAAAAAGCCTACAACTAATGCGTGACCAGAGGCACTGAATTTTCAGTAAAAGTTGATCTCACCCTCCTTTCACTTATCGGGTTACATGGGGGACCTGGATCCAAGTAAATCAGGAACAGTTGGGAGGCAGCGCCGCTCTCTGAAGTCAAATCCTACGTCTTACAAAACCGTATACCTTTATACCCAATTTATGTTATAGCTGTACTGTATAACAGTTGGTGCAGCGTATGGTTTCTGTTTATACCAAGGAAAAATTCCAGTCACTATAACCAAACTGCTAATCTTGCCAATTTCTTCTCAGACGACTGACGGTTATTGTTTTGGAGCGAGGTTATTATATTTGCATGAGAAGTGCACTGCTTTCGAGATATAACCGGTTTCATTCATAGTTTGATGAATGATGTTTGACAACACAGTATACCTGCCGGAGATCAGTTTCTAACTCCGGTAACAAATTCTGACAGGGAAACCGTTTTTAACTTGTCTCGAATGCAGTGAACCTAAATGCTCTGGCCTAAAATCATGGTAAAATCTTCCTTCAAAAGACGGCTACAAGAGGTTTTCAGTGGTAGTGGTCAGTTGCAAACGTTTACAGATTAGGAATATTTTCTGTGAAGTTAATAATAATATTAGAGGCACATAGTTCAAATAAATGATGTTGCGTCACGGAACTCAAACAGGGACTTTTAATTACCGTTTACAGTGGGGAAAAACTACTCCACCAAAAAAGTAAATAAGACATATAACCATAATTTGTAGGCCCACAATCAACAGAATTGCAACGCGCTTTGAGTAATTTATTCGAACACGCATGTTTTCTATTGATTTACAACGTTACGAGTTCCGCAGTCACAAGTGCAATCGAAAAATACGTTTGTATAGAAGCACCAGAAAGAACTAATGATAATAGTTCTGCAGTAAGATTGGGTTGTAACTGTGCTACTGTTCAGGCATGAGCTTAAGTCAAAACCACGACACAGGACTTCTTATAAATTATGTTTATTCACAAAATGACATGGTTTTAGGAAGGGATGAATTGTTTATCATTTGCAGCTTGTAATGTGAACTTAAAATATTTAGTGTTCTTGGACAGCAACATTTTAACATCTAAATCACCCACCTTTATAACCAATATGAATGTTCAGTAAAAAAATAAGATTCTCTTTCACTTATCATATACATCCTTACAAAACACGACAGAATTTTTCAGAAATTCTATCGTCAAAACAGACATTGGAACCCTTTTTGTTGAAACGGCATACCTAACAAAATTCACCCAGTGTAACATTAGGCCTTTTCCCCTTGAAACAGCGAGACAAACTTCCAGCAAACGAACATCCAGTGCGATGCCGGATGACGTCACAGGATACCGTTTTACCGCGTTCAAAAACGGTAGCGTTTGCAAAACAACGAACCACGGCTAGTTTCCACAATTACAATCCCCATCCGTTACTCTGAGGCGGAAGGAAGGCCACAGTAGTCCCTACAGCATTTTCTCATGATAAGCCAAAAACAAAAGCTCTTTGGCGGGCAGATGTTTTGTACGCAATATGCCCAACCACACACAGATTACAATGTGTAATTGCTCCAGTGCTGTTCAAATGAGCTGGCATGACAAAACGAATGGATTTTTACCCCGATATAAAACATTCTGAACGTACAGGCCCAAGTTGACGGGAATTTATTACACACACGCTTCGTATTTGTCCATTTCATAGACTGGTTTTAAATGACATGCTTCATTTAAAGGCCATTTTGCAGAGACAGATTTCCCTCCATCCCCCTTGAGAGGCATATGTTTTTTGTATTGTACTTTCAAGTATTTAAGATAACTACAACATTAAAAACATTTTGATGTAAATGTCAAACACAGTACACATAATGTCAAAATGACTCGTGTGGAGTCATTCCATGAGCATGCCAGCTAACAAGGGCCTTTCATTGGCTCATTTATGATTCATGATTTGGCCTTAAATTATCATTCTAGAATACACTCTAACTCTTTAGAAGTGTACTTGGTTTACAGTGTGACGACACAGAGAGTGTAGACTCTGGTAAGAGTACACAAATTAGTGTCATCATGCAGGGTGGTTTGCGTTGATTTTCAGCAGTGTTTTCACGGGGATCTGATAGGAGATCCTCCCCACGTCTTGCGTGATGGACACTCAGCAGTGATGTCAGGGAGGATCTCATCCAAGTCTCACTAGACAGAAACAAGAGCCTCGGGTACAGATGGCGGGGGAACACCGGGTGCCTCCAAGTGCCGACTGCCCCTCTTCTGCTCTGAGCCGGCAGGGGGCGGGCCAGCCCTGTGCTCCACCTCTGTACCTTGCTGTTCCCCTTCCACCCAGTCACCGCCCCCGGCTGCGTTCGGTCCTGCCCCTGGCCCTCCCTCCAGGGCCCGGCGGGCCGCTTCCTCCCGCTCCGCCTCCCTCCGCTCCGCTTCCTCCTGCTCCCTCAGCATGCGCTCCACCTGGATCTCCAGCTCCAGGCCCTCCTCGTCAGCCTGCAGCTCCAGCCGCCGCATCAGCTCCTCCAGCTTGCGCGCCTTGCGCCGCTCATTCTCCTGGATGATGGCACAAAGGTGCTCCGTCAGCTGCTCCTTCACCTCCGTCTTGCGGTGCAGGTCCAGCTTCGCAGTCACGTATTCCGCCTCCGCCTTGTCATACCGCTTCCTAGGGAGCAGGAAACACACTCACTGAGAGCAGCCCCTCGCAACCGTGACCCGAATTCACCCCGCAGTGCCTTCCTAACTTTGAACCATTTGTACCTTGAAAGCAGAGATATTTGTCATTTTCAGAAAAGACTTCTTTTGAAGCATTTGCACCTATGGCAAATTATGGCCATTTGATTTTCATTCAAATAGTCATCTTTTTCTCCACCCAAGCAGCACACTTTTTGTTTACTGTGCACCCTAGAAATGCTCCCTAACAATCTTCTCATTCTATTCCTTAAAAGCTGGTTCTTCTTTTCTGGTTGCAAGTGCAATTACAGTTCATCCTATTGCTATGACAAATGAAAAGACTGTGCAAGAAACAAACAACGAAATGAAAACTTCTATTTTCAGTTTAAAACTATGTTTTTTTTATTTTTATTTACGAAGATGGAGACTAAGGTATTTAAAACTATGACTATTTATTATCCCATTAAGTCCTACAGAAAAGGTGCTGATGACTGATGTTGTGCCCACCGGTACAAAATTGGTGCTGCATTTATATTCGAGGCAAGAGAGGATATGGACATAATCACTGTAGCAACATACTTGGAAATTCCTGCAGGTGGCAGTGCTATTTCCAAATGAGACTGTGGACTGTGGACAGAGGATCTTTGAGGGCAGCTTGGGATTTCAAAACACTTTACTGTAGAAATAAATCACAGCAACCCACAATGCACTGCTTTCAGCTCACTGTTTGGTAAAAGGAGTGCCACACGTCGGCCTTTAAAAGTCACACCTGTAAATGCTCGGCAGCTGACACCCTTTATTTTGGCTTCGTCCTCTTGCAGAGCAGCCCCGGGTTTTAGGCTTTCTTCTGAAATTGGGGGGGTACTGGAGACGCAGAGGAAGTAGAAGTAGTACCCCATGCCCGTGCCAGCACTCACCTCGCCATGGAGTAATCCCAGCTGGCCTGCTCGATTCGGCCCCTTAGGATTCCGATATCATTGGACACCATGTCGTCCAGGGCCTGCAGCTCCTTCTGGATCCTCTTCAGCTTCACTGCTTCAGCTTGTGTTCGCTTGGACCTGGATCCACAAGGGAGAGAGAGTCAGCATTGCCCTCAAAAAGCTGCTATCGCTCATAGAATATCAAGATCAGAACAGAGGTTGCCTTTGCTGTGGTACCCAAGGTGCTTAACTAAGACTCTGTGATTATCCAGCTGTATAAATAGGTAACATGTAAGAACTGTAAGCTATGTTTGTCACTCTGGATCACAGTATCGGTTACACAAACACAATGAAAGCCCACAGCTTTAACAGACCCACAGCTAAGAGTACCTGGTCCAAATCACCTGTGGTGATGTCTGACAAGGACAAAAACAAAGCATTATGGGAATACGTATCTCCTCTTGAGATGCTTTTTATAAATCATCATCTGTTCATGACAGGAATGCATATTTTTGAGCTGTTCTGCTAGTCTGCTGTGGGTGCTCAAATTATGGGCTCCCTGTCTGCCCATATTACACTCTGTTCTTGTGAATTATGAATGTGATTGAAATTAACATAAAAGGTTGAGAAAAAATTTCATTTTCTCTCATTGTTGTTATATGGATTTAAGAAAGATGTATGTAGTGCATAGATGGAATAGGGTCCAAAATGTAAGTTTAAATATCACAACTATCACAAACGTATTTATTATAATTTCTCTCTGCAAAGTAATTGAGGTAAGGACGTAGGGACTGTAATGATCTTACTTTTCAGCTAGCGTCTTTGCTAGTAAAGCTTTCTTGCGTTTATTCTTCTCTTCTATCATTCGCTGCTCTTGTTGAAGCAGCTCCAGCCGTGTCTTCTCTCTCCTGCGATGTGATCACATGGTCAGAGTGAACGATTAAGTCCAACACTTCAATGCAGCGTCGCTTGTCAACAAAAAACGATTTATTCTTAATCAAGCCTCATCTGTAACGCCCAACATTGCGCACATCATTCACATCACAATTTCCAAACCACAACCAATTTCTGATTGCATTCCGATCTAGATGTCAAGTAGAATGCTCTGACAGAAAACTGCACCGTATTCATCTGACAATTCACCCTCAATTCACAAAGACTTACTAACAGTTCGACCTCCTGCTTTTCCAGCTCCTTGACCATCGGGGCTGTCTCCGTGTTTGGCACTGGCTGCGAGTTCGCGGTTGGCTGTTCATCCGGCGTGCTTCTTTGAGGACCCTCTTTTGTCTCCGCTGGTCTCGGTGGAACCTGGCTGGACGCCTGGTTGGACCGCTGCACTTCGGGCTTGGTGAGTCGCTGCTCCGGCGGAAGAGGGCCAGACCCTTGCTGCTGAGCGGCGGTATGCATGGCTCGCTCCCTCTGCAGCTGCTGGCGGCTCCGGTTGGTAGAAGCGGGTCTTCGGCCACGGCCCGAGACAACAGGCTCAGCCTGATCTGCAGAGACAATAGACCCTCAGTGACCATTTCAGTACTGTCTTCACCCTTGCAACACGACTTGCTGGTAAATTAGAAATAGTAACGATGCAACTTTTAGTGTAAGCCGGATCGGGTGAGCTGACACTTCCCAATTCATATAACTGACTAGCCACCTTGCTAGCCAAGATCCCCAAGGGTCTAGACGCCACCTACATTGATCATTGGTGTTGTCTCCAGATCAGAGTGAAACGTTTTCATGATCTGTAATTTGCGTTAAAAGATTTGTGCTGACTTTTAATAAGAAATCCAAGCAGGTTAGCTAGCTATGGCGTAGAGTAGCCTTACCCTTCTGTTTCAGCCTCCGTAGCTCTTCGTCCGAAAAGCCTGCCCAACCTGCCATTGTACTGCCGCCTTAAAACAATCTAACTAATCCAGGAAACAGTCTTTAAAATGTATCCACAACTAAAGAAATAAACATAGCTAGCCAGCTAGCTATATATTTCACTTCAACTTCCGTGATTACAAGCGGCCATGTCTGATCTGTTGCCACGTACAGGACCTAAAGCAGGACCTTTTCCAAGGCTGTCCTCTACATTGCCTATCATCGTGTTAGATAAAATCAGTGACTCTCAGCCTTTTGGCTCCTATACTCCTTATATAATCTTGTTAAATCTCAAATTCCCCCTGATCAGAACCGAGAAATGAGAGGAACTATAGGAAATATTCAAATTATTTATAGTATTCAATTGTTTTCATAAACTTTTCTTCTTCTGTCACCATACAAATTTCTGTTTTCTGATCGTTTTCTGCTAGTTGACTCATATATGATTGTTTACTGTGCCTTTTATCATAATTTTGAATGATTTAACAGTTTAGTGACCACCCTGTGTCATTATCACACACCCCAGGTACCTCATGCCGAGAAACATTGTGATAAGTACACAATGTGACAGTTGTGCTGTGCTTTAAGCACTGATTCTGTAGTGTAACATAATTGTGATTGGCCCCGGTGCAAATATTTTTTCTTGACCCCCACCCGCCCCAAACACAACCGCACGCTCGTGCACACACACACACACACACACACACACACACACACAACCACACCAGATATTTAAATTAAATAAGATGTGGGTAGAAATAATAACTAATATAATAATAATAATAATAAAACATGCAGTTTTGCAACATTTCGACAAGGACAAATAAAAATACATAAAAATAGTCTATGACTCAAAACCATAAGTGTTATACACAATGTGGGAAGGTGGTATATATAGCTATCACAATTACAAGTAATTTCAGTTATATCATTGAATGGTTACTTTGGAGACTGCGTGAAACGGTCAATGCATGAGAATGCCCACCTACAACAGTAAAGCAGCAAAAAAAATCCTACATGAGCCCCTGACAGCTTCTGGGCCCCAGTGCGCTGCACCCGTTGCACCGTTGATATTTATGCCAGTGCACTGATTTTTTTCATACTTCACATTGTAGGCTACGACAAAAAAATTTTTGCTGTGAGACGACTGTATCACTTCAACCTGCTTAAGCTCACCAAGCAAATAACATACGTGCTTATTACTGCTTTTGCCTCTTGGTGGACTTTTCCGTCAGTAGGCAGTAGGAGAGAAGTTTTGGAAGGTCAATCGTGCAGATTGTGCGCTTGTGTATTGATCTTATCTAAAATGAAATATTTAGGCCATTGGACATTGGACAATTTTCATCAACAATACATATTTCGACCACTAAAATTTGGCAAAACTTAAATGTTCTCCTCCAGTTTTTTTTAAAACTGGTTATAGTGTTCATGGACTGCCTGTCTCAGTACACCTGGAAACATATTTCATTGCTGTGAAGTGTATTTGTTCCAGAGTGTAAAAAAAACAGTTTGAAGTTGTTAGTCAAGAACTTTAAAGCTCTTATCCATTAGAGCTTTTTGCTGTTTAAGAGGCGGACACAGTATGTGACAATCTTTTTTCATTTTAATCTTAATTTAATTTTTATCAAAAATAATTTATGTTATTAACATTTTCAACCTAGAAGACCAGTTACACCCATGCAAACCATAGCTACCATACAGATTTCACAGGAATAATTCAAAATATTACATTAACAACACCAGCATTCTTGCTATGCTATGCTAAGAAAATGTAATATGTATGAGTTTATTTTTGCAGGTTAATCAGTGGAAATGTGGACATGTTTAATTGGGGCTGAATCTCTCTGTCTACTGCACTCTCTCTGACATCACCACTTGACACTAGCCATGTAGCTTACTATTAATTCAGTATAATCATGACTGCAACATGGCTTCCAGTGACACCATTGGGAATATACAATCAGCTTTTCCTGTAGCCATTAGGTTTCCCTAGACTGGTCAGTGCTTACTTCCATCATCAGCACTGATATGCCTTCGTGGCAAGTACCATTTAATTGGCCACCCCGTTCCTGGACACATTCACACATTCCATCAGACCCAGTGGACATTACGATGTTTGAAACAGGGCTTATTCTTATATTAACTTTTGACCGTCCTGACAACTGGGGTAAGGCACTGACTGCACATGGGGTGAAGTGGGAGTTGGGGGGGGGGTGCAGCTGATGACTGCAGCTAAGAGAAGAAAGCATGAGAAGATAAACAAAATTTGGCCACAATGATTGATATCAGCTCTGCGGGAGCAGGAGTGAATGAGTCATTTAGAGTATCAGAATTGTTAGGTGATTGGCCAGAAAACTGCACCATGACCTTCAGGTTATTTTCTCAAATGTGCATGGAATGCAACTGGTAATGCGTGGGGTTCCCTTGCTGGACATGGACAGCGAGAAATGAGTTGCGCAATTTAAATGTTTTCATCTCCGTGGACAGCTGCAGCAAGTTTGTGGATCGCTCCATCTGAAGACTAATTTTCTATAATTTGTCACTCATTCCTCATTTAAAATAAAATTGGTTGACTCTTTAAAAGGGGGTAATCTGTGACCCATTTGCCGTTTAACAGTTTTCATAATGAAAAGCACATAACACACTGCGGGTAGGCCTATGCATTTACTGCCTTTCAGCACTGATTAGACACGCAGTCAGTTAGAATTGTCCTGATTTACAACATAAACATAAATTGCTTAATGTATACATTGGCCGGTTCAATAGTGAACAGATGGATTTTAGCCAAGTTAACATTGTACTCTATTTCCTGAGCATATCCTTTTGTAACACAAATGAATGGATAAAGGAGACTCAAAACCTGTTTAAGCCTTCTGCAATGCTGATCTGTCCATAACTGCAACTGCAATGTATCCATACCCTTGGCACATAAAATTCTGATAAGTTCCACTGTCAAAATTTTAGTTTAAGCTTTAATAAAGAGGGAGCTGAGGATTCAATGGCTTTGGCTTGCTGCCTTCCCCACTCAAGTGGGGATTATACAGCTGACAAACTTTATTTCCATAAGTGTAAAACGTCACCACAGGTGTGCAAGTATATTGGAGTGGAGCTGCCAGTCTGGGCCGCAGTTTTCAGTTAGTCCATATAAGACCTATCAAATTCATGGCAGCATGTTCAACATTTTTTTTCCTTCTTCAACTGCAGTCTGCTCCTTTGATGCATGCACCCCTGTTTTTAATCCAATGCTTAAATAAAAGCATGACCCACTTCTATGGAAAATTCCTGACGCTGATAAACAAATTTCAGGAAGTAGACTTACGTAATTATTATCATAGGTTTTGGATGTGCAGATATTACCAACAAAAATGGTATGCAAATATGAAAAAGTAATATTACCTTATTGCCTTATAACTGTCAAAGTTTTGGACAAAATCCACAGAAGGAGAATTGGATATCTTACGTACAGTAGTGTCTCATTATTACCACCCTTGGCTGTATGTGAGTGTTTAGGAGGACTGTGTTCATCTCGGCTCAGCGCTCCGAGGTTATCTCGATGAGACGAGCCTGTTACACAAATGACCATTCCAAAGTAAGGTTGCATAAATGGAGAAAACTATAAAAAATATCTCCTCCTCCCCTAAGTCCCCGCTTTTTCCAACTTCCTCTGAGACAAATACTCCTCAGGCCGTCTGTTCATCCTGGTTTCAAATACAAGTGGCTTGATGTGATTTGTATGTTTTAATCAGATTGCCTTAAGCTCGTGGGGGTCTGAGCAGGAAATGCTAGAACAGAAGAGGTGAGGTTAGCGCCCCAGACTGTAGGCCTGGGAGGGTATCGTGGTGCCCCAGTGCCTGTGATCCAACCGAATCAACCCCCCTGAAACCCCAGGCCTGTCACATGGGGGTACCCATTAACCATTTCAGAATATTTATGGAAATCAGAGAAAAAGGAAAATTCTTTAAAGACTAAAAGTTTTTTTTGTTCCTCTGAGCAAAACAGCATTGGCATATCAGGGACTGTAATGGAAAAGACCTGGCCTCAGATTTGGGGCAGAAGACTAAAGACTCAGGAGCTGTGAGCTGTCCACTGAGTACAGTACAATGGTTAGCAAATCTCGGCATTGCAGGAGCATATGAGAGATGAGACCGAGACTACTGGTATCAAATGGAGAATGTTGTGATCATGTCAAAATTCTAGTCAAGCTGGCAAAGATTCTTTGGAAAGGAGACATCACACAATGTGTAACTTAATTCGCTTTCTCAGTCCTTTCGGTCTTCACATCAAGAAGTGCTTTTGAGAGGGTATAAGAGGGATTTTATGACAATAATATTTTAATGTGTGTTTAATAGTGATAAAAGTGTTTAATACTACTTTTTATGTGCCTTGCAGATGCCCATTTGCAGGATAAATTACATAACCCTCTTTAAAAAACAAATCTATTTACATGGATATTTATTGAAGCAGTACAGTTTATGTAGACTAATCAAGGGTACCACAGCTATGCACAGCTATGAATTCAAACTGGCAGTCTTCTTGTTGCAAGTCCAGACTCTGCCACTCAATGTAATAAAGACTGAGTTCTCTCACAGTCTAAATTACAAACAGTCCAGGAAGTTCACAAACTCTGACTGCGTCTTTTCAAAGTTAGTGTTGATTGCTGAACATAAATATCAGTTGCGATTTTTGATCAAATACATTGACTACTCTGTCCATGATTGATACTGACTGTTATAGTACACTGAACAAGCCGTGATGTAGCAGACATTTCCAGGCAATCATTATTTCAGCATTTGGCTTTCATTGGCATGACTTCTGGACTAATTTTTCTTCATACATTTCATCTAAACCATGAAAGACTTTGTTTTCACTCCAGAATTTTTCTTTCACTTCTGAGGCCTTAAGGCATATTTATAAACTCTGAGTGTGTGTGTGTGTGTGCGTGTGTGTTGGGGGGGGGGGGGGGGGGGGGTGAACAAAGCATTGAATGCTTTTTAAAGTTAGCCCTTGGAAAACAGCAGAGGTTTGAATTGGATCGCACTCCGGTGTTTTTCGGTGCAAGCTGTCCAGTGTGCCAACAGAAACATTGCTTGCTGTTTCTCTTCCAAACACTAATGCATGCAAAGTTCCCAAAAAGCATTAATAGCAAATATCACCTATTGACTCACTCAAGCTGGCAAGCCCCGTCTGGCAGATCTGATGTGATGTGTGTGCCACAGGCACTGGAGGGGCCGTTGCCGTAACAGCATAACTGGACCAGACAGGAAACAGGAAATAGGGCCTTCATAACATTCTCCATCAGACTGTGTACCCATGAGTTCTGCAGCTGAACAGATTCTTCCTGCTGCCCTGAAAACCTTTCTTCTCAGACATGCACTGACAAAAATGGAGGAAAAGCCTAAATATACATGTGGAATTCATTAGATCTTCTTGTCGTCGCTTCATATCTTTTTTAGCACGTTCAAAATTTCCCCTCTGTTTACAAGCACAGATCAAAAACATTTCTTGAATGCTTTTAAAATGGTTCTGGATCACCACAATAGCACCTTGTGGTGTTGCAGCTGGAGCAACGGATTCTGCGTGTGAGGGTCAAGGGTGTGAGTCCCTTGTGTGATGCTGTTGCACACTTCAGAAAAGTCGTTCTGGTAACCATCCGGCTATTTACACAGGTTATGGTATGCATGCTTCAAAAGCACCAGCATTACAAGCCAACATGCGTTAGTGCATCAGCAAAACAGATGCTCAGTAATGTAATACTCTCTCTCATGACATTATATCACAAGTTAAAGCAGTGAGAAGCAGTGTGGTGTAGTAGTAAGGAGGAGGACTTGTAACACAAAGTTTGCTTTGTGATATCAATCCCCAGGTGGGGCAGTTCTGTTATACGTTTGAGCATGGTACTTAACCTGAACTACCTCAGTAACTACCCGGCTGTACACACGATTAACATTTTAGGAAGTTGCAAACTCAGGATAAGAGTGTCTTCTAAACAAAATGGAATGTATTTTGGAAAACCCCGGTGTGCTACATCATTACCAATAAGCAATGACTCCTCTTCACTAAATATGTTCCTTGCAGATGGAGGTCATGCATTAAATTGTTTTATTTCTTTAAATACAATTGTACCCTTAACAAAACAACAGGCCAAGTCAATAACATTCCCTCAAAATGTGAAAATAACTTTTAAATCTTCTGTGTAACATTGATAGATGATAGTTGTAAATGTTTTTGTTGATATCTAGAGTAGGCTGGGACTACATGTAAAAAATGAAATGAAAAATCCTAAAAGTATACATATCTGAGAATACCAAATACTTTCCAGTTGATTAAGTAAAAATCATTATCATGTCACAGACAGAAAACAATTAACAGGCCAAATATTATAAAGAGAACATATGCACCTGTGTGACTTTTTAGATGTCCCAACAAGGACAAAGAAGAAATTAACCATTAGTGGACAATTGTGCCATTAATACCAAAGCTGGATTTGAGCTCATACCTGTAGCATTTCAAATGATTTCTATGAAAATAAAACAGTTTTGTGGATTAATGTGGAGAAATAACTATGATAGGAAAAAACACACCGCAGTCAAGTCAAGGCCAAAAATAGCATGCGGAGTGTTCCTAGTGCAGCTGCACAGTGTAGCTATCACTGACAGTTAAGTCTCAATGTTAGCTAGCTGTATCAGTCTCTGCTGTCCAGATTGAGTGAGTAGAATATAGCTGAAGTGAAACTTTAGTTGTGTTTCACTGTGCTTCAGCTGTGATTCACTGTGTTCCAATTGTATTTCACTGTGCTTCAACTGTATTTTGAACTGTGTTTCAGTTATGTGTTTGCTCCACTCCTTTGATTCATGGACAGGAAAAAGCTAGAGAAGCACTTCCTCTGAGGAAAGGTTAAAGGTTGGCAGAGGGATGGAGCCAGTTGGGTTGGATGTAGCCAGTATGTGCTGGCTGTTGTGCATTTGGGGTTATATCAAAAGGACGCCAAATCATCCAATGTTCTGCAGTTACTGACTGAAAGATAAATGATGTAACATAATACACACACACACACATAAATATATAAATACTATGTACTAATGAGCCATTAGCAAAAACATTATGACCACTCACAGGTGAACCGAATAATGTTGATCATCTCGAAACAAGGGCACATGTCAAGGTCTGGGTAGATTAGATGGTAAGCGAACAATCAGTTCTCGTAGTCAACGTGTTGGATGCAGGAGAAATAGGCAGGAGTAAAGACCTGAGCGACTTTGACAAGGGTCAAATTGTTATGGCCAGACGACTGGGTCAGAGCATCTCTTCAGAGCAGGGCTTGTGGGGTGCTCCCGGTCAGCAGTGGTGAGTACCTACCGTCAGTGGTCCAAGGAGGGACAAACCACAAACTGGCGACAACATGTTGGGCGCCCAAGGCTCATTGATGTATGAGGGCAACAAAGGCTATCCTGTCTGGTCCGAACTGACAGGTCTACTGTGGCACAGAAGTCACAGAAAATTTTAGTGATGGTTACAGGAGGAATGTGTCACAACACACAGTGCATCGCACCCTGCTGAATATGGGGCTGCGTAGCCGCAGACCGGTCAGAGTGCCCTTGATGACCCCTGTCCACCGTCAAAAGCACCTACAATGGGCATTCGAGCGTCGGAACTGGACTCTGGAGCAGTTGAAGAAGGTCGTCTAGTTTGATGAGTCCCGTTTTCTTTCAGATCGCATGGATGGCCATGTACATGTGCGCCGTTTACCTGGAGAACTGATGACACCAGGATGCACTGTGGGAAGACGACAAGCCGGTGGAGGGAGTGTAATGCGTTGGGTGGGTTCAGCCATTCATGTGGACGTCAATTTGACACGTTCCACCTACCTAAACATCGTTGCAGATCAGGTACACCCCTTCATGAAGATAGAATTCCCTGATGATCCCTGATTCCTCTTTCAGCAGGATAATGCACCCTGCCACACTGCACACATTGTTCGGCAACTGTTTGAGGAACATGATGAAGTGTTCAAGATGTTGCCCTGGCCTCCAGATTCTCCAGATCTCAATCTGATTGAGCATCTGTGGGATGTGCTAGACCAACAAATCCGATCCACGGCGGCTCCACCTCGCAACTTACGGGACTTGAAGGATCTGCTCCTAATGTTTTGGTGTTAGATACCACAGGACACCTTCAGGGCTCAGTGGGTTGGCGCTGTTTTGGTGGCACATGGAGGACCAAGAGTATATTAGGCAAGTGGTCATAATGTTTTGGCTCATCAGTGTGTGTGTGTGTGTGTGTGTGTGTCATCAGTGTGTATATCATCACCAATCATCAGTAACTCCTATGGTATGGGCATGTCTCCTCAGTACATTGGTGGCATAATGGTGGCTTATATTATAGCTAGAGGGCACAAGAGGCCATGGTGTATTGTGAATAGCTTTGCCAGGCATGACACACAACCTTGAGTGCCTTATTTCACATTCAGAGCAATACAAAGATGTTGTTGGATGGGTAGTTGACAAGTTATGGTTTTATGCTAGCAAGATTAGAGCATACATTTCATGTGTTTCAATGGTGTAGCTAAATTGGTTGTAGATATTGCTTGCGATAGTCTTCTATTTGTTTGTGAGGCAACCTGGAGGGATGAGTGCTAAGTGATGACAGCTAGCAACCATCATAATCATCATCATCATATTTATAGTTTGCCCAGATGAATTTTTTGAGTCTTTGATATAAATCTGTTTTGTGATGTTGCCGTTGAAGTCAAATAATCAAAACAAGCCAAGAACACAATGAATACCACATCGTGGGCCAACTGCAATGACCACAGTATGGTTTAAACGTCAGATTTAGACCACTGGACCACTAAGCTCTATTGAAACTGACATGGCTTATTCCTAATATTCTGATAGATCTCAATGGTGAAGTGGTCTAAGGCTGAGGTATAAACAATTATACAGTCCTCGAGATGGCTCCCCTTCACACTCCATTCCCTTCACACCTGGGACAGGTGGGACAGATCCCAATCCGGTTCTTGATGTTTTTAGTTTGCTGTTAAATGATACTCTCAGTAGACTGGCCACAGAGCTAGGAAAATGTTTGAATGTGTGCGTGTGCATGTGTGTGTGTAGTTGTGTGTGCATGTGAGTGCAGGTGTGTAATTGTGTGTACGTGTGTGTGTGTGCATGTGAGTGTATGTATGTGTGTCTGTGTATCTGTACTCACATCTTTGTCAGTGTGTATGTGTATGTTGCTCAGCAGAGGAAGCTGAAAGTCTTCCAGCTGTCACTTTTCGATTTGAGACTTTCATGTTTCCAATTGCCATTAAAAAGCAATATGTTTCAGTTTCCCATGAAATCGCCTTGGGTATTGTACTTGGAGAGGGGAGAAAGCACTGGGGGTCACATCCAATTGCTGTGCACTCTGCTGAGTGGAACCACTGTCAGGTTCCACCCCCTCATGTTTCTCTATTTGTCCAAACTTTAAATGGCCCCCAGCAACAATGCGATCTTATGGGGCACATTACCGGTATAAAACATAATTCATGTGCACAGCTATGCTGGATATATTTTGTGGCTGACTAAGGTTTTTAGGCTTGATAGTTTCACTGAATAATTTAAATGCTTGAATTTTACATACCTTTGGCATATATTTTGACAATATCCTGATTATATGATCATGATTGTCCTCCAAAACCTTGTTTAGGGGTGATGAAAAAAATGAATTCACACATACATTGTAGGACATAGGGGTTTTGAATGACAACATCATCTAAGTTATATAGGTGCCCAAAATGGCCTGAACAATGGGAAGAAACAATTCACACTGAGGTAGTGCAGTTACATTACTGTAACCACTCAGTTACATGTACCAATATCAAATATTCTACTGTGATTTCCAAAGTATGTTTTAAGTAAGTAATTTAAGTTATCACATTTTATTGAGAACTTTAAAAAGGCTGCCTGTATTTCCATACACAACAACAATGTAAGTTATAAAAAAGCAGAAAAACCACTGGGAACAATAGCAATTCCCCATCAATGAGGCCAAGGTTATGGCCAAGCCACTCAGAGTCCTTCACACACACACACACACACACACATATACACACATATATTTATGTACACTTATGTTCATTTTTAGTGTGTGTGTAAATCATCCTTTGTTGCATGGGTGTTGTAGGATATTTTTGGAGAGCATTTCCTTGATTGGTTATGGGATGTCATCCCTTGACACTGTAGACTATCATTGGCTTTGACGGGTTTCTAAATATCCCTGCGTTAGTTGCGCAAGAATATATTTTCCCACCAATTCCTTGCAATCCATGTCTGCCTTCCATTTGCAGCAAAGGACATGCAGTACTGGACACTATACTGGCCTTCATCTGACTTGATTTCCATCAAATGTCTCACATGGGAACCTCTCCATGGTTATGAGAATGTGGTCCAGGAAGAGATGAACCTAAAGATGGACCAATTAACTGACAAAAGTGTTTATAAGAGAATGAGATTAACCTGATGCTGTGGCATTACAAAAGCCATGTAAAATAGTGAAGCATCTTAATCGTCTTTCCTTTCCGCTGATTTATAATGTTTCACTGCATGATCAAATGCAGACATCTGGTTGCAGTCATCTTGTCCATCAATAATAGGGTGTGGCATGGAAATCAAGGTGCAGCAGCATTCTTCCAGTGTTTATCAATGTACAGCCTAAATCACTAGAATTGCAGCAAACTGGATTTTAAACTGAGAGAACAGAAACAGGCAAACCAGGCCTTGGCAGCTGAGGGAGAGTGAAAATACTGAGCTAGGCTTCTCTTGGCAGAAATAGCAAATGCCAGATTTGATGAGGCTATCAAGTGAATTCAATTAAGTCCTGATTGTTCAACAATTTTGCTCTGTTGCCCTTTAATATGGCATGGATAATGAGTCATTGATTTTTAATCTTATTTTAGTTTATAACAAGACCTCCTCAGGGTATCTAAGACCCCGGTTTAGCAGGACTGTTCATGCGGTTTATATGCAGTTACGACTTGCCCCTTTTGTTTGTAATCTCTTCCAGTTTGTTGTTCGGAGTCACGTTCCCAGGCTAATTCTTATCGTAAAACGTCGGTCGCTGGTACATCTGGCTCGAGTTTGGCTTTCGGCTGGCGTTTACAAACGCATTAACGACAACGAGGCAAGCAACTTATTACGGCATGCAGTTAATCTGCCCGGGGTCTGCGGTGGTGCGGTTGTCTTCCTTGGACACCTTGTTCTCATTTGGGATGCTTGTTATCCCGGTCCCACATGCATTAATTAGGACGAGTTGCTCTCTGAAGATGCCTGGACGAGAGAACAAAGGGAGGGAAGCATCAGCCTCAGCAAAAACAATTGAAACAAATTGGATTAACATGGATCAACCCGTTGTGTGTCAACAAGTGAAACAAAAACCCTGCAAACGTGATTAAGGACACAGTGTGCCCTTTGGGAGGAAATGAGATAGAGCAACATGTGGCTGGTGTCTATGGGGAGGCCTTCAGTTCAGTTACAGCCTTCAGGGATTCGTCAGGCTGAACAGTATGCTGGCTCACTGCACCCATATTAAACACACATGCGGGCTATAACTTGGGCTTATAACACAAGAAGTGGGCCATTGTCAGCTGAGAAAACTGTGATGAACGAATAGGGCATCCACCAAAGTGCCACTATGTTTGACTGATCCACACAAAAAGGTTTTTTGAGGGGAAAGGGTGGAATACAAATTTACAGAAAGAATGGTGACTTGATCTGAACTTTAACCAACAAAGAACACCCTACTTTTGAAAATAAGAAGAAAGTTGGGAAAAGCACCAGAAGGGAAAACAAATTGATTTCCTTTGACAATGGAGCATATGAAATGACAATTCATAACATCATTTTAACAGTGACTGAATGTAATGAAAAAAACTCTACATTTCCAAAATGCTGTCAGTAAGACTGTCTGTCAACTGTTATTTAATATAGAGTGCAGTTCACCAGAAATGCTTTCCTTTGAAGTGCATTCTGGGGTGAAAAAGAGCTCTGTTTTGTGTTCAGACTGTACTAGACTTTGGTTCCCCTAGAAACAGGATTCAGTTTTCACTTCTTGTTCACATCAGCATCATTTTATATTACACTGCATAGCAGAGGATTTCAGGTCCTTTTGGATTCAGACTGGAAAGAAACCTGAGGTCACATGGTCAAGCGCTGCACTCTGAACAGCAGGACGAGATGGCTGCTGGTTTTGATTTATGAGTTTCTGTATGATTTTGTCAGCTGTTGCTTGATAAAAATGTCATCCCATATATTCAAAGGTGTGTGTCTATCCTTCTGTTCAACCTATGGCTGTGTCAAAAACCACTGTCTTAACCTCTTGCCTGCTTGGTCTTAGCTCAATGCTATGTCCAAAAGTTTAGTTTGCGATAGCAAAGGGACAGCTGGATGTCATGCACTCTTCCAGTACAGACACCATTACCGATGAAAGGAAATACCCAGAACTGCAATATTTGCATCAGCAACAAACCAGACAGAAAGATTTGTTGATGAGAAAAATTATGATGTTCTTCAGCCTGTTCTGGTTGGTTTTACTCTGTGTCAGAATAGGACAGTCTGATTTGCGAGGGACGAAGCCCTACAGACTTGTTATTTCATATGAAGGCTGTCTCACGAGCGCTCTTTTTAAGGCTGTGGAGTTCCAGTTTTCACATCTCAAAATGCAGCACTTAGCTAGCTGGCTAATTTATATTCAGCAGAGAGCCTAACTCAGATCATATTCTAGAGAAAAACAGAACATACATAGCCAGGCAAGCATTATGGATTTGTAACTCTCTCCTCAAAGTGAACCCCATTCGTGTCCATTCCTTTTTGACCTCCTGCCCACTCAATCACCCTTTAAATGATGACAGGGAAAAGCCGTGTAAAATGAGTTTTTGATCAAGGGAGTGGTTTACCACAAGCTCTCTAGAACTAATATATAGGAATGGCCTTCACCTCACCAAAAAATTAACAACTAAAAATGGGGAAATGCTCAGTTACAGCTATTTATCAGTGTTTTTATTTAGGTATAAACAAAGTAAATCTTGATGAATGCAACCATCATAATTTGTGGGATTCTCAGTGTTAATTACCATACTTCGCCATAGCAGATCTCTGTTCAAATTCATTTCATACTGTATGAGAGGGACATATGTAAAGGAAGCCAGCGAATGGGTAACATCTCTCCCCTGTCTAATTAACGGTTAAATACAGGCTGCTTAAGTTAGTTGAGTTGGTGCCTTGGTTTTGTCAAAATTGATTCCTGGTGGAGACGACCCTGATTACATATTGACAGTTATGTGCATCCTGTATCTGGCGACGAACACGTGGTACTTCTGTTTCCACTCTGAGCAGCATGCGCATACCGTCTCAGTCGGCTTTACAACTTTTCTCGGCACCGGGAGGCTATCAGCTTTGGTCAGCAGAAGAAGGAGCTACAGTCCAGGGAGTTGTTCTGCATTGTGGTGCCTCAGTGAATTACTGCAAAAGGAAAGCAACAGCTCAAGGCCGTCGAGTTATTCAATGATAGCTTAATTTCATTACGGCGGTTTGTGAGAGCAGATGATTTGCCTGGACAATATCAGCCAAACTCCTATCTCTCACATCAGTGCCGCAGCGCGCGCGCACGCCCAGCGATTTAATTCAAACCAGGTTGAGGTACTCCGCTAAAACCAAAAATCTGCTGTGTTCAAGCTTATGTTTGAATCAACGTCAAGTAAACGCATGTAAAAAGGCTTAATTGACGACCTCAAAACCCCAGCTGGTCACGTGATGACCCGGCACTAAAGTTGTGAATTTGAGGTTACCCTTTTGAGGTATTTGCTTAGCCTAAAACCTGTTAGATTTATAAACGTAACTTAATTTCACTAACGTGGACTTATAAAACACACGTTTAGAGGACTGCATACTTTTCAAGAGAAAGAGCTGTTCTGGGATAAAAACCGGTCTTCAAGATTGATAAGTAGCTTTGATAACCAAATGTTGAAAGTAAAGGTCGCTTCTCTGTTCTTCTCTGATCATTTTTGCTCAAACTTTACACGTAAATCATACATTTAAAAGCACAAGACCATCTCCCACCATTTTTATCACGTTTATATCCCTGGCAATGCCTAGTTATGCGTATCATGTCTTAGAACGATCTTACAAGTATCATCCCTCATCAAAGCTTTCAAGTCGGGGCTTCTAATTAACAGTGTTGTTGCTAGGAGGGGTATCTGTCCAATGGTATGTATAGTGATAGTGATCGTGGTGTCAAGAGGTTTACCTGTGACTTTGCCCAAGATCGGGACTCTTACGACCCCCAATCCATCTCATCCTAAAACTATTTCTAGAAACTCATTAATGAACATCTGTTACTGATTACTTCGCATTCAGCCACGTCGTGGCTTTCCCATTCTCTCTCCTCTTTCCATGCGCTGAAAATAGTTTATATGATTTTTTTGTGTACTAACTCCAAAAGGAACTGGCTCGAGCTTCAAGAACTGTTATTAAGTGTGATATCTTCCCCCTGAAATTTAAAAGACTTGTCGCCGTTGCTGAGCGCCCTATACGCACCCGTCCGCCATTTACCAGGGATTATCTGGAATACAGTTAGATGTTTACGACGTGCCTTTGAGAAAGGAAAGCCGCGGTTTGTGCCTTTATGGTGGAAAATGTAATACTGGTGGATACCTAATTGCAGCAAATGCGTGTGAACATCAGTAGTATTCGGGGCGTGTCTCGTGAAATGGACACGCCAACGTTCTGTTGCTCAGTTTTTATGTTCCGTTTTGTTTGACAATACGCTCATCGGAATGCTGCCCCGGCTGTAAAAAAAAAAAGGAGTATGGATCGGGCAAATTAAAGGCTGTGTTTATGGAAGAACCCCTTTCATTCTGCAAGATCTGATATACAGCAGCCCGATTTAATAACGTTTAATTTGGTAGGAAATTATTTGGACCGAACAGCACAAATAGCCGCTTCACTATATGATTTCAGAGGGTGGTCCAGGGAAGTAATTTCACCGAATGGTATTTTTAGCCCGAAGTATGCTTGCATGAAGTATACTTTAATATCCACACATTTCAAAAAAGAATGTAGCCCCCTTACCACATAAAACTTTAAGCGGTTAGATAAAATTAGCGGGCATTACTGACACCGCAGACAGGCAGTAATGGAGGGTTCTGATGTGTATTATTTTAATAGCTGTAGACCAGTCTGGGGATTTATGTCACCTTATATCTTACAGCACTGGGTGGTCCGACATCACATCACATTGTGGTTTGGTCCGTTACTTTTTGTTTGTTTCTAGATATTTTCTGATGTCATTTAATTTTCATGTACATCAACAGAGAAAAATGACTCGTCACGATTAGCTCCGAGTCAGAACCTTATATCGCCTGGATTCAGTCATTTCAGCAACATGTGCAGTCAACCATCACAGCATTTGGGATACATTTTTAAACGCCAACTGAGTTCGTGGAGAAAAAATGGTTCGCCTTTTTAACTATTACATGGAACGCAGTAGTACATCCCCTAGCATTTATAGTTTTGATGTGGTACTGCACAAATCTGGTAAATTCAAGGATAGCCTTCGCAATTGTTCATTACAATTTGGGTTGGATATCCTGATGATCCAATGTGATGCGTTTAAATTAGAACAACTCCTAAGTTTTCTGTGTGAGGAACTTGCCAATTTGTCATCAAATATGAAAAAGTTCCAATTTATCAAATGAAAGTATTTACTCATAACCTTGATTAAACAGGAACAAAACATGACACAAGCAAAAATACCCATTAGATCTCTTTTCTGATTATAAATATTTACTGTTATACTTTTATTTCAAAAAATGAAGGTCAATTGATAATAAACAAATAAATAAATAACTGGGCCTTATGGAACTATCCTAAATCATGGGTTAGAGCCATAAAGGGAGCAATGTCAGTAGAAGCTGATTGTCAAATACATGCATGCCCATCAGACCACTGAGCAGGGGAATTCTTGGCCCATGGACACAGAGGCTGCCAATGTTAGGAGAAGGCTATGAGTCCTCCCAGTAGCGCAGATTAGACAACGTTCTGACGACAGTCTGACCCAGAAAAGGACCGGTAGCCTGGGTTCTGTCTAAGGAACAAAGAGCAGCAGCTGTTTATGAGCTGCTCACTTAAGCATTTGCTGACAGTCAAATCTTGCTGAATGGCAGAATCTTGTTTTGTATTTTTTTGCGAAAAGACAGCTCACCCTGATTCTCAATCTGTACTTGCTATTTGCAATCATTTGAAATTAATTCTAAAAGACCGTAGAGAGCTTTACATTATTAAATTCCTAAAGGATACTCCAATGATAACTATGACAGTATAAGGTGAGAAAATTAAGAATCTTGTGGATCTAGAGTGGCCAACACTCACTCTTTTTCACTTCCAAACTTATAGATAGCTTACAGGTTTTAGGATAACTTGAATAAATTTATACACACCCACCAATTTACCCATGTCAAAAATCTAAATTACAATAAAGCTAAGGCTCACTATAGGGACACTGAGGACAGCTGAGGTCCTCAGGGTTTGTAATATATCTTAACACTCTTTCCAAGTGTCTGCTGCAGTCTCAAACTCAATGAACTCAGATGTGAGGAAAAAGGACACTACCTTTTGGCAGTCGTTCAGTTCTGTCTTGTTTTGTTTGGATATGCCTAATTTAAAGGCTAATTAAAAACAAACACCAAGATTAACTTCTCACCGCTGGGGGTGGTGGTCGCAATTGTTACCACCTTTTAAAGAGCTGCATTCTCTCTCCTACACAATGAGAGTGAGGCTTTGCGTGGAAAATGCGGATAAAATTGGAAAGTGAAGATTCCGTCATTCTGGAGCAGGCCGCCGTTGCTGTTGCAGACTGAAGTACCTAACTTTTTGACCACTTGGAGGGCACCCCAGAATCTCTCCTATCCATCCACTGCTGGTCCTCTGGGTCTTTCTATCACCGATAATGGAATGGTACCTGCAACACACTGTTCTTTTTCCCTTAAATGCCCATGTTGGATGGTGAAAGGAAAACCAGATAACACACGTTGACCACACAGCGACCTTACAGGTCGACTAGTTTTTTCATCAGCTTTTATGGGACATACAATGGGGTGTGGGTGCTACCCTGTTACTGGTGTCCATCCTTTGTCCAGCTTCTGTGCGTATACCTCTTCTGTTAGACCTTGCCTCTGTCGGTGGATCAACAAAAATGAGGGCATCAAGTTAACACGGTTTCATCGTGACCTTGGGCTCCTGAGTTGCGTCTTTTTTACGCAAATGAAAACAATAAAATCGAGTTCATTCGCCCATATCAAACACATTCCTTTTTCGGCAGATGCATAATGTTCGGTGAAACACTCATTAAATGCCTCATCGCAGGCCGCAACAGCATTCTCCTGTTTAAACCATTGTGGGACACGGACTAGCTGTTCTGTTTCAGATGATTTGGTTCCCCGCTTTGGTTTGCGGTGGGGAATTTTTCGCTGCCTCCTCCATTGCAACGGTCAAGGTCAAAAGTTGTTGCATACGTCAGTCTCGCGGTGACAAAACCCGACTCACGGTCCCGCAAGCTCTTCGGGGAAGAAAAGGAACCCCAGAAGTCTTGCCACGTGAGAAAATACCAAGAGAAACATTTTAAAGTGAAGTACCACCACAAACACACATCTTATGTTGTTTTTTTTTCCTCTTTGACAGATTGCTTCATATCCCCTGTGATCATCCTGCTGGAGACTTAAATATCTGAAAACGGCTGAGACCATTTCTCAACTTTAACATCTCGGGAGTCTCTTTGCGTTATTGGAACTGTCTGAAAGCACAAATTGCCTCGACCGTGCAGTAACAGGGTTCATTTAGCACCGTGCGCGATATCTCGTCCCGTTTTAGGGATTGTTTTGCAACAATACAAGGAGATAACTCTTTAAATGCACCCTACCCCCACCCAAGTCATACAGAATTGAAACTAATATGTTTCTTAAGCCAATCCTAAACTATTTGAACTGCTTAATATTTTCCACTCGTTTTCCACTGCGTGTCCAGGACATTTGCAGTTGGCGTCAGAATGTGGAGTTGGTCTGAGCCAGGCACTTTGAAGTGTTTGCGAAGTCGCCACATCTGCAGGCAAGATGTGCATACTAGGGGATCAAGTTTTGTCTGTATTACTCATGTCATGTGACAATGAACAACATTTCTTAACTCTTTCTAGGACAGGCGTGCGGTAAGAGGAATGGCTATTCTAAAATTTCTGGTTTCGCAAGGAATTGGAAATCCGCGTGTTTTTGCGCATGAGTAATTACTCACGCAATGTCACGGTCAAAAGGACTCTGTATAAACTGTATTCCGAAAAACTTAATATGGAATATGAACAGTCAAGACCAAGATGCTGACAGGACAACACGATGCATGTTTCAAAAGATTCCCGTCGGCTACGTGTTCAGAGGTTTCTGGCTTAAGGAGAGCCGTTTAAATAAAGGTTCAGCCAGTCGCTTTCCTGTTGGCGTTTCTCCAGCATCCCAAACTTATCTTCTGCATAAGCAATGTGAATTTGTAAGACCTCGTAATCTTCTTGCCGACATAAACCAAACTGTATTCAAAAAAGGGAGCAATAAACGTAAGAATGATGAAGGTTTTGCCATAAAATTCATTAAATACTTCATTATAGTTACCATACTATGGAAACACGTTACTGGGAGGCTTCTGTTGGTATATATTTTAACAGACATATATTCAATCTATTTCACAATGGATATATATAGCCTACTATTTTTCCAATTGAACTTTCCTTTTGAAATTCTAACAGCTAAACCTGAGGGCGGTGAAGAAGAAAGCGCCCCGGCAGTTCAGTGAATAGGCAGCGGCACCCATTAATCCGTCCACAGACGCGGCTGTTGGCACCGCGCATCTGCCACTTTGGACGCCCTCTGAAAAAGCGTCTTTCATTCAATTACGATACGGGCGGGCGTTTTTAGTCGACGGTTCAGCTCGCAAAGCGGGTGCGCCACAACTATTTTCACATTTCGTTAATAACAAAGGGTTATTTGCCAAAATAGTTAGCCTTTCCATAAACTACAGCGCTTTTTCCCCAACTGGACTGCGGTCCAGCCATTTGTAACTATTATTAAAGTCATATTTCACAGCTTTGTTCATAAATCATACCCAGAGGTTTAAATTAGCTGGATTAATGTTTTGCTTTTTTATTGCCACAGTAATGCGTGTTAGAACGTGCTCGGTCCAAGAGAACTGCTTGCAGCCGGGTTCCGCCCATTCACTGTTGCGCTGCTTCCAGTGCCTTTGGGATAAAGAGCTCTGAACTGCTGAAGTAAATGGTTTTTCATTTGGAGCTGTAATGGGCCCTTGGGTATTATGCTATAAGGTTATTGTGGGCTGTGGCCTATCAGTGTGCCAATTTGATTCAATGTATGTGAATTATGGTGTGTAATTATATGTAGGAATTAAGAATCTGTTGCATATATATTTTGTTCTAAAGGGGCCAACTGCAAAGTCTCATCCACTTCTGCCTCAAATCCATATGGCCTCAGAGAAAATAAATGAATAAATATATATCCATCAACTTGTAGCACACAATCACAGTATGAATAAAAATTGAATGGGTACTCATTTGGAGCTACAATGGAACCATGTAATGAGGCCATGTAAATGGGCCTTCACCTGTCTGTGTGCTCATTTAATGCAAGACGTGTCAATTGTGACTTTTATTCTGGTCACAATTTTCTTGTTTCCACAGCACTGATAGGGGTTATATTTAAAAAATGCTTCCGGAGTATTATTTTCATAACATATATCCAAGTACGCTTCTGTGAAGATACCCAGCTTCTTCAGTGTCTTGAATTCATGGAGGTGGGAAGAATACATCAAAATACATCAAAAATCTTCTTCTTCTTCTGAGATGCATAAGAGTGCATTTGACACAGAGCTCCAAAGTGGTTCAGTTAGCCCTACGACTAGAGTTCAAAACCAGCCACTTCATTTACTAACAAATTAGCTTCATTCTGCTGTAGCCAGGTTGACCAGGTTTTCTTGTCTAACTGCTTTAATGAACCCTGTTGATTCTTCAGGCCCTTCAGCTCCATTCTCCAGCCGGCCCCCGATTAACTGTGGTACCCTTGGTTGAATGCAAGTGAATCAGAGCTTTGCAGGCATCTCACTTCAATGCTCCTACACAAGTTCAGAGGTTGCTGTGGTGTGCTGGGCCTAATTTATTGGAAATTCCAAACTAGGTTCCATAAATAGGGATAAGCATTAGAAAAAAAATTCCAAAACACCCCCAACAAACAAACAAACAAATAACAGAAAAAAGGACACAAACACTGCTGTCTGCTTTGAAACTGTCAGATTTAAGAAACAGTGGGCATAATGCAGATTGCCAGTTGCACGTTGCCATATCACGGGAGGCTGTGCATGCAAATATGGCAAATCCTCCTCCCTGCTTTTCTACAGCATTTCCATGACTCCATTTGCACGGAGTGCTGAGAAGACATCGGGATAACGCTCTGCTGCCACGACCCCCTGGGAGTACCCCTAAAGCTCACATCCTGTTTCTCCCCCCTCTCGAACACAATAGCTGCCCTGGGTGAGGACATCTGAGGGCTCTGAAAAAAGCCGCAAGCCCCTCTCTGTGTGGGAATGGCTGCTGCTGAAGGCTGATTATGAGCTTTGCCCTATCAACCCCTGCTCCCCCAGATGCTCTCCTGTGCCTGCAACCAACGCTGAATAAAGACTCTTTTCATGCTGTGTTTGTGCTGGGCTGCCTTAAGAAATGAACACTGCTGGCACTGAAACACACTTATTTGGAGGCTGAGCTCCACAGAGAGAAACCTGTCATGCTCCCCGCCTGGATCAAGAAACAGGAAATACCTGCCATGAAAGCAATTCTTTTTTGAAGCCCATCATCCCCATGCACACACACACTTGGTTTAATAAAATGGTGCACCGCTTTTTCGCCTGGCACCCAAGGTCAGGACGCCACCCTGAGGGTTTTGCTGGCCCCGTCCAGAAACAGGCCAAGCCCCGTGACTCACTTGGAAAAAGAATATTAATAACAAAGGTAACCTGCTCCGGCGGAAAAATGATTCAACTGCTGTAATATGCAAGCATGAGGTCATTTTTTTCGCCTGTAATGACGCTTATTCGTGAAAAAAGGTCATGCAAAAAAAAGGGTTTGAAACCGGAGTGGGCCGTGCTGCCTCCAGAGTGAGGTTGTTTGCTGTCAAAGCAGACTCCATTCAATTAAATTAGGTGTTTGCTTCATATCAAATTAGAGTGACTTAATGCATGCACCAGAATCATGTTATCCCCTGGCCGCCCCACCCCTCCCCCCCAACAAAGATGTCTTGGTTTTTTTTTAGTTTCAATCTGGCAAGTCAGTTACAGTGCAAGTGCATGCTTTACGGTTACTGGCCTCAAACCTGGAGCCGCACTGACTGACTACAGCAACAATGTCTGGGGCCGTCTGATACGCTGTCATCGCCTGTGCCTTTTAACGCCAGATTTAGAAGAAGATCAAAACGTGCAAAGGGAAACAAAGGATTCAGGATTCATACCCCAAAGGTTTGCGGTTTGATCCCCAGCTGGGACCACTGTGGTACCCTTAGGGCAGAGGTGTCCAAACCTCTCCTGGAGGGCCACTTGTCCTGCATGTTTTAGATCTCTCCCTGCTCCAACACAGCTGATTCAAATGATCAGTTTGTTATTCAGTAGCTTCAGGAGATCGTTACGAATTCATCATTTGAATCAGCTGTGTTGGAGCAGGGAGAGATCTAAAACATGCAGGACAAGTGGCCCTCCAGGAGAGGTTTGGACACCCCTGCCTTAGGGCATAGTAAATTTTGTGATTGTACACGTAGCTCTGGATAGGAGTACCTCATACAAAACTATTGTAATGGAATTGCATTCAGAACCTGTCCTCATTGCTTGCCTATTAAGACATGAATGTAGATTGCATATCTCCATCAACACCGCTTGCTACAGCTAACCTCCATAGTAAATGATCTGGAGACCTACATTCTGTAGCACAGCAGACAGGTTACACTGCAGGATCAAACCCTGCACATCATTAACTCAGGCACACCATGTCAAAATTAGATGAAAAAAATTAACCATTTCAAGTGAAAACCTTGATAAGGTTGTTGTGTGGTTAATTTAACTTGTAATTGATGCAACCTTTAGAGACTGTGGTACAGCTGTTATTGTGGATGATTGTAAAGATTCAAACTAACAGGGCACAGAGGTCTGTCAAAGTGGGCATACCTATTCAAACCCGTCCAATGAATTAACCACAGACTGGCCACACCTGACTGTGACCTAAGAACCTATGTTTAAATCTCCAGAAATGACCAGGGAAGAGCTGGAAATGAAGACTGACCCCAAACCCTAACCATAAAGCCTTACAAAGCACTCTACAAAACTCAGCTTGGAACACAAGCAAGGAACACAAACCGGCGAATGCTGACATGATTTGCTATAAGCAATATTCTGTACTTGTACGACTGAGTGTGAATTCAGGTTATAAATTCAAACGCCTGTTCAGTTGTGCTGGAGTGATTGAAATGCACTGAAACTTAAACGCTAACTGTCAAGTCCTAACCTAACTGACAGGGCAATTATAGAACTGGGCTGGCTGTGAATTAAACCCCTGTCACAACTCAGGCAGGGACTCAAGCGCAGACAGCGGAATGGGGTGCACCAAGCGAAGAATAACAAGCCGATACGGGGAATCCAGAAAACGAAGTCAAAAACAGGCAAAGTCGGAAAACCAGAAAGACACGGCAAACAGTACCAAACAGATCCAAAAACACGGTCGAGGGAAACAGGCAAGATCGGGAAAACAGGCTGGCAGGCAGAACAGGAAAAATAGCTTGTAGCGAAACAGATAACTGAGACGAACTAGCAACGAGACAAGAAACAAACGGGGAATATATAGGGCAAGGCAGATGACAAGATGGGATGCAGGTGTGCAGGCAGGCAAGTAGAGACAATCAGGTGGGCGGAGAACGGGGCAGGGCTAGAACACAAGGAAAAACAAAAGCACATGGACAGGGAAAAGAAAACAACCGGCTAAGACGCCGCAGTCATGACAACCCCCCCTTCAGGCACCTGCACCTGCATTGTAGAAATATCACCCCAATACCCTTTGGAGCTTACACATCTCAAAGGTTGCAAAAGGATGCACTCTTCAAAAGACTAAGCCGCTAGCTATTTAGAAACTGGCTGGAATTTTCATTAAACGTTTGGACTCCATCTGCTAATTTGCCTTTTTAAACCATATACTTGTGAAACATTTGAGAGAAACAGTCCTGCTTTTCTTCACGATGCTTCAAACACCCCGCAGAGGGAACTACATAATGCATTTTTATGCAAATCGCTTCGGAGGCAGGACATTGTGCGATGAAGTGGTAACAACTCTAGCCTCCTGTGTGCCATCATATCCAAGAGCAATTCGGCTCAACAGTGTGGTTTTGGAGCGGTTGTTTAAAAGTACTTGGGAACTGACGGGAATTATCTGTTTTTTTGTGGAAATGCTGAGCAGATAGTCAACGGGTTGCCATTTTAATGTATGCCGCAGCAATCTGGCTGACAGTAAAGATCAACTGTAATTCTTAGCCAATCCCTCTGGTTTAGATAAAATTTAGCTCCCTCTAAATACCTTGAAAAATTGTTCTGAATTTGACGGTGATTTCCTCATTTTCATGAAATCCCTCCATTCAACATGTTTGACTTGGAGATCAAGATTCAATTTGATGTCTAACAATTCCTAGCTACTTCGCTGAAAATTTGCACCTCTTACAAATGAAGAGCTTTCCAGCTCATTCCAACATGTGATGAGCTCCTCCAAATCAGTATAACATGACTCATGAATGGGAAGGCCAGTGGTGAGCTGGCCAACTGATTTCAATGGTATTTGTGTGTATATATATATATATATATATATATATATATATATATATATATACACACACACATATATATATATATCTGTAGATATATATATATATATACTCTCGAAAAAAGCCTTGTACTGAACCACAGGTTAGAGCCTGGGTCTCTAAAATGATGTGCATAAGCCACAAACCACAGATTTATATTAAAAAAATTGAATTCACACATTGTTGTAATAATCTACCCATTACACTTGTAAACAAAATCATCATTTGTCAAATGATCAACTGAGATCCAAGTGGCTTGGTAATAAATTCAGTTATGTGGTTCTTATCTCTGTGTAATTACACTGTAATTACATATGTGACTAGTGTGCCACTGCTAATAAGATTAGTACACATTGCTACTTAGCTTGTATGGATACATAAAAAATTGCAACTAGGTTAAGGGTCACACAAACATGACATGATAGAAGTTATATTAATAACAGAGCCGTTAGGGCCTGTGTACTGTGAATTAGCATACTTTGAAAAATAACCACAAGGATTTTCAGTTTGCCTCATGTTCCATTTTAAATAAGTTTGTTCACAAAAACACATGGCTTGTATTTATGAAATATGCTTTTAAAAGTGTCCTACTGAGCTCCCAAAAGGATTTTTTTAGCATCAAACAGATGCTAAAATGTTTGTAATGTTTGTTGCTGCTAATGTTTGTAATGTTTGTTGCAGGTCATGCAACACCCAGTAAATGTCAGTTTGGCTTCCTGTTAATCTGTCCCTCTCTGAATGCATGTCTTTAGGCTCAAAGATGGGAACAGGTACACAAGCAATGGATGGGTCATTTCTCAGGGAGATTGAGCAGATTGCATATGCTTTAACTCTATGTTTTTTCAGTGTAGACAAAAGACTTTCATCCAGCTCATGCAAATGGATGACGTACAGCAATGAAGTTGATGTCTGATACTGATTGCAATAACTGTAATTGTGAAGTTGTTTATTATTAATTGTGTATCACAAAGCTGTCTGTGACTTATCTCCATTACCTTTGTAATTGTCCCTGCCCTGGTGTTAGATCCACAATGCATTTTGACATGCAGTTCATGTGCATGGATTGTTGTAGAAGTAAACGTTATCTACTCACCATGTAAACCCAATGCATGATGTCATACCATTCACATGAACTCAGGGATGTCCTGGGAATGTGTTGCTATGGCATTGGAATTGTATGTCCTTATTTATTATATTGTGTTGCACTTGTGTGTTGGACCAGGTGTGCATTTGTGGTCTCAGCCATGTGTGTTTGACACTGGCTCTCATTCATGTGGATATGACGGTGTTCTTGTTTGTATAACATTTTGTGCCATTTTGCTGGATGCTCTTCGTGCCTGACTTCTGGAATTGCTCTGGAGAACAGATTCTAGTCAATGTCAATAATGTACATGTGATGTTATATGTACTCATCTTAAATGTTGCTTTGGATAAGAGCATCTACTTGATGTGAATAATCTAATGTTATATGTACTCATGTTGTATGTTGCTCTGGAAAAGATCATCTATTTGAAGTCAACAGTATAAATAGAATGTTGAATGTACCCATTATATACCTCACTCTTTTCATCAAAAGTATAAATATAACGTAAATATAAATACAATGACTTGAAGGCCCTGTCTGGTGGTGCTTGGGAAGAGGCTGTCAATCTGAAACAATGAAGCCCCATAGAAGGTGGACTGAAATTCCAATACCTGTCCTTTGGGTTTGGAGCACTGTGTGAAGAGTGGCGGGGCTTCATTTCACGTCAGTCCAGCCGACTGTTAAAAAAGCTCCACTTTCTCTGGTGGCACACTGGCACCATGCAATTAAACAGACAAAACACTTGGCAAAAACTGCAATGAAGGCAAAATGATTGCCAGCAGTCATTATAAGACATCCATTACAGTTTTAAAAGATTTGTACTCTATATAATTTTTTTCAAGAGAAGTAGGAAAACAAAATCATAAATGTCCATTTTGGAACAAAAAACTATTAAAACATTATGGTCTTTAAACATAAATATAAAGACTATTGTATTTATGTATGAACATAAAGCTCTTCATTTAAAAAAAGTGTATAATAAAAGTTATGATTCGCGTGAGAATTTTACTAGCACACTCTTTTCAGCAAGGCTAGGCCTGGGGTAGCGGTTAATGTGGGATTTGGCAGCAGCTCTTGTATCAGCCTTAAACATGAGTCATTAAAACGCTGCCGTGGCCTGGCACCGGCACATCCTGCGCCTGTCTGTGGCTGTGGGTTATCAGTCTGTCCTGACAGCATGAGACTGCCATCTGCTGAAGGGTGAGTCTCATCACAGTGCTGTTGCCACACAGGGATTTTCAGTTTGGTAATACAGTGGTAAACATTTACCTCACACTGCATTTGACAATAATACACTTCTTATCCCAGAGTATTGCACATATGGAAGAGTTAAGGAAAGATTTCACCTTTCCCCCAAAATTGTTCATTGTTAAATTGCTAGTTTGTTAAATGTTGTAAGGATCTTTGTATTTCAGATTGCTATTTTGTCAATAACTGAGCTCTTGTCAATGAATTTCATTCTAACAGGTTAATTGCCAGTTTGTAATTGGTTGTCTGTCTTTGTATTTTCTACCAGCACCTACTTAAATGGCGGAAAATGTAAAAGAATCTTACCAGCTATTGGCTGCTATGATGCAGATACATAGATTTAGATTACAAAAAAATGCTAAAAAAATCCAAATTTTTATATGGAAGCTCCTATTGCTGTTTTGCATTCTTGCTCTTGTAAATAGAAGAATGTACTCATAGAAGAATGTAGAATGTAAAGCTTTGACCTCATGAATCTTTTTTTTGTTCTTAAATACAATAATTCATGTGCCTAATCTCCAAGTTCAACCAAGCAGAGTCAATGTCTTCAAAAGTATGACAGAGTTGATGACTTATCATATGTGATGAATGCTGGATATCAGGTTGCAATTAATTATGCCCTTTGACAACTGACAATTATTCTTGTGCTTGCTTTGTGCTGTTGCCCTGAGTCTGAGTTTGAAGTTGTTTAGTCTTTGAAGCTTAACATAGGAAAACCATTTGGACGGTAGTTTTGGCTTTTGTTATAGCCAATTCATTACTTGCCTCCATGATATACTTTTGCCGTCAGATTATTGTAACCTTAGACCCTCTTCCAAATTTGGAAATAATACAGCTTGGATTTTTTTTTTAAACTGCCTGTTTTTTCAAGTTAATTCTTTTCCAGTTCCACTTTTGGCCTCTACTTTCCATTCATATCAAATATATTATTGGATCTGATCCTGAAATAGCATCCGTATGTATGTAATATATATCTAAAATATTACATGCATTATATACACTGATGAGCCAAAACATTATGACCACTCACAGGTGAACCGAATAACGTTGATCATCTCAAAACAAGGGTACATGTCAAGGTCTGGGTAAGTTAGATGGTAAGCGAACAATCAGTTCTCGTAGTCAGCGAGTTGGATGCAGGAGAAATGGGCAGGAGTAAAGACCTGAGCGACTTTGACAAGGGCCAAATTGTTATGGCCTGACGACTGGGTCAGAGCATCTCTGAAACGGCAAGGCTTGGGGGTGCTCCCGGTCAGCAGTGGTGAGTACCTACCGTCAGTGGTCCAAAGAGGGACAAACCACAAACCAGAGACAGAATGTTGGGCGCTCAAGGCTCATCGATACGCGAGGGCAACGAAGGCTATCCCGTCTGGTCCGAACCGACAGAAGGTCTACTGTGGCAAAAATCACAGAAAATTTTAATGATGGTTACGGGGTCCTGGGTCCGGCCATTCATGTGGACAGGAATTTGACACGTGCCACCTACCTAAACATCGTTGCAGACCAGATACATCCCTTCATGGCAATGGTATTGCCTGATGGCAGTGGCCTCTTTCAGCAGGATAATGCGCCCTACCACACTGTACACATTGTTCGGCAACTGTTTGAGGAACATGATGAAGTGTTCAAGATGTTGCCCTGGCCTCCAAATTCTCCAGATCTCAATCTGATTGAGCATCTATGGGATGTGCTGGACCGACAAGTCTGATCCACAGCGGCTCCACCTTGCAATTTACAGGACTTAAAGGATCTGCTGCTATTGTTTGTAATGTTTGTATACTGTACATATATATATATATATATATATACATGTGCATGTGTGTCTATATATATATATATATATATATATATATATATATATATATATATATATAGACACACACACACATGTAAATACTCACAAAACAGGCAAATTATACATGCATGTGGGGCAACCACATATAACATCTTATAATCCTTATACAGTGCTGGCCAAAAGTATTGGCACCCCTGCAATTCTGTCAGATAATGCTCAATTTCTCCCAGAAAATGATTGCAATTTGGTAGTAATATCTTCATTTATTTTGCTTGCAATGAAAAAACACAAAAGACAATGAAAAAAAAATTAAATCAATTATCATTTTACACAAAACTCCAAAAATGGACCGGACAAAAGTATTGGCACCCTCAGCCTAATACTTGGTAGCACAACCTTTGGACAAAATAACTGCGAACAACCGCTTCCGGTATCCATCAATGAGTTTCTTACAATGCTCTGCTGGAATTTTAGACCATTCTTCTTTGGCAAACTGCTCCAGCTCCCTGAGATTTGAAGGGTGCCTTCTCCAAACTGCCATTTTCAGATCTCTCCACAAGTGTTCTATGGGATTCAGGTCTGGACTCATTGCTGGCCACTTTAGAAGTCTCCAGTGCTTTCCCTCAAACCATTTTCTAGTGCTTTTTGAAGTGTGCTTTGGGTCATTGTCCTGCTGGAAGACCCATGACCTCTGAGGGAGACCCAGCTTTCTCACACTGGGCCCTACATTACGCTGCAAAATTTGTTGGTAGTCTTCAGACTTCATAATGCCATGCACACGGTCAAGCAGTCCAGTGCCAGAGGCAGCAAAGCAACCCCAAAACATCAGGGAACCTCCGCCATGTTTGACTGTGGGGACCGTGTTCTTTTCTTTGAAGGCCTCGTTTTTTTTCCTGTAAACTCTATGTTGATGCCTTTTCCCAAAAAGCTCTAATTTTGTCTCATCTGACCAGAGAACATTCTTCCAAAATGTTTTTGGCTTTCTCAGGTAAGTTTTAGCAAACTCCAGCCTGGCTTTTTTATGTCTCTGGGTCAGAAGTGGAGTCTTCCTGGGTATCCTACCATAGAGTCCCTTTTCATTCAGACACCGACGGATAGTACGGGTTGACACTGTTGTACCCTCGGACTGCAGGACAGCTTGAACTTGTCTGGATGTTAGTCGAGGTTCTTTATCCACCATCCGCACAATCTTTCGTTGAAATCTCTCGTCAATTTTTCTTTTCCGTCCACATCTAGGGAGGTTAGCCACAGTGCCATGGGCTTTAAACCTATTGATGACACTGCGCACGGTAGACACAGGAACATTCAGGTCTTTGGAGATGGACTTGTAGCCTTGAGATTGCCCATGCTTCCTCACAATTTTGCTTCTCAAGTCCTCAGACAGTTCTTTGGTCTTCTTTCTTTTCTCCATACTCAATGTGGTACACACAAGGACACAGGACAGAGGTTGAGTCAACTTTAATCCATTTTAACTGGCTGCAAGTGTGATTTAGTGATTGCCACCACCTGTTATGTGTCACAGGTAAGTAACAGGTGCTGTTAATTACACAAATTAGAGAAGCATCACATGATTTTTCAAAGGGTGCCAATACTTTTGTCCGGCCCATTTTTGGAGTTTTGTGTAAATTGATACTTGATTTGACTTTTTTTTCTTTCTCTTTTGTGTTTTTTTATTGCAAGCAAAATAAATGAAGATATTACTACCAAAACATTTGTAATTGCAATCATTTTCTGGGAGAAATTGAGCATTATCTGACAGAATTGCAGGGGTGCCAATACTTTTGGCCAGCACTGTATATATATATATATATATATATATATGTATATGTATAAGGTTTTTGAAAAAGGTTCCCTAACCAAGGTTATCACTCTGTCTTCACACCTCATGAATAAATAATATCCTTTGTAATTTCTATATCCTGCATTCATGTGAACTGAAGTGAAGTATATTCCAGTGGCAGAAATTTCTGAATCCATTGGCAGTTTGAAATACTGTTATAGAGGGAACACATTTTGCATACAGAGTCTCTGTTGTCTGCCCTGGAAGCTGCCCTGGAAGCTTTTTTTTATCCAACTCTGTGTGCATTTGTCAAACTGGAATTCGGAGCAGTCCTTTTTTACATTCCAATCCTTACATGTTGAGTCTTTCTCTTCGGTAAAGTAATATTCTGGAATTTAAAAGTCTCTCAAAAAAATATTCTTGCATGAAAACATTCATCTAGCAGAAGAAACTGGTGATTTTGAACTGGCGGAAGGTGGAGAGAAGATTAATGGTGTTTTGAGAACATTTATTATGGAAGTGATTTTAAATATACTAATGCTGGGCTTAAACAAATAAATTGCCTTAAGGATTTACCTCCTGAACGTATTTCCAAATTCAAAGAATAACATCACATCAGATGTTTATTGGAATATATTTTCATTACAGTTTAGCAGTGGAGGTCTTTAATAAATTACACATATTAGGAGCTTAAATGGGGAGTACAGCTCTGGGATCTGAGTTCATATCCAGAACATAACAGGTTCAAATCCCAGCCAAAGCACAGCTGTGGCACTAATGAGGTGCTGCATTGCTTTGATAATATATGTATATTCTTCAGTAAACAATAACGTGTCAGCCATATGAGTTGCTTAAGGAGACATGCAATACAAAGCAAAAAATAAAAAAATATGATACTATGTTACACCACCTAGCAGGTTTAAGCTTAAGGCTAATTTATTCTTCTTGCATCCACATACTGCCCTGCAAAAATGTGATAAGCACGAAGGGTGTTCAGCTGGTGGAGTGCCATGTCCACGTACACAGTTGCATTTGCATTCAAATTTGAAGCATGAATTAGCTTTTACATTCTGATGCTGTTCATATGGGATTAGCTCATCCATGTGCAGTATCTACATGTGGCTGCTTTGGTTGTGTGGCCTGCTTTTCTTCCTGAGCCTGTTGGGGTTCCACAGGCCCCAGGTTTCCTCGGTCACTCACTGAAAATGCAGTTTTTTTTAACTTGGAAGGATGATCGAAAAGCTACACTCTTATATGTACTTAGCTGCACATTAAGAATGGGATTGCTTTCGAAGGAATAACGTTGCGGTTAGTTACATTTCATCATTTCACATTGTTGAATGGATTTTCTAATTGACTTCCGAGCTTAACTTGTCACAGATTGCTTCATACACTGTAAGTCGAGTTAATGGCTCTTTGTCTTCGTAATGTGACTGCAGTGCACTGTTGTATAATTCAAGTATATTACACATACACTTGAGTAATGGCAAACACATGCACTGTTGTAACTCTTACTGTTCACAAGGCAGGTGGGGGATGGCTGCAACATGGACCAGAATGCTTTGCAGATCCTGCAGCCAGAAACTCTGTTTTCTTTTTTTTCACTGGCTGGCTGGAATGGATCAAGTATGGTGCCTGTCAGACCTCAATGTGCTGAAAGTTACACTTCTACGAGTTGTGTATCCCATCATGCATCTGTTCTCCTGGCCTCACCAGGACATAAATCCCCTCAGAGAATGATTTGTATGGTAAAAAACACACTTAGAGCAAAGACACTGTAGGGGTCAAACTGGAGCATTTTGTAGTTGTATGGAAGTTTCAACAATGCAGTGATGATGGATTTATTCTCACTGTTTCAGGTGAGAAGGTATCATCGGAGGGTATCATTTCAATGATATAACAACTTGCCAGGAGCCATGAAAAGTCTAGTGCTGTTTGAACCAAAACTATCAAGTCAAGAACAAATTAGATTCTCATCACTAATTATGCATTATCCCTCTGGGGTTAAGACTAATAGATCTCTGTCCATTGAAGACACAGGCTATTAGTCCTATTCAGCTATTAACACGAGAATGGTGAGTGGCTGTAGCCAAGGGTAGAATCTCCACAATCAATACTTTCCCTAATAGCAGTTTATACTACACCAATAGATAAAATGAGTAGTTGAAGAATTCCAAATCAAAAGCAAAGTGAGCCAGACAGTGAACTAGTGAACTGTCACTCCCACAAAACCACAATAAAATGCACCAAAAAAACATTAATGTAGTTTTATTCATTTAACTGTGAAACAATAGTGTAATGTTTCATATTTTTTCAGGTTTGTGCTGGAAGAAGAAAGGTACAGTTAGTTTAGACCCAAAGTCCTTTGAGACCTCAGATCTGACTGTAGAGCAAAGGGGATATTAAATGGGCTACCTTGTGTTTGTGATGGCTGCAGCATCTCCATATTTCATTGACAGGAAGTGGTGCTTTTATTCCAGCCTTTTGGAATTCAATACAATAAAAGAAGGAATATCTCTGTGTTCTTATGAAATTTTTATGAAATAAACATGGAAAATGAGAAGTCTTTCCATGCCAAGACATTTCATAGTTGCAGGTGCGGAGACACTCAGTATTCAGCCCTGGATCTAGACAAGCTCTTGCAACCATTAATGAAATTGTTTCCTGTGATTATGTTCAGTGTGTGATCGGGGCCATGGCAGGGGGGTAATTCAAAATTGCCAGATTGATCTGTCTCTGAATTGTCCTGGGGGGTGTCTGATAGCCTTGATCTTTAATAGAATGTATTTGTTAGAATAACACCTTCTGCCTTAAACAAATGTTTTTCTTTTCAGGGTTTTACTGCTAAATCCGAGGGCTTATATAACATTTGAATTAACCTCTTCCTCCCTGTGTGCCTCTGAGAATGGTCTGCTCGAGGGCCTGATTTTACTTAGGGCCTCGCTATGCAGCTGTACCCAAAGCAGGTAATGCAAGTAAAACAGATAGCTCAGTTACTTGCAGACGATTTATAGATAGACATGTAATAAGCATGTAACAAACAAGAAACCAGCTTTCCGGTTGTTCTTATGTTATTGCTAATAAGTATAAATAATTTATATACCTGTATTAATTTTTATAGACAATTTTTTCATCACTTCCTTCTACAAACTGCCTTCTTGACAGCTACTGTCTATTTGCTGTCTGGCCTGCAGATGATGCCTCTCTGTCATTCCACAGCAGAGCCAGTGGCAGCAGCAGTGAGTTTGTGACTCCGCTGTAGTCACTTTTGTCATTTAAGTCAATCATGTTAAAAACTAGGGCACACCAAAAAAGTTCAGTGTCTTGCTGACACAATGAATTGAACAGTGTATTAGGTTGAATGTCTGCATAAGTCGTCATGATACATTGCTAAATAATTACCCGCCCATGTGACTGAAACAAAGCCTGTTAGATGGAGGAGCCCTGATTGGCTGCTCCCTCTCCCACTCCCTGAAGCACACTGTATCAAGCATAACGGTGAACTGGACTTGAACTGACATCGTGGGAAACAAGTGACAGAGGAGTTGAGAATGCAGAGGAGTCTTTAATGAGTTGCATTTACTCCAGACAGAAGTAATCCAAAAGTACTGATCTTGCATCAGTCTTGCTGCTTAGCCTGTAATGCTTGAGGTTAGAATTGTGGCTGGGGAATCTGATCCTGGATTAGCACTGTTTTAACTGAGGGTGAACATCTACCCCTACTACTGTTTGTAAACTGTTAAAGCATTTTAAGTGATAATGGTATGAAACCGTCAAAAATGCTTAAGTGCCCTAACAAAGCAATGCTGAAGGAAAGGTCATTATAAGAACATGTATAGCTGAGAGCACATGAAGAACATTCATAATTTGTAATTAAACCTGCTGAAAACAAACAAACAGAATGAGACTAGACTTATGTCTTTATTATGTGTATATTATGTGAGTGATCATCTGGATAAAAGTACAGGTCCTTTTCTGTAAATCAAAGAGTATATACAGTAGGTTAAATGTTTTGACTTATCCCCTTCGACTACTTCAGAATTTGATGTCTGAATACAGGGAGTTTGGCAACCACAGAGACAGAGACAAAGAGCCAGGGAGAGAGAGACAGAAACAGGGAGAGAGAAAGAGAACTAGGGAGAGAGACACAGAACCAGTACAAGAAAGACAGAGAACCAGGGAGTAAGACAGAACCAGGGACAGAGAGTATTTTTAAGGCAAGGAACAGCCCACATAAACCAGTCACTCAAATGCCACTGATAGTGGTGGAGGATGTTTTATCTTTCCGAGGGAGGGCGGCAGTCATGGTCATGGGCTGTAACTGAAGGTGGGCCTCCCAGTGACTGCCCCCTTAACAACGTAATGGATTTTTAACAGATATTTTTGTTGTTTTTTAAACAAGACTTTTTCTGGCTTTGGCAGTGTTTTTGAAAATGTAACCTCCCCCCAGCTCTGGCCTGTAAAGGGTCTTCCATTTTCCTACCGGTGAAGTGAGGTAATAATGGAGCTCAGATGTGCCGCCAGCCATAATGAGAACCACATGTTCCGGCCATCGGGGGGCAGTAAAGGCCACGCAGGATTGCTTGAAGTTATTAATGGCAGTGAAATTTATGCTTCCTCCTGTTTTCCCAATTAGAAGAAGAAGGGCTTTCTCGTTCCCTCCCCCCCACCCCCCAGAGGTGCTCACACCCACATCTGTTTTCAATAGCCTGTGTGATAATGTGGCCCAGAGAGTCTTGGTTCACTCCAGCATGACCCCCCGCCCCCCCCCCCCAGGTTACATAATGTGTCACTCCATGCATCTGATATTGGCCTCTCTGGGGAAATGCAAAATTAATGGATGGATTTATTTGGGGTTTTGTCATGTAAGGGGGGGGGGGGGGGGGTTCTGGTTGGTTTTGTTTTTCTGTTGTGGGTCATACCCCCATGCTATACCCCCCCGCCCCATGAGATTAGTTTGGACTGTTAACAACAGGCACAATCACATCACCATGCTGTGTCTTCATTGGTAACATTTACTGTGCAAAGTGCTTTCATATACACATCAGGTCAACATTATATCTGTAAGCCAACTATATTTAATTAAATATTTTTCAAAGAAATACCTTGAACAGTTGAATTACTCTCAGGCAGCATATAATACAATGTATAACACTGATAACACCTTGATACAGTCACTTCATGTTCAATGAGACAGCTTTTGTCTTAGGAGAAAACTTACTTAGACTCTTTAGACTCTTCTCCAGAGAGCTTTTTGGCATGGTTGCTTGATTCCCTGTCGTAACTCAGCTGTCTGAAGTTGCCCACCTTTTCTAGTCGCTGGTCTGATTGTTTTTGTTTGTTTTGCAGGGGCAGGGACCCTCACACAGTTCACATTTGCACATTAAGTATTTTACATTCATGGAGCTGGGTATTTGCAGAGGCAAAGCAGGTTAAGTGCCTTGGTCAGGGATACAGTAACAGTTTCCCACCTGGGGGCTTTAACCCAACACTCTCAGGTTAGAAGTCAAGAGCCCTACCTGCTCTGCCACTATTAGCGGGACTATTAGATGGAGATTGTAATAGTTTAGCTGCACACAGTTTGTAAATGACTGATTTTTTTATGTACCTTATGAATATTTTTATGAATTGGTACACATCCTTTGTCACACCAGTGAGAGAGGAGATTCAGCACCACTGTTGGCCACCCTGAGTGTATTCTGTCCATAAGGCAACAGGTCACACTATAATGTATGGAGACATGAGGACAAACAATCACAGAAGCCTGGAGATGGTCGGACAAATGCAATTAAAATCTGTTTTGTGCCTCTGTTGTCTCCCATCAGCGTGTATTGACTTGTTCAGTCAATAGAGAGACTGCATATTGTTAATGCAGAATTACAGAGGCATATCTGTGAAACTAGATTCCGACATTGAAGATTATTGCTAATAATCCTGGGCTATTTGAAGCTGTTAATTAAAAAAGCTTCTCATTTGAGTGTGAGTATGTGCCAGGAAAAGTTGAGAAGGTATTGATTTGGCCTGGCCCATACATTTACCCTGGTAAGATAATGATATATCTCTGAACCTAGGCAGCTGATTGGCTCCAATTAGGAGCAAGGGGGTCGACAGGTTAAGAGGGTTTGTCTGGTTGCTGCTTGTGTGAAACAACTTTGTTCAATGTCGGGGCCTTTAAAACCCTTGTCTCATTTGATTGGGTGAAAACGCTGGCCAGATGTTCATTAAAAAAAGAAAAAAACATCTCTTGCAGTTAACAACCAGGCTGGGAGCTGGTGTCTTGAGCAGATAATGTGACCGAAAGAGCATGCGATGGCCCCAGCCTGACCACCAAACCCCCGCCCCATACACACACACACACACACACACATACAAACACACACAAGGCCCAGGTCTGTTCATGAAAAGCAGGAGCTCCCTAAGAATGCAAGCTCCCCCCACCACCACCCCCCAGGATGTACCCCTGGTCTGGGATCAGTTGGAGGGGCGCAGATCAAATGCGGGCGGAGCCGGAACACAGGGGACACATTCCTATGCCGCTGAGGGGTCCTGCGGTAATCACTCAAAGATGTTGGAGGCCAGAGAGGTGCGCACTGAAAGGGGAGGGGTGTGTGTGCGTGTGGGAGGGAGCTGGTAAATAACTAAAATCAGGTGCCAGGGTGTCTAGACGCGGTGATTTCGGTCCCAGGACCCTGGTACCTGATACTCAATATGGGACCTGTGTGATTGCGTGGCTCTGCCTGTTCGCTGTTTTAATGCCTTCCTGTTTAATGTTGAATCAGCCGACGATGACGACGGATCTTGCTTGGGGGGGCGCGGCAGGCTCTCTTTTCCTTGCTCTCTCCCCTCCCTCCCAGAGTGTCTGCTTGATTTTCTGATTGCTTTGCCTCCCCCTCGGGCAGCAGCCACAGAGGGTGGGGGACAGGGGTGTCTCATGCTACCATTGGTTAATACTGAAAGAGGCTGCACTGTCTGCAGTTGGGGGTGTTCATTTCGTGAGAGGCGGGTGCTTAGAGAGGTGTCTGAATTGCAAGAGTATGTTAAAAAGGATGTCCTCCTTGACTCATGTGATGCACCTCCCTCCCCCCCTTCCTCCTCCCCCAAACAGGCTTTAGCAGGCACACTCATCATTCTTGCGCATTTCTTGCACAATCACAACATGTGATTAAAGTGATTACATGTGTTAAATTCAGTATGGTCAGGTTTGAGGTTGCTCCCTCAAATGAAAAAGATAAGTTTTCATTCTTTAATATCCTTTGACTTAGTATAGAAAACTCAAATTCCACTATTTCTCATTTGTTATGCTGAATGCCAGACGTCCACTGTAAGGTAAGCCATTATTAAAGTTGCGCAATAGACTTTCCTATCCAGACCAACTCACTCGCTTAGTTTTTACGTTATCCATTTGCACAGCTGAACACTTACTGAGTCAGTTCAGATTAAGTATCTCACCCAAGGGTACAGCGGTTCCCCACAGAGGAATCAAACTGGCAACCTTTTGGTTACAATCCAAGTGCCTTACCACTATACCACACTGCTGCCCACTAATGACTGCTAATGCATTTTAAACTGGTGCTCTTTAAAGAACTGAAATGTCAAATTTAGCATTGCGTGTTGTAGGTTGTGCTCTGAGGGTCTGGGCTGCCATGCTGATGCTTTGTGCTGCATCTTAATTCATGTGGTAGACAGAGCAGAGCTACAGCAACATTATTGAATGGTATTTAAAAGTTGCTAGATATTTATACTTCCAAACTCTCTCCGTTAAATGCATCATTAAGGGCCAATCATTTAAAAGACTGCCGGGCTGTTTAGGGAAGGATGATTAGTTTACCTTACACTTGTAATATGAGTTTTTAATTGGAGCTTGAAAGTAATATGACATTTTCTGGAAAAGATCAATGAGTCCGATAATGAACCCCCATATTTGGTTGGAAATACCAAGTGCACAGCAACTCACAGGCCTCTGTAAATGGTATGGCCAGCTAAACATTTTCCCTGTATTTTCCTTAGGCCTTGCCCTGGGTGTCTTTCAAATGAAAAGCAGATAAAGGACTAAATATTAACATGAATAATTTTCCCACCTCATATGGATATCCAAGGTCATGTTGCCTTCCTTTATTTGGTGATGTGAAATTGGCGTCATCGGAATATGAATCGGAGCTGCAGCGCAGTCATTTTTTCAAAATGTAAAAAAGGTTGGTGTGAAAGTAAATCCTCTAAAGTATTCCTCTGCTGCTCAGTCTTTCCTTTTGATAGTAGGAAAAATTGTGAGATGCCTTATAAGGATGCTCTGTTGAGAAAGGAGCGATTTTTGCAGGGCCCGCTCTCTGCATTCCATTGACATCTGTTAGATTTATAATATGCTTTAGATAATCCACATCGTATCTATTCTTGAGAGTTATTTGCTACATTGTGATACGATGGAGCTCCGCAGTAATTTTGAATATCGGTTGTACAGTGGGATTTTATTTTGTTTTATGGAAAAGAGCCAGCTCCACACTTTCCTTTTCTTCAGCTGGAAATCATGCATGTCCCATGGGGGAGGGGAGTAGAGTAGAACTGAGGGGGTTTTATTAAAAAAGATGGATGGTTAAAAGTACAGTCTTTCATTGAATGGAGCTGGCGGTATCATTTTCGATTGGAATGAAACTGACACCATCATGAAATGTAGGCTTCTCACGGCAGCTCTCTTAAATAAATATTACCCTCTTAGAATGCACAGCCCCTGTGCCTCTTCAACGCGGTTACATTCATGGACAAAAAGAGGCACTGCTTCTCTTTTGTGTGGTAAAGAATCCATTTTATCGTTAGGGTATATCTTATTTTTCTTGATTGTCAGTGTACCTCATTAGTCTTACATGCTTAGATAACCACATCACAGAATCCCATTTTTTAAAAATCACGGTGTAAGATTTCGTGGAAAATTCATTTAATTGATTCTAATCCAATATCCAACAGATGTTACGCCTTATGCATTTATACAGCTGAGTACAACCAAGTCAGGTTCCCTGCCCACTTCCCGGCAGTACTGCCTGTAAATTGAGGTAAACCATTGTGTGGATTTTTCATGTCGATACACTGTTCAGCATCACATCAGTAGATGCACACTCAAAACCAGAATGACGGATTCTCTGCCTGTTCAATTAGTTAGGTGTGCATCGACAAGGCTGGTCAAGTTGTAGTCACACACTGCTTTCTCGCAGATATTTGATATCTCTAATTACCTCTGCATTATTTAAACTGGCTCTTTTGAGGAAGTGTGGGGAAACATTCGGCTGAATTTATTAGTAAGCTTATTGAGTTGTAACCACATGAAAGCAGAACAAGGGGTCTGGCTCTCTTTCAGAGACAGCTTGAGCAGTGCATGCAGCGAGATGGCTTGACTCATCTTTTCCTCTTTTGTCTAATGCATTCTCATCTGCTACAATTTACCTGATGGCGTGATCGTGCAGCGCAGTAAACTACATTGCTTTCAAAGTGTGAAGGAGAACTTTTAGCTATCCCCCACAAAACTGTTTAATTGTTTCAGCCTTCAAATTGTGAAAATGTTGAATGTTCATGGGAGGACCTTTATCTTTAATACAACTCAATTCTACCAAATGCAGACCTACCTCCATCCTATGCATTTCAAACGGGTTAATGGTTTAATTATGAATTGTCATTGTATGTGTTTCAGGGACAGCACTGGTTAATGGGCTTCGCCTGTGTGATCAGAAGTTCATTAAATCCAGCTGTATGTCTGGAAGAGCGGGGTCACACTTTTTGGGAGTGGTTTGCTGTGGCTGTGTTCTCGAGGCTAGGCCATGTTTGTCTTGCTTTAAAAAGGAATTAATTGGGGTTGAAATTTTGAAATTTTTACTCCTGCTGTGTTTTTGAGAGAAGCATTGGCCAGCTCCCTCACACAGATTGACCCTTTTGTGAGAGGAGGGTCAGAGCAACACCGCTTTTATCTTCGCATGCAGATTCATGCCACTGTTATGGACGGCATGTTTTGCTCATTAAGTTATTCTGTTATGCAGAGATTTTACAGTCATGTCAGCAGCACAAATCTGTCTTTGTGTTTTGCACCTGCATCAAGTGCAACCCTTGCAGCCTCCCTGCCACATGCAGACACACATACACTCACACCCCACCCAAAAAAGCTCCAAGTTCAGTCATTAATGGTTGATTAATGACTCGTAATCGTTCCATGTGAACCTGGATGGGTTCACATCAGAGCCCATCAGAGAGAATGTCTGAAAGCCGTTGGGGATGTAATAAATGTGCACGCTGACAGAAAGTGTCATGGCTGGGTTTGGGTGGGGATGCGGCCATTTGAGAGTCTCCACTCTGCTGTCTGGGTGATTAATCTGTGGACCTGTGCTGGCCTCAGGGACCGTGTGCTCCGGAGGAAGGAAAATAGAGGCCTGTTGTCCCTGCCAGAGAGCGCTGCGACCGCCTGATTAAGCTGACTTTGCGTAAGCCGTCGCGTAGCAGCTGGGGCATGGGGGGCGTGGGGGGCGCGAGGGGCCGGGGGGCCGAGGGGAGGGGGGTGGCAGGCCCTGGGAAGAGGCGCAGGGGATGAGCCATGTCCCATGGAGAAGGGATGGATATCACACTGACCTTCCTGCCCCTGATCTTCATAATCACAAGTCAGCCTATTCATCTCACATCATTAATAGCATGTGTCTTTCTCCAGTACAGAGCTTGCTTGCTTGTGTAATATTTTGTGTTGTTTTGCTGGATGCCCATTTGTGCTTGACTTCTCTAGTTGCTCCTGATAAAACCGTCTACTTGATGTCAACAATGTGTTGTTATGCATGTAATGTTAAATACTTATCTTCTATGTCACTCTGGATAAGAGCATCTGCTAAGTGACAAAATGTAAAAATGTAATACTCTAGCTTGCTGGCTGTGTAAAACAGATCCAGCGCATCTACTGTTTATTGTGACCATTCATTTTGAGCAGTCTTTGAATCGGAGGTCTATTCCCAATATATATATCTGAAAAAAAGCCTATAAGTAGGTTGTCTTGTACTAGTGTGAAGTTTGCATAGATATAGACTTATTAGATTAGACATTGTTCAATTTGATGTGGATTCACACATAGAGTACCTGCTATTCTAGAACTCTTCCTAAAGTCTCTGGAGTTGCTCTGGATAAGAGCATCTACTGCACATCAACAATGTGAATGCAATGTTATGTGTGCTTCTCTTGTATGTTGTTCTAGAGTGTTTACTTAGTGACAAAATGCAAAACTTTAATGCTCTATCTGTATAGCCATGTGAAACAGAACCATCTGCTAATCCGTGTGGTCAATTGATTCTGAAAAAAGCCTAAAGGAGAATGATGTTTCATAGTAGTGTGAAGTTCACATAGATATAGGGTTATTATATGCAGTAATGCAAAATCTAATGTGGACTCACACATAGTGCCAGAACTCCTTCTTAAATCAAAGAAGCTTCTATTATAGAATTAGATTGTGATTGCTGTTCAGCAACCAAATTTGCAAACATTCCGCCATTGTTTTCAGTGCAGTATCTGGTCTGGTATTTCTATATATTTGGTTCCCTCCTTTTCACTGCACTACTGCAGGCCTAAGAATTAACCACTCTCACCCGTTTAGTTGTAGTTAAAAATGGCTTTAGCACTCCCTGGCAAATTACCATGAGATTTCATTTATTACTCAAATTCATCTTCATTTCTGATGTCTGGGACTTGTCAGAACGCCACACGTTGAGAAAATTAATTTTGCCGTCCTCTTTCATGTGCTGCATAAACAGCACATCACTGGAGATGTAGCTCCAATCTGTCTTATTTATTATTAAGAATGGTTTTCTCCCAGATAAGGCCTTATTACAGAATGTTCAGCCGGCCTGTTTGTTTTGGCTACTTTTGAGAGCGGATCATGTGTAAGGGATGGGGGGCAGGGGGGTGGGTTGTGTGTCAAGAGCTCTACAAAGCTTTGGGGTTTGGACCATGGGGAGGAGGGATTGGATTTTTTTTCACAGTTCTTTGCAAGTGATACGTTTTAAATACACCGGGAGAGAATGGGGAATTGCGGGATCAGATCCGAATGCTTTAACTCGGCTGGTAAACACTCACTAATGGGGTTACGACAACAATCAGTTACAGACTAGGCCTTTGGTGTGGTGCCATGTGAAACATGGTGCAAAAAGGAGTCTGGTGCTCTCATGGAGATGCTGCTCTGTTTGTGAACGGCCTGACAGTAGTTTCACAGTAAATCATAATACGTTAGGTATGAACACCTAAGGTAGTGTTTTGTCATATAAAAGTAGCAGCTTGTGGCATTTTTCTGTTTCAGTCATGAATGATATATGATTCCAGCCCCCTTTAAACAGTATTTCTACATAGAGATGTGTGTGTGTGTGTGTGTGTGTGTGTGTGTGTGTGTGTGTTATAGTAGACAGAGGTGGGTAAAACTCAGCTGAATAACAGATGGAACCCCTTGGTAAGACACTGAACTGTAGGGTGTACTAGCTCATGCCCATTTGCCAATAAATTTAGATCAAGGAGGTTCAAGTCTGACCTGTACTCATCCAATCAGGTCGGTCTCCAGGTCAGAGTGCTCATTGGTCTAAAGGAATGAACACATGAAGGCCACATTCTACACATTCACATTCAGAATGTGCCTGATATAGTCAGAAAGCAACAGAGCTTACTTGAAGTCTTTGCCGACACATTCTGGTCTGTTGCTTGTTCAGACAGCTACAAAAGAGACATGTTAATTAAATTCTCTACCTTCTACCACCCTGTTCATTTAAAAGGAGCCTGTGGATATTGTCTGTGAGATTATCTGGGGTTTATAGCATTGTCATTTAAGGCTCGTATCTATTTGAGAGATTTGAGGTTTCTTGAGAAAATTGTAGTTTTTTGTTAAGTTCAATAAATTCTGGGTCAACCCTGGGGAAGGTATTTTTATGGATGCTCCCAGCACACTCGGAGTGAACGGCCCCAAAGAGGCTGATTTACGCCCAAATGGACGCTTCCACAAGGGTTTGTTTCCTTAAAAAGTGCCCTAGGCTGATGGAGATTTAACGGGGAGAGAGGAGAAGAGGGGCATCTGTGCGTGCCCTGACAGCCTTTCCTGACTGGGGCCGAACAACACACCGCATGTCTAAAATGAACTGAGGGAAGGACGGAGAGAGAGAACAACATGCTGGTGCAGTCAGTCAGTCAGAGGGGAGCAGGAAGGGGGCTCCCTGTCGATTTAGCTGCTGTAAAAGAGGGGGCTGCACAACCCGAGAGGTGACAGCGAGGGAGATCAAAGCCCTTGGGCGGGGTGTGGGGGTGTGGGAGGTGGGGGTGGACAGAGAACAAGGGGAGAGCGCCGGCCTCTTCCTGTGCTAAAGCTGACTCCAGAGCAGCACAGTAAAATGGGGTCCATTTGAAAAGTCCCCGTCCTCTATTTTACAGGCGCTCCGACTCGCCTGTCCCCAGCTCAGCCGCCACGGAGGCTGCTCCCCTGCGCCGGCTGCCCCTGTGCCCTGACCCCCCCCACGTACAGGGTTTTAAGGTGCTCTGGAGAATAAGGTGACAGGCTGAACTTTAATAGCTCAGGCCTCGATATCAACAGGGGTTTTTATGTCACGAGGGGGGGGGCAGCAGTGTGCTGTCAGATGTATGTGACAAGCCCTCCTCGTTACCCCTGTCCAATATCCGCTGGGGCAGTGGGTGTGATGAATGCCATGCGGTGGTGCTGAAACAGACTGCGGTGACCAAAAATGCAGCTTGAGATTTTGTGAAAGGCGCTCTGGTCCCCGGGGACACTGTCTTCAGGCACAACCTGAAGGAAAACTGTGCTGTGTTTCATTATAATCTGTGAAACTCTTCTGGGAGATATATTTAGACCTGGACAGTCTGGAGATCCCTTGTGCTGCATCTGCACCATATACATTCTTCTTGAAAAGCCTCAGCCCAGAACCTGGGGTGCCAGTCGGAGAGCCATTGGCCCACGCAGACCGCCAGGCCCCAGGAATATGACCCCCTTTTTTACATGGAGTCAAAGCGTACCCCAACAACGGCTTCGGCCCATCGGGTGTAAAGGCATGTTTCCTGCCCCTTGGCAGAGTGAGCGTGTGAAAAAGGCTCAGGCGAGCAAGTGACGAATAGCTGGAAGCAATCAGGGGCTAAAGCCAACACTCGCCAGTGCAAGAGTGCGGGGGCAAAGCAAACAGCTTGTATTTTAGACGCTAACTGTACCTAGCTGCTGACTGCTGTTGGAGACATAGCTGTTGGATGAATGTAATAAATTGAACTCTGCCCCAGTGGTCACACATACCCCCCCGCGTGCTCTTCACTTACACTCTTCACCACACTGTAGCGTTGTGGGCCTGCGGTCATTGAAGTTGACCATGGCCTTTGACAATCCCAGCTCCAGTCCCACCCTGGCAGCTGGGTTCTGTGAGAAACCGTTCTCAGTATAACCCCATCTTGAAATCAGGCCCTTAATGTGTTTGCGTTTACATGATTGGTTTGGAGCAAATTATTGTGACTTGTTGTGTTCATGGTGGCGGTGTGGAGCAAAATTTAAAAAAAAAAAAGATTTTTTTCTTGTTGCTTGTCAAGTCTATTACTAAATACAATTAAAAAGATGTTTTAGTTTCCTATGATAGTGCCTAACTAACATCCATGAGTTCCATGACAGTGCACAGTGTCTGTTTATCTTATCTTGCTGTATGTTTTTTTTTTGGTAATCCTTTTTATTAAGCAGTTATTTCAGTGGTCCTGAATGTAATTGTTTGAAATCTGTTTGTAATTATTGTGTTATTACAGGTTCTTACAAAGAACACAAATTTATTGAAATACATTATCATACTCACAGAGCAGTTTCACAGTATTCTGTGTGATAATACTATATTGAAAGTGGAGTTAGCATCTGCAGGGCATCATACTGTGTAGTATTGCCTCCGAGTCTCTAAGTGAAGCTTAACATTCAACTGATAAGTTGTATCTGTACAGTGAAATAGCTACACTAGTACCTGCTACAATGGTGGGTTTCTGCATTGCAATAGTGATTGCATAGTTCCATGCATACAAATGTTAATTTTAGGGTGAGTTTTTAAATGAAGTTGGGAATATGTGAGTTTAAATGTTGGGGAGTTCCACTGGGGTAGAGGTTTCAGCCAGGAGTAATGATGGGAGTCTGGGGCTCTTCTTGAACACCAAAATGGGTGGAGTCATTTTTTGCTTTCAATTCAACCAATCACAATGCTTTGCCATATACCGCAAGGTCATTTGATTGGTTCATCCGAGTCAGTCACTGAGGGTGATACCCACATATCAAAGCCTCACTCTCCATTGGCTGTCATCTTTCATTTGAAATAAAATATCCAGCCATCTGATATTCAGTTTATTTATTGGTTTTGCTAAATTGATTAACATTATAATATATAACTGAAACTGTCTTTATTCATTCAACATTTGATTGTCAGCTAAATCCTTCACATCTTTCATTTAGAATGTAAAAAAGCAGAATAGGACTATTTGTCTATTATCATTATTATATGTAATTTCACAAGTTATGCTTGTTCTATGGGGAAAATTGACTAGTTTTGATAAGAATATGGTGAAGAACATTCAAAAGCTATGTGATTGGGGGAGGCTTCAGCCAATCAGCCATTAGGACATGAAGCCCCAGGCAATCACCCTGGAGGCAAGAGGCCTTAACACACAAGAGCCTCTTTTGTCTATGGTATGGTACTATGATTGACAGATAAACACTCTTTGAAGTCTTGCAGACGATTGAGACTTACTGTGGTTCCTTTCAGTAAGTAAGTCATAACATAAGTGTGCGTGAGGAGTCCTTACCAGAATCAATATGTACAACATGACTATAGGTTAATAACTGGTCCTTCGACTACACGCCTACGGCAGCAGTAACACTGCTCACATGAAACACTACTTACAGGCACAAGCAAGTCAAAATGAAATCATTCATTAAAATAATATGTTTATAAAAAAAAAAAGTCATTTAATCTAAAATAAAAAATGGCAGCGAAATACTGTTAAAGTTTTGTGTTAGTATTAGTTGAATTGGTGTTTTGGTTTAGCAATATTTTAGTTCTGTTCGACTGCAGGCCTCATGCGAGCTGTGTTGGTAGTCTTCCAGCACCTTCTGGACTGCTCACTTGGTCTTCGGTGTTCAGTTTCTGTTGATTGGGATGTGAGCACTCAGACATCCCTATACAGTGCTGTGTATTGTGTGTGTTTTTGTGTCACTTGTCCCCCCACCCCCCTGCTCAGGCTGTGTCGCTTTCGGGACTGCCCTGTACCAGATCCTCCACTTCGATAATCTCCACTACCAGATCCCGGATCTCCCTCACGCTGTCTAATGCTGGTGGCTCTTCCCCCCTGCACTCTGTCACCTCGGTGGTACAGTCCTGTCCAGAGGGACTCCCTCCACAGGAAAGCTCAGAGCGCTGGCCAGTGGTGCCACCTACTGGGCTCTCAGCGGCACCCTGAAAAACAGGTGACTCTTCAACCTTATTTGCGGTGTCGGATGTTGTGGAGTCAGCGGTCACTGGAGGGTCAGGGCAAAGGGAGGAAGGCCCAGCTTCTTCTGCGATTTTGGGATGTGTGGTGCAGGGGGAAGCAATCCCCCCCTCTTTAACATCCTCCTCAAAGTCAACACCAGACCCTTTGACCTCTGCAGTAGAAGAGTTGTTATGGACCACACTGCTGTCTTTACCATCCATAGCGGAGTCCAGAGGGACTTTATCACTGTCTTCTACCTCAGCAGGAGAGTCAATGTGGACTGTACCACTCCCTTTCACCTCAGGAGGGCAGTCAAGTTGGACTGAACCACTCTCTTTCACCATCACGGGGGAGGCTAAACAGACTTCACCCCTTTCTTCTCCCTCAGTGGGACAGTCAGGAGGGATTATCCCTCTCTCTTGCTCCTCGGTAGCGGGGTTTAAGTAGACTGCTCTGTCTGTCGCCTGCTGTCCATCAAGGGGTGCCACAGCAGCTGGAGCACCATCTGTGACAACGGCAACCACAGGTGGGGCGTCGCTGAGACGGGAGGCCACAAGGCTGCACTCTGCCGGGTCATCTGCAGCAACAGTGCCTGTGTCGCCAGGCGAAGGGGCTTTGGAGCTCTGTGGGGCGGTGTCTGAGGCATCCGTCCCCGCAGTGGGTGTGTCCTGCTGCACCTGGCTCTCCACCAGACCATTGCCCTGGAGCAGGGGCGTGCGCTCCTGCGCTGGGATGGGCGGGACTTTGGCTGGGCTGGAGGGGGCGGATCTGGGTGGGGTGCGGCTGTCACTCAGGCTGGCCTGGCTCACACTGTACAGGTCTGTGCTGTCCACAAACAGATTGTGCTTCTTCAGGTTGGCTGCCTCTTTCACCACTGCAAAAGGGAGAGAGGGCAGGTTATAAAAATACAGCCACAAGGAACAGACATAATAGCAGTTAAGTATCCAGATTGACCTCACAGAGAAGGGAAGACACAATGGCAGTTTTGATTTAGCGATTTAGCCATAGTCCTGTGGGTGGCAGTGGAGTGCCCTCTAGTGGAAATGTAATAAAATGATTTTTCAACAAGATGTCAAATTTCATGTCAAAATGTTGTTTGTTCAAAAAAAAACATTTGTTATAAATTTACTTTTTCAAATAAATACTGAAACATCTAAAGATGATCAATAAATTAACCTGTTTGATAGAATTAGAAAAGATATTTACATTTATCAACATTGCTGTATTCAAAATTGATGTGGTATCTATCTATCAACAGTGGTATCTATCTATCAACTTCGTCTGATTTTTTACCACCTACTCTGAATCTGAAATCAAACAGACTATTCACCCTCCAATCATATTCATACTCTTCTCCCTCCAAACACAATCACTCTATAGCCTCCAATCACACATATTTTTCACCTCCAACCACATTCATACTCTTCACCCTCCAATCACATTCATGCTCTTCACCTCCAAACATATACATAGTCTTCACCCTCCAATCACATTCATACTCTTCACCCTCCAATCACATTCATATTCTTCACCTACAAACATTCATGTCACATGCATACGCTACATTTATGACAGAAGCATATAACATACCTTTGCTGACTTCAGTGGATAGTATGTTCAACAAGATGTCTTCATAGACATTTTCCACTTGTATGAAATTTGTGTAATCAGCAAAGATATACTGTTCAAACTTTTGTAGTTCCTGCAATTTCAAACAGCACATGCAACAGTAAGAATCACCAGATTGTTACAGATCTTACAATCTGAAGTGACATACACTTTCTCCAGTTAATGTTATAAACCATAACTTGATGTTATTTCATTTGACTCACACCCACAGTAAACAGATTGATAAATAGAAAATTAGACAAGTAGAGTTCTTTGAATTGTACCTGCCACTCAAGAGACTACATTCAGAATGCATGGCAGTTTCTCTAACAACACATGTTGCGATTATGTGAATGTGAACGAGCCCTGCCATCGGCTGCTCTGATTGGCTAACAATGCTGTGGGGCTGCAGAAGCAGTGCTTGGACGTGGCACACGTATTGTCCAGTCAGGGGAACTGCAGGGACATACCAGCTTGCAGCTGGGGGCCAGGTTCCTCTTGATGGCAGGGAGGGTGATGTCTACCAGAGCCTCCTGGAAGATCTTCTTCCTGACCGTGCTGCTGTCGTAGTCGTATTGCTGCCAGACAAAGAGTAGGAATCACGACAGATATTCGACGCTAATGCCAGATATTTGATTCCAGAATTCCTTCTATCCCCCATACTTCATTGTCTCTAGGACATTCCAGTTGGTAACAGGAGGTTCCTGCCACGTTTGTGTGGGGGTATTCTGTTTTTGGACCACAGCCCTTCAAGAATGTTCATAGCTAGCAAACCAGAACACATACCTTGAATTATGCTAGAGACGGAACTGAAACATGAATCACAGGGAGCAGAATATCTGGTCAACATATACAATATCTTTTGTATCACTGAGGAGACTTTACTGCAGTGTGGGTAAAGAGGCTTTTTTATGGCTGTGACTGAAGAAGGCAACACCGCAAAAGGCACTCTCCCTCGCCCTATGTTCACACATTCTCATTCATTTTCAAAATAAGACTTGGTTAATGACACTTGCAGTAACCAGGGCCTACCACAAGGGGGCAAAAAGACCATCAAAATAAACCCAGACACACTGTCTGGTCTTATTTCAGCACAGAGAAAGTGGTTTAGCAGATACTATGATTGCATAAAACTGCATTGATGGAAGATGAAATGTTGGTCCTTTGGCTTCAGGCTCAGTGTGGGTCAGCCTACTCACCTTCAGGACCCTGTGTTTGGCCTTCTCAATGGCAGTGCCTGGCTTGGTGTTGTCCTTCAGCGCTGTCTGGAGCAGCAGCTCAAACGTGTACACTGCATTATCCATCAGCTAAAAAACCAGTGACACAAAACACACAAGCATCACATGCAGAAGGAATCAGAGGAAATAATCTACAGCAGGGGTGTCCAAACCTCTCCTGGAGGGCCACTTGTCCTGCATGTTTTAGATCTCTCCCTGCTCCAACACAGCTGATTCAAATGATCAGTTTGTTATTCAGTAGCTTCAGGAGTTTGTTACGAATTGATCATTTGAATCAGCTGTGTTGGAGCAGGGAGAGATCTAAAACATGCAGGACAAGTGGTCCTCCAGGAGAGGTTTGGACACCCCTGATCTACAGGGTAGAAAGACAATTCCTGAGGGTCGCTAGCTGTAATAAGCCACTCCAACCTACAGAGGGTGCCAGAGATAAAAAAAATCCAACAGGCATCTGTCCCAAGACCAAAAAAAAGACGAACTCTGGTCAAAGTTTAAATATTACATGTTCTATGATATAAACAGTTTATAAAGTACTGATATGCCTGTTTGACCATTCTGTTGACAGTATCTTGTAAGCCTACCCCTCAGTCTCAGAGGTTTCGCAGAATTTCAGAATTTTAATAATGGGCGAAAAACAAAAAAGAAAAGTTTTGAAGACACGGATTGTCTCCCTCTTTCGGCGGAGCGGCAGCGTTCAGAGGTCTCACCCTCTGCATGTCAATCTGGGTGGTCTGGACCAGACGGTCAGCGTTGGAGAACTTGAAGCGGTTGCGGAGCTCGTGCAGCTGCTCGCGCAGCACGTCCACGCGATGGTAGCAATCCTGCACTCGCGTCTGCTGCAGCTGCTCCAGGGCCTGGGGGGCGGGGACACAGAGGGCAGGGGCATTGGTGAGCGAGCATGAAGGCGGGGATATAGAGGGCAGAGTGTAGGTCACCGAGTGTGGCAGCGGGGATATATACAATCAACTAGGAAAAGTCGGCAAGTGTAAGAAAATTAACTCTAGAACTAACTCTAAAATCAGCTTTTACATTTGTGAACTTGGCAGATGTTGCTATCCAGAGTGAGTTCCAAAGCAAAGGTACATACCTGTATATAATAAAGCCCAATGAACAAGAGTACATACAAAAGCCTTGGCCCACAACTGAGTTTCAATCCATCACACAGTGCTATAATAACTGGCGCTGTAGTGAAAATAGCCTAAGTACTATAATAATCAATAATGAATTGATTTCAGCTCAATTTAGTCACATGTACTAAGCACAAAAAATGTTCACTGCCAGTGTTACCAAACACTTGCCAGCAGAGGCACCCATTTATTTTCAGAACTATTTCTTTTCTAGCAGAACGTCCCTAAATGGTATTCAGATCACTGAAGTGAGAAACTCCCTTGTCCTGATGCTCATCACAGCACTCCAGTGCCAGTGCTGTCCCAAAATGATCCCAAAAAGCTCAAAATAGCCCAACAACAGCTCCACCCTCTGAGGAAGCTCTGACGCTTCAATGTGAGGACAGACATCCTTTCAGGTGTCTGTGGAAAGTGCCATATCAGTCAACCTAGTGTCTCAGTTCAATAACCTCACAGTAAACAATAAGTCTAAACTAGGAAAAATTGTCAGCTAAGGGAGCAAGATAAATAGTGAGACGTAAACCCAACTGCCTGACCATTAGGCAGAAGAATGGCAGACAAACTCCTGGAGGACCTACCTCACCCTCTACACTGTGCCTTTGAGCTACTCCCCTCACGCCACAGACTCGAGGTCCTCTGAGCTGGGTTATATCCTCACAGCTATAACCCAGATCAATACCACTAAGAGAAGGACTTAATAAACTACAGAGGCATTGTATTAACACTGACTCACTTTTAAAATCACTGTAGTGTTTCTACCACTCTTAATCTATCTATCTATTGCTTTGCACTTCCTGTACTGTATATATCACTCACTGTATTTGAATACTGCTCTCCTCTAGTGTAACTAACTCCTCTTTGTTGAGTTTCATTTGAGATGTCTTTGTGTGTACAATGTGTACTGTCTTTGTCTGGTAATTATTACTGAACTGTTGGAAGCCAAAGGTAAATTTCCATCTTTAACCGAATGGTGAATAAGGCTGTGTTCACACGTAGCACTTTTTTGACGAAAAACGCTGGCCAGAGCATTTTTTCAAGTAAAATAAAAACGCTGGCAGCGTTTGTTCAAAAAAGCAGTTGAGAGCGTCTTTGGTTGCCATAACAACAGTAGCATGTACAGTAGCATGTTGTAAGAGATCTAGCTGGCTATACATTGTTGCAGAGCTAACGTTAGCTAACAGGCTAGTTTTGCTAACGACAAGCAGTAAACACAAACACTTTCCAGAAACTCCTAGGATTCGTCCAATTTGACTCCAAACTGAATCTTTATGATGAATGTTATGATACCGTTTAACTGTCATGTTGTGCAGTTCACTGTGCTCAGAAACTAGCACAATTAACTTCTCCACCGCTACCTTCTCCAGCTCCGCTTGTGATTGGTTAGCTGCCAAAAAAGTGCTTGATGTAGGGCATTTTTTCTGAGAAGTTGAACTTTTTTCAACTGAAAAAAACGCCCTGAGCTGCAGAAGAAAAACGGCGTTAAAAAAAAAAAAAACGCTCAGGACGTTTTTGAAAACATGGTCTACTCCATAGGATTATTATGTAAAACAGAGGCTGACAGCTTCAAAAAAGACGCTACGTGTGAACACAGCCTTAAATGGTAGCACAGCTTACCTGTCTGAGCCTCTCTGGGTCACTGTTCTCCTGCAGGTCCCGGCACAGCCCGTCCATGCGGCCCTCACAGAGCGCACGCACGTCCTGGAAGCCGGCACTCACCGGGCCCATCAGCTCCTCCAGGATGGAGGTCAGGTACGGCTGCACGTGCTCCACGCAGAACTTCAGCGCTGGCTCTGACACGGCCGCTAAGGGGTGGGGAGAGATGGTGGGAAGGGGGGAAGAGATGGTGGGAGGAGGCAGTGGGTCACTGGCGGGAATCATGGGCCTGTCCACCCTGACCTCAGGCAGGAGCCAGGGCCAAATGCATGTTGGGCCCAGTTTACATTAATGGCCCTAATACCTGTGTACTTAGACTGCAGCTACTAAGGTGAACTGGCACTGCTGTATACCATACACACAGACAGTACCTACTAATGTTAAACCTGTCTGTAGCTTGTTTGAATGAACTTTTGTAACACACAATGTGTATATACACAGTAGTTACTGTGCTGGTTCACAGTGGAACCTACACTATATGGACAAAAGCATTCGGACGCCTGACCATTACCTTGTAATGACATTGTATTCAAATACATATACTTTGATATGGAGTTGGTCCCCCTTTTGCAGCTATAACAGCTTCCACTCTTCTTGGATGGCTTTCCACAAGATTTTGGAGTGTTTCTGTGGGAATTTGTGCCCATTCATTCTGTAGAGCATTTATGAGGCCAGGCACTGATGTTGGACGAGATCTCCATTCCAGTTCATCCCAAAGGTGCTCGATGGGGTTGAGGTCAGGGCTCTGTGCGGGCCAGTCAAGTTCTTCCACACCGAACTCAACAAACCATGTCTTTATAGTCCTTGCTTTGTGCACAGGGGCACAGTCATGTTGGAATAGAAAAGGGCCTTCCCCAAACTGTTGCCACAAAGTTGGAAGCATAGCATTGTCCAAAATGTCTTGGTATGCTGAAGCATTAAGATTGCCCTTCACTGGAGATAAGGGGCCTAGCCCAAACCCTGAAAAACAGGTGTGGCCAAATACTTTTGTCCATATAGTGTATGTAGTTAGGTGGTGTAGAGGTGTAGAGAGGTGACTATTCATACAAACACATACACACACACATACACACACACACGTACAAGTACACATAAACATGCATAGATATAGTCATGCACACAGGAACACAAACACATAGAAAAACACAAATACACATGCAGACACATACTGACACAGTAGTGCACATACACGGGGAGGTGGGGGAGGTGCGGGGGGGGGGGGGGGGGGGTCTTCACGTACCCTGCAGCTTGCCCTCCAGGAATGCCCTGGAGCTGATGATCTGGTCCATGTCGGAGCGGATCAGCCCCTCCTGCTGCCTGGCCGACGCCCTGCACTCCTCCTTCAGCGCTGCCAACCCCTCCTGGAGCTGATCCTGGACGAGTGCGTAGGCCGCCTCCACCGTCTGCCGGGGCCAAGCCAGAAAGGCAGGGATGAGGGGGAAATTCCACTGACTGCCATCCCCGCCATCCCACAGCTCCCAAACAGCACTGCCTTTATCAGGGCCAGGCCCAGAATAATCACCCTCTCACAGTCCAAGCTAAATACACACCAAATACCCACACTGCCTGCTGTCCAGCCCAGGAGTCACTTAAGGTACTGAGCTCAAGTCAAACAGGGTTACTCTATTAGAAAACACAAACCTAGGGAAAGCATTTGGTTGGACATAGAGTTTCTAGCACCTGCAAAGCAGATGTGGGACATCCCTGTATCTGATGTGTGCTCAGTTCATCTAACCAAATGCTTTCAATTTCTCAAATAATTTAGCTGTTTTTGTTTTTTTTTCCCCCGCAAAAGGCACGGAATTCATTTTTAGCACCAATGAGAAATAAATTCTGAGTGATAGGTAAACAGCCCTTGGTGAACTAACATGGTTAAGGCTGTGGTCTCTTCACTTATTTAATTACATCTGTTCTTGGACACACAGATTAAGAAAGGCGTGAGGTCTTTAGAATGTTCTTTAGATGCTTCCTTATCCCCTTTGGCAACCCAAAGTGGGGGAGGGGGAGCGGGGATGACACCCACCGCAAACCACACTCTCTTCCTCTCGGCCTTCTTCCCTTTGAGACGCGGCAGCAGCTCTGTTTGCAGAGAAGGTAGCAGCTCCTCCATCACGAGGTTAGCCAGCACCTGAAAAATAGCACAGAGCAGGTACTGTCAGACTACAGAGCACAGTCACTGAACACAGAGCAGAGTCGCTGAACACAGAGCAGGTACTGTTAGCCTTGTACTGAGTACAAAGAACAAAGTCAATGAAGACTGAGCAGAGTCAACACACAGCACTGATACTGAACATAGAGCAGACACTGTCAGCCAGGGCTGAGTCACTGAACATGTAGTGCTGTCACTGAACACAGAGCAGAGTCACTGAACACACAGCCGTGTCACTAAATACAGAGCAGTCACTGAGCACACAGAACTGTCACTAAACACACAGTAGAATCACTGAACACACAGCACTGTCACTGAACACAAAGCAATTACTGCCAGCCTTGCAAAGCAGAGCAAAGTCACTCAACACAGAGCACACTCATTGTCAGAATGCACCATGGAGCACAATCACTTGACCCATGCAGAGCAGCAGTGTGGATGCGTTAACATGCAGCACAGATCAGCTTTACTACATCTACACAGACTCTGCATAGATCCTGATGCACGTCATGCTGTCCTACGTGCATTTCAACAATGAGTATTAATAGGTTATTATCCTTTAATTATGGATATTCACTGTGGTATTGCTTGAGTTACAGATTCTTTTCAGATAAACTGGGACATGACATACTGCTTGAGTGTGATCTGTGTGTCAGAAACACACGGCTTTTCCTTCTTTGTTCCTGTCCTGTGGCTGTAACAGTGTTACAGCACGGAGAGGTGTCTGGCTCAAACAATACCCACACTAAAACGAGGGTGTTTCCTGCGGGGCAGCTCTACTTCCTACACAGAGGCTGAGTCCAAAAACAGACCTTGCCTGACCTGCAACCACAGCCCAGGGTGATGTCCACCTCGTTACACACTGTCCTCCACGCAGCAAGCTATGCCGAGGCTCAGATGATACACACAGACAGCAGAAACGCGGGCTCTGCCACAGCTTTTCCCTTGTGTTTTTTTTTTTCTTTTTTTTTTTGGAATGAAGTCTGAATTGAGTCTTGCGTTAGAGATGGAGTGATGGATGCAGACTACAGTTTCGGCCAGTTCATTCAGTTCAGGCAATGAACACAAACTGAATACTCTTCATAAAAAAATGGACACTTTTCAATCAATTGACCGGATTTCCACTGATTCTTTGAATTGACTGAATTGAAATGTAATCAACGCCGACTCTGACATGGACACTTCTGAAACTCTGAATTTCTGAGGGTCTCCTCCCGGCTTTTGTCTCATTGACCCTTCGGCGAGGGCGTGTTCTCCGAGAGGGTGTTGAGTGATGAGGTGTAAATGTTTCCCTGACGGGACCTCACGGCGACAGAGGAGGTGGGACCCACCTGCACCTCACTCCCAATCAGCATGTCCCATGACTCATAGTGGCCCTTCTCTTGCCTGTAGGACTGGATGGCTTTCAGGAAGGCCTGCACGTCACAGGTTGCCTTCTTCAGGGCGTCTGGAAGGAGCGGAGAGAGAGAGCCACAGATACTCTACATATCTAACAGATTGTCAACTCTGTGCTTCACATTGGAAGGTCTGTCTGTCTCTTTTAAAGCAAGAAAGGTTCTCATTAGTTGGATCCTAATGAACATTCTTGAAGGGAAGTGGTATGAAACAGAACATCCACAACTAATGGTTCCATAGGAATGCAGATTCTGTTATTACTCAGAACCTCCACAACAAGGAAAGACAGAGGATGGAAGGAGTGCAGGAGCCAAATATCTGGTCATGATATAGAATATCTGTGACAGAGCCACAAAACCAATGACCGTTTTCCAGTGTACAATGGCTACAATGATGTACTGGAACATTAAACATAATTCTGACTGATTGTGCAAGAGAATATTTAGTCATTCACATGTAACAATGACTCAATGTGAGAATTAGGGAACTAATGTCATAATGAAACTGGCAGAGGGAGCGAGAGAAGGTGACAGAGAGAGAGAGAGATAGAACAAGGGGGAGAGAGGCAGAGAGGGAAAGAGAGAGAGCAAGGGAGAGAAGGAGAGAGTGAGGGAGAGAGAGGGAGAGGGAGAGAGAGGGATGGAGAGCATTTAAAAGTTAAGATTAAGCCAGCAGCCCAAAACCAACTTCCTAGATCAAGGCTGATATACTGAACCTCAGGAACATTTCCATCAACGAGCAGGAGACACACCATCTAATTCTTTTGCATGCTGTCACATGCTGTCACATCTGAGTCACAAAGTGGTGCATTGTTTGTGAATATTTAAATTAATACAAATATAGGCCATCAGTAGCAGCTCTGTCCTGCAAAAGCTGCTAACCACACCACTAACTGACAAGAGGATGACGAAGCTTTCACCCACAGGAAGTAGGCTTTACCAAGCTGGATATTATTAGCATGTAGCAAAGACCTCTGAAAAAAACAAAAAACAAAAACCCAACAAAATTTAGTTGCCAAGCAACTCAGGCCAGCAGTTTGCATGCAAGTGCCTGGAGAGCATGTGCAGCGGTTCAGAGAGAGGGGTGCAAAACCACATTTAGTGCGATGGGATTACACCTCTGCTTCTTTCGGGTTCTGAATGCACACACTTGCGCTCCTCCGCTCGCATTATTTATAGCTGCCCTGTCAAACTTTGCTCCCAGACCAGACCAATAAACCTGATGAAGAAGTACTCAACACAGTATTAAACCCTGATCCGGTAATTCTGTTTTTGATATGCAAGATAACAAAGTAAAAATGCTGACAGGAGGTTCTGCAGGACATGAGGGCTGCCAGGTAGCACGGGCTGGTGGCTTGGCATAAGCAACAGTGAGGTGGCTCTGCCAGGCCATGCAACACCGTAGTACTGTACCGTGGTTCTGGTGCCGGATGCAGTCAGTCAGGATGGAGGTGAAGTGGGCCCGGGGCTCCTCCTGGCGGAAGCAGAAATAGGCGTCCCTGTGGTAGGGTAGGTGCAGGTAGACAGGGAACTCTGCGGGCATGACCACCAGGGGCTGGGCCGAGTCCTCTCTCACACCTGAAACACACACACAGAGCAGTGAGGTCCCGGGCTGCAAGGTAACAGTTAGGGAGTGGGGCCTTGTGAACTGAGGGGTTGCAGGTTCAATTACCCAGCTTGGCACCATTGTAATAACCTTGAGAAAGAAGTGCATTTAGATGAACAGATGAGGATGCTGAGAGAGCCCCCCTTGGATATGGCTCCTTTATGAGCTCACTGCTATGTAGCATTAGGGAGAGGTTTGCAGGTTCAATTCCCCAGCTGCATACTCTCGACAAAGAACTGCATCGGTTAACATCTAGCTGTATGATTGAGTGAAAGGTATGTTGGGAGATCTCCTGGATATTACTGCTTCTAAAGGAAACTGATGATGACAATAATGTCAATAATAAAGACAATGTGCAGAGCCATTTACATTGTTTTACACACAGATGAATGTCTATGGAGGTAAATGGGGTTAAGTACTTTGCCAAGATGTTCAACAGCAGTGCCACACCGGGAAGTGAACGGGCAACCTGTGGGTTACCAGCCCTGTTCCTCTCCACTACACCACAGTGCTGTACCTGAACAGGCTTCAGAGCGGATCCTCTCCTGATGTTTTTTATGGACCATCCAGTTTCCTTTTTTATCTAACATACTGCCACCTCCTCCTCTTTCTGGAGGACAACTTTTTTGCATCTTTATAACATTTCGTAACGTGCATATTGGGTATTTTTACTGTACAAATGCACACATAGTTCACAGACCATCTGGTTTCTTTGAGTTCCTTGTTTTTCCCTGTGGTGGGAAGGCACTAAGCTGAAAGCGTGTTCATGTTTGTATCAACATGTGTGAGAGAATGAGTTTCCCAGAGCAGGCTTTAAAACCCCCAACATAGGTTTTATGACAAGCTTCCCCGAACGTGAGATCAAGATACCCAGGAAAAGATGTGCTGTATCAGTGAATCCAGCTGCTTCCAGCACACGTGTCCGGAGCAGCTGCTAAAGCATGCGTCTCCCCCCAGCTGATCCAGTGGACGGCTGTGTCTGGACAGAGGGAACCTGGAGTTGCAGGGAAGCATGTGCTGAGGCACTGAGGTGCTCAGGCGTGGCGAGTCCTAGCTGTTCTCCATGCGCGTTTGCCCTGGCATGCAGACTCAATGAGGAGGGCGTCTCTAGCGTTTTGGAAAGCCCTCTTACAGTAAAACAGAGGCCAGTTTCTTGACTGTGCAGGAGAAAGATCCTGGAGCTGGCCAGTAAGCCTGGCCGTAACCTGACACTGTCCAAACTGAGCATGTTCCGGTGTGCACCTGCCCCCCCAACCCGAAAAGCGAGGAATCAGAAGCTGAAGCAGGGGGCTGGGCTGCACATTCCAGAGGTTGCTTCACACAGCCATGGGATTTTTACACCCCCCCTTCTGCGCTTTATGACAGATTAGCTACCTCAGCCCCCAGGTTGGACCGAGCAACTCACCATTAGGATCCGGGAATGCCTTGTCCACCGCAGCCATGTACTGCTCTTCCGACATCAGCACACTGCCCCCTGCTGGCAGGAGCCTCAGTCGCGGGGGGGCTCCTTTCAGGAAGGTCTGGCATGAAAGAGCAGCTGGGTTAGAACGGCAATTTTGGTTGGGGGGGGGCAAAACAATGATTGCCCATTACAGTAATTCTGGGTTAGGTACCTCGCCCAAGGGTACAGCAGTAGTGCCCCAGTGAGAAATCAAAACAGCAGCCCTGCTTCTTACCACTATGCAACACTGCCTCCCTCATCACATCCTCATCTGGAGCCACTTCCATAAACATTATTTTAATAATACATTTTATATATATTATAATAAAAATGTATTATTTATAGAGCCAGCTCTTTCTCATAAATCAGGTCAGGTTAAAGACCTTGCTTAGGGGTGCAATGGCAGAGCCCCAGCTGGTAACTGAATCTGCAATCCTCTGGTTACAAGCCCAGCATTTCATCCAATATGCCACACTGACTCATTGAGTTACTGTATGCTTGGCGAGTCCAATTAAGATCTTCCCTGAGGCCTTAATTTGAAATGTGTAATGACTTCATCCATAACGTGTAAAACACATTTCAAGCTCCATTTAGATATAGCTGTCAAATTATAATTGTAGGAAAAGCTACCAAAAATGTTTTTTCAGAGACCAGCCCACCACGTTCTTAAGCTAATATCAGAGACCACACAGTTCGAAGCGATTGTGGCGGTTCTTGAGCATTGCCAGCAGTGAGGTGGCATGTCCTCATTGGCTGAAAAGCAGGCCTCTCTCACCTCATTGCTGTCATGGCACTCCAGGCTGTAGCTGGCTCTCACCACCACAAACCTCTCCTTCCACTTCTTGCTGTCATCGAAATGCAGAACACTCCCCTCATACAGGATCTTGGCATCATCTGGTGCCTCCTTGTGCAGACAGACAGGGATAATCAATCAGAGAGCCGTGCTGCTCCCATGTGATACTGCTTGCAACAACTGATGCGAGATCAGGTCACGCAATCTTTCCTTTTTTGCATTTTTCTTCATTTTCCCCCCTTAACACACTTGCAAGTTGTACGTTAGCTTTATTTAACCATGACAGAGGCATAGAAGGTGCAATCCTCTGAATCACTCACATGCCAAAAATGAGTTTTTTACATTACAAATCCCATCCTGTCATGTATCACATGTCCTGGAATGACAATAAAACATCCTTATCCTTATAGTGCACCAGGAGAGAACAACAAACCGACGACAAGTACAGTTCCCTGATGTCATCAGAGCAACTCATAGCTGCCTGGTAAATGGCAGGGGTGTCAAAAGTGGTGCGAAGATGGGACCCTGGCAATCAAAATCCATTCTACATCAGTGAAATGAAGCCAACAGTATTCTGCCACAAAGGATTATTGGTGCATGACATTGGTGAATGAACCCACTTCTGAGCTGTAAAATGCATCTGGATTTAATCCTGACCCCCAACCATTATAACAGAGATGACAAAACTGACTCAGTATCAGTGTTTGGGTGCAGAATCTATCTAAGTAATTGACTGGAGGAATCACTGCTGTGAAAGAACAGTAGTGTGGGATTTGGTGAGGGGTGTCTCTGGCCTTGTACCCTCTGTTTGAGGAGCTGTGTATGGCCCGTCCGGTGTTGCTCCACTTCCTCCTGCAGCTGGGAGAAGAAGGCCACTGAGTACTGCCGCCGGTAATGCGGACTGAAGTTCTTCAGCTCCGCCTCGGTTCGGCCTGCAAGAAGAAAGCAATATTGATCATCACAACACAAACCAGTTTACTGTGACATCACTGATTGGAATGACACACTTCCAGGTACCGTGATCATACCATCGTCGACTGGTTTAACAAACCTCCATTAATTGTGACATCACTGCTCACTACAACACAAAAGATCATAACACCTGTTTTGTGATATTACTGATCATCACAAAGCAATCATGTTTATTGTGAACAGTAATTATTACAGCAGACACCACTTTATTTCACTAATCAATGTTACTGCCAATAATAACTTTTTTTGACAATAAAACTTTCATCACAAGTTAATGCTTGCCTGTTCTGTTTGCTGATTATTTTCCCACAAGATATCAAATCCCCATTAGAAACCAAAAAACATCACAGCAACCAGGCTGATCCCAGTTAGGACTAAAACCAGCATATACAGTATATCACCAGCACAAGAACACGCTTATCTCGTAATAATAATATAAATGCCAACATCTTTGAGATTACCAATATGACACAATGTTGAAGAATGCTGGGCTTGAACCATCTCAAATCAGTTTGGGAAAAAACACTGGCACATGCGGTATCTTTCAGGCACAAGGGAAATGTGGTAATATGCAAATAAGAAGATAGGGCTGCACATTAATGTATAGTTTCCAATAAATTATTTATTTGATAGTGGACCAGGCCCTGCCAAAGACCACACAAAGTCTGAGACGCTGTTATTCTACACTCACAAGCAAATCAAAGATGCATTGGGAGCTGTAGTTCAATGTGCAGGTGTATTTTTCTATTTGTCTTTGATCATCTCACCCATACCTTTTGATACATTTCTATATCCTATTCTGTGTGTTTGGGAAATTATTACAGGGACTAAAATGTTGATATGAAAAGGATATAAGAGATTACAGGCCTGTAGTTAAGAAAAAGAATCAAAAAAGCCTTCAATCTTTCCACTTCATTTTAGGGTGGAATGAATTACGAATAAGCACACAGAGACACAAGGGACTGCTGTGATGTATTACAGTGCAAACTGGGCTGAAACCAATGGTTCAAAATCACTGCCAAAATAACAAAGCCAGGATAACACAGTTTATTTCACGCATATTCCACTCTTCACTCCAAATTTGTGTCTGAGTCAGAAAAACACCACTCTGCTTTGAGCTTGTTGCACATATCCAGACTTTACTCTGCGAATCCTTTTATTTATTGCAATAATGGCTCTGGCAATAAGATGGCCGCCAAGGGGAATATACATTGTGGAGCTGTACCTTTCCTGGCTGGTTTCCCTTCTGACTAAGAATAACACATTGCACACTGGCCTGCTTCTCCATGCTAGCATTGCAGATAGCATCACAGTTTGAATTTGAGCTAAGTCTCGCTTGCTTAGCCCAGGCAGGACCTGAACACCTGTCGTGATATGGGTTACAACACCTGCACATAAAACAAAAATGTAAGCCTCAGAGAGTCTGCTATACAAATGTAAAGGAGTGGACGGAGAGTGTGTGTGAGAAAGAGCTGGAATTGATTAAGAGAGAGAAAAGGAGTGGAAGCTGACTAATGAATGGAGACAGAGGGTCTGAAACAAGGAGTGGGAAACAGCACTCTGCAGCACAGGGCCGATAAAGCGCTCTGCAGGCCAGAAGTGATAACACGGAGGATGTGGAGGTGGAGTGGTGGTTTCCAGCAGAGCTTGTGGGGCGTGAAGCCTTGCCTCTCAGAGACTTGGAAAGGGGCAGCCGCATAGGAGTGCAGGTGGAAAGACTGGAAAGGTGGTGCTCTTGGCCAGTCATTTACTCAGCCTGGTGCTAGCTTTATCACACAGCCCCCTTGGAGGCAGCCACAGTAACGTAGAGATGTCTGCCCCACACCACAATCACCAGAATAAGAGCAGTGTTACACATCTTCAGTACTTTTATAGATAAACCTGACAATCTTATTTTTGTGATGGATGGTGGTCAATCAATCCCATAATGCCCTGTGTTGTCCTCAAACGTATTTCAGTGAGGTGCATAAAAGTCAAAACAATAACCAGCGGTTAGCATTCAATGAAATAATAGATAATAATATTCACTATTCACAGAAAAATAAGATGCTTACATCAGATCTTTAAAATGCTTATATTAGGTTTTTAAGATCTTTATATCAAGTCTTTACACATTTGAGCTTTTATTATTCACACATATGATATCACACATCATATGAGAGTCCTAAACACTTCAATATATGCAGTGTTAATCACAGCATAGTATCTTATCATTCATTCAAGTCAGTATTGAATCAAATCATTCACTCTGTTCCCCTTTCCATGACATGCAGACTCACAGGACAGTGGGCTTGACCGGGTCTCAGTGTACCTTAAAACTAAGCCCTTTTCAAAGGGGATAATCATTGTAATTGGACATAATTGCACTGTGATTACTACAGCAAGTGAGTACAGGATGTGACAATGTAGATAGAATGTAGAAAGATAGTAGACAGAAGTGTATGAGTGTGTGTGTGTGTGTGTGTATTGCTAGTCAGTCAGCAGTGAAAGAGATGGCTTGCTGCTTTCACTCCCATAAAGGATGGGGGTATTTGTATAGCAAGTACCTCGACCTACAGAAAGTGGTATAAGCTCAGGATCTACAAGCCAGCCATTGCTTTTATGACAGCATGCCCTTTTCAGATGGCACTCAGCCAATCAGAGTAAAAACATCCTGTAGGCATGTAGGTGGAGCACAAACGATTAAACCAGAACTGCTTGCCAGAGGGCCGCTCGACCACGTTTTCCCGCAGAGCCACGGACATCCTGAGCCGTCTGGTGTGGGAGCTGTATAGCACACCCCGCCCCCAGCCCCGCCCCTCCGTGCTTTTGTGTGCACAGGAATGCAAGTGTTTCCTCTGGAGCAGGAAGCTGGGGACAGGACCCTATCTCCAAGCACATCTCCTCAGAGAGAGATTGGGGGGGGGGGGGGGGGGGTCATGCTCTCCGAACCTTCCTCCTCCCCTTGGAGAAGCACAGCTGTCGTAACCGGCCCCCCGTGGGGAACAGCCCTAAACATCAAGTGCTCCTATCCGCCTCCAGCCTCAGTAAATATCGGGCTCATTTCACGGGCGCTAAGTCAGACGTTATGTCTGCGAGGCGCCCCCAGATTGGGTAGGGGGGAAGTGGGGAGAGACTACCGGGGAAATGAGGAATAAGTGCAACCTGACAAAGAAGCTACGCTACCAAGGAGTGCAGCCCTTCTCATGCCAGTGAGCGAGGAGCACAATGTGAAACCAGATGAGGTCATTTCCTCCCAACAATCAAAGGCACAGTCCTGCAAAGCAGATGTGAGATCAGACACCGCTCTGCTTAAGCACACTGCACACGCACACATATGTATATATAGAATCTTCGCCTCTCTCGTTCAGTCCTTCCTTTCAGCACAAAAAAAGACTTACACCTGGCAGATGAGAGAGACCTATTCTTGAAGGCCGTGTTGAAGGAAACAAGGTGCAACTGCTGACTGCCACAGTGCACGATTTGAGCACGAGCGTTTGATGGGATGGCAGGCACCAAACCTAGGCCAATGTCTGATCAAATCAGAAATAAGGTGACCACCTGACAGTTGTTTGAAACACTTTAAATCTGCCAAAATGGTACCAAGTCATTTTAAATATATTTACCAAGCGGGGGCATATTTACCCATGCATAACATCATGATCATGTTTTCCTATTGGCAGATATCTTAGTCCAAACAGGAATATTGTCATAGCTTATTGTCTTCATTTCCTTGGCAAATACCCTTAACCAAGGTAATATATACAGCTTACATCCTATGCATTCATACAGGTGGATGAGTCCCATGATCAAGGAAGTGTTCCTTGTAGGATTCAGACCTGCAACCCAGCCTTAAACCTAGTTTCAGGCTTAGTTCCATAGCCATAGCTCTACCTGGCTGACCACAGTGTGTGCATTGCCTGTGGACACACACATTCCACAAAAGCAAGCACACTGTCCTACAGCACATAACCTCTTCCCTTTGTTCAGTCCTTTAATTGCAGTTGTTCTGGTTCCCCTGCCCGAAATGTGCCCCCTACCTCTGTGATGGCTCACATGAGTTCTTGGAGCCCAGTACACAAAGAACTTGATCTTTCAATGCCAAGAACAGCCATGGGACAAATTCTCAATTTATCCTTTAGCTTTTTTTGGTGCTCCATGCCTGACCCTCTCTACTTCTGTTTTTATCCTTCCAATATTTTTTTAAATTACCAAACTAAAAAAAACTTTCTGAAATGAAGTACTTTAAATTACGGTTAATACTGTGTTATGTTTAATTTTAGTATATATATATTATGATATGTTTTAAGGCAACGCCTCCATTGGTTTGTTTCTAATGGCCATATTAGTCCTTTGCTGTGCTGCATATTAAGAAATGCAAATGCATAAACCAGAACCAGACAATCTGATGGCAGAGTGGCTTGGCAGATGCTCTGGTCTCAGAGTGTTTTTCCACTTCTCCACGGTCTGAAAAATGAATTCCTATTTGAGAAGCCTCCTGCGCTCTGAATCTGTACTCTTTGTATCTGCACTGTCCATGGCTGCCTGGCTCTAAAGGTTATTTACTGCAGCTGAAGTGTCAGGGAAACAACCTTCCTGTGGCGCTGTCTTAGTCATCAAGCATTTCCAGGCCAATCAGAGCACAGGAGCACAGCAGCACTGGAGATGTGGTCATAGTAAAGCTTATGAAACCGCTCTGAAACTCAGTTAAATATATTCACGGTCATGTAATCCAATTTTTTTTTTTTTTTGAAGGAATTTGGACACTACACCACGTTTTCCAGTGAATTGCTGTAGAGTTTGGTTTGGGCCAAGATTCAGCCTAAATACAGTGCCCTTTTTCCTGGGTAAAAAATTCAAGCAAATGCTACTTTTTTGTTTCTTTCTCTTTTTTAAATGACTTGCTTAAATGACTGCTGACCTCGCAGTGCTGGGAAAGCAACAAAAATATTTGCTTGAATCTATTAATCAAAATCAAATGTTAGGTTATATTAAATCTGGGCTTCACATTTGTTTGCATCTGCCAGAGGAAGAAACTGGGCTGTGATTGGTCCCTGTTTTTTGTGCATTCCATACCTGACTGTTCTTAACTTGCACTAGTTTTGAGAATGCACAAAATTATAGTATAACTGGGTAGTTTCTCATGTGTGTCGCAGGTCTGGTTTGTGATGAGCTGCAGCAAAATCCAACCCGATGTTTTACCACCAATATAACCACTCTAGAGCTCTGTGTTTGCCTGTGTTCATTTCCACGTGGTTAATCTGCAGCGCACATCTAGGCTGCTCCTCATTAGTCTAAATTAGTTCTCAGACACGGTATACATGATATTGGACATTTCAACCCTCTCAGTGTTTCGCAAAGCAGATTTAGGCTTGCTCACTGTAATGTTGTACAGACTGAACTGGATTTGAAATGACTGAGCATGTCCTTCCTCAAAACCATCCACTATGAAATCGCTAACCCTCATTATGTAACCTCACTACAAAATGCTAGTCCATGCAACCCAAACGTAGAGGAGTGCGAATGGCACTATACAGTGTCGAATTTGCTTTTTAATGTACAAGCAGTGTGGCGTTGCCTCAGCGCCTAATCCATGCCACTCTTATCCCTTCCGCAGAACAATGACAAAATGAGTTTAACGTCAATGCATTCAAAAATCGAGAAGTTATGCTGACAGGAAATGTCACAATAAGTAAGATGTAAAAAAGGAAGAGTACAGCATTTCTTGGGAGGGAAATTTTAGGATGCAGTCAATGGTGAGGCAACTTTTGATCTGACAGAGATTTATGCCGACAGTTACATTATTTCCCTTCCTGTGCCATATCCTCAGAAAATGAATTTGAGTCTAATGGGGGCCCAGCCCGATAAGACATGGTGTCGCAAGTCCCTGTGGTTTTCTCCTGTTTTTGTAAGCCCTGCATTGTATGGCGAGCATGCCCGAGGCCATGAGTTAGCGTTGAGCTGCTCGTAGTATTCCCAGAGGGCCTAAGCAACTCCCTGGGATACCACTTCTCAGTCTGCACATTCAACAGAACACGCCCCATGAGGAGCCAGCACAGCTGCCTGGCAGAGCAACCAAGGAGTGACACTGGCTCCTAGAATTTAGGCAACATTTCCAGGTTTACAGTTTAATGGTTTCAAGACCTTCACTTTGGCAGCGTAGTCATTACAGTGCGCCCAATACTGACTCCCTCCAGTGCTTGACAACAAGGAAAATTTTACACTGGCCCACTGGACCAGTAGAGCGGAAAACACACTGAGTTGAAGCACTGACCAGACTGCACACACTCATACACACAAACACACACTGACACACAAATTCCAGCTTTTATTGTGTTTTTGACCACGTTGAGGAACTTGGAATAAACATTGTCTCACAACTGAGCACCCAGCACCTATTTGGGTATGAAGAAGCCAAGGCCCCAGGCATGGTCTGCTAATACTGCTGCCCCAAGCTAGCAATTAGACATAAGTGGGCAGTAGAGCTCAGTCTCAGTTAACACCTTCACAAAGTCTGCCACAAGCTATTCTGAGAGGAAGCACTGTGAGGAAATTTACTATGGTACTCCAGCACTACTATGGAAAACATATATACTACTACTTTCATCTGACAATCTTGTACTGCAACAAGCCTCAATTACCACAATGTTTGACCACCAAGGAATATAGGGTTTGATGACAGATTATTGGTAAAAGGGTGCAGTTCCTGCTGTGTGTTATTTGATTATTTCCAAATATTACACTGACTTTAATATATTAATTCAGTACCATTTCCAAACAAAGTAATAAACCTACATTGTGTTTGCTGGTATGCTATCTGCAAAATTTTGGGCTGGCAGGGCATGAACCATACCTATACGGCACCAAGAGTTGGTGCCACCCAATATCATTATACATAAACATGAATACATAAAAGTGGCATGTCGGTTACACTAGTGTATGTATTGCATTGCATCAAATTCTGAGCATGCACCTCTAGAGGGACACAACATCTTAATCAAGTCACATAATGAAAATATAATTTTAATTGAGCTCAAATGAGCTCAAACCTAGTGATAAAACATTAGGTTGTTGATGCCAATTCAGAGAGAAGATTTTTTTTTTTGATACGGCACTGTTGCACAAGCTGCTATATTACGGTTCCTTGTCATACTATCGTTACATTTTAATGGAGTGAACCATAGACTTCTACAGACCTCCTTGACTAAACATGTTGCCTGAATTCATTTCCCACTTGGACAGTTTTCTGTGCTCTGCTTGGCACATATCACTGTTTTTTTCCACTAGTTATTGTAAAATATGCTGGCGTTTCTCTTATTTCTATTTAATAAATGACATGCACAGTTTAATAAACAATGCTCCCATTAGCTTGAATTATCATATTAGCCTTAAATGGGTGCTGTGAAATAAGGTTACCCAGCTAATGTGAGTCAGGCTATTTCAAGCCAGGCCTTGGACTAGATTTCTAGACTAGACTTGATTTCTTTCAACCACCTTTGCAAAAAAACACCAGCAAGCATTCCTGCAGATAATTGCTGCTATTAATCTTACAGTAATGTATTTCTACACACATGGGTTGCTATATAAAACAAAAAGTAGCTTGTTGTAGCTAGTGTTTCAGCAAGAGTAGCTTACCATGTATTACCTAGTTAGCTAGCTACCTCAGATGGTGAAAGCAGACCCTATTTGCACAGTTGTTTATGTAGCTACAATTTGTATAATTCATTAGATATGCTAATATTTTACCCAAATGAAATCCACACTGCAAATGCAGCCATTTTTCATGATGTAATGTGCAGGCTCACTGTTTAATAGCTTTCAAGTAGAAATGAAGGAGGCGGCATAGTGACGCATGACTTTCTTGTTTACTCATTTCAAAAGAGCTCCATTAAACCGACACAGACTGTGAAAGAGAGCAAACAAGATTTACACCCCCCAGTTTTAGACATGGTTGGACCATGGTTAAACCTGAGGTCCTGAGATACTTCCTTTAGAAGATTTCACCCTTTATTCAAATGAGTTTAAAAAAACTGATCATATTTATGAACAACGGCATGACCTTTATTCACAGTGTTTTTTTTTTAATGAGACCTCCCTAGAGTTTTCACAGTGCAGCTGTCGTACAATCTGAAATCTGCAAAAAATGAGGTCAAAACGGCTCCACCGACATTCTCCACACAACGGTGAGAACCTTAAGAATAAACAGAGAAGGCCTTTGCTTAACACTGTTGGGAACACTAAGAGGACAAAAAGACCTCCACCTCATTCCCAAGCATTCCTTTCTGATAATCCTTCAGGAGGACGGCACGCAGATCCTGAGGGGTACTTATTCTGCAGCAGCGAGAGCCACAAATGCAGTCACAGTGGATGCAATCACCTCAGCAGACGCACACCCCTCCGCTCGTCCTGCTGCAGGCCACGTGTGCGAGCCTGAGTCATAAACAGCAGCCATAAGGCGGGGCTCTCCAACACCACAGCCATGGATGTTTCATCCAGACACACTATAAATCATGGTCATATGAGTAAATGAGCTGGCATGAACGATTGGAGACCATGGCTTCCCTGCAGTCCTCTGGTTCATATATGGAACACACCCCCCGTAACGGATCACCTCGTTTATAAGGCTTGGGGGAGAGAGGGGGACTCCTGCGTGCCCGGTCATCCCGTGTGGGGGAGTCTTTCCCGCCCACCTACACCAACTCCATGCACACTCCATTTTTCAGTTTTTGTACTGAAATTCCCTCACAGTCACGGAGATAGAGTGCACCCTGTTCTGTAAAGAAAGCTCTCACTCTAGGTACACATTTGGGAAGGAGCCATCTTCCATGCTGTTGCTGAAGCAACTGACATTACCCCTGGCAGATACCATCCTAATATGGACAGGCTTCCCCTTAAAACTTAACCTTAATTCTGCAGTCCTCAGTGAGGTACATTACTTTGATGCAGAGATGAAGATTACTTTTTGGAATTGATTTTTTTTTACAAATGTGTAATAAATAAAAAGACAAATTGAATCCCAATAGGAATATAGGTTCCGGCAGCCTAATTTCCATTGTCTCCAGAGGTTGCTCTGTTGATGTCATCACTCACACCTCATGATGACCCAATAATATTTGAATTTGAGCCTGCATAAGCAGAAGAAAACAAAAGAGGAAACTTTAATTAAATCACTACAGTAAGTCCAACCTAAGCCAAAGTATTTTCCCCCTGGCCCCAGGGTATTTTACAGTGCCTTAGATTTTGACCCACGTAACCTCTCGCATCCAGAGAAATTTTTTAGCCATATGGGCGAAGGAACGTGGGTTTGGCATCTGATTTTCATCATGCAACACCTCAGTGAAAGCTTGCCCAGATGGTGCGGCCTGTGCTCTTAATATCGCAGCAAGTACCAAGCAAATGTTCAGTCACTTCATTGCTGCAGGATTACACCAGTAAACATATGTCAACAAAAACTGCTGTTGAAATTGTTGTTTACTTGAAAGGTTACTGCAATGTTTAATGTAAGAAAACATTCCTCTGCCTTTTTAAAAATATGTTTATATGGCTTTTAACAAGTGGAGTTTCTGTTTCCACCCACACGGCACACAAAATGATATGACTGACTCATCAAACTAAAGATCAAGGTTTGTGGCCAGTGGAGATAACGGCACCAAAGTTTTGGCTGTAGGGGGCAATGTTGTTGTCTGTACTGGATGTCCCCATACTTGCTCACTTCACTGAGTTTTGCTGAATGTGTGAGATGTAAACCAAATTTTGCAAGCAAACCGGTCTGAAACACATGCTCAACCACACACTGCACAGGAATGGACAAACCCCGGATGGGGGTTCCAAGGGAGGTGCTGGAAAATTGTAGATGAAACGCAATGACATAAGGATGCTGTTGTGCCGAAGCTAAGCAGTTAGCTGGCTGTGAGGTACAAAGAAACATTTGGAGCGTAAGTTACCTTTGACTTTATGTGTAATTTGTCATACACTTTCAGAGCTGTTGACTTAAATGTAAGCCCTGAGGTCTCCTGAGTAGTGCAGTGGTTAAGGTGCACCCCTTGAGTGCAACCTGAGCCCTACAGTCCGCATTTGTTCCCACCCATGTCATCAACTAGTGATGACCAGGAGCCCACAGTGGCAAATAAGAAATAAGGGTGGATATGTGAGCAGGGGTTTCTTGCCTCACCACTCTCAAACATCTTGTGATTTGTCAGTTTCCTATGAATAACTCAGATGATGTCAGCAGAGACCAGTCCCCCAACGAAAACTCATTCTGCTGTAATCTGTCATGTGACTTGCAGGGTGGATTCCATTCATCTTGGTGAGACAAGCTTACTACTGTATACAATCACCAATTCCAAAAACAGAGCTGCATGAAGAAAAAAAGCCTAAGAAAACATCTGTAACTATGAAAACAACATATTGTGATAAATTCTAATTTCCATTTTCATACTCCAGTGTGTGTCACGTGACACCTAATCAGGACACCTCTATACCACCTGGAAATACAGATACTGAAAACGCCAATTGTGTCTTGAGGGTCAAACATGGGCTTCTGAACGTTGATTGAAAAAATGTGGGTCATCAATTTGTTTTCTTTTCTCGCGGGACACACTTTGGCTGCCACCTAAGCTAATGGAAAAGTTCTGGGCACTGAACTGACGACCATTGTGCTGAGTTCCTCATCCCTGAAACAGTGCGAGCCGCGGGAGGAGCCCAACCAGCAGGGCGACTGCCAAATGAATGGGCTTCTCAGAGGGGACTCTGGAGACATTCCACCAAAATACACTGTGTACTGTTGCTGCCTCCTACGAGGCGACCGAATGCCATGGCGATCGCAGCGGGCAATCAGAATTTAACGTCTTTTCGACCATTCGGGCACTTTCCAATTACAAGTTGTGTAACAGTGAGAGCAGTGTGCGGTGACCTCGCTGCGAATGTTTGCTCCATCAACACTGATTATTTGCGCCGTTGTTATCATTTGCCCTCACATTTGGGCACTTTCTTTGGGGATCACAGCGAGAATGGACAAAATATCTAAAAAAAAATATCAAGCGGCATCCTTTAAGCTTGTTCGTGTGAGATAAAAAAAACCCGACTAGTATTCTGATAAAGGAGCCACGATGGGGCGGCTGTAAGACCGAAAGCCCGTTAATTCCCAACGCATTAGTCAGGCTCTTCCCTCTCCCTTAGGTCATCGGCAGAGGAGGCGATTTTTGTCAAATTAAAGGCAGCATTGTCATTTTTCCGAGAGCTGATCACATTGAGATTTGCAAACTATTGCCAGGAAAATGTGATCCTGTGGTCCAGATTTGGAAAGGCACACTGGCAAATTAAAGTCACGAATGAGTCTTTCTGGGCTTGGAGAGCTCCACTTGTCCTCATGGGCATTCTGTCCTGTCACCGGCAAAATTACTGCCTTCCCTGGGGTCACAGACTGCATTATTACGGCTGTGCATACACTGATTAATCTGCACCAGTGCACTTAAAATGTGACGTTATAACTGTACAGCTGCGTGTTTGTCACGTATGCTTCGACACACGTTGGGCAGTAGTGGGGTAGAGGCCTTGTAGTAATGAGCAGGACTAACCCCAATGATTGAACCCCAGTTGCTCAGTGGGACACTGCTGTTGTACCCTTGGGCAAAGTGCTTCAACGTATTTCTCTCACTTAATATCCACATGTAGGAAATGGATAACATGTAAAGCTTGTAAGGTATGTAAGTTTCTCTGCATAAGACAGTTTGCGAGGCAATTGTCAAACGGTGTAAAACACGTCTGTTACTTGTCCTCGATTATTTGACTAATCTCATTCTCCACTCCACTACTGAGAATATCATTTGCATAGAGACTGTTCTTTGTTGTGGATATTCCTTAAAAGCAAATAAGGTCATTTTCAGTCCTCTGTGCTTTCTCATACATCATTGTGAAAGAAACCCCAGGGTGTTCTGTTCTGCCAATTGGACTCCAGCAGATGGCAATAAGATATGACATCATTCAGAAGGGGGGAATATCCACTATGTCATTCTAATTGGTAACATATTGACTGGCTTTGTTTGCATTGGTGGGTGTGCCCGGTTTTCATTGTAATTTTCAGAGCAATCTTTGTCATATATATATATTTTTTTTTACAAAATTTGTTGAAGGGTATATTTTCTACTTACAGTCGCGCTTCACAGTCTCCACATAAAAAAATCGTGGGGCTGCGACATTAAAAGTTTATGTTAATAAACCAACATTAAACTAACAATTTTCATCATAATTGTATAATTGTGTTCTGAACAGTCAGCAGACTAAAAGGTATCATAATCGTGTCTGTCTGTGGCCCGACGCAGATGACCTTTTCAGTTGTCAGTACAGTGAGAGCGATCTTTTCTTTTTGTTTTTTCTTCTGAGACGTTGAATGTCTCCTCGGTGCGCGACGGTGTCGTCGCGGTAGTTTTTCAGTCATCCGTAATTTTCCTCAGAGAAGTGTTTGGAGTGCAGGCTGGGCAGCCAAATGTAAATATGGCACCTCCCAGAAAAGTAATTTGAGCCTGTGGAACACAAGGAGCCAATTCATTCCATCGCTGAAAGAATTCTTTTTCTACAGTGTCACTTCACGTGGCTGAGCTTCAGCCTAGATAAAATGACAGTGCTTTAAATGGCGTCTAGACTTGGCCTTTTACCTGATGTGTTTGGTCCAACCGAACACGCTCTGTGGGTTTAATTCCGAAATGCATGTCGTCTTTCAACACAGAGCGTAAGCTCACTGTAATATTACGCTACGTGTAATCAAGATTTCATCTTTTTTCATGGGATGACTCAAAGCAGGCTACCTTAACACAGACAGTGTGCAAGCCACACAGAAGTTTTAAATTGGGATTTGTGTAATGAAATGAGTACTTAAAACTATTAATGGCTTCTCTTACACTGTTTATACTGAAAAATATATAAACGGTGTAGGCCTACTGAAGAGACCGTAGGGCTATCTGTAAGCTGGCAACGAGAAGACCACAGTGAAGCAATGACTGCGACAGGAGAGTGAGGGTGATAGAATCACGATTTCCACACTCTGCCTTAGCCTGACGTGCCAACATTTCACAATTATGTCTGTGATGGTAGCGGTGGCAACTAACAGTATGCCGAATGCTAATGCTCACTATTCAAAAAAAAAAAAAAAAAAGACAGAAGTCATACACCCTACTCATGCCTTCAGTGTCTGAAAAATGGAACTCATCTCACATGGAAAAGAACAGTTCCTCATTTTAGAGCCTATAATGGAATGGCTATATTTAAAGTACTTATATGGGATGTACTCCTGCTTTGAGGAAAGTAGCCTATTTTACAAAACCAGCAAAGCGTTCGACGAAGCGGACAAAACCCGAGGTGTTGAGGAGTGACTGTGGCTGCGTGGTGTCAGCTCGGAGGCAGGAAGCACATTCCCTCCACACTCCTAAGTTTGCCTAAAACATAAGAATCTAAACAAATCCCAATGTCAAGAACCTACCGTGCCTTAAATGGCTATTTTCGGTATTAATTAACTGACCCAAGAGCTAGAAAGAACCCACGCCTCTTAGCCGCAACATTCACCTCTTTGCGAGTGCAATTATCTTAGCAGATCTGCAGTGTGGCGTTGGAGCTCCAGAGAAAAATTGTATTCTAAATATAGCTCGCTAAATGAACGTTTTCCTTCCACTGAGGTACACAGAGTAGTGTGCAGATAGAGGACTAGGACCATATAATAGGTACACGGACCACTGCATCGCATTGTTATGTTTCAAATAAAAACTTTGCATAAGATCTGCATTTGACATGGGCTGCAAACTTTTTATCTCGTTTATCTGTTTATCTCGAGGCCCCTTGGCAATGCAAAGCCAAAGGAGTAACAGCATTCTAAATTTTGTAAATGCTTGTTGTGGAAATATATTGGATACTACTCAGTTTAATATACAAAATGTCCAGTTCCATGTGTCACTTTAATTTATCTTCACAGTCCTTAAGTCTAATTAATAGTCTTTTGTCTTAGTTTATTAATGCAGTTTCTTATAGAGTGTTTAGCTAGAATGATTTCTCATATGTCAACATGTCATTGTATTTGGTGTATTACTGAGGACCCCCCCCCACACACACACACACATTAATATCTACGATTAATAATGTTGCTGTACATGGACTCATGTGACAGACATTTCGGAAAGGTTGACGCCTCGAAAAGGTATTACTAGATAACGGTATATTTCAAGCAGGAGAGGTCGCAACTTGATGGAAATTCAAACGTGATACCCATAGAGTGTGCATCTCTTAAAAACACCGCTCAAAAATAAATTCATAAAATAAATACAATCGAATAAATCTGAACTCTGTTAGTATGCATAAGAAAAACTTGCAATACAATAGGCTAACTGATAGGTTACGATTTCTAAGATAAAGTGAAAATTAAACATATTAGGGAAAATAGTGACCAGTTGCTGAAATTGCTTTAGTCTTAGATGGGACGATCTCTGTGAATGCTTGTTGGTTTTAATACCCGAGTTAAGTCTTAGCCTACTATTAAACTGGTTCTTACAGTTAGTCTTCACCTCGAAAAAAAAACCTTGCGGGATCTGAAAAATGTGACACATTTCAACAAAAGAATGAAGGTAGGCTACAGAGTCGTCCGCTCAAAGTTTTCGCCTATCATTTGTTCACGATACGTTTCGTAACTTTTTTGTTTACCTTTTATGTAGTTGGATCTACTTTCATCCAGAAGACTAGAGGAGGACACTCCCATAGTGCAACAAGGTGATCCTCGGCTTTATTCTCGGTTCAGGTATTAATCCTCTGCCTTTCTCTCGTTGCAGCGTGTTGCAGTGAAACGCCTTGGCTGTCGTGGCTGTCATTAATGACGGGCGGGGAAAGCAGGCGAGCGTTTGCTTGTGAACTCCCCTCATCACCCATGTAGCGTAAACTTCCTCAAAACTGCAGCGCCGCCTGCTACATCCTTTAGATTTCGCACGCTTTCACTACTAATAAAAGCTTGAATGCAAGCGGGTGGTTTTTGACATGTAGAAATTGTATTGTTTCTGAGGGAGTTTATGAGTAGGCTATTAATGGTTGTAAACAAGCATGGTTACGTTACGTCTTTGCGTATACTTTGTGGAATGGATTAAATAAAAACGCTTGATTGAATAGGTTGAGGGTCTTCGGTTGGTTAGAAGTAATGTAGGCTATTAACGAAATGTCCTAATAAATGACTAGGCTATAGCATTGCATCAGTGCAAACAGTTATAGTAGCATTTCCTTCATATTTATACCCCTTGTGTTTTATAGGCCTATTGTACATACCCCTGAATTTGTAAGCCACATTTAACTTGTTGCAAAAGTACAAATTAGCTTGTTTAGGCCTACTAAACATTTTACAGAGAGAAATTCAAATACAAGTTTTACAAATGTTACACAATCTCACACAGTAGCTTTTATGAATTAGTTTACTGCAGTTTACACGTTACTTGTGTTTTGCAAATCGGCAATCATTTTAGATTATTTAGATTTAGATTTTGTTAGGCGATTATTGTTACAATTATGATTTTTTTTTTTTTACTTTTACTTTTACTACGTTTCCCATAGTCCATAGCGAAACTGTACTCCGCCATATTGAGATTTGCAAGAACGCGCTGGGTACCGTGTATCCACAACACAAAATGTAAGTAGCAAGCAAGATAAACAAACAGGTTGAAACAATATTGTGTGATGTTTTGTGTGTAAATTAGAACAAAAGTGCACGTCGTGACTAGGAGAATAACTGTTGAGCATGGTTGGCTATGAAGTTGAAAGGTTTCTTATATGGCTACTCGTGGGCTTTCTAGCTAACGTTAGTAGTTAAAATTTCGGTAGCGTTGTTAGCATTCGAGATAACGTTTCAGTCACCCAAGGATTTTTACATTTACCTTTATAGAAGCGACAGCACATATGAGTATTTTGTGTGTACCTTACTCTTTCATGTTCTGTCACATACCCTCGATGTGTTTTAAACCGAAGCTGTCATTTAAAAGAGGAAGTAGGTAACGTTAGCTAAATAACGTTGGCGAGTGTATTGCTGAAGCTAGCCAGTTCAGCTAGCGTATACCAAGAGCAACACACAAAGAGCATAGCCAACCATCCAAAGCCTTTTGTAAACATTACAGATCTTGAAAAACTCGTTGCTTCATAACTGCGTAAAAAGCATTACTGAGATGGTACACCATCCGAGTGGTATTCGTACTATTAATATAGTCACTTTGCAACAGCTTTCCCCCCAAAACGGGGTCATATGGGACTCTTGAGGTACCGAACTGTTTTTGGAAACGTTACTGTCAGGCACCGCATCATAATATTTACTATGTATGATTTCAACGTTATTTCAGTTTGTAGACAGTATTTTCTAAAGTATTTTCTAGTGTGAAGCTTTATTTACCTCAGAAAAGAGACGTTACTCACCAAAGGCTATACTTATCCAGCCAAAGATCATAGCATCTTCATGTACTATTTGACCTGAAATGTTAAAGATAAAGCTTTAGATGATTCACATAATTGGGAGCAACACCATGTAAAGGTTGCTCTGAAACAACACAGTTGCTTAATTTAATGCGTTTTGACTTCAATCAAAAAGGTAGATCAAGTCCCACTGCATGCATCCGTCATGACAGAATTATTAATTAAACTTTTCAGCAGTCCATTGGAACTCTGTAGCTTGCTTTACTGCGGTCCTAGTCCTGTGCCCTTGAAAGTAAGCTTCTCTGGATGTCAGAGAGCTGGGTCATTTTTAACCACAGATATAGGTGCTTTTGTGTGTGCTGCCAAAAGTCTCCCATGCCTTATCTTTCCAGCACGAGAAAATGACCCAGATGGTTCAGTCCAACGGGGTCCAGCCCCTCAGTAAGACGTGGGAGCTGAGCTTGTATGAGCTCCAAAGAACGCCACAGGTGAGAGAGCAGGGGAATATGACCAGAGCCTTACTGTTGCTATACTCAGAGTGTGTTTCCCTGAGGAATTTTGGATTCTGCATGCCACTCTTGCTCATGGTTGCGAACGACTCTGAAAGTGTACTTTCTCAAGGGTGTTGGTGGCTATGATTATGCAAAATAATTCACAGTAAACGAGTTGATATGTTGTGGTACGTTATACATGTTGTATGTTGCACCTCTTGAGTAGGAAGCGAGTGTGTGCATTAATGGGATTTTCGGATTAAGGTGTGCAGTACATAGGCACGGCCGGGCACTGTGGCTCTGTGTGTGTATGGTGTTCCACTGCAGGAGGCAATCACAGACAGCCTGGAGATTGCTGTGTCCCCCCGCAGCCTGCACAGTGAGCTGATGTGCCCCATCTGCCTGGACATGCTGAAGAACACCATGACCACCAAGGAGTGCCTGCACCGCTTCTGCGCCGACTGCATTATCACCGCACTGCGGTCGGGGTCTGTACAAGTGATTGTGTGTGTTTTTAGGGGTTAGGGGTGGCCATTATGTCCTGCCCAGCAGACAGATCTGCTGTGAAGAATACTTATTTCTTGAGTCTAGAGAGGGTCACCCATGTCTTCTGGTGTCTGAAAGATATAGCCTCATATAGGGCAGTGTCTCCAAATGGGAGGTCTCAGAGTTTACTTGGTAAACAAAGGAAAGTGCCCCCTACTGGCCTGCCAGCACCACTACAATCAGCAGCCTCCTGTTCCTAAAGAGGCTTGTTTTTATATCTCTGACCAATGCTGGCTTGCTTGAGTTCAGGAGATGGCCCCCCTCTCCTATTTCTTGATGGGGTTTGAATATGGTAGGTCCAGGTCTGTGTTTCCTAGGATGGTGCTTCATAAAGTACTGATGATAGGCCAGAGGAAAGCAGGTTTATCAGAACTGTGTGTAGCTGTCAGGAGTGCATGTGGAAAAGGTCACAGAGGGACTGCAGGTTGAGGGCAGTGAGCTGAGGGGAGAATAATTCAGCCCTTAAGTAGGTTTTGGTTTTGCTTCAATCACTGAATTCTCAGTGTCTAACTGAAATGACTGAATTCCTTGTCTGCCACTGAAGGGATGGAAATCCCAATTTGTCACTACAGTGATTGAAATCCCAGCCAGTCACGGGTAACCCAAAGCAAACATATGCTCTATGTCCTCCAGGAACAAGGAATGCCCGACCTGCAGGAAGAAGCTGGTGTCTAAGCGCTCCCTCCGCCCAGACCCAAACTTCGATGCCCTGATCAGCAAGATCTACCCCAGCAGAGACGAGTACGAGGCACACCAAGAGAGGGTCCTGGCCCGCATCAGCAAACACAACAACCAGCAGGCCCTCAGCCACAGCATCGAAGAGGGCCTGAAGATCCAGGCCAAAAAGCGGTCAGACCCCAGCCCCTCTGCCTCCCCTACCAGCCACTATCATTGACACTAGGGTTTATTCAGACCGATAAAACACAGTTTTCTCGTTGTGTGTCTTTTCAGATACCTGTATTGACGTATAAGTATTAGCAGGCCTAAAATCCCAGTGAAATACCTTGAAAATCTGCGTGTTTATGGATTTCATGGCATTTTCGTTATCACAGAGCTTATGAACAAGAATCTAAATTGCAAATGTTGTTTATGGCTTTACATATTATAATTATGTCTCTGTCCACATACTCTTTCTTCAAGGATAAAGAAAGAGGATCAGTAAATATTTCAATTGGACAGTGGTCCTTCGAAGTCCTACTATTCATTTGCCTCTGCACAGGGTGACAGAGTACAGTCGATCTTATTTTTATTATTTCTTCATTTATGCGGTCATGTATGTATGTTGCAGACACCCACATGCAGAATGGTTTTCATAGCATGAGAAGATAAAATAATTCTTCCAAATAACACTTGCTCGTGCTGCTTCTTGGTAGATATCACTTTATTAGGCAGGAAGTAGACACTTGAAGTTAAAAGTGTCTTTCTCCCTGCTGCACCCTGATTGGTCTGCAGGCGGAACGGGGTGAGGAAGCAGCTGATGGAGAACGGCAGCGGGGCGGAGGACAACGGCGACAGCTCGCACTGCAGCAACGCCTCAGTGCACAGCAACCAGGAGGCGGGGCCCAGCATCAAGCGCACCAAGACCTCGGATGACTCGGGCCTGGACATGGACAACTCGGCGGAGAACGGTGCGGGCGATGCCGCCCTGGACGGAGCCAGCGAGATCGAACTGGTCTTCCGGCCGCACCCAACGCTGATGGAAAAGGATGAGGCGGCACAGACCAGGTGGGGCAGATTCTGCCAGTCTGTCTGGCCGTCCAGGATGGGCTACATCTGGGATAGGCTGCATTCGGACTCCTCACAGAGCTCCAGTTCCCAGTTCTCTGTGTCTTGGTTTTCTGGCCACCCTCAGATTTTGGTTTTTTCTCTGAGATGGATGGGAAGTGAATATTTTTCTTTTCAAAAAGAGGGAATGCACAGCTTATCAGTCCTTGAACTTATTATTATTATTATTATTATTATGCATCATACACATGAAATCAGTATTAAAAATAAAAATACTACTTACTAATGGACCAAGTGCATTCAGGTGGTTTAAGACTGTTGAACGTAATATAGGCATTTGAGAAGGCGAAGCCCCTTGTTCTTCGGTTTCAGTGGGCACCTGCCTCTCAGTGACAGTGTTGTTTTCTGCCCAGGTACATCAAGACATCAGGCAAGGCCACAGTGGACCACCTGTCCAAGTACCTAGCGGTGAGGCTGGCCCTGGAGGAGCTCCGCAAGAGCGGGGAAGCCAGCCCAGTCACCGTGGAGGCGGCCAGCGAGAAGCAGTACACCATCTACATCCCTACCGCCGGCAGCCAGTTCACGGTAGATGCCCGTACTGCCAGAGGGGTGCATGAAAAAGGGGGGTCGCGCACATCACTAGCCTGTTTAGTCAGAGTAGAACAGAGCGGCAGTGAACCTTGCAACAAGGCGGAACTAGGGCACCAAGTCACCCTCTGTAAGCAAGGGGCACCCTTCAGCTGAGCTCTGAGCTCAACCCACAGAACGTACGGAGAAGGAAGGAGGATGTACCATGCAGGTGCTCATATAATTAAGGGGGTTTAGTTGTTCCCAGAGCACAGGGAGTTTACAGTGCAGGTGGTTTGTCGTTTACTGTAGCCAATATTCACTGTTCTAACTTTGTAGAGATTGCATTGGTTACTCAGCATTTCCCATGACAACATCCAATGTGTAAAAGTGTAAAAGCAGCAAACCTCACTCCTGTGCATGTATGCATCAGCATTCACATGTGCAAGCAGATGCACTGTGAAAAAAATTGTCATTTTCATTTTAAAATGACAAAAAGCATGCATATTATTTTTTTACTGTCATTATGAGACCACCTTCTCCTGTGGCTTTGATTTTTCCAGGATCTTAACAGAAGTCCTTAATTGTCATGAAGATATTTTTTCTCCCATGATTTCATCGATGAATGGGATCATGAGAAGGAATTGTTGCAGTAAAATTACAAAACACAAAACCCAACACTCACAAAATGAGCCTTGCTCTCACAAAACAAATCCTCTTCACAACGTTTCAGAAGAAATGCCCTCAAAAACAAGAAAAAAGAATTCTTCCACAGCCATTGACCAGAAAGCAGAGTTAGAAGTTATACACCGATACTACATATTAAACACCTCTGACCGAATTACAGAGCTATCAGTTGAAATGTAACGATTAAATGAAGTGAAATTTGTTTTCGGCAGCACGTTTTCTGCCACCGTGAAAACAGGCACACAGTGTGATGGTTGTCCTCTCTCTTGAACCCTTCCTTAGGTCCTGAATGGGTCCTTCTCCCTGGAGCTTGTGAGCGAGAAGTACTGGAAGGTCAACAAACCCATGGAGCTGTACTTTGCCCCAACCAAGGAGCACAAATAGGCCCAGCATGGAAAGGGGACGGGCCGGACTGACGCTAACTCCACCTACTCCACCCGTCCAATCCGCTTGTCTCAGAAGCGCCTGCTTTTGGATAACGATGGCTGCTTTAATTTTTTTAAATCGTCTTTTGTAGGGGAAAGGGCTTGGGGTGGGCTACTTCTTGGAGGGCTGTGCCAGTTTTTTGTTTTTTCTATCCCTGTATATACATACCGTTTTTTAACGTCCAAATCAATCACTCTTTTAGTTTGAAAATAATTCAAACTGCCCCCCCCCCTTGCAGAGGCTGTGGAGCCTTAAAGATTAATCAGATGTTGTTTGGAGGTCACATGATCACAATGAGCATTGTTGGTTTTACCACTGAACGATGAGGACAATTTACGTTTTGTTTGTTGTGATCTGTGGTTGCCTTTTTGCGCGGGAGCAAGGTTCAAATGCCAGCTCTTATGGAAGAGCGCATGGATTTTTAATCAGCCGCTTTCCCTTGAAGTGAACATTCTCGCATTTGGCACCATCAACCACCGATTAAATACACCTGGCTTTTGGAATAAGAAAGAGATGCACCTTGACCCCATCTGAAGAATCTTCACTGATTTCAGGTCAAAGCAGTCTACAGCCTTTACCATTGACCATAGCCTGACGGAGAAATTGCCCTTACATTTGTTTCATTTTCAGGGAAGAGCCATTTTTAGTGTGTAACACCATCTGGTTATTCCAACAGACTGATGTGCCCAAAGAATTGTAGTACTTTCAGACTGAAGCGTGTTTGTGTTAACATGCAACAGAAACAGCTACACATCACCCAATGTGATCAGCAGAAGTTAAATATTGAACTCTTGCACAGATGACATTCATGAGCTTTAGGGAGGTGTTTAGAATCGTGTTTTGTCATACATGATAAATGAAGCATTTCATTTTGAGAAAGGACCCAGATGTTTTTTTTTTTAATTAAACAAGAAAAAAACATAAAAAGTCATGTGGAAAAATCACATCGAAAACCTTTATAGCATGTTAAGTTTTAGGTCAAAAATGTATTTTGCAAAAATAATGATTAGTTTGAGGGAAAAAAAGTTATACTGCAATATCTGTTTGAAAAATAAAAAAGTACCATCTGTATGTGACTATGCACTTCATGATATACAGTCAAATAATGACCACATATAGAGTATAAATCTTCACAGAGCAGTGCTTTTGTACCTCTCCCATAAAATACACTGCATGCCATGGTATTTTGGAGGCAAGCAGTTCAATATGGGTTGTCATTCTATCGACAGTGAAAATGGCTGGATTGTTGTGTAGTGGAAACATGCAGGATTTATGACGCAAGGGTTGCTGGTTTGATTCCCAGATGGGACATTGTTGTTGTACTCGAGCTAAGTACTAAACCCAGCGCACCTCCTAAACCTGAAGGGGTATTGAAGCAATTGATCATTGTATGTATTACTACAAGGTGTTGTGGATGACCTTGTAGTCGGGTTTAGCCACCGTCTTACTCCTAATACAGTCATGCTGTGTCACAACATGTTGATTTGCAAAAACAATCCATACTTTGCCTTTAGCAAGCACATAGTTTTTCAAGGCCCTAAAATATGTCTTACCATCTGGTGAAATCAATGTCCTCTTGATGCCATTCTATAGCTTTCATTTCCTCTAAGTACATGTTCTCAGAGGAGCTGCAAAGGTACTATCTGTGGATAAAAGTTTGCTGTACAAAAGCCATAGCATTGGACAAAAGCAAGGCTATGCCACTTGAACCCTTGAAAAGGGATGTTGTATTGTAGGGGTCCTGGGAGGAGCAGCTAACAGAAAAGTAACTGGTAGTATTTGGGCCAGCAGCAATGTTGAAAAAGTACCTGAAGACGGTTTATCACTTGTGAATTTAAACTGAGCTCAAAAACCTGGAAGAAGTAGTTTGCAGGGTGTCGTTTCCATCAGTGGTTGTGATTCTGATGCAAACCTGCCTGCCTACACATGACATCATCGGGTAGGACTGATGTCAATTCAGGTTAAAGTCTTGCTCTTAAAATACATTTTTATCTTGGCCAATACGTAAAGAGTTCCTCCCTTGTTGTGTTAAACGCAATATTATTTTATAAGGATTGCATATTTGCTTCGTATTACATTTGTTTAGCTGACACTCTAATCCAAACTGACTTCCATCAGAAGACAACAGAAGTGTATCCATCCAAAGGAGCAGCAGAGTCAGTCCAGGCTAACGCTCCCAGACCAGCAAGAGCGAGCACAGCACCATTCAGGCATCAGGTCCAAAACCTGATGGTTTAGCCTTAACTCTTAAAACTTAAAGGCAGTATTTTTTCACCACAAGCAATAAAATATGCATTTTCTTCTTTTTCAAACCAGAAAAAGTGTTTTGGCAGCACATTGTTGTGTTATGTTGTTGAGCATGTTGTGTATACACCTAAGAAAGTGACTGTTTAAGGTTGAGAAAATGTCTGAATCGCCATCAGACTCTAATTGCAGAGTGGCCATTGAAATGAAATAATCTGAAATGTCTTTGCCCCATGGAATGTTTATTTTTGGCTTAGTACACAGTGGGTGCTCTTCACTCATCATTGACACCTCATGCCACGTATCTGAGCAAACCATAGACAAGTACACATTGTACTGTATGCAAATTGAAAAACAACAAACTCCTATTTAGAGGGCATTGGATGATAAAGCGGTTTCGGAGTTACAGAGCAGTGGGCTCCACTGTAAAGACAGGTGATTTAGGGTGACATGGAAACTACTGGGTGGAGACCACTGCTGTACAGAATTGTAATATGCCTTGCATTGAACCACACCCCTGAACTGTAGCCAAATTCCACCAATGGAAATTTAGGTTCAACAGTTTGATCAGTGAGTGTACATCTTCAACCAAACCAAATGGTTTGGTTCCCTGTGAATAAAAGCCTCTCACCGATTAATTCTGATCCACCACCTCAAACACTGAGACAGACTCGCAGCCAAAAAAGGGAATTCGCAAGTTGTGACCTTATCAGCCATTGGGGTTCGGGTTCGGGTTCGGGTGGACGAGAAAGAAGCCATTGCTGAATCCAAAGCATATTCATCTTATTCAGCATCTTTGGTGTTCCTGTCAAACTCCACTTGAAGCCCTGGGACTGCTGAAGTGTCAAAAGTTGAAGTTTGAGGCAGGTGCTGGGTTTGCTGCTTCACAGCAACAGTTACAGGACCACTCATGTCACAAAAATGTAAATAAGGCCCATACTGGAATTACAAACATGAATGATGACACAGGAACATTTACACCTCCTGGCTCGTTGAGACCCTTTGGTCTGCCATGAATCGATAAGTAAATCAAGCACAGTGCTGTTTTATTCTATTAGGATATAATAGTAATAATTATTACACATCTGCTGATGTCCCAGGTTGTTGTGCTGAACGACTGCATAAAAGAAATACCCTGATCCAGCAGCAGGTGGTGGTAGCAGCATGCTAACAAGCTCCCCTTTTGAAAGCACCACCCCCTCGCTACACTACAAGTTCTTTATCAAGGTTGTGCTGCTTCAGTGTTTGCAGGCTGTACTAGCCTTTGACTCACTGGCTCATTACATAGAGATGGATCTAGCTGCTGGTAAAAGCTTCATCTGTGAAAACGGAAGCCAGATATAGCATTCATAGAACACATTGCTTGAAAAGCCAGAAAACGCATTCAGTGATCACACAAGAGAGCATGTGTTGACCTTGAACTCCGCCTAACCTCTCTAACTGTAATCTGTAATTCCGGAATCTGTTGCCCTATGGATTACAGCCGAAGACCCTCAGACTATTAAATAAAGACACCCGATGGTAATCTGTTTTAATAGAACTGATTTAATCCCAGTCCAGGTCAGGATGATTTCCGTGGTACATAGCACCTGAGTTACAAATGGAATTAGGCTCATTACAGCTGTCTTGGTGTGAGAGTAGCCATTATTTCAACCGTGCCTATTAAGGTCAGCTGTTGACTAGGGTAAAAAGGGTATCTGTTCCAGATACTGTACTACTTTTAATAGCTGAACTGATAAACAATTGACTGCTCAACGGGATGGTTCCAGTTCTTTCAGGGAAGCTGGGGTACTGGTTTACACACAGAGCACAAGGGAACTGACTCAGGTGTCGTCCTCCATGGACACACCCTTCCTCGAATCTCTCCTCTCCCATAGACTCCCTCCACAAACTCACCCTATCATATATCTCCTCTCTTCCTTGTTTTTCTATCCTCTCTCTCTGTCCCTGAGAATAACGAGCATGTGCATGCACACACACACACGCACTCTTGCAGGTACACAGGCAGACAGGCACTAATGCATACACTGGTGGGACAACTCTTAAGAATTTTAATTCTCAAGGTTACAAACAGTTCATTGCATTTTTGCTTCAACCAAAATGATCCCCCAGGATAGGCATAAACCTGAGCAGAAAGAGGTGGACAAAGCCAGCTGAGAGTGATCTCAGTGTATAGAGGCCATTGTACAATGTCAGTGACTCAGCTCAATGAAGCATTGTGTTGAGGGAGCTTCCTCAAACAGCTAAAGGAGGATCAGTCTCTGACTGAGAGTGAACTGAATGAAGAGTGACTGGGCACAGATACTCTATATTACAGCCAGATATTCAGCTCCTGAGTTTGTTCCATCCTCTGTCTTGATGGTTCCAGTTGGATAACAGGATGTACCAGTGCTGTCCATGTTCCTGTGGATGTTCTGTCTTAAACCATGCCCCTTTCAGTGTAGGCAACAAGCTAGCAGATGAGAAAACATACAGCTTCAGTGGTGACAGAGACAGAATTTTCAGTCTGAAGTGGTGCAGAGAATACACAGCTTCAGCAGTGGCAGAGAGAAATTTCAGTGCAAAGGGGTGCAGACACAGAACTTTCAGTGGGAAGGGGTGCAGAGCTGAAGATCTGGCCATGTTACAGAGTATCTGTGGTCTGCGCTCCCACACGGCTGTGTCTGTCCTAGCTGGACGTGCAGACAGCGAGTGCGTGACCCCGTCTGCCCATCCAACTGTTTACCGTGCGCCTGGGGTGACCTCAGCGCGCAGGCCTTGGCCGCATGCCAGCCCCTGCTCCCAGAGGGAGACTGGGCCATGCTCAAGTGCAGGGCCAGGGAGGGGCTGGAAAAGTACAGCTCCTCCTGTCCAGGGCGGACCCACCGCCTGCCTGTGTGGGGAGGGGTGTAGTGGGGATTGGGATGACCTCACAGGGATGGCTGGGCCCAGAGAGAGGGACTGCCCGACCTCAGGCTTGCATCAGCCTCCTGTTTGAGCGTGCGCTCCCTTTTCTTATGTCACTCTCCTTCCCCGAGGTGGAGTCTACAGAGCTGACTGAAGAGGCCTGGGGGAGTTCACACATAGATGGCGCCACTGCGCACTCACTGACAGACACAGACATTCACATTGCCTAGGCAATCGCTTACCCTGAGTGTACAACTCTATATTTGCATATACAGCTACCCACCACTTTTTTAATAGACAAAAAATGACTCTGTCGTTCAGCCAAACCCAGCAAAACCAGTTCCCTTTAAAAAGTTTCCCCCTGAAATGGCTCCCATGTTAAAAAAGGTCTTTACTGAATTGGCCCTCTCTTTATAAAAGGCCCTCTCTGATGCGGAGGACAAGAGTGGCAGACTGTCCCACTGAGGGCCAGGCTGCTGCAGTCTCATTTAGGTGGGCAGGGGGCCAGTTGAGGTGGGGGGACAAGTGTTCGGCCAGCTGGCAGCACAGGCCCTGTTCCCAGCACTCAGAGTGCTGTGGACTGGCGTCAGGACTGCCTGAGGCTGTCTCACTGTAGCAGAACATTTCATCACCAGGGGAAATTTGTCCTGCACATCATCAAGTGCGTCACCGTCGATGTCACTGCAGGGGTTATTATCATATACTAAAACTAAAACTAAGACAAAGACAAAGAAAAGACAAAACGGTTTTGAGACATTTTCGTAAAAAATTGAAATAAGATAATTTACCCGAAGAAAATGTAAAACTAAAACTAAATGACATTAATAATGATTGCTAAAAAAATGAACAAAAATAAAATAAAAGACAAAAAATAACTGTCGTTAGCGTTTCAAGACGGCGGACGTCATATCCATTGTGTCACACTCCCAAAATTCTGTGTAGCTATAGCCAACAACCATAAGATGGCGATATAGTGTGTCAGGACCTACACTCGCTAACTAATGGAAGTAGGCCTTATTATCAAGTGAAGAAGTCAGATATGTCAGGGAGGAAACGTGTGAGTCCTGTATGGGACCAGGGTTATTGTCGTATACAAAAACTAAAACTAAGACGAAAAGTAATGTTTTTTTTTTTGACATTTTCGTAAATTAAATAAATTAATTATATTATATATATATATATATATATATATATATATATATAAATTAAATTATAATATAAATAAATAAATTAAATTTATATATTATATATATATATATATATATATATAAATTAAATAAATTTTCGTAAATTAATTGATAAAATAATTTACCCAAAGAAAATGTAAAACTAAACGAAATAAACTAATAACTAATAATGATTGCTAAAAAAAACTAATAAAAATAAAATAAGAAAAGAAAAGACAAAAAATAATTGTCGTTATCGTTTCAAGACGGCGGGTGTCACAGTCAGGGGCGGTTTGTTCCTTAGGGCGATCAGGCGACGCACCACCAAAGGTGTAAAGGGAGGGAATTTTTCACATCACACATCCTACCACAGTGCTACGCTAGCTGTGACTGTTCTAGACAGTTTGTCCTGCCTCTGAATATCATAGTCCAATCAGTGTCAAGTTGTGTTCCGTGGAGTGGATTTCAGTCTGGTTGAAAATGGCACAGATCGCTTTGATAGACTCTCATGTTAAGGCATTTTTTTCGAACTGCAGGCGCTGCAATGCAATCTGTATGGGTTCTGGGTGGGCTCGTCATACGGAACCTGGTGTAGGGATCGCTGGGGCAGCCAGCGATCTTGTCACATTCAAGGTCAACATGGCTAATGTTACCTCAACTCAGAGCAACTCGATCGTCGCATTAAAAAAATACCGTTCAGTCGTGGTAGTAAGCAGAATAAATTGGCAACTAAAGAATTAGGACCACTCAGACCAAATTTAAACATCAAGCAAGTATCTAAAAAAAAGGGGGTGGGGGTGTAATCGTATAACTGGGGATTTTCGCGAAGCTGGTATGAGCGGAAAACGTGGCTTGCAGGCTGCGAAGTAGGTAACGTTTTGTTCTGCTACCCCTGCTCAATTCAATGTGACAATGTCAAGTTAGCTAGCTTTTAATTTACCCATTGAACAGGTCACCTCTTAGCCATCATCGCAACAATTTCCCCCTCCCCCCCGAGAGATTTGGCAGGAGCCACCACTGGTCACACTCCCAAAATTCTATGTAGTCTGAAAAAAATGTATCGCATATGTTAGTTAAGCTTAGTCTTCAAATGTTGATATCTTCAATGATAAACTGATTATCAAAGAAACATTATCATATCAAGAAACAATCAAAATATGATAAAATGTAAAACTATAACCTTGTATGGGACTATTTGGAATTTAATTGTGAAAGCAGTACAAGCAAATGCATGGTAAATTCAGGTAACAGCATCTGTGGCGTAGAAATCAAAGGGAAAAATTCCACAAATCTTAAAAATTCACCTTCAAAGTTAACATCGACAGGAATACACATTATTCATGGAAAACATGTAACGAGACAGAGCGTGAGTGACGAACGTAACGTCAGCAATAGGCCTATGTCCAGCCGGCAGCAGACCCTAACACACTGTTTAAAAAGAACAGAAGCATGGGTGACCAGTTCAAATGAATACAAAAAAAGGGAGAACACACTCATAAATCTATTTAACGAGACAGGCATGTCAACCAGATTATGTGAAGCATTCAAAGAATTTAATGCTGCATTTGATCCGTAATTCAAAACTCCAGGAGCTACACGCATCAATTCTTTGATTGCGCTGAAAAGTGCATCTCAGTGTGTCAAAGAAATGGTGAGAGGGGCACGTAAAGTGACACTTTGCACAGATGGTTGGACTAAAAAGGGTTTAACTATGGTAAAAAGCATGGTAAAAACATGCTGATATTCCCAAAAATGAGGCCATTTTTGGGAATATCAGCATGTTTTTACCATGCTCCCATCAACCAACCTCAGCATGATCTGCTTAGTTTGCCTTACATTTGTCATCCGCATACTGGGGAGGCAATAGCTGAGTGTACCGACAGGACTCTACAGACGTGGGAGATACCGGAGCACAGTGTCATGCTAATTGTCACAGACAACAGTTCGAACATGGTCAGAGCTGTGGAGGTGCTGAAGAAGAGGAGAGAAAGACAAAAGGATCCAGATGGTGCTTTGCTGGCTAACTGCGATTCAGACAAATCAGGATCCGATTCTGAAGACAAAAATGTTGATGGGGTATTCCAAAGTGAGTTAGTGATTTGTGGCTTTAAAATATTACATTTGTCCCTGTTTGCTTGCTAGCTAGCTGATATTAGTGAACAATAATTTTAAAGCTAAATGATTTATGAGATATTCATGAGCCATTATGTAGTTGGCCAATTTATTTTGCTGTGATGACAGAATCAACTGAATTGTTCAAGGATGAAGACTTCACAAGGTTCCAGCACATGCCATGTATGGCACACACCCTACAACTTGCCCTCAAGATTCCTAGTGCCAGTAATGTTGTCAAGGCAAGGTTGCTTGTTCATGTCAGGAGAAGGCGAGACTTTATTAATGAATAATTTAAAAACAATGCATACGAACAGGGATGCCAAGACCATTTCCCCCCAGACTGGTTCGGTCCCCTCTCCAGCCTGTTCTCCCCTTCAGAGACTCCTCCACCCAGCCTGGAGACAACCCGCAGGTATGGGCAACCCCCACACAGCACACCACACACACACCGCTCAGGTCTTCTACACCCACACGTGCTATAAACCACTCCAGGTGCCCCCACTTTGGCCCCTCCTGCACCCGACCCTGCTTTCGGGAGGGGGGTCCCGCTTGGCTGACTCAACCTCACCCTCACGCACGCACTCACCCAAAGACACAAAACAAAAAATACAATAACCGTGGGATGTAGTTTGGCCCACACCTCACTGCCAGGCCTTACTACCTCCCAAAATGTAAAAAAAAAAAAAAACCCACATACTCTTGCTCTCCCTGTCACGCCTCCCAGCGGCTGCTGTTGTCCCCAGTCATCGGATCCTCCTCGTCAACGCTGCACTGTCAGGTCCAGAGCTGTGCGGCACTGTACAGTGTTACCCCGGCCCCCTGCTGCTACCGGTCACACACACCTACAATGCTTCCCTGGGGTGCAGACGTTCCTTACGACAGCGGGGTGTCCACTCCCCGTCTCACGCCCAGCACTGGGGGGTTTGAGGTCGCTGACTCTCCGCCTGCTGTCTTCCCCCCTTCCTCCATCTTGGGGACTGCCACCAGGAAGGCCCGTAGTCCACTCCACCCTGACAGACAACACAAACCACACAGCCAAGAATCGCAAATTAAAAAGAGATAAATTGATAAACTAACAAAAATAAAGTTCCCGGTCCGCAACCCCCGGGGACTTAAACCAAAACCAAACAAAAGAAACTACAGAAATAGGAAACGCCAACTGATTCCCAAAATGGCCAGCCCTACAATGAAAAAGAAAAAACTAAACTGGGGAAAAATCCCATCTAAAACTCCCTGCATGCAGAGCCTTCGTCCCTGGCGTCCCTCACAACTAAGCCTTGCAACCCTCCTAAATACCTGCCCGGTACCCTAATCAGGAACAAGGAGCAGCTGCGAGCCCACACTCCAGCCGAAGCCGCCGCCCAAGAGCCAATCAAACAATCATTCAATTTTCCCTGGAATGCGTGCTCCCAGCACCTCACCAACTTACCTCCAGGGAATCCAGCCCAGCCAATTAATGCTGGCCCCACACTAGAGGATAATTGGCCCGCATTTGGGTCTGATTCGCCCCTCCTGACGATTGGGGGGGCGTTCCTGAGTCGGGGCTGGTCAGAACCGATTGTCTGCCCAAATGATCCTGTAGTGTGAGGGGTTTGCAGACGTAATCTTAGTGTTACCGACTTGATCAGAGTTTCCCCGATTTCGAATCATAAATATCAAACATGTTTGATATTTACGACTTGAAATCCTGTAGTGTGAAAGGCCTAGCGATGGAATCTTGAGCAGAAGCCCGCAATAGCCAATGACAGCGAGCTGACCGGGAAGCATCACCAACCCAGCAATTGACAGTTAACCTTTGTACAAGCTCAGAGCACAATAATATTAATATGGAACGGCATCTCCAGGGCAATGGAAGGTCAGAGAATGTATAAAAATGACTACATTTCTAATGATCACAGGTTTCACTCTCCCCTCCACCTGTGTACAAATAACAAATAGCTTGTAGCAGTAGCTTGCACAAGCCCCTTTTGAGACTAACAATAAAACTATACAAAATGTATAGCCATGCTGATTCCGTCTTCTCAGCCATGACTTCATCCACAGTTTTTGTCTCCTATTTTTTTTTCGGTGCAAAACATAGCACACACAAGTGAAACAAGCTGAAGACGATGGTCTGCCTCCGTGTTGGTTTTGCTCTGAAGTCACGTTTGATCACGAGTTTCTGTGAGATCCCAAGTCCCTGGAATCGCCACTCTGAAATCGTTTAGTGTGTGGTCCTGCGTCTTGACTGAATTGTTTGGTGTGTGCGTTCTTACGATTAAGATATTAAAAATCGGTCAAATCTGTCGTTATGTCTGTGGTCTCCTACGTTTTTAAAATCGGTTAAGATTTGAAAATCTTCTAGTGTGCACCAGGCCTAACTTTGAGAGTCTCTTGTGCTTGTTCAAATGGAAAGTTTCATTATGATAAATGCTATGCATGATGGCATTTTGGCATTATGTTTGTTTAAGGTGTGGACGAACACTAATTAGAGACTGCCCTACACATTGGAACAGCATGTTTGACAGACTGGTAGAATCCAAACCTGTTCTAAATGAAGTCCTTCAGGAGCTGAGGATTGACACACTTCTTATCAGTGATTTGGCTAAAGAAGAGAATCACCTGAAACTCTTAAAGCCTTTTTCCACACACACAGATCGACTTCCTCTGTCTGATGTGTTGCCAGCATTGTTGAATCTCGAGGCACATCTGCAGTGTAGCAGTGTGGAAAAGCAAATGGCACAAGCCCTCCTGAAGTCTCTGCATCAAAGGTTTGCAGGCCTTCTGGACCCCACAGATGACAAGTTTGATTCTACAGCTGCTGCAGCATCTCTCATGGACCCAAGAGTCTCCCTGGTGCTTACAACTCCAGAGATGTTGCCTCTAAGGAGAGCAGCAGAGCTGTTTGTCATTGACGAAGCATCAAAGGACAGCTAGACTGCAGCCACTCCAGACCTCCATGTTCCTGAAGCCCCGGCAGTGCCCGAAAATGCTACTGCTGCACCCCTTCAGAAATGAAATTCCTTGCCACAAAGATGTTTAGTATGAGTACCCAGAATTCATGTGGCAGCCCTAATAGCGCCTCACAGGGAATGCAGAAATACCTGGAAGAAGTTAAGCAAGGCATTAGTGCTGTCACTCCACTCCACAGTTTTGGCAAGGACGGGTGACTGTATATTCTAAAATTGTGCCTGTGGCATTGGATTTAGTTTGTGCACCTGCATCACAAGCATTTGTTGAGAGGATATTTTCTGTTTGTGGACAGCTATCATCTCGACAGGGTGACAAACTCTCTGGAGCACAGAGCTTTCTTGAAGATTAACAGAAAGTTCTATACCTGAAAACATGTAGACACACACAATGCACAATACACACACAATAACAATACATGCATGCTCCACATACATTAACAGAAATACAGTACAGTTTGTCCACTATTAAGTCACTGGTGAAGTTCTTACTTTTTGAGTTGACTTGAAAAACAGAATGCCACACAGAGTATATCTAGATGTTATTCACTGGCTGCATTTTACTCTGTGTGTTTTGGTAGTGGCTAGAATGTAACAAATTTAACAGGTTTTTAACAACCTGCTAGTTCACATGTGAGTTCTTTAGGGATTTTTAGTTAACTATACTGGTAGGGTTGACCGTGAAAACCCATGTCATATTGTTTACCTAAAGTAAATGGTTGAAATACTTAATACTTCTTGCCTTTTATGTATATTAACAGACTTTCAGTCTGTAACAAATGTATCGCATATGTTAGTTTAGTCTTGAAATGTTGATGTCTTCAATGATAAACAGATTATTTTTCACGCTGCACTAATCCTTGACAATTTTTGTCCTTAACTAAAATTACTAAAACTGAAACTATAATAAACTAAAACAAAATATAAATGAGTCCATGAAATAAAAACTAAACTGAAACTAATGAAACCACTGGTGAAACTAACTAAAACTAATCGGAAAATTCAGACTGAATACAAACATATTATCAAAATAAAAACGAATTTGAAAATCGAAAACTATAATAACCTTGGTCACTGCAAAAATTCTGTAGCACTCTGCCAGAGTTAGTCAGCGGTAAATTTTGATTTAATAGGGTGTTATGTGAAGACATCTAAATAGATCAAATTATAAGTAAAGGACAATAATTATAAGTAAATGGCAATAATAATAACACAGGTGACAGACAGGTGGGTTTATCTTTGACAGGCCTCATCACCCACACCAGGATGAGCTACCAAACATTTCTATCATGCCCTGCCTTATAAGGAGTGATGACTTCCCTGTGCTGGGGACCCGACTAATTGAATGTGAATGTTCTATACTAGTATAGATTCCGATGTGGGTGCCCCTACCCAAAAGTGCCTCTCACAGATTCATTTACACCTCAGAAATCCCCCCTGGCCATTTCCGCCCCCACAGAAGTGCATCTCCAGGGCTGATCTGAGGCCACGCTTGTACTTTCGCTATCACTTCTCCAGCAAAAGCATCATGGGATAAAAACCAGCATTGTCGCTGGAATCGGTAAACCCTTATACAGCACGTTTAATACAATCAAGGCTTTGTTGAACACACTGTGTGTTTCACAGAATTTCTCAGATTTTTTTTTTTTGAACGGAGCTTTGATTTCTTACAGGCAGCGCTTATCCTAATTGGAAGGAGACCGTAAAGGTAGCATGAATCACTCAGGGCTGCAGGTCAGATTGGATTCAGAGGTGTACTCGCACAAAAAATCAGCCCAACGTCCCAGCGGTAGCTATGCTTTGAGTGCAGCAGAGATCTTCTCAAGCTTCGGTCTGAAGAGGAACAGTTGCCATCCCTCGACCTCTTTAGGCCAGGACGGCTTCAAAGAGAAGGCCTTTCTTCAACAGTGGACTTGAGCAGCACTGTTGCACATCAATTAATTGAACCTCCTCCACCTCGAGTAGCTCTGATTGGCTGCAGTCCTTGGTTGTGCTCCTTTCATGTTTTTAGTGTAATAGTGCTTATTCTGCACCAGGGAACAGAATTTCTTTTCCATGCTGGTTCATTCTGAACAGAAACACTTCATCGTTTATAGCTGTGTTCTGGGCACATACCAAAGTACCTAACAGATCATAACAAAATAAAATAACAGTTCATACATTCATACATATTTATGTATCTTTTTTAAATGTATCCCATCTCTATTTTTCTGTGCAGCACTCAGCAATATTGTAGTATGCTCTGTGACTGTACTATTAGTTTACTCAAAACAGTTTTTCTGTTTTTTCTGTTTTCAGATAGTTCTATCAAATAATGATCGGACTACTTTTGTGGCATATGCAAGCCAGCTTACAACACATTGAAGGACATTCCCCAAATTAATCAGGTAGAGATCTAGTTATGTACATTTATCAGTTTGATACGCATAAACCTCCAACCTGGATGCATAATCACAACTGTCATGCCAAACCCGAATCATCCCAAGAGTGTCATTATTAGTGAGATACTTTTATTTGCTTCTTAATAAGATGTTAAGTTGTATGTTGACTATAATCAGTAAGCTATTGCCCTGCCTCACTGTTTGAACTCATAAGCACAGGGCACTAGCCAGCTAGCTACATCTCTTGCATTTTGTGGATCACTGAATTTATAGTGGTATCAAAGGCAAAGCCTGAAAATATGCAGGTACTTGAAACAAAAAAGGCAGTGTGTATTTTTTCACAATAGATTAGCTGGCCAGTGTTCTTTTGTCAGTATGCCCATTGATATCCTTCAGGTGAACCACTCATTTCTAAAAGCAGGGTCTACCATTACTCTCCATTACTCTGGTAATAACATTCCATGTCTCTGGCTTAAGGCAAGTGAGGAGGTAGCAGTTCTAAAGTTCACATGGGAACAAGACTGATAATAACGTCAAAACATTTACAGCAAATAAAGACAGGTTATCCAACTACTTGTCCCAAATAAATATTATATTATATTATACAAGTAACTATCTTGAAACATACATTAACTATAACATAGCAGTAAAAATATTGTAGCTATTTGTAATGGGGCACCATAATTATGAAGTTGCACAAGTGAATTTATGTCAGCCACCTCGACATGGCGATATGTCATCATGGTGATGTGCTAGGAGGCACAGACTTTTCTGAGTAATTCTCACTGATATTGGCCACGTGCCAATGGATTGCTACTTCTCTGTTAATCTGTAATTGTAAACATTCCTCAGATTTTTTTCAATAGGGTTTTTGTCCTGGAAATTTGTGTTATTACAGTTTCAGTTCTGCTTCAAGGAAATATTTGAACCTTTCTGGTTTTCTGTATCTGTTCCCTGAACTGGTTATTTTCCCTGTACTAGAAACTTAGAAACTGATACCATAAAGTAAACAATGCTGTTATATAAAACATTGTGAGGAGTGGGCCACATGCTTTGCTCAGTCTCCTTAAATGTTCTTGTAATTAAATTGGTTTACAGACCTGGTGTCTCAGGATGGCTGATTTACATGTCTGCAGGAGGTCTTGTCTACGGGAAGCCATTTGGTCCATGCATCAACATTACAGTCACCACTGTTGTCATGTTAGGAAAATGATTGTGATGATGGTGGGTGCTGTGAGGTATAAAGACACTCACTCAGTAACACTTATTGGTGTATGTCCTGCCTTGCAGTACCTAGTGTACTTGTACATTGCGATTGTTTACTGTCTTTAATAAATCACACTTAATTGGAACTTAATTGGAACTCAGACATATCTGACAAGTAGCAATTCTCACAACAGACAACATTGTAGATGTGAAATCTAAAAAATAAAAAAGTGAATTGCCATTGCTGCAGATAAAGCCATATTAATGTGATTTTACATTTTTTGTGGTAATTTCAGTAAATGGATGGTGATGGTGTGTTTGCAATAATGAATAGCAGTGATTCGTTTGTAAGAGCAGACAGTTATCGCTATGTAGGACATTCCTCAGAAGGGTTACGTAAAACGTACCTTCCTCCTGTTTGCTAAAGCCGGAAATAAGCTTCCGGCAGGGGCTAAGGTCTCCTGTGACGTCGAATAGGAAACCTGTCACTGGTGAGCTGGAGCAGACAGGATTTTGCCGCGGGGTTCCCACGATGTCAGCACTGCATGCTCTCAGAGAGACGTGCAAACAGCAGGCTGACCCGGCTAATGAAATTGCTTCTCGCGCTGAGCTCTACAATGGCAGACTTAAAGCACAGCTGTGCAACGATATTGATGTGGATTAGTGCCCTGGGGTGGACCTGGCCATTTGTTTAACCCATGCTCCTGTCAATTAAGAGACCTTGCGTACACAATCACCCATATATACCATATGTCCAGTAACACAGGGGAGCTTTAGCATCACGCTATGTTTTAACTGGAGTGGGGTTCTAGCTTTGTTGTGTTTTTATAGTTGAACTGAACATACATGGGGAGATTTAGCATCACGCTAGGTTTCAGCTGGAGTGGGGTTTCTGTTCAGCTCTGTTGTGTTTCTATTGTCAAACTGAATTTCACATTACTTATTCCGGACGTGTTCCTTGTATGCAGAATATTCAGAGTGATTGAAATCAACTCAAGATTATTCTGGACTCTCCAGCCCCAGACAGAAATGAATACAATTGAAGTTATTTAGAAGTATGATTCCTTGTATCAAACTACTTATTTACTATTCTCCAAAGTGGCTCAGTCAGTAAGACACTTGTCTTGAGTGCAGGCTAAGCCATACAGCTCTGGATTTGACATAAACTATGTCATCTGCCAACCATGAGCAGGGATAGGGGTGGGTAGGCCTGCTGGGTGGGTTTCTTCATCACACCACTCTCAGGCACAATGTGATTCGTCAGGCACCTGCTGATTGCTCAGGTGACATCAGCGGAGTAGTGTGTATCCTCCAATTGGCACCCACTTCACTGTGGTGCGCCGTATGACTTGTACTGCGAAAAACAGCTATGGGATATATGATTGTATGGGAGGAAGGCACTTGTCACACAGAGACAAGCCCAATGTGCAATCGGCTATTCCAGGTTGCATTAAGGGGGAAAACAGGGAAGAAAACTTACTTCTTCAAGCAAGTTACCCATTTACATTGTTGAATTTTTTTCACAGTTCAGGTCATTTGACTCAATTATGGACAAGTATAGTACCTGCAACCTTTCAGCCCCAAGCAAGCCAGCAGCCAGTGGACAGCTGAGCCCCACAGCAACAAAACATGCCATTTGAATGAGCCTTGGTAGAGCATACAGTGTTGTGAAGGGGCCCATGCCCTCTTTGTCTGCGTGGTGGGGGGAGTGATGTGAAAGCTCTGTGGGCATTTCCTTGGAGACAGCTTTAGACCACAGCAGTGCAGGCATCTGTTTGTTGGGAAGGGGGCGGGGTGATGATATATCATGCATGGGATAGATCGCTGCATGGCTTTTCACCTTCCCCTCTCCCTCCCCTCTTCCCTCCATTTTCTGTGTTTCTTACTTTCTTCTACACTGTTTTACCCTTTACCACTCTCTCTCTCTCTCCCTCCCTTTCCCTCCTATTCTTTTTCTCTCTCACTCTCTTTCCCACTGTTTTGAGATTTCTCCCTCTTTCTCCCCCCTCTCTGTTTCTCTCACGCTCTTCTTTGGCTCTCTTTCCTTCCCATAGCATTCTCGCTTCTTCTCTCTCCCTCTCTTTGTCTACGTCTGTTTTTTCCCCTGTGTTGTAGTTAGTCCCGCTGTTGTATATTCCTTCTGCTTTAAGGTCATGGTTGGCGCAAGCATCTAAGAGGGGCACTACCCTGATCACCTGCTGTGCATCGTGAGCATTTGCTGATTGGCCCTGGACAGGAGGATTCAAACATACAAGTGAAATTATTAAACCCATATGGAGAATCATACAGACACTGCTTAATTACTGCCGTTTCCCACTTGTTAAATGTAACACAGACGTCTCATTGATTGCATCGGTGGCTTTCACTTTGCATAAATTCGTAGTTAGGCGTAACACTGACTAGACACACAGCTCTGTTAAATTAGAGCATATCATATTCTGTCGCCTGTTGTCTGCAGAGCCTTACTGCTTACAGATGCGCTCAAGTGCTTCTCTCAGCAAGAAAGGTTTTGTTTGCTTCTTTTCTGTTTTTTACTTTCTTTGTTAAATTCATGTATCACAGCTTTATTGAATATAATTATTAGGTCCTCCCTTGCAGACTGCAAACAGAGGTTCATTGCTTGGATGGGGATATGCTCTTTCTTGGCAGGAAGCCATGGCACTGTCTGAAAACACTTTATCCATTGTTTTGGCACTCAGGGATACAGGAATGAATCAAACCACGTAACCAATGAGAGCAGAGTACAGGGTGAACTTTTTGTGCAATTGTTGCACTGCAGCACGATTCAACCCCCTTCATTTAGAGACTAGACCGTGGCCAAATCCCACGACAGGCCCGTCCGGAGTGTCCGCTAGGCATTTGGTGAGTTGCCACTGTCTGCGCTCTTGGGGCCAGGTTCAGCACAGTGTTGCTCACTCAGTGTTCTGTTAACCGGGCATCTCCGTTCAGAGGGAGCCCCTGGAAATGTGGTTGCCGTGGTTTCGAGTCAGAACACCGCGTTCCCTGCTGTAATGAAAAGCAGCTGCCCTCTTCGCGCCAGATTCCCCCTGTAAACTTTTCCGATCTGGCGAATCCAAGCCCGCCTCTCTGCGGAGGAGGCTCTCTGCCTAGCCAATCCCACCTCTCTCACTCCATCTCTTCCTCACATGTCACTGAAGCTGTCCTTTCAGAGACTCATAAGCAATGAGCAATAAGCTCTCAGATACACACTGCAGCTGCATAAACATATCAAGAGACATGCAAACACACACTTCACTCACACACATGCATGGACACACAAGAATGCACATTACTTTGAAAGCCAACCCTCCCTCCACTGGACCTGGAGGGTCACCATAGCCCAGATCACTAGAATATCAGTTTTTCTTGATCAAGAAAAAAGGTTGCTTGGTATGGTTGCAACAAACAATGGCGCTTCTTGTTGCCATTCAACTTTAACTTTGACTACAAGTTCAAGGACCTCAGATATGCGTGCATGTTTCTGTCTGAAGACAGAGACATTTAGGCCTTTCAGCTTCAAATCTCTATGAATATGCATTGGGCCTTAAACTGATGTGTCATCCCCTATGTAAGGGGATGACACATGCCTTGACCGGTCAGTAGTGTCCTGTACTGAATGTACAGTTTTCAGTGTAGTGCTTTTTTTGCAATTTGCTATTTGCAAATCATTCTGTATAAGAGCACCCGTGAAATGTGGGATTTGGGAATTGGATTCGCTTAAAAAACCCAACTGGGACATCAGACCATGTATTTCCACCACTAAAGTTGTAATACGTGCCTGAGTGATTTACAGTGAAGTGGTGGTTGAGACTGAAGTGGTGGATGCCACAAACAAGCAGTAACCCTCCCTCTGAACGTGAAGTAACTCCGCCTCTGAACGTGAAGCAGTGCTGATTGGTTGACATGGACTTGAAGAGGTGGAGATGCTGGTGTCAGATGAATGCTGATTTACTGGCTGTGTGTACATGCACATGTGTGTAATTAAGTCCATGTATATGTGTGTGGCAGTATATGTATGGGTATGCGTATATGTGACTATGTATGTGTGTATGGGTATGGATGCATAAGTATGTGTGCATTGTAAATACGCTTGTGAGTGTTGGTGTTTTTTTTTTGCATCATTCCTGGTCGGTTTCAGTGTGCCCACCTGGCAGTATGAAATCATAATCATAATCTCCTTAGCCATGCAAAGCTCCAGTGGCGATTTGTTATCCTGTTACGCTATGATGCTACTAGTCTGTAACAGACTAGGATCCTCTTGTACAGCACACAGAGGGGGCAGGGACATGGTTCTCTTACCTTGTGCAGCTTGTGGAACTGAAGGGCATTGAGGACAGCAGGTTACTTTTTTGTCAGTGGTCAGTTTTCTGTAGAGAAGCTGGTCCTTCCCATGATGCTCTGTGGAATGCAGCTGCTTTGGTGAATGTCTCCCTGATGAGGCACGCAGCAGGGCTGTGGACCACAGCTGGTCCGCCCACCAATGTGAAACGCAGACACAGGGCAGTACTGTTTTTCCCCTGATAAATCCCCAGCACTGTTCCCCCTGTGCTCTGTGCTCTGTATTCATAACAAGCCTCTGCAGGATTCTTTCCAACCCTCTGCACAATACAGTGATGTGTGTGAGTGTGTGTGTGTGTGCACCTGTGTGTGTGTGTGTATGTTCTTGTGTGTGTTTGTGTCTGTATGTGTGTGTGTGTGTGTACATGTGTATACATGTGTATGTGCTTGTGTGTATGAGAGGCCCCTTGAGAGATAATTCATGCTTGGTCTTACACACAGCATCATAATCTCACACATACACCACTATACTTTTACACGAACACTACTATACCCTCTTACTTGCACAATCATACTCTATTTACTATCATACCCTCATACACACGGCACTCTTCTCTCTTGCACAGAGAACTATAGCTACTTATACACACATTATATGCTTGCATGATACTCTGTGTAACAGAGGATAATAGTATATGTATGTAAGTATGGTTGTATATGTAAATGACATTAATAGTGTATGTGAAACAAAGGTCTAATAGGCCTATATGTATGAGAGAATAATATTATATTTGAAACAGAATAATGGCATATGTAAGAGAAATAAGTAGTACATGTGAATGCAAATAATCATTGTGAATGTAAGACAGAATGATAGGATATGTGAATGAGAATAGTTGTTTGTGAGAGTTTGAAATGGAAGCGAGTTTGCGAGTTATCTTCATCAAAGATAAACAATCAGGAACTGAGAATTTAGTACTATTTTTATTTCAATCAAACTCGCTTCTGTTTCAATCAAACTCTGTATGTGTGTGTGTGTGTTTGCATATGTACATGTGTATGTGCTTGTGTGTGTGTGTCTGCATGTGTTAGTGAGTGTGTGTGTGTGTTATGTGTGTATGTGTGTGTATGTAAATGTATGCATGTGCGTGCCTGTGTCCGTGTGTGTGTCAGAGACTTTAATGTGTGTATGTGTACTTGTGTGCGTGCTTGTGTGTATGCATTCATATCCAGCTGTATAAATGGTTACAACTGTGAACTATGTAAGTTGCATTGGGTAAGAGCATCTGAAAAATGACAATGAGATGTAATGCATGTGTTTGTGTGTGTCCATATGTGTTTATATGCACGTGTGTGTGTACACCTGTGTGAGTGCATGAGCATGTGTCAGCATGTGTGTGTATCTGTGTGCTTACACAAGTTACTTCACAACGGCCCCAAACAAGCCAAGCCCTTCTGCTCTTCAGGTATGTTGGGTCACCTGCTAGGGCGGAGCACAGAGCCAGTGCATTACAGGCAACAGGCGGTTCTACTTCCTGCCTGTCTCCAGCATAGCCACGTTCGTGTGCATCCTCTGGCAGGGACACCTACCCATCTGTGCTGGAGCAAACTGCTGAAGGAGACAGTTCCGGTCTCCAAGGTGACCTGCACCCAGCTTTCCTCTCTGCATGTTCCTCTCAGTTCAACTCTTCTCCCTCCTGTCCATTAATTCATGCTGTTATGCACAATTTATTTGCACAGTAGAAGCTTTTTACAGTTTGATTTACATTGACAGTACTTGCATTGTCCGACATGGCTGACTGCAAACACTGGAGACAGAGTTACCTTGTAGAGCAATCTCAGTGTGCTATTTCATATGATGGTGGTGCCCCATCAACCAGGACTGGAACCTGCAACCTCCTGGGTATGGCTCTCTGTTCGCTTCTGTATACAGCTTGTCCCTGGTGTGCCCACGGCAGCTTAACGGAGTGGTGAGACACCATAAGCACCCTGGTAGTAAATATTGGCGCATGGCCACTGGGTTGGTGGCAGAAAAATAGCGTGGGCCAGCACCGAGATTAATGACTTCACTGGGCTCAAAAGCATAGCCAGGACAGATCAAACAAGGTGATGTGGGGCCTTTTAAAGCTAATCGCACAGCTATATGTGTGACACCATGATAACACTTCTGGCCAAAATGAATGCTTTGGAATTTCCATTAAAATACTTTTTTTCCATCTTTAAAGCACTCTGAGTGGATCTGCCACACTTAAACTGGATATTAGTAGGCCTATTTCAGTGCAGGTTTGGTAGTTTATGATAGCTGCTACACTGTATTGTGGGTAGTGGGATTAGTTTTCATATTCAAACTGGATGCACAGACGTTGAGCAGGTTGCGTTCCTTTTCAGACACAATGCACAGTCTCTTCTGATTGGTCAAATCCTGTATAATATCTGGCTCACAGAGCACTCTGTCCTTCTGGCTCCGCTGTCTTCCTGAGCTTTGCTGTGACATCACTGTTCACACCTCACACTTCCTTCCTAGCCAGCCGTTTGGATCTGAAATAGTGGTATAATGACATGCTGTTTTTTTCTCACAAGAGTCATTCAAGGGAGACAAAATTGCCTCCAGTTGTCAATACCACTGTAGGAGTTCTTTACTAAGAGTAGTGGAATATTACTTTGTTCCACCCTGTTTATTTTACCCATTTTAAAGAAACTGCATGGTTGGACTGCTTGGCCTATATTTCTATTGTGTGGGAGAGTAAGCTGTATCTCCATAAAGCACGAGCAGAAACACAGACTGCAGAGAAAGTCTAGCAGGACTGAACAGTATTGCCAAGGAGGGGGGGGGGGCTTTCTGCAGGGAGAGATAACTGAGCTGTGTGCAATTCTGCCATTTTTCTGGAGTGTTTTGATTACAGTCTCCCAAACCTTGAAGGTCACCAAATCAATTAAAAAACCTGCACACAGGGGACAGGGTACACTTTTTGATAACAGTGTGCTTAAGAGTCCCAATCCCTTCGGTGTGTGATGGGTTTCCAGTCTCAGAGGAGGGAAGACCATGTTTCCTGGGCCCCATGGGGAAGTGTGCAAGCTTGCTGCTAGAACGGTGGAACTGCATAGAGATGATATGAACCCAGAGGTGGACAGCATGAGTATTGGAAACGTATTAACCCAGAGGTGGAAGCAGCACAGACATTTCTTCACTTGCCTAATGAGCCATGGTGACAAAGCTGACCTCAGTGTAAGCGGATCGCCGGTGAGGAACTGAAATATTTTCAGCGGGAAATTGAGAGTGCTTGGAAAAGCTTTGCTGTGGGAATAAGAATCTCCGACAGAAGAATAGAATGGATAGTGTGACCCAGTAAAACCCAGAAATATGAAGCGTGCATTTGTATGGACGAGCATGTTACCTACGTGATGTGCTGAATTCTGGATAGTCAAAGGGGGACCCTGAAGACATGCCAGACTGTCCACAGGAAAGGCTGCACTGTAGCCCTCGTTCGAATAGAAATGTTATATGGCATCCATGTGAAGGGGTGGTGCCCTTCGGAGATGTCATGAAGCTCACACTAACATCAGAGCCTGCAGAAGGTGAGGGCTCTTGACAACAGATCTAAGATCAGCTTGCCTGCCCTTATCCTAACTCCAATCATTTAATGAAAAAATTTTAATTATGATCCAGGATCAGCTGCCTGAAGCAGACAGTGCCAAAACCAACTGAGAGGTTCAAAATGTTTTGAGAAGGCCAGCAGGCCTGGGCAAGAGCACCATTTCAAGCTTAATATGCAAACCAAAGTACACACAGGGCATTTTGTTTTGAAGTTGATTCAACAGACTATGGAATTAGTCCTTTTTGCATTTTTAGCCGCACTTTGGCGAATCGCCAACAAACAAGGCGTGTCCAACAATCGTAACCGCCGAACAGCCAGCACGTGGGTGTAGATTTAGTGCAGAAGGAGCACACAGCGTTGTGAGGAGTCTCTGGAGTGGGGTTGTCACTTTACCGCGCAGGGCGATAAGAAGGAGGTGTCGACACAATCTTTCACATTTGCGTAATCTTGGCCTGAAATGAATAAAAACAAGCAGCGAGCGCCTGCCGACCATTCCGCATGCTCTGTTTTATTAAACTCTCCCCATGTGTCTCCTTTGTTTGTGTCTGAGGTGTGAGGCGACCTCTGCTCTCTCGATGTTGGAACTCGCGGCACGTAGACCTGACGCAGAGAGAACAAGATTTCAAAGGACTTTGAAAAAAAAATCTTTAAATGCAGGGTCAAATTTGAAATACAAAATAAATGAAACTATCTTTGTATGTTATAAATATGAGGATACAGTACAATCCTAATTTCATATTTGTATATTTGTACACATTATGTAAATGAAACTCAGAATATAAATTCACATTATATTCTAAAATAGACTCATAGAATTGCATAAGGAGCCACTATTAAGGCATGTATTGTGCTGTGCTTAATGATATACAAAGAAAATAATGTTCACGTTAACGCTTGTAGTATATTGCTCTTTAGTGGGAAGGTGCCGTCAGGTATGGGTATGCGCTTAATATTCAAGTATAGGTGTACGTTTCATACTCACTTTTCTGCCTGCCAGTGCTGGTGGAGGACTTTTTCTCCCGAAACATTTTTAGTCTAGTTACATTTGGGTTTGTCAAATAATATGATTGAGATAATAATTATTCCGATCCCCTTCGAGTTGGTCGTTTATTTTTTTCCCCCCATGTGCTGAAAATGTCAGTGGTTTAAAGGGTATTCACTCTGATTATTCACACTGTGAACTCAGACATATGAAGGTTGGAAATCCGCGGCGGGGGACTCAGTTTCTCGAGTCAAGCTGCGCGAAACAATTAAGCGCGCTGCAGGACAGTGCTGGGGAATGTAATTACCGGTAATTACACAGGGAGACGGGCAGGGTATCTTTCCCCTTGCCACCACAAGCAGGAAATGATCTTTCCCCTCTAATGCTGCATTTACACCGTTCTCTTTATTTTGCACAATGGCAGTACCACAACTGTCGTTTTGACAAATAGTCTCGTCTTCACATTGTTGCCTGCACCGACTGGGAACGATAAGTAGCCTACTTGCCTTCGTGTGAATTGCTAACATAAATCGAAACAATGCGTTTTGGGATAGATTTATTGCCGGAATAGCGCTGCGCTTGTTTCGTTTCACGGATGTAACAGGTGGACCGTTGTGTTGTGTTCTGTTGCAATTAAATGCTCTGTTGTAATTTCCTGGTCTGATTAATGTTTGATTGGCTGTTATACCTGTCTACTCTACTGAGTTACGCACAATGCTTTCCCAGGTGGATTAACGCCACCAATGGAAATCAAACCTAGTGAATGGTGCTCATTCGTTTCTTCAAGATATTCATCACAGTCAGCAAAATTTTACCATTTAACTAATTTCGATACATTTAAATGACTGTCATTATCTCCGCCATTTGGCCTGTGGAGGTTGCAAAAGAAGAAAGATACGTTCTACAGTAATGTCTCTTTAACATTGCCCAGGAGCACTATTGTTTGTAAGCAGTGCTTGAAGCAGAACAGATGTAGATAGATAGATAGATAGATAGATAGAGTACTTTATTTTTTCCCTAAGAGGAAATTCCAGTGTTACAGTAGCAATTCACAAAATGACAAAAGACACACATAACTTCAGAATAGAATACTTATATATCTGTATATTATATATACATATATATATACATTATATATACAATATGATAAAATAATGTAATACTTTCTAAACTGTTTTACCAGTGTCTGTTTTACCAGGTGAAATCTAAAAACAGTACCTCAGACTTAGCAGTACTTAAGTATAATTACTGATTTTAAACAAGAACAACAAGAACCAAGAACTCAAGAAATGGGCTTTATATTTGACTGTATCATCTCTAAAATTGTTTACTTAAGCAAAAGTAACAGACACTGAGAAAATGTAAAGTGTAGAAGAATGCACAGGATAATCTGCAAAGTATTTAAATAATGAAATGTGAGGAAGAATAAGAGGAAGAAGGGTGACAACATCAATGGTGTTGACAAGGGCATAATATGCCCATAAAAGGTTTGATAGAATGCCTGAGCTGAATATTTACAATAAATGGTGCTCCTCCCTGTCGTGTCTTCCTGTTAACCTTATAAATATGGCTCTGATGATGTAATGCACATTAAGATATAGGTCTTGTCCTGACTCTACGCTCTCTGTCACTCTCCGTCATAAGGTTGAGTGCAAGCTGAAATCAGTCATCATCTGAAAAATGAAAAGTTCAATTTTTTAACATGACACAATTAGAAGAGAGTGGGGGAGGCAAGGAGGTGCCAAGAAAAGGATGGTTTCTGTTCAGGACTGCCTCTGCCTCTGGGTTCAAATGCAAACACAAGGGTGTACGCCACAGTGGATGAATGAAACGTTTATAAGTTTGCATTTTTTTGTCAATGAGTAATAAAAAAATAAAAATGGACCTTGAACCCGACTGAGTCGTTGTTCTGCTGTTCGCAGTATTGTTACTAATTCATCCAGGTGAGTCTGTGCCTCAGGCAGAGTTTACCCCAGCGTGCTGTCAAGGTCCTGACTGACAGCGAGTCTGTTAAATACGAAGGAAAGGAAGATTAGGGGATTTGTGACGTGAGCAGGCAGAGATTATGAACCGTGAGTGCTCGTGTCTAAATGAGGAAGTGTGAGTGCGTCATTTTCCACAAGTGTGGATGCGGTGTTCAAAGCTGCCCATTTAAAATGCCTGGCCCCACCACCGATGACTTCAAGGTGACACAGAACTCGTGATATTCAAAGGCATGGCACAGTGTCCCTGGCCCCGCCTCCCAACCTCATGAAGGGCAGGGTAATATTAAAGAATTTCTCTGTGCCCTGGGAGGGCCACAAGGCCTGGCATGTGACAGGGTTTTTAGGTCATTGGAGCACATGCTGCATCAGGATTCTTTTTCTTTTTAGGGCAGGGTTATTTTAACGAAACACCCCACTGTACTTCATAAGGCTTATTGTTTATCAGCATTTTACCTCAGAAGACAGCTGAATAGAAAACTCTAAATTAATGTTTTCCCTTTGAGCCCAAAAAGAGGTGTGCCTATCTCTATACAGTCACACATTAATCTCACCTTGAGTCATCAGATCTTCAATTAAGCTGAGAGCAAAAAGAACAACTGAAATGGTTAACCTTATACTTTATGACATAGTAGACAAAATGTAGAAGGTTAACAAAGCTCCTAATAGTAACACATCTAAAGTAAGCCCCGAGGACATTTCGTCCAGGAGGGATTCAAGCCATTAAAGGTCAGTGGGCTGGAAAAAAGGATTAGCCTAAAGCTGTGCACAGGACCACCAGAAAGGTCTGGCCACGTCACAGGTAACCCAGTGATTCAATTAGCTAATCGGAAGTCTCTCTTCATCCTCATCTGACCCAGCTCTCATGCTGGCCTCCTTGCCTGCCCCTCTCCTGCAACCAGACACGATTCATAAAACCCTTGAGGGGGAGAGCAGCAGCAGATCAGCCAAGCACCTTTTTCAATTAGCTTCACCCTCTCTCATCTGTGTCGGATTCAGCTCGCCACTCTACTTAGTCAGTGTAAAGCCATTCACGCGATCTGGGATCATGTGTAAAGCCACATGTATGGGATTTCTTTTTTGTGAATGAACGGCCCATGACCTCATGGCTTTAGCACCGGGACGCATTGGGAGTTGCAGGTGTGGCTGGGTTCCCCCTGCAGTCGCAGTCGTGCAGCTAAGCTAGCTGTGCAAGCCGTTCTCCTGCCAAAGCATCCCCCCATCATCTACCGCCTCTGCTGTCATGTTACTCAAATCCTTCCCAAATTAGACTGTGCTGCAGTCACCAAAGCGCTTAATGAAGCCCTTGTGGAAAAACCCTTCAGCGACTCTGGAGGCGGCAGCTTTGATGCCTATTGGAAAATAAGAAATCACTGTTCCAAGAGTGGTCCCAAAGACATGAAGCTGTTTTGAGAACAAAATGGATGAGCTGAGGGAAAGAAATCTTGGGATCTTTTCAGGCAGGGCTGCAGCTGAGTGGAGATAACCATCAAAAACATTCTCTATGGCACATTAGAAGCTGCGTTGGTCTTAAGGGTTTCATTTTATTCCCCTCGCCGGCCTGTACTTTTTTGAGGGATGTGTTGGTAAGGGTAGCAGCCCCACTGTTGCCTTAACGCAAGGAGAAAACAGTACAAAATGGTATTTCTTTTCCATTCAACAGCCCCCAAGCAACCACAACTCAGCCAGAGCCTCAGTGATACTAGGGAAATAGAGAAGGATGGAGGCAAACAAAACAACTGCTGTAGGCAAAGTGGGTCGAACTGGTTTATTAGTCAAGAAATATCAGCAAGTCAGCTTGTAACAAAATTTTTAGAACTCCAGCTTCTCCGATTCTCAAATTCAACAGAAACAAGGGAAAAAAAAAACACTTGAGGAAAAGCATAATGCTCAAACACCACCTCAACTGTATGAACAGTTAGTAACATGGCAGTTCTGAAGGCTTCTTCGGCAGACAGAAGCTCTGAAGCATGGCGGTGTGTGCGTGTGTGCGAATCTAACTGGCACAATCGCTTTTCCTTTAACCACCGTCTTCCACTTCAATGTTATGACTAACTCACTCAGCAGCGTATACAAAAAATATAAAAAGGCAATCATAAAAGATCCCGCCATACTGGTGAAGCGATTTCAAGCTTTCCTTTAAATAGATGGCTGTATGTGTTATAACCTTTCTCTGAGTAAGGCATTTGTCTGCGGATACTCTGAGCTAAAGCTATGCGAAATAAGAGACCTCATACTGGTAAGGAGAAACTGCAGAATGTCGGTCTCTAGCCAATCAATCGAATTCCCTCCATCTGCATGATCAATCAAGCGCTGCATTCCAAAACCAACTAATAGTGGCACAGGCTGAAATGAGGTACATGGCGACTCGCACGGAAATCAACTGTGTCACGTTCCAAAAAACCCTTCTTTCCAAAAAAACAAACAAAAAAAAACTTGCAGATTGTACTCATTGGCATTTTTAGTAAGACAGTGAAATAGAAAAAAACAATATATACAGCACAAAATATCATATGCAATATGCAAAGGCTTCATGTTGCTCTTTTAGCAAACCAAATTAATGCTCCTGCCCATCACAAAATAAACCCTTCCCCCCACCCCCCATTAACCTCCCCCCAACCCGCTCATAGACAGAGAACTACACATTGACATCACTAAGCCTGTTAGTTTGAGAGAAGCAGTGCGGTGCGGTGGGGCACCACATCCTCATTGGGAGGCGAAGGCTTCCACACAGGGACTCCACTCGTTGGTCTCAGGGTTGTACACCTCCATGGAGTTGAGGAAGTCGTTGCCGTCAAAGCCGCCCACCGCACAGATGATGTTGCCCAGCACGGCCATGCCCGCATTGCTGCGGGCTGATGTCATGCTGCCCAGCATCTTCCACTCGTTCTTGGCCGGGTCGTAGACCTCCACACAGCGCAGGGCGTGGGAGCCATCAAACCCGCCCGCCACAAACAGCTTGCCTGTAGGGGGAGCGTATAAGTGAGTACACGGGTTGGTCATTTCACAGCAGGTAACTGAACCTTTCTTATTCTGAATCACTTAGAGACCTTGGATGGCATACATATCTATAGGTAGCCACTTAACTACCTTATAGCTGATAGCTAAATTAGAGGATAATTACTGTTACAGCAAGGGACATAACAATAGTTAGCTCGATACTGTATACCTTCTATAGTAGGAGTTGTCTAAATGGTAGCTATAGTTGTTGCTAGGGCTACAATGTCACATGCAAAGTAATTCACTTGCTCACCCTCATGCACAGCCACGCCCGCCCCTCGTCGGGCCACATTCATGGGGGCAACGAGGGTCCAGGTGTTGTTGTCGGGGTTGTAGCGCTCCACGGTGTTCAGGCAGTTCCAGGACTCTGCCCCTCCGATCACGTACATGAAGCCATCAAGCTCGCACACTGCAGCCTGGTGCCTCCCTGTGGAGAGAAGAAGCCCCCATCACTCAAAAACACTCACACTTTCTTCTAAAGGTTCAACTTTAAAGAGAGAAACCCAGGGAGGACAGGTCTGAAACAATGGTTCTCAACCTGTTGTCCAATCAGAATACAGTATCAGTAGGTGGCAAGCAGATTGGTTAAAAGGGCAGAAAGCCCCAAACCTCTTTGCAGATCTGGCTGGCCTATGCAGCTTGCATTGGGAAGCAGGCTGAGAACCACCAGCTGCCACGAATTTAAACCCAGGTCAACGTACTGATGTTGAGGGGGGCACAGTTGGTCCAGGTCTTGGAGACGGGGTCAAAGGCATCGCAGTTCTTCAGGCCCTTCTGCCCGCAGGGGTCTGACCCACCCACCACGTACAGCTTGTTGTTCAAGGAGCAGACACCTGTGGAGCACACTAGGGGGTCAGAAATGGAACGGCTGGCACCTCCTGCAGAAACTAGCCCTAGAAACTAACTTGTCCACCCCTACAGTGTTGCAGTGCCTCAATGCTGGGATTATGGAATCGTAAAAATCAGGCAACATTTCATCCATTAAGGCTCTGGGTCTGGAAAGAGGGTCGAAAACCTAACCTTAGACCTCACTTTTAAACATCACGATTACACTGCTAAATAAAGTTTCCAATTGGAATATTCAAGTTGGTACATTCATCTCTATTGGAAGTTTTTTTATCCCCAGCACAAGGGAAAATGTATGCGTGTGCATGTTTTCTTGGGCCAGCCTATTCACCTGCGTTGCAGCGGTTGGTCCGGAGCTCGGGCACCTGGGTCCACTCGTCCGACTGGGGGGTGTAGGTCTCCCCGCAGCTCAGCTCATCCGAGTGGCCGTTGGAGCCACCCATCACGTACAGCTGACCCTGCGCAGGAGCAAGGGAACACCGCGATCAGAAACACTTCCCACTGACTGAAGACAGTGGCAGACCTTGCGTCTGAGATGTAACAGAGGGGATGTACCATCAATACTGCCATCTGGAAGCGGGCCCTCGGAGTTCGCATCGGTGCAATAAAGGTCCAGCGGTCCGTCTTCGGGTCGTAGCACTCCACCGTCCGCAAGCACTCCTCCCTGTTGTAGCCTCCTGGGTGAGTGACATCACAGTGCATCAGATGCTGCACTCACTCTACAATACTGCAGTCCCATATGACAAATATCAATACTGCAGCAGTCATATGTGGAAGATAACATTGCAACAATTCTATATAACAGATAAACGCTGCAACAGTCATATCTGGGAGATATCTGTCATGTTGGACTGTTGCAATGTTGATCAACACTGCAGTGGTCCTATATGACAGATATTAAAAGTGCAGTGATTCTTTATTAAATATCAACCTTACAGCAGTCCAATGTGAGAAATCAACATTTCATCAGTGCCAGGGATACAATGTATATGCTTGTTTTTTCAAAATGACCTCTTATTGACCTGATATTTTAACATTTCGGTGGAGATGACATCTCTGAAAATTTAATGGATTCTTAAAAGTATTCAGAGAACGTTGCTCTTAAGTTGTGCCCCTTAGACAATTAATGTTCCACAGAATTAAGATCAATCAGTGGGTCATTTAATTGTTTTAGAGCCTGTTTGAGAAGCTGTTCCAGTTTAAGACACTGACAAAACCAGAATATTGAATAAAACACTGCTACTTTTGGTTTTTGTAGGTGCTAACACATCTAGCAACATTTCTCTCAAAAGGGACAGCAGACTGTCAAGAAATGTTAAGTGCACAGAAAGTGTAGGGAAGTGTAAGGAAATTAAATTTCTTCTTTTAGAGCTGTTTCACAGTCTTGATCTTTGCAACAGTGACTTCTCTGGCCCTGCCATGTTGGGTCTTGTAACCCATGACAAACCTATGCAAAGCATGCCCGCCCGCCCCCCAGAGCGTGAGGTCACCTGCGGCGATCAGCCTGCCGTCCAGCTCAGCAGTGCCCAGGCCCGAGCGGGCGTAGTGCATGGGTGTCAGCAGCTTCTCCTCAGGCTCGTCGGGCTGAGCCTCGAAGCTCATGCTCTTCAGCAGGCAGGGCGTGCTGGAGGGCGAGCTGAGGGGGCTGCTCCGGCCGTGCAGGAAGATGACACACAGCACGCCGTTCAGCACCGCCAGGCACAGGTAGGTGCTGTCTGGAGCAGAGAGAAGGCATCGCTTTACATTAGCTTAGCCATACTTACACAGCTAACAGTTTTTACATTATCCATTGATTTATCTGGATATTTACAGCAGTATTTTGGATTAATTACCAGGACAGAAGTGGGCTACTGTCTGAGGAATGTGGGGGGAGGGTCAACAAGGACTCTCATAGCCAATCAAAAGCAGTAAACAGGCACCCTAAATGCCTCAAAAGGGATCAATCTCACTCACCCACCATGTATAAACAATCCATACAAAGGCCAAGAAGGGAAGACCAAAACATTCACATTGAGCTGACTTTAGGAAGCCATGCCAGGCAATTTATTTACTGCAATTTCGTGCTCTGAAAGGGTGAAAAACATGTTGCACCAGAGGGATGCTACATACAGAGCATGGCTACTGATCTCCAGTCCTAGAATGCTTGAGTCTGCCAGGTTTTCCAGCTCTCTGAACTGACAGCCTGTGAAATGGGTTCATTCAACCTTATGATCTGTTTAATCTGCTGCTTGGCTAGAAGTAAAGCCTGGAGACACTGGGGGCCAGGATCAGGGTTAAATATTCCTAATGTGCAGCTCATTGAGGACATTGCTAGAGATTGTAGTTTCAGGGGAGGTCATTAGTGACACGGACGCAGACTCACTGGAGGTCTTCTCAGAGGCGATGTACTTCCACTCATGCTTGCAGAGCTGCCCCACGGATCCCGGGGAAAGGCTTCCAGAGGAGGTGCTGCTCATCTGTCGCTGGACACTCTCCCGCGGGACCTTCTTCTGCAAAAGGCCGAATAAAAAGAACGGCTACAGAACCTTTCTGGGCAACCTCCCCCTGCAACCTCCACCTCCACCTCCCCCACCTCCACCCTGCTACTACCAACCTTCCCCTGCAACCTCCACCTCCCCCACCTCCAACCTTTGCCCCACTGCATTTACTGTAGTGACCCTAACATCACATGATGCCTCCAACAGGCCACCCAAATGTGCTCTACCACGACCAGCCAGAACTAATCTGCATCTACCACCCACTCTCACTCTGCCTGCAGAATCTCTGATAGCAAACTTCCACAGCTTCCACACCATTTCAAGCACCCGCCCCCACCCATCCCTCCTAACACACAAGATATGCTAGAGTATACCCAATGCTTGTACCATTACCACAAGTCTCAACATTTAACCAGTGGAATAAGTATGACAGGATCAACCTCACGGTGATGAGCAGTACAGTTTCAAATGTTCTGCAGTTCCTGTACGTCTACCATTACCTGACTGAGCAGTCACATTAACACTGATCCATATACACACTTCATTTATGGACAATGACTTCACTTTGCAATGCAATGCTTTTCAGGTCCATATATAGATGTATAAATATAATCCATCTAGGTGTATGTGTGCAGTACCTGCACGAACTGGATGTGGTCATCGTCCCTGCCGTATGCCTCAGCCTGTCCCTCCAGCATGCTCCCATCGTGCAGCTTGTGATCGGCCGAGTAGTACAGCGTTTGCACCTGAAAGACAGCAACACAAGACCCATGTGGCTGTCTCCGTGACAACTAAGAACCCGGCAACGCCCCGGCTTGGTCCTCTGTGGCTCGATGGTGCAGGTGTCATTGGCGCTGGGGGATAAGGGAGGGGGCGGGGTAGGGGGCAGCTCCAAGTGGGTCTGGGTCCTTGGAAGGAGGGAAACTTCTTAGAAAAATGTAAAAAAGCCTGCTGCTGCTGTGGAGGGTCATCACAGGGTATTAGTGGCACCATTAGCACTTCTTTGCTAGAGAAGACATCTGGTGATGCCCTTCTTACACCATAACAAATCAGCTTCACAGGAACTTTTGCCTCACTTGGGTAAGGAAAAAATACTTCTGGCAACTTCACATGACTTGCTTTTGAATTCCAGCTTGTTGGTGTCACTGCAGTAAATGTCATCATGGTGATGGAATGGAGAAAAAACAGACTTCTGACTTCCAGCATAATTGGTCTTCTGAAGTTATGATCAATGATTGGCTAGTAGGGGTATACAAATCAGGAAAACAGCTTGCAGTTTTACTTATGGACCAATGAACTATTGTCTTCCCAGGTGCTTCTGCTCAAACAGCCCACATTCAGGAATAAGATGGGCAATCAAATCTTCTACAGGTTCCAAGATTTGAAATCAAGACAAAAGATACAAATATAAAAAATACAGGATGATAAATTATACAGCTGCTGCCATGAATGTGAACCATAACTGGAAAAAGGAAGGAGAAAAACACTTTGGGTATTGTTTGGTATTCAGCATTATGTGGCTCAGAGATCTAGGGCCATTTACAACAACTTCAGACTGCTAAAGGCGATTACAAATGCAATAGCTATTCCCGATTCAAGATCAGGAACAGCGGTTCAGGTTCAAAGAGTTTAGTTGTGGAGTGGTCAAGGTTATTGGGATTGGCCCCATACTGCCTCGTTGGAATGACTCCTTTCTGTGATTCTGAAGGGCATCACAGCCATTGCCTAGTTTAGCACTGACTGATGTCTGAGCAGATGTAAAGACTTGGTCAAAGACTCAAAGGTGCTCTAAAAAACATGCTTTAGCACCCCTTCTGTTCAAATTTCCAATTTCACTATATATGAATAATTCGGATGCAGCAGACACATTGGTGAGTGCACAGTATGTCTTTCTGTGTGTGGTTACAGGCTGAGAGGCTTGCAGGTACCAGAGATGTCTCAGATCACTCAGGAAAAAGCACTAGTGGGCCATATATAAGGAGTGGACAATTTCCTAACAAATATGTTTGAGCTCAAATATGAACTGCACAAAAGGGGATAAGGCACAGGTCATAGAATTGATATTTATCAATATTGTACTAAGTAGTTAAAGTCAACGGCATTGCTTTAACGCGGTGCCTGTTGTGGTGTTCGATGCTACATTTGGAAAACGGCAGGACAGGAATGGGATAGCTGGTAAAAGTGCTGCAGAGAGGTGAGCCAGATTAGCCTGGCTGGCTGGGGACCCGAAGCTGCTTCTGTGCCACTCATTACCGCTGAGGCCTCCAAGGGTGTCTGGCTGTCGTCGCTCTTGGAAATCCTGCTGTAGTTTGGTTAATAAACCTAAAGGGAAGATAAATCAATGGGGGGGAACAGGCGTTAGAATTCGCCCTCTCTGCTCAGAATCAACCTAGAAAGGGAGGAAACGTCAATAAGCATGTAAATGGAGGGGGAGGGGGGTTCCCCCGCACTAATTATCACCCCAAAAAAAAAAAAAAAAAAAAAAAAAAAAATACTGAAACACTAGAGCAAGGAGGAAGGGGAATTGCATGAGGCTGAGCTTGAGGGGGAGGGGCAGGGGGAGGTGTCTATGGGCTCACCTGGGCGTCCTCTCAGGTGTTCAGTGCAGGAGCACCTACTGCATAAATTTACACTCTTTAGATGAAGGCTTTGAAGAAAGGGAAAAACTAACAAAACCCAACACAAGAACAAACAGGATGGAAATCAACCTGTGAAAAGTGAGCGGTGGAGAGGGAGCAAGGGAAAGAGATAAAGAACGAGAGAGTGTTTTATCTCCGAAAATTTAAATGTATCTGAAAATGTGTCTTACATCTGAGACATTTGAAATTTGTGTTTTATCTGTCACTGTGTGCTGTGGCAATCAACTCACCTTGTCATGTCAATGTAACAGTTTGAGTTTGAATATGAATTTGAGAGAGGGAGGTAGAAACACTGACAGAGAGATAGAGCAAGGCGGAGAAAGGGACCCATAGAGAGCCCACGTCGGCCTTTATACTGACCTCCTCCATGAGTCTCTCCAGTGGCTCGCTGTTCTCCCACAGGCTGCGCTGGACCCAGTTGATCACCTTGGAGTACAGCTTGCCATTGCTGGGCAAACTCAGGTTGTCCTCCAGCATCACCTCCAACTGCAATGCAAAGGCAGGCCGGGATGATTACCAGAATAAGGTCACAAAGACTACCATTCCTATAACCGTGAAAAGGGATGGCCAACAGGCAGGGGGTGTACCTTCAGACGGGGAAGTTTGAGGAAGTCGTCCTGCTCCGAGATCTCCAGCAGGTGCTCCTGAATGTAGTCATCAATCTTGCTCAGGAGCCGCGCATCGCCCATGCTGCTAGCAAAGTGCCGGTAGGAGATGGCACTCTGGCAATCCATCCGTGACAGCAAGTAGTCCCCGCATATCTGCACGAAAGAGTGGGCCGCGTCATGGTGGGGGCTACAAGCAGACGCCAACTGACCTCCAGTCCAAACCCTGGTCCCAAAACCCTCTTTAACATCTCAGGAGCAGGTAAAACTGCCCAAAGTTTTAACTGGGGCTCCTGTTTATTTAGCTCCATTTTGGACCGAAACGCTTCATAATCCACTGCCTGGGTAGGGACTGTGTTCCATTTTCACTTGAGTGATGGGCAGAGAGAAGCCTTACCTGTTTCACTCTTTCCATCTTGAGCCTCCTGGCAGCAGAGTAGACATCTCTCACCAGTTCTCTATCGGCCTTCAGCCTACAAGAGACAGGCTGCTCAGCAAGCTGGTTCACACATGGTTGAATACATTCTACAACACTATAAATGCGGGCTAATGTTTTCTCATGTTTGGACACAATGCCATCAGAAGTATGGAGACTCACTGGGCGGTGTAGGCGTAGTTAAGCAGGATCTCCACCGCGTCAGGGTTCAGGTCCTCGAACTTGACGTGGGAGACACCGTGCTGCTCGGCGTCGCTGTTGAAGATCTCGAACAGGAAGGGGCTGCAACAGGCCAGGACCGCACGGTGGGCCATGAGCTCGTGGCCGCAGACCTGTCAGGATGGTGGGCGGGGATATAGGTGAGGCAGGGAGGCACTAACATTGTGGCTGTCAAGAGATTAACATACAAACCAATGACTGCAGGAAAGATGGCAATAAGTACTTCCTTTAAATTGTAAAATTAAAATATTACCTTGAAAAAAATTGTGTTTCACTGGATAAATTCCAAAGCATACAGCTAGCCTAGCCTCTCACACTTTTACAACTGCAGCTTGCAGTTTAATTTTAATGCCTTATGGGAGACCCTTTGCGACCCCAGCTAACACGCATGGAGCAATCAGCCCTTGCTGAGGGTAAAGGCCACCATGCATGCTTAAGTGAAGTGGGAATGCCACGCAGGATTAAGAGATTAACATCCCATTAGATTGCCATTACGCAAGACTGCGGTAACCCCCACCAACCCCGGTCGCTGTGACAACTACCTGGAGTCTGACGTCACAGAACTGGCCACTCTTGCGCAGGGCGTTCATCTTTGCCACAGTGGAGTCCAGGAAGCTGTCATCTTCGAACATCAGGCATCCGTTGGGAATCATGTTTGCAAATCTGGTGTTGGGCCTTGCTGTTGCAGACAAATGGGATTTTTAATTCTTCACAAAAAGAACACTACACACTCAGAACATATTCCTAGAAAGGTGATGCCAATTAATTTATGTCACAGAATAAGAAGCACTTGGCAGGTGAACTCATTATTGATCCATTTACCTAGTAGAGAACGCAGGATGTGGACAGATTGGCACCGGCGATGGGATGGGGCAATCGAAAAGGAGGAGCCTCAGCAGAGCAGATGAGAGGTGAATCTGAGTCTTCAGAGGCGAGCTGGAGGCAATGCTGGTCGACCAGGAGTTTGACAACGGACAGCAGCCGCACCAACACAAACTATCAGGCTTGAAGTGATTAATCAAGTCCTTAGGATCCCGTTAGCTATAGAGACAAGCTTTTTCTATGTTGATCATGCATTGTAACCTGCAAAGGGAAACAAGGAGAGTCTTGATCAGCTGAAGGAAAAAAAAGAACACACACTAAGGGGTTCTTCCCGGGAACTGACATCATTTCAAGAGAAATCGAGATTCCCATGGGATCCAAACAAGCTCAGATCAAAAAGCTCAGTCATGTGCAAATATACTGGGAAAACAAAATTCCTACATAAATATCCATCTCAAAGAGGTTGGCACACATTCAGACGGCGAGTACAATCACGGGTTTCCGCAGAAACAAGTTTCCTTATCTGGGTCTTCTGTTTTTGTGTTGTACCCATATGACTTCCTGTAGTTCAAAACAAACATACAAGCCACAACCAAAAACCACCTCCTCCATTCTCTCTTTCTGCAAGTGCACACCTCACATGCTGGACTAATCCGGCTCAGGCTCGCCTCGTGGGCGTTGCAACACAGCTAAGCCTGTCCTGATTGGTTCTCCCTTTCCATGTGGTGTGGGAAAATTCCACAGCCACACTATGGGCGCAAACCAAGACCCGCAACCAAACCAGCGCTATCCCCCCCCAAGCAAGAGACTTCTTGCTACTGTCAATCAACCATGTAGCTGTTCTGATTTAGAGCCTGTTACAGCCTCAGAAGGTTCTGGAAGCCTGCAGTTCACATTGTGGCATCGGCACACTTCTCACATATTAAACTGGGATTGGGGAATCCTTTTGTGTGTCATCTCCTAAGCAGGGCCACGGTTTCCGGGGGAGTCACATGGCAGACAGACTAAAACAGCTTGTTAAAACCTTCATGTTCCATCGCTCTTCAAACCCCCACCCCACCCCCAACACTGTGGGTTGGAACAGATTGTGTCATTTACTGTGCACATTTTTCACATTGGATAGGCAAGTGAAAGGTCTTCATGACAGCATTAAATATGGTCCAACAGCCAGAAAAACTGACTTTAAAGCAAAGTTACACTTTTTTCTGAAAATGGCTGTGCAAAAGACTCCTGGGCAGACGTGGTATTTACTGGTCTGGTAAATCTTAAAGACAACCTACTTGAAATGTTACTGCAACATACTATAAAAAAAAAGAAAAAGTAGGCTAACCTGTGACAGGATTGCAAACTATTGCATCATATCTTTCTGGTTAACATAGGAACTGCACTGGTGCCAGGGACAAGCGGTCAGGGGAGGCAGAGCCTCACCTGTCATACTGCAATGAAAACTGCTGTTACGAAAAGTAAAAATAAATAAATAAATAAATAATAATAATAAATAAAGATTTTTCCACTGATCTGTATTTAAATGTCATTTCTGTATGATTCCCATCATTTTTATAGTCAAAATCGCCAAATTTGCGGAGCTCGACTGCAAACACAGGAAGAGACGAGAGGTGTGGCAGTGACGAGCTCGGCCTCCCCTCTGATTACGCAACCCTTCAGAAACTGGGTGGAGCGCGGGTAATAAGCGCGTGCCTGTTACTATCTCTCTGTATGTCACCAATGTAATGATTGTAGACCCCTTCATTACATGTCCTCGCCTTCCATAGTCTTGGTAACTTATTTCACGTATGTGTATAAAGATATTTAGGCTCCCTGGTCTCATCATAAAACTGCAAAAAAAAGCACCAGGGGAGGCAGCTATCACATCTGCCGCACTGAGGGGGCGTGTCTTGAGCCCACGTAATTGGTGATGCTCACTCTCCCTCTACGTTAGCTAGCTCTAGCAAAAAATGTCCAGCGGCTGCAACTCTTTAGTTTTTTTTTTTTTTACTCTCGTTTCGTTCATCCCAAATACCTCTACACCATATGAGCTTCAAAAATGGAAAACGTTATATCTAATCTAAAAAAATGTCAAAATTGGACTTTCAATCCGGACACTGGATTCTGCTGTGGGCGAATCCATGACACAATGGGAGTTGTGGAACGCCAGAGACAAGAGTTTGACAGTTTCGATTCGATCGATTCGAGCCGAAATGCGTCACACTTGGCCTGACAGACATTGCTCGAAGTAAACAGCCGATAAGAGATGAGAGGAAAAGAATGGTTTATAACATTCTGGATAATATCAGTGTTCCACCGAAACCTAGGTTTGATCATTTCGGTGAGCTAATTTTCCTTGGTTTGGTCGATTGCACTGCCACTGATAAAACATACGGGAAAAAACCTAACCTACATACCGGGGATGGCTGTTATTGCTCTAAAAATAGCTGTGCGATATATCGCGATGGCTAATCTTGCAGCCCTACTGCCAATTGCATGGTGACTTTAAGTTACCTTTATTAGGTTCATGTGTGTGTAAATCTGGCTCTGCTACTATCCAATGCCTCCCCAGCCATTGACCTCACCACACGTCACTGACTGGCGCCACACTCCTGACTTGTTCCTCAAATAAACGAGTCAAACTACCTACGCCCTGGTCAGGAGTGGGGAAAACTCTACAGTGAAAATTTAGACTCGCTCCCCAACTAAACTAATCAAACTACTGATACAGAATGGCTGCTGTGAGCATGAAGACTCCGAGCTCTAACCTGCGGAACTGAGTAAATGACACTCACGATTCCCGCTCTGGACGTTACGGAGTTAAATTAAACCACGCTTTTAAAGCCGAAAGCCGCGTATGTGAAAGGGCCATGTGTATCACTGCTAGCTTTCTGCCTTTAAATGTGCAAGTAATTGCCCTTGCTGCGCTGGAGACTCACATGATCGGGAATACAGGACTCCCGTACTCAAATCACCACCAACTGCTTTCAAAGATAGCATTCAGAAAGCAGCCAGATAAAAATCAGTTTTTTTCCATTGGCTTAAATTAAAGAGAGAATATAACACATACCATCTTGAACCTCCTTCATGACGCATCTGAACTGACAGAGAGCAGCCAGGCGCAAACGTAGACAAGCACATCGCCAATTTGACGGCACTAACCGGCTAAAGGACTTCAGTTTTTAATTGAACCGGCCTCTATATGGCAGCCATGTCGCTGTCAGTCCAAACTCACACCACTTACTTCGTCCATTACACCTTTTTTCGCTTTCCATTCCCTATTCTTTGGAAGTTACGCAACAGTCATTCGGGGCTTCCTTGAGATGTCTCCCTTAATATTAACGCCTGCGTGTGAACACCATAAGGAAAGAGTGAGAATATGCTTTAGTGGAAAAAAAATCTCCACGCAAACAGGCTAGCTGGTAATACTGGGTAAACCAATGTAACAATATGTGAAACATTTGCAGCTAAGTGCAATAACACAAATAGGTCTACTTTTCTCCTGTTGCGCGGATTGTGTGCCCGATATAACCGATATTCGGTCGTCTGCGCAAAGGGGAGTTGCCTCTGACATGGACATCCACAAACAAGCCCCCTAAAAGACATCCTATGTTTGGCATGCTAATGAATACCCACGTGGCCCTCTGAACACAACAGTAATTAATCGCAAAAGGATAGGACAAAACATTCAGGAACACCTCTGAGACGAGGAAACTGCTAACTGAAAAGCATGACGCAATAACGAGCGTGCAAAGCCGCTGTTCTCTGGTACAAACTCGACAGCATCGCACTGGAATGAGCTGGGTTTGGGAGTTGGAAGCCGGATGCCTGTGTGTGGAGGAGAGTTGTAGGAAAGCTCGTCACGTTAGTCGATCCGACCTCTACGGGTTACGCAACATCTGGCACACTTCTCTGCTTGCCGAACACCACCGCTACTGATCGTGAAGAGACCCAGATGTAAGGACTTGTAACGGCTTTGAGAAAGCTGCAAGTCGGAGTTTATCCTCCAAATAAGGACAAAGCAACTTGTGCACTGTTTGGAGAAAGAGGAGAGAGGTGGAGGAGTGAGAACAAATTGGTACTAGGATCCAGACTCAAAAACGTTATTATTGTTATTATGTAATTGTACTGTTTCTGTGTGTTCAAGCTGGCGCATCTAATGAACCACTCCGAGCGTGAATAAACGCGCTAAGGTCTGCTGCAGTTAATTCGCTCCCTTCAACTACACTTTAGACTGCATGCTAGAGAAACTGAAAGAAACGCAAAACCAGTAGACAACACACGGACAAGTCAAACAGCAAAAACAATACAAGAAAATTCTTCGCAATTGCGACAGATCCAGCATTATGCCAACTGTGACACGGACCTTGAGCGCCCTTTTCAGTTGGCACGTGTTCCAGAGGTCGCGTTTTTGCCACCAATCCAACACCATAAATCAACCACAATACCAAACTGAACTGGCAGTATGCAGTGGATTGTACAGTTTATGTATATACAGGATATTCTGTAACACTGAATGAAATCTAAAAAATTGTCACAATATTCCTGGACTGGAGCGTGACTTCAGTAATTTAGCCACCCGAGGTCTTGCTAGAAACGCTTTACAACCAAAAAACTTAATTCCAAAAGCAAATCTGGAATCCCTTGCAAGCCTTTCACGGTTGTGAAGAACTCCTCTGCAGCGAAGGCCGTTATGAGCAGAAACTGTCGGTATTGCAACATTTTACGTATTCAATCTATACCAATTAATTTTAACCGTTATAATACACCCCGCATGTCTTAAACAGCCAACAGCTCTCCTGAAACGTGACGTGAGGTGTGGGATACCGCCACACCCTGAAGACCACAAGATACGAAAAGGTGTCCGTTTATCAGAGCTTCCTCTCTCAGGGCACCTCGGACGTTTAATTAATGTAGCTTAGTTAGCCAACAGATTTCTCCGTCCTCTTCCAGCTAGCCAGCGTCAGCATGATTTGTCATGCTAGCCAAATAGGATAGAGAAATTCCAATCCGCCTGCCAAGGTGTTGCCTCCTCCGCGGGCTGTCATTTCCGTCCTGAGATCCGTTTTAGTGATAGTCGATTTCGAACTATCTGTAAAACATATCCATGCTAACTTGCTAAGCAGAACACATCCCTAATGTGACAATTGGCTATCCAGCTAAATCTAAGAATGAAAATGCCATTCATTTAACGATGCATTCACTCGGGAAATCGCATTTCACTCCAATAGCAGGTTGGGCGAAGGGGACTCGCAAACGTTGTAAGAGTTCCAGTACAAATGCGTTAGCTAGCCAAGTAACGTTACAAGACCAACGGCGCGAAAAACAGTTAAATTAACCAACATCGATCACCTAATGTCTCCAATGTTTCTTTGTACATGCAGAGTACCGTTTACGAACCGCCCTTCTAAAAAGGAACGCGACATGACATGCTGATTGTAGTCATGATACGCAGCTAGCTGGTATAGCTAACGTCATTTTGCGGTTTGCAGGCTGTGTGCTTACATTTCGCTGACCATGTTTCACACCCTCCTGGCCTGATCCCTCTTTTCAAGGATTCCTATTGCTGAGGGTGTTTGTTCCATAGATGCGGTTGGCTACGCGACTTGGGAGTCCCGCTGGAGTGTGCCAATGAACCTGTAGCACATCAGGCTAGCTAGCGCACTAGCCAGTTACTCTCATTGCTGTGTGAACCCCCGATCACCGCCACCAGATCCAGTGGACTGGATCAGTCGTGGTAGAACGCCTCCACGTTACATTAAGCGAGCAAGCTAGTAAAGACTAGCTACATTCCTGTGATTCAGCCACATCTCTTAGCCAGATAGTAAGCAAGCTAGATATTTATTCAAATCATTTTGGCAGAGGAAGCAAAACAGATCTCTAGCATGCCATTTTCAACAGTTGATACCCGCTACCACTCTCAAGTAAGGCCTCGTAAATTGCTAGGTACCTAGCCAATTTAGCTAGCTAGCAATCCACAGCTAGCATTACCATTGACATCTACAGCAAACATCACCCAGCAATCTAGCTTTCACTTTCCGTTTTTCCATTTTAAAAATTAAAATTTACTGCACACCTTCACACGGTCACTTATACAATCACATATTGCTAAGAAGGTTTGCTGGCTGCGAGACTTGTCAAGACAATGAAATGGCAGTGAAATGTCTGACCACCACACCGAGCACATGTCCTTCTATTGGCTTTTAACAGTTAGCTAGTCATCGAGCTCTTTACAACCAACTATGTCCTTACCTGGTTTATCTGACAGCAGACGATCGAAGGCATATTTTGCTAATGCAGATTCAGAGTTGTCTGACACGGGTGTAGGTGCAGCGAGCCCGGTGTGCGCAAAGCTTGGACCTTCAGACAGACGCTCTCGCTGTTTGTCTCGTCAGTTCTGACTGGGTTCGAGCAGCGGAGGCGCGCGCTTAACAAAGCCACGGGGAAGCGCCACGCTGCCGGTGACGTCACCAGACTACTGCTCGCGATGTAGCAGGGTTGGGAGGGTCAGGGCGGGGCTCCGAGGAGGTCGGGCGGTGCTTAAGCATTGACCAAAAATTAGAAATATATGTAGCATGCGGGACTGGAAACTTTTCAGGGTTCCAGATTTTTCTTGATCAGATTCAGATTCTCCAGACGATTTTCTGTATTGCTCAGCTGGGAACTTATTATGAAACAGATGGCTAAAAGCACAATGTGATAGCATTGTGAAAACTTACGAAGAGAAACGACTGCCTTTCATTAAGTAATGACTTTTATCTATTTAATTTAAGCAGACCTCCTTCACCGATGTTTTCAATGTTCACTTACATTTCCTAAACCTAAGATACATTTCAAGCACAGTGTCTTGATGAAAATTAGAAGCTGTATTTTGAATAGAAACAGAGGAAGCAGTACTGTATTTTTTGTATAGGAACAGTTTTTCTGAGCAACAAATAGCTTGGTAGTGATAATAATAATGTACATTCAGCAGGGAATTTATAATTCCTTAGCGAAACTGATGGCAAATGATGCGTACGCCGCCACCCAGGGCTATACTACTAAGACTGTGATGAATAACAGTTTCATGAACAATTAGTATGACGTTGAGGTCACGCGAGACGTTCTATGGAGGACCATGTGTGTTCTTAAAACACCTACAGTGTAATTTGCTTCGGCGTGCGTTTCCTGCAGCATAGTTTTAACCATTCAAAAGACAGTTTCCCATGTACAAAAATCCATTGTGTATGTGTTCTGAGACAAACTGTATTTCACGATTAGTCTAAATGCACGGCAGATCTCGTTTTCATTGAAGCGGACACTGTAGCCTCCTTTGAGGAATATCCCAGCGCACTGGCAGCCAGAACTGCCTTGAGTACGATTGACGTCAGCTTGGAGCAAGATCTAGAGTGCTTAACCAATAAGGCATACGGCTTACCAGTGTAAATGGTAATTAGATTAATGGATCAAATGGATCCCCTTTTCTAACCCGGACAGTCTGGTTTCTGGCCTCTGTGTCTGTCTCAAATTATCCCTAAAGGCATTTTGTGTGTGTGTGTGTGTGTGTGTGTGTGTGTGTGTGTGTGTGCTGTGTGTTACAAACACAAACGACAAGAAGGTGCCAGCCCTAATATTTAGAGAATTTTTTGTCCTTTAAAATTCAGTGGTTGTATTTGCAATTAACTGTATACCATACTTATTTTATTCTTTCAAACCATGGGAAGATGATATAGTGAGGCTCATTAACATAAATAAAAATCTCAGTCTATTACATTCCCAGTCTATATATTTGTGCTTTCATGTTTAGTTGGTGTTTTTTTTCCATATTTGTTTTTTAAATGAGCTAAAAGCCAATGCACTTGATGACAAAACAAGGAAATACCAAGCAACTGAGCACCTGGTGACTGTACATATGTTACAGGACCCTGGTGACAACAATGCATGTCAAACATGCGCCTACACAGACACTTCTTTAGAAACTGTCATGCGGAGGGTGTGAGAAGCCGAGCAGCATGGAACATTCTGCTGCCTTAAATCTACTCTGTGAGAACAAGTCAGAGACAAACTCTTATCCATTTAACCATTACAGCAATTCCTGAAATTCTTGTCATAATTTGCGGTGAAGCTGTCAATCCTATTATTAGGTTTTTCTTAATAACGAGTCCTCTTATGAATATATTTGAGTATCATTCAAGAATCTTGGTCTGAAAATGTGATTTCAGACAGCTTGATCCTTTTTTTTAGTGTAGTGATGTATGTTTTTCTGTGGCAAAGGTTTCTCATTACCAGCTGCAGAAAAACTGAATGAAACTGCTCTTGTTTCCAATGTGATTAATATGTCTGAATGATCACCCTGAGTAGCTAGTGTTGTGGTGCTCCACTGAGTTTATTTCAGCATGACCAAACTTTGTGTTCTCTTGGTGAGTCACAAGGAGGCAAAGACCTCAACCCTTCATCATCCTTTAATCTGATCACTCATATGCACTGTGCACGATTGCTAACAGGTTTATGTTGCTCTGACCTTTCACTTTTGATTCCTTTAAAATTAGGTCATGGAACACTGATAGTCATCTTTGACACTAGCTCTTCCTCATTCAGAAATTCAGAAGGTCCATTATAGAAGATTATATGGATATTTTATGCTGCAATATCTTACAGAGTCCTGAAACAATATTTTTCTTTTAAGATGTGTCGAAACTTATTTACAACAGATCAATGACTTTTACCATACATGTACCACACAGATTGCTTCTAAACTTAGCTGGTTACAAGAAGACCACTAATTTATAATTACTTTAAAACTAGGACATGTAAATATTAAAACATTTTTCATCACATTTTGCAACGAACCACTTCAATACCCCGAAGAAGTGTTGAAATACCTTGTCCTCATGGGCTGTTTGGATTTTTCAATCTAATAAGACAGGCACTGCCATTTCAGTATAAAAAAATGATAACATGAGTTTTACTGGATAATTTTTCAGTACTGAAATGTAAGCACTGACAGTTGTAACCAGACAACTGTTACAACCGTCTGTGTTTACAATCAAAATCATTCAGCATTTTGAAAGCAAAAAGACCTGGAAAAATATTAATATTAACAACAGTAGGTATGACTCCATGCTGTTGTTTTGAGAAGGACTGTGGTCTAATGTTAACCATCAGTCTCTATCTAAAATCCACAAGTACTCTCTTAGCACTTAGCCTACTTTCTACTGCAGTCCACTCATGCAGCACAGATATGTTCTGACAATGGCTGGATAAATATTTCAGGTATGTGGCTCTGCTTTATGGCACTGTGGGAAAGCAAAGATGTACATGGTTCTGAAACAGCTGGGAAGGATAATGCATTGAAAAAATTGCAATGAAATGAATGTTTACCATTGGTCATGTGCACTTGGTGACAACACATACAGTACAGCAGGGCATGGAATGAGATCAATGCATGCAAGATAATGAGTGCTTGAAATTACCTTTAATGTTCTTTTATTTGTGAAGAACAGCAAATGTTAATCAATACTAAACACAAGCAGAACATTTTGCATATTGGTACATGTATAGTTTGATTGTGTTGAAGATTTTAGCTCGCAACATCAATATTCCCACTGGATTTATTACACTATCTAATATGTTTCAGGCAGTCAATCTGGAGACGTGAAATTACACAGAAATATGACCCAGCACATGCAGGTTGTGCAGTGGAAATGGTCAAAGAAAAACCTGGATTGTTCAGTTTCTTAATGTGTTTCTGTTAATTTGTAACCTCTGCAGATAATAGGGTCTGATAGCCAGGAGAGCTGTGCTCTCTGTTCCTTGTAAATCCTGATTACAAGGTCATTTGCGGACCTGTGCAATACTCCCTCTAACAAGTGCCACGCTGACAGAACAGCTCACCATCACACGTCAACATCTCACCAAAACTCACTGCTGCTGCAGAGGGTTATTGCATTTCTGTTACCACAGTTACTATTGTGATACAGTTCCATGTCCAGGATGTTTGCATAGACCCATGAATCAGCCACCACTGTGACCATTGTACTAGTACAATACTAACCAAGGCAAGCATTCTGGGGGAACACTCCTCTTGATGAAGGTGCTAACCTAAAAAAAAAAAAGTAGCAAAATAAATAGGTTTAAGATTAAACTCCCCAATAACAAACAAACCACATTAAGGTCTGTTTTCATGTTATGTTGCTATGACTCTGTAGAACAGAGAAATATGACTTTCTACAATGTATTTCATAATTCTGTATGAATTTTTACAGCAGTCTCAACTCATGTTCTTCTGATTATAAAATAGCATATGTCAGTATATTGTTTTTTGTCAATGTCTTCTATAGCAATCCGAGGGAATAAAACACTAACATTTTCGCAAAAACTGGTGTGCAATATGTGAATAAGGGACATAGAGGTTTAAAGGCAAAAGGCAACCTTGTACGTCAACATCCAGGTGTATAAATGGATAACATATAAAAATTGGTATATGGTAAATTGGTAAATGTAACGTTTATATAATATAAATATATGTATAACTTAATTTGCACTTACCAACAGCGCAAATGTGGATATGTTTCCGTGTATGATAAGAACCTAGCTAGCCTGCTGTTGGGTATGGCATGTATGGCATGTATGGCATGAAGAAGTCGAGATATCATAAATGAAAAGTGATGCAACAGAAAGCCGAGAGGGAGAAAAAGCGCTGACAGTTAGTCACTCAGGTTTTTTTTTTTTTTCAAAGGTATATTTATTTACGGACCTTCCTTTGGTGCCCATTAACACGTAGCTACCTAGCCAACATTACTATTGTGACTTAACCACTGCCTGGATGATCTATCTAACTAACAAGTTAAATTAACTTACAGTTCAGTGTCATTTTGCTTAAATATTCGGTAGGTTAACTTTATCGCCACCGAAAATGAAATGAGTGCAATTTTGGTCCAAATATAATTAACATAGCTTAGTGAATTTGTAGCCAGCTATGCGCATTCTTACTCTTAGCTAACTAGCATACATGCTAACTAGCTTGCTCACTAGTCAGTTTTGCCCTCGTCATGCACAGATTCATCTTCAGGATTAAGAACCCTTCCCTCAATCCACCTCCCAGTTGAAGGAGAAGGAGGTGAGCAGTATTTCGTTGATAATATAGGACTATTTACAGCGCAATCCATGAAGCTAAAGGTCTTTGGGGTTAAGGCTCATACAAACTGATTTTGAATATTTTAATGTATGCTGTATCACCATGTGAGCAGCTACCAAGCATGGAATACAACTTTAGCTAATAGTCACATTTAGCTCATCTAGTTCTTCCAATAATGAGCATTGACAACTGGCACATTAAAATATAATGGTTAGATAGCTAGATAACATTTAAGATAGCTCATCTGGTGTAAAGGGGGTATTTCCACTTTTATCACCCTTTTTATGATTTTTTTACCCCCAATCAACCGCTGCTAATTAAGGATGCAGCCCAGCTCATTCCAAATCGTCGTCGTCAAATGGGTTTTCTAGGTTGGTGGGTGGTCTAGGTTTGGGGGGCCCATTATTATGTTTTTTCATAGGGCCCAAAATTTCTAGTGGCGCCCCTGGTCACTTTATTTCATATTTTTAAATTAATATTAATTTAAAAAGCACCTATTGATATAAAGTCTGACCGCCGGCGTAGCCTACTACGCACACGCACCATCCATGCACAACAAAACCCTTTCCCCCTGCTGGTGAAAAAATCCTAGAGGAAATACTGCATTCCCTAAGCATGACTTGGCAGTAGTGATGGGAATTCCGGCTCTTTTTAGTGAGCCAGATCATTTGGCTCAACTCAGCAATAAGAGCCAGCTCTTTCAGCTCCCAAACGGCTCTTCATTTAGTACCACTTCTGGCTTATCCTCTTCATTTAGTACCATTTTGTCTTATAATTCAGCCAAATTTAGTAATGTATTGACCTATAATTGGTATGTGTGCATGTATATCACTTAAATTATTCAATGTAATTATACTAAACCTTATAATTTCCAGGATACCATCATTTGACATGCCTCAAGTGTCGGGACCTGGTGCTTCCTGAGGTAGGATGACAAAAGATGCTAATCTGAGAATTTATAATGTTTCTAATTCTAAACAAGCAACAGCTCAAACTGAACATTGACAAGACTGAGATAGTCTGTGTCCCAGCAAATATGTCTCCCTCAAGGAACCTCTCAATTTGCGTTGACAATGCAAAGGTAATGGCAACCACAGCTGCCAAAAACCTAGGGGTAACCTTGAACAGAAATCTGTCTTTCAAGGAGCATACTGCAGCCATAACCAGGATCTTCAGATTCCTTTTGTTCAGCACTCGCCAAATGCACAGCCCAAATTGTGGTCCAGGCTCTTATCATGTCACGTCTGGAGAATTGCAATTTGCTGCTTGCCAGCCTCCTGGTATATGCCATCTGACCACTGCAGCTTATCCAGAACGCAGCAGCCTGAGTCTTCTTAGAGTCTCGGGACAGTGGTGTGGTCCACCTTCTTTTGAATTGTGTTTATGAGAAAATACTTCAATTTTCACACTTTCACACATTAGTGGTTCTGCTCTAGTGAGTAAGATTTTGGGCTTCTATTGCAGGGCTTTGAGAAGGACATCCCAGAGGTCATCGATGTCCTCAACCTTCGGTAAATGTTGACACGTTCCTCTAAATGACAAATAAAGTGGTCACCTCCAGATTTGCAGGATTTCCTCTGGACAGAAGCAACACAATGTGGGAATTTCAGTACATTCCCACAGTATTATGGTAATATGGTAATGTTTGGTTGTAGAAAAAAGGTACAGTATGCTGACTGGAGGGAGATTTGCTGACTTCATGTCTAACTCTTGTAGAAGTAAATGAATAGCAGTGTTAATTTTATATTTTTCTCAAAAGGGTAGGCCTGTAAGGTCATCTTGGGTTTATTTTGGATTGGTTAGCTTCTAAACAACTAGCAGGTATGGGACATTAATTTTTTGTAATTCAAACATGCCCTGATCTGTCAACATACTTAAATTCTTTTTACAAGCTGTACCTGGAGACCAATAGGATCAAGGTCATCAACATGAAACTCGCAGCTGTTCGTGCAGCATGTGACGTGAGTACCCACCATCACTTCTTCTGTTATTACAATAACAGGCAAATGTTTGCAGTGTTTACAGCAGAAGTGATGTTCTGGAAGCTAGTAAGCAATGAGGAAAACCACTTTAACCAGCTCATGAGGCTTTTGCATTTTCAGATCTACCACATCAACATCATCAATGTGATGTTTGAACTGATTGCTTTCCACATAGATCTTTAGATCACTGCCACAACCAGTAAGTATCTCTGTACACTGGGGTCACTTCCATGTTTTCTTTAAATAGTCTTTAACACTTTGTTTTATAATCATGTTCAGTGCAACTAAAGTTGTTTAAATATAAAACATCCTCAGTTTCGTTTCCCTTTGCTCTGTTCAGAGTCATTTTGGCCACTTAAATTATGTTCAGTGGATTTGACCAATCTAGTAATCTTGTAGTTACTCCTTATCCTAAGGTGAGAGTTTCATGGTGTAACATCACTGAACCAATCTGTCCTTTCAGAGCCATTGGGCTCCCTACACATACATGTGTATGCGCTGCTGGGATGTGTCTTCCAAGCAGGCTGGAGGCTAACGTTACCCAGATGCTTGTTGCTGTGGCGGTAAAGTATCACTGTTTAATGGAGATTTTACTCAGTGCTCACAGGATGATGGTACGGCTGTTGAGCTGTGCTCTATCAGCTCCTGTATCCCTCTCTCTATCCAGCCTTGTTGGTTTGCTGACAGTAGAGTTGTAACTCTTTAATATCACTGCAAGGGCAGGTGCTGAATGAAATTATTGTGCATTCAGGTCCAGATGAAAGAAGTGATGGACTCAGTCTTTAGCCATGAAGAAGATGTTATTAGGAACCAGGATGTTCTTGTGGAGTCCATTTGTAACAGTGTAGAGGAGGCAGTCCAGTTCCTTCTGGAAACTGTACTGAATCCAGAAATGAAATGATATGCCAAAGTAATTGCTCACACACTTGAAGTTAAACAGCAGGCAATATATAGATGAAAGAATTAACTAATTTGCAAAGGTATTGGTGCTACCAGTTTCATTGCAAGACCAAGAGAAAATGATTACTCTCCTGATTAGACCACACAGTCACTGTTGTCATAGCAGGTTGTCCAGGGAATTAGGAGCAGCATACAATAGAAGTGTTAAATGATATAGTTCCCAATATTAACACACAACACACATTTAACTAATTATTATTAATATAGCTTTGTCCTACAGGCAAAGTTAGCTTGTTAGTTTAGGGGGGTCTTTCTGTTTTCCATGTAAACAATCATGGCAGTGACTATTAGACCACCACTCCAGTGAACTCTTTACATAAACTGTGATCCAAACAGAATGAACACAAATCACTGTAGTGCAGTAATAATCAATATCCCAGTCCTTTAGTCTGTATTGAACTCAATGTTCCTTGACTTAAACAAACATACCATATAAAGGTTCCTCACCCTAACCCTAACATAAAACCAGCGTACCCACAAAATAATTCATTCTGAGTTTCAGTGTCTTTAAATAAAAGATCACACAGGACAGAATTTCAATGTATCATTTGAAATTCAGTAAAATGTGAGAATTTCTCATGTCTGAATACTCTTGCAAGGCACTATAGGGAACTGCCCCGATACTTGAAATACTTGAGTAAATGAGGGATACAAAGGCTGCCTCTGAATACTCAGTATGCACTAACTTCGGTTAAGTACTACTACCCGACCGTTACTGTAGTACGTACTATTGAGTATGTGAGCTAGTAGTAAGGACCCAAATCCCAAAAGTATTCGGACATCCTACGGATTGTGACATACTGCTTTTCGTGTACTATATAGTATGGACGTATGAGTATTCGGATGCAGCCAAAGTATATTCAAAGCAGGTGGTTCCACACAGGTGTGGTTCCTGAGTTAATTATGCAATCCCATCAACAAAAAAGCTGGGCTGGGCCAATTGCCCATTGTTTTGGCTACCTAATCTAGAAGAAGAGGTCTCAATGACTTTAAAAAAGGAGTGATTGTTAGCATGTTTGGCAGGAGCTTCAGTGATGAAGATGGCTTAACTTGCTGATGTTTCAGGGAGAATTATAGGTAAAGCAGTGTTGGAATGGAAGTCTGAGGGAAAGACATCATCAGCTCGGAGCAACTGTGGTTGAAAGCACATACTTTTTGACTGCAATGTCTGTGCATTGGATCAAAATACAAGGCAAAACAGATAAGCAGTTCTGAATCAGATGACTGCAAATATCAATGTATGGTGTAAGTAAGTAGTTTTATGAAAAATGCATGTTTGTTTAAAGTGGTGCAAAGACCACAGGCAGTGGTATACTGAGCAGTAGAAAAAAGTCATTGTGGTCAGATGAGTCATCCTTCACACTGTTTTCAAGAAGCAGATGAGTACATGGGTGGTGCATGCCAACTGAAAACTATAGGCCTGAGTACTTCTCTCAATGAAAGGTTCAGGCAGCTCTGTTGTAGTGTGGAGCGCATTCTCCCGCTATGATTTAGGTCCACTCAACCCCTTTGAGGGGAAGCCATTCTGAGTCATCACCTTCATCTTATGGTGAATCGTGTCTATCCTGATGGAAGTAGTCTCTTCCGGGATGACAATCCCACCATCCACAGGGCATGAGTAGTCAAGGAATGGTTTGATAAGCTTGAAAATGATGTAAACCATATGCCCTGGCTGTCTTAATCATCGGATCTCAACCCAGTTCAACACTTATGGGAGATTCTGGAATGGTGCCTGAGACAGCGTTTTCTACCACCGTCAACAAAACCCCTCCAATAGAGTTCCAGGTACTTGTAAAATCTATGCCAAGCACTGAGGCATGTTTGGCAAGACCTTCAGTGATAAAGACAGCTAAACTTGTTGACGTTTCAGTAGGAATGGTGGCCTGAACGATGTTGGCATAGAAGTCTGAAGGAAAGACATCATTAACTAAACATCCATACATTGGTTTGAGATGCAGGGCAAAACGGACAAGCAACTCTGAATGAAATAATTTCAAATATCAATCTATGGCATGAGCAAGTTTCATAAAAATAAAAAACAGTCTGTCAAGAGTTTCACAAGGAAAGATGCTATGGTCATTGTGCATAAACCCCTCATTATACCTAAAAATGCATGTTTGTGAGGAAAGTAGGGCAACGAATAGAGGCTCTCCAAGTCAAGCCAATGATAACATTTCAGTCTTCTTGGAATTTCTTGGCCTAGTGAAGTAAGTCATTGTACATTAATAAGTTAAATTTCACAAATGTTTTTGAGCACAAGATAAACAAAAAATCTTTAAACAATGTTTTCAGCCATTTTCAATTAAAATGGCTTATGCCCATTCCACCGGCAGCTTGACATTCAACACCAACCTGGAGCCATTGATCTAACCACAATAGGGTGTAAAGTTGTGGATGTGCACTTTCACGCTATACTTTGAATAAAATTCCTCCTCTCCACCTGCAGGCTCCTGCTGACACAGCTTCTGATGCTGGTCAGATTACACTGCTGAAAAGGAAGGGACTGGGCCTCCAGCAGTGGTGTGTCCATCCCTGAAAGGAACAGGACACACGCTAATCACACACTGATATTATTCCGCCAACTGCACGCTGACAAAAATAAAGAATGTAGAAGGAATGCCCCTGAGGCTCAGCCTCTGACGCAGCAGAGAGGGTTGAGGTAACTCTCTCTTACTCACTGGTTGAATCAAGTTGTTTCTTTCTGGTGTTTTAGGTGAATGGAATTTGATGCTAAGCTAACCGGAACCCCGGTTAAAACAAATGACCCAGGTAATTGGAAGAGGACTCCAGAACTTGCCAAGCATGGAATGAACATCCTCAGGCTGTCAACCACCGCTGTAACTAGTTTTAACTGAAGCAAATGAAATAAAAAAAGAAACAGTTACATTGAAGTGTCTGTTTGAAGTATTTGTTTGTTGTGTTTTGTGTATATGGAGGTGTATGTATTAAAAAATTTGTTCATGTCAGTTCTTAATGGCTGCCAATTACAGATTACAGTATGCAATGCAAGTATGTGATCAAAGGTGGCTCTAACAGTGGATAGAGTGACTCTGCCAGTGATATAAAAGAAGCTTTACTACCGAGTTGACCAAAAACACAAAACGGAGGTATTATTCCAGCATTATTCAATAGTGCTGTGAACCAGCAGGGCTCATGCTCATGCTCAATGCTCTGTTTTACTCATGCTGTGTTGACACAGACATACAATGGATTATTACACTTTCAAGCTCTCCTTACTCTCTGGGTTCTCATTGGTCTCTCAAATGGTCAGCAATGCATGGGTTTCATTGCATTTAGCATAAGTCCTCACTCGTCTCCAGAACCACATAAGATTTTCAGGTCACAAGGCCAAAGGGCAAAGATGCAGAGACTCCCAACCGTTCCAAATGGACGTAAATTGCACTTCACACTAAAGGTAATGGAAAATTACCTTTGGGAGCAGGGATAATGATTTATGCATTAACAACTGTCCTTCAGCTAATATCAACACCTGTAAATTCTGCACTCTTCCGACCTCAGTACACAATGAATGACCATATAAGCTTAACACCGCTTCAGTTATATTACACATACCAGTTGCTTCTCTGCATTCAATGAATGGAATATTTGAACAATATTTTTGAAACTAGTACTAGGTCTACCTGCCCAACCAGCATAGACTGGCTCCTATTGTATATTTCCATCTTGATGTGACATCATCTTTCACATTGCATCTTGTTTAATGTTAGAGGTGAATTGCTGTTCTGTGAACTTTAAGAGGACAAAACAAGTCATGCTCTGGGAATGTTGTGGAGCAATGTGAAAACTACTGTTAGCTGTGTACCCTGTGCATGTGCACTCTGTTTTATTTTATCTATCTTGGAATTACCTCATAAGCTGAATCACAGCCTATATGATCTACCATGGCTGTCTTGGACATGCAAGCTGATGTATAGTAGAGCTAATAGGACTTGATTTTTCAATCCCTCTGGTAAGTCGGCACTCCTGATGTTGACAGTGGGATTGGAGTGATGAAACGGAAAGTAGGTCCATCATCAGGGTCATCAGGTGCGCACCCTCCTTCTTTGACGTTTCGTTGATAAGCCCACAACATCTCCAAAGGGCTCAACGGTGATACCTGGCGTCCCAGGTACACCCCCCTCAGTTCCATACCCTCCTGTCTTCATCTTGCAGCCCAGTTGTTGTCTTTCCTTTTAATCCAAAGCCAATTGCTGCATCTGAGAAGGATTTGATTGCTTGTTGGAGGAAGCAACCCCTCACCCCCATCTTCTTCAATAGACTGGTTGTAGATGTAGCAATGAATCCCCTGCATCCTACTTCTACAGGGAAAATCTTGGTCTACCAGCCATTCTGGGCAGCTTCAGTTGCCAGTTCAGAGTACTTGGTGTTTTTCCTCTCGTAAGCTTCTTAAACGCAATCTTCCCATGGTACTGTCAATTCCACAACGTATGCCAGCTTGGCTGTTGTGGACCACAGGACCATGTCTGGCCAGAGTGTTGTAGCCACAATGTCTGGGGCAAACACAAGCTTTTTTCCCAAGTCCATGTGCATTTTCCAATCCCAAGCAGTCTGCAGAATGCTTATATCCTTTGATGTTATCTGGTGCTTTGGAGGTTGGCCTGCTGGTACAAATGGTGTGAAGTGGACATTTCCTGCCGATGTTTGCGGGAGGGCATTTGTGGTTGTTCGCCTCTGTTCCAAGATTGATGCCAGTTGTCTGAGAACTTGATTATGCCACCAGATGTAACGCCTTTGGGTGAGGCTTGTAGTGCATCCTGTTAAAATGTGCCTTAGTGATGCAGGTGCTTGACAAAAGGAGCAAGCAGGGTCTTCTCCCAGCCACTGCTTCAGGTTCTGGGGTGTGGGTAGGAGGTCATAAGTGGCTCTGATGACAAGACGTAGCCGAGTTCCCCCTGTCTCCTAGATGTCACGCTAGCTGAGTTTCCTCTTTTCCAGGCTCTCCCAGTTAGTCCATTGGCCCTGCATGGCCATTGAGATGGCCTTGGTGTGTTGCTCTACCTCCTCCACCACAAGCTTTCTCTTTTGCATTGATGTTGCCTTGTGCCATTGAGGAGCTTTTGGGACAAGCCTGAGACTGGCTGTCCTATGTTGGACTAGGCCAACCACATCCCTGAAGTGAAGAGCAGACTTAGCGCTCTGAATGGCTTCAAATGGGGCCCACTTCCTCCCCGTTGCCACATGGGGGGCCGCTGATCGAATAATGGTATCTTCAGATTCAGAGAGGGTCATGACCAACCTTGCTTTGGTGCATTTGAATTCTTCCACAAGACTTGCAACCACAGCTTGAGTTTTCCTGTCAGCAAGGTGATTCGAGCTATGTACATGATGGTATCCTTTTTGAGTTGTTCAAACAGCTCGGTGTCCTTGAGCTGTGCATCACACCATCGACCCAGGCTCTTCACTGGCATTTCTGAAACAGTCGGGACAGGTTTTCTGTCAATATGAAATCTTTGATCTGTGACTTGACCTTTGACAATGGAGATGCTTCTGCACTTGCTGGGCTTGATCTTCATCCTCGCCTATGTGATGTTTTGGTGAAGCTTTTCCAGAAGTCTCTTGGTGCATGGGACAGTTGTCGTCAGTGTTGTTATATCGTCCATATAGGCTCGTATTGGTGCTAACTGCTGACCAATCTGTAGCCTTTTTCCTCCCACAACCCATTTTGAGGCTCGGATATTCTTCCAGGGTGTTCATGTAGACACAATACGGAACCCCGTTAGGGCCTGGCGCAGATGCCGATCTTGCCTTCTTCACTGCCTCTTTCACCTCACTCAGCTTGGGAGGGCTGGTGTCAAATTGATGTTGTGGAGGTGAGATTGGTGGGATGTCAGCAGGGAGAAGTATTAGTTCATCATTTAGCTCATCAGTATAGATGGTTCTAAGATGTCTTTGAACCTCCTCTTTTGACATTTTTCAGAGATCTGCTTTTCTCTTTTGTGAAAATGCCTTTCATAAATTTAGTCTGTTCTTGCTTTTTCCTTCTTTTTCCGTCGTTTCCTTAAATTCTCTGCTCTGCGCAGCTTCGAGAGCCGTTGTTTTTAGTCCTCTTGAAGGAGGCTGATGCCGTCCCTTTCTTCTGTTGCTTTTTTTCACAACTTCCTCAGGCCTCTTCTTTCTTTGACAAGTCATTGGATTTCTTGGAGACGACAGGATTTGGGGGGTGGAAGCATATCTTTCCTACTGACTTGTTCCTTCACTCCAAATTTCTCCTTTCCATAGCTGTAGAATAGGTCACCCATCTTCTCCAGCTTCTTTTCTGCTGATCTCTTGGTGCCACCAAGGATCAGGCTCACGTTTGCATTGATGGTTTCTCACTACTTGCTGTTAGACTTTGGCCATTTCACCAACGGCTTATGCCCTTGCATGTTCTCCACTTTACGATGTGCTTGATTGTGTCTTAGACTGTTGCTTGTGCCTGAAACTTCTTCCACTTCCTGTAGGGTACTGATGATCTGCGGACTGTGGGTTTCTTCCTGCCACTGAGTTTCATCCAACTGATTTGACCTTCCTCTTGACAGAATCTGGTCAATGCAGGGCCCTGGGTTGGAGATTTTCAAGCATTTCTTCCGTCTTCAATGTATTTTAAGACCACAAGTTGATGTTACTTTAGTCCAGCCACACCTACAGGTCTGAAGAACATGTCCAGCTGCTGGTTTTTCAAGAATATTGCCACTTTCTTGCTTCATTGTCGTGTCCTTGCCAAGGTTCGTTACCGGGTGATCAGTCAGAGAGTCTTCTTGCGCCCCCACACTTTGAACTTTTTGTAGCCAAGTGAGGGCGGCTCTTGTGCCCTGACAAGATGACGGAGCTTGCTGTTATGTTATAGAACTATGGCAGTGCAAAGCAATTTGAATTTCAGCTCTTTTCAGATGTCACTTCCTGTTTCATACGGCCTCAATGAAAGGCATTCTGTAGGAGGATGTTATATAACTACATCATTAACACAGAACAGAGTGGACTACTCTTGCACTGGTGTCTCTGGTTCCAGGCACATGCACACAGCCTGCCTGTCATGTATGCACACACACACACGCATGCACGAGCAAACACCTGCTCACCCTCTCTCACACGTACACCTTGCACACAAACACACATACTGTCTGTCTTTCACTCTGTCTCACTCACTCTCTTGAATACAGACACACATGCACACTTCCTTTTGCTCTCTCTCTCAAACATATGCACACTTTCTCTAACACATGCAGACACACACACATACCAGTGGCAGCTGGTGAGCTGTTAATCAAGGAGGATAAAGGGGATCAGGTTGAAAGTAATGATAGATTTAAAGGTAATGTTTCAGCCTCCCCTGTTTCCAGCTCACCAGCCGCCACTGACACATACTGCCATTTACACAGGCACGCAAACACACAGATATGCGCCTGCACACACATGCATGAACCTGTGGTGTGGATGCAGCTGGGGAATAGTTACAGAGAGCTCTCTGGAGCAGAGAGGACTGGCTGGAACAGGGAGGAATAAGAGCAATGCACACACATACACACACAACTGGCTAGCTGGATCAGGGTGGCTGACAGCGAATACACATGCATAACACGTACACACACACACACAGGGCTGACTGCATCAGGGCAGAGAGTGAACACGCACACACACACACACACACACACACACACACACACACACACACACGGCTGACTGCATTGGAGCAGTTGACGGCAAACACACACACACAGGGCTGACTGGTGGTATAGAGCAAATACACCTTCACACAGGGTTGGGGAGTAACGTAATGCATAAATAATGCTTTAGTTATTTAAAATACAAAATACAAGTAACTGTATTCTGTTACACTTACCATTAAATTTATGGTAATCAAATTACAGTTACATTTTAAAAATATTTCGATTACTGAAGGGATTACATTGGATTTTTTCATTTAATTTCATTTATTTTTTTCATTTAATGTTTATTTAGTTGGAAAATCTATCCAATGATAGGCAACTCTGGGGTGCATCTCCCATATGTCCGTCATGAAAACAAAAACAAAACAAAACAAAAAAAAGCATGCAGCCTGCCTGACTCACAAGACAGTAGAATGGAGAGTGAGCCAGAAAGCAACCAGCGCAACGTGTTTATGTCATGGAAATACCGAGATCATTTTACTTTCAAATTTGGCAACATAACAGTGCAATGCAAGCTGTGTTTACCAGCAACCAAACTGCTATCCGCTTCAAAAGAGTCAACCACTAACCTGAAGAAGCATATTGAAGTAAGTTCTCTTTTTCATTATTTAAGCTGATATTGATCACATAGCTATCTTACATAGTTTGGCTGCACTGGATTAGCTCTTCAGATAGCTAGGAGGTATAGTATTAAAGCTAACTAGCTAAAGTGAAATTTCACATGTTGAAAACTGCGATTACTATAACAATTTTACACTACGCATATTATACATCAAATTGTTAAACTACTCCTTTCTCACTCACAATGTATTTAGGGTGGCTCATGCCTTTTCTAACTCATGTTTTCATTTTAATGTACAGTTTCTGAATTAACATTTACAGTTCTGAAGAAACTGCGATAAAATGCCCATAGACTTAACATGGGGGTGCCAAAATGTTAGCCACAACAATGCTAAGTGAACATTCTAAAAATAACCGTTCAGAACCTTAGTTGGATGAACATTCTTTAAAAAACCATTAAGAACATTGTTCAGATTCCGTTTTGCTCTTTCGAGGACCTGTCATTTGAAAAAATGGTGCTTCAAATGGCTTCTGTATTTCGGTAATGAGAGAAATTTTATTTAAAAAGTATATTAAAATATTTTGAAAACTACTTTTAATGTACTGTTGTGATCATTTCATGCGCCAGTTTGTCTAAATGTGAAAAGTTCAGTAAAGTGACCTTTTAATTATTTTTTTTTCCTTCATCATAAAACATATTGGTAATGAGAATTATACTGGTGCACATCCTTATAAAACTTAAATAAAATGATTTAAATGTTTTTTTTTTTTCATATGAAATGTTATCAACATTAAAAACTATAGACTGTATTTTATGTATTGCAGTAAAAAAATCACTCAAGTTTAGCTATTTAGATTTTGACATCACTTGGAAGAATCACCCAACCAGTAGGCCTATATGCCAAATTCACACTTTTACTTACATACTTTTAAAAATTAAAAACACAGTGTTCAGAAAGTAATCCAGAGTATTAAGATTACGTTACTTACCTTGAGTGATCTAACAGTATGTTACAAATGACATTTTAGGGCACGTATTCTGTAGTCTGTAGTGGAATACATATTAAAAGTAACCCTCCCAACCCTGCACATATCTGACTGGATCAAGGCAGCAGAGACAGAAAACACACACACACACACACACTGCCTTGGGGCTCGCAGGGATTACCAAGTGTGGCTGAAAAAGATGCAGTGAAAGGCACTCTCTACGCAAGCAGTTGCAGCATGGCCCACTTTCATATGAGTTCCAGACAGAAATGGATGGCACTCTGAATTGTCTGTTTGTTAGAAATTGAGAAGATTTAATCAGAATGTAACTGAAAGAAAATAGGATACACAGTCAGCATACCTCTTGGTATTGAAGATGATCAACCTGTGAAGATGTGGTGACATTTTACAGTTATTATCTATAATTATGTATAATTACAGGTACTTTGGGGTTGTACTTTGGAGTAACAACCCCTTTGGTTGAGGGCTGATCTTTCATGAACTTGCAGTTACATGTGACAAAAATGTATATGTCCTCTTTAACATAGAAACTGATGTATGGTTCTACATTGTCAGCACCCTACCTTACTTGAACCTGGCATCCTCAGCATTACGATACACAAGAAATGGCTTCCTTCAGACCATTACTGAAAGTATGCATGCATTTGTTTCAGACCATCTGTATGCTTTTTTAGCTTCATGATTTATGATGAAGTGTGTCACCAGCTATTTTGATCACATTCTCTATTTCAGCCTGCTGTTCTGATACAATCTACAAGTATCTGGCAGTGACGGCCTTATTAGCTGCTCTGGATCTGCCAAAGCATTACATTACACTATATTATTATCATTCAGCAGGCACTCTTATCAACAGCAACTTAAAAAGGTTACAATGTTTACATGTTATCCATTTACAATGCTGGATGTTTACTGAGGCAATTGTGGATTAAGTACCATTTCCAAGGGCACAACAGCAGTGGCCCAGCAGGGAATCAAACCAGCAAACTTTTGGTTATGAGCCCTGTGCCTTACCACTTCTATAGCAGCTATAGCACAACACACCACTAGACCTGCTAAGGGACAAGACCAGATGGCAACAGCATTCATAGTGGAATCCTAACTGTGTTTTTATATCCCTGCATGGAAGTCACGTTTGCTCCCACAAGACTACACCACCTTATAACCAGATATTACATTACATGCATTTAGCAGATGCTGTTATCCAGAGCGACACTCTGCAACAATAGAACATAGGAGTATCCATTCAATTTAAGTGAGCAACAGTGTCAGACCAGGCTAACAACAATCCCAGACCACTGAGTGTGAGCATAACACTATTCGAGCCCTGACACAAGTTACAGTAACTTGTGCAATCTGAAGGAAGCCAAGTATAATACGATGTATCAGTCCCTAGAATACAGAATCCAAAATACATCACAGCACTACACATAAAATAAATATCAAATACTACAGATATCTGGTTCTGCATTTTTGTATCTTTAAGAAGTGTTTTTTAAATAATAAATTTTAGTATCACTGCGTGTATTTTAGCATCACAGAGCTCATAACTGAAAATAGATGACTAAATTAAATGAATATTGATTAACCTCTGGAGATTAAATGAGGTCAAAAACATTTCAAAATGCACAAACCTTTTAAAGTGATCACACTGTAACTAATGCATTTTCCAAGCAATAAAAATGATGCTTTCCCTTGGGTCCTACGGGGCAATGCTTCTCATTGATATCTACAAAATAAAACATAAAAACTTCTACTAAAATTCTTCATAATTTTTGTTACTAGTGGCACATTAACACAGCTTTATGCCATCAGACAATATTGGTCTGATGAGTGCAAGCTAATTTGGGCTGGAAAGTGCCAACAGTCAATGAAAGCAGATCTGAATGTCTGAGTCTGACAAAAAAAAAATTAAAAACATAATAAAAAAGTTAGACTGTGTTTTTGATGTCATCTCAATACTTGAACGACTGATGTTTGATTACTTAAGTATTATGTCAACCAGGAACTTCCACTTCCCAACCCATTCAAACACATATGCACACGCATATGCATTCAAATACAAAAAAAAAAAAGAGTCAAAAACATGTAGACATGCAAACTCTTGCACGCACGCACACACACACACTTACACGTGTGCAAAGACGGGCACGCGCACCTTCCAACATGCTCACATGGACAGGCATGCAGACTTGCACAGATGTGCACACATGCTTGCACGTATATACACATGCACACACGCACGTAGGCACGCACGCAGGCACTGCCGTAAACAGCCTTGGCGATAAGGTTGTTGTTATCATGTGAATTTTACAGCGCTGTAATGAATGAATGAAAAGCGACGTGATTTACGAGGGCAGGCAGCAGAGTGAAGTAAAGCTTCCGATCACAAACGCTGGCCTCCTTAGGTTTTTATATCCTTTAACAAGTACCACCACGGGGGATGGAAAAGTACTGTACTCAGTGGCAGTCAAAGTACAGCTTCTAGGAAAAAAAAAAAAACATAACGCTTAACCTAGAACCACTTTCCTTGAAAAACAACTTGTGTCGAAGTAAAGAAAAAAAAAAGTTAAGCAAAAGAAGCAGAAAGGAAACAGAAAGTATCTGCCCTGGACATTGAGCTATTTAATTCTCTCCCAGCTCGGAGTCGGGAACTCTTTATTCACATGAGATGGGTACCTCGGTTGTTAATATGAAAATAACGAGCTGGTGAATATGTCGACTCGATGAATTACAGCACTGAATATCAGATCAGCGATAAACTTCATCTCTGGATAGTAAAAAGAAGTAATTTCAGCCAAAGCTCCTTGTACTTTCAGTACCGTAGTATAAGCGATGAATATATCAATTTGATGGTAGCCTAAGGCAAAGTGAACGTGAATACTAGTTTACACAAAAAATACACATATTTACATACACATGGGAGGAAAACAGCAGACAGGAAAGTCTGGAAAACGGTTGTGTGTTCAGCTGTGTCGGTCTAATAAGAAAAAAAAAAGATTATTAAATATTTACGGATGTTTCATATCCGTTTATATCTCCATGCAAGCTCGCTGCTAAACAAACCAGCGAGGAACAGCGTTATGTAACCTTGGTCAATTAAATGATATAATTTTAGATCTCATTTGCTGGACGACGGTTAAAACGGACCCATTGATAATTATGCCCTGTTCATCTATAAGTAAATCTAGGCTCTGTAATAGTTTAAGACCATACACCCTGTAATAAGAAGCTTTTTATTATGTTTTGGAAACGAAACATTTGAGCATTTTATTTAAAAGTTGGCCCTGAGATCTCGTTGGAGATGGCCCCCAGCGTCAAGTCAACATGCACAGCCTACAACATTATTTTTCCTCGTCATACATATTTTACCCATGATTACCAATGATGTAATTAAATATTCCCATAGATTTTAGCGCTGAGTTTAGTTCTGAATACAGTCATTATTGCTGTACAACGCAAAATACCACATAAAGGGCACATGTTAGAAAGCTATTTCAAAGAAACAGGGAATGTTCAATGTTTTCCTAATCTGCCTATGAATAGTTCATCTTTGCTTTAATTAACATAAAGCACACCAAAATCAATGCCAAAATCAACGTACAAATACTGAGAAAGGAAAAACAGCAAATGATAGTTACTTATCACCCTCTGCAGAACCTAATTATAGTCTTTGGTGCCATTTCAAACTACTTTGAAGCTACAGGACGAACACAAAGTCCATTGAAAATTTGACTCTGTCCTTTGTTAATGTTAGGCTAAGGGGAGTCTGAATGAGGTTCACATGAACACTCTGTGATATTTTCTTTGGCCTTTAGAAATGAACCCATTGTTGTTTTTGTGCATCTGAGAACCTTACACTGTGAAACCGCCCCTCAGAATGCAGCAGTATCAATTCACAGCGATCTGAAGGGAAAGCTAGAAAAGATTTGAAGATTTAATAACTCTTGCTAGCAGTGGCTTAAATTCTAACCTCTTAATAATCCCAGTCAGGCTGTGAAAAGGGGTGGCCATTTGTTAAGTCATTTTACAGATGAGGGTCTTCTTAACAGGCCCTGCTGGTACACACTAATAAGTGTGACAGCAGGAATTTATGGGGCTCACAAAAATTTTAAGTCCCATTTCTTAATTAAATATGCAGTGTCATCGATTCAAAAGAATATATTCAGTGTATATGTTTGTATAAATTGGCACATGTCAAAAGCTGTGAAAGTTACATTTCTTTGTTGTTTTTAGAGTATTCACACCCGTTTAGCTAAGCCTTCATTACCTACATTTTCAGTTTTTACATGCATTAAAATCTTTATTGTTTATAGACTTGACCATAGTTTTTGTGGAGTGACTAGATCAAAATTCCAAGTATTAACAGACATTAACATCCCTACTTATGAACTAAATGTAATAACGAGGGATGATTATACAATTCGAAAATAATTACTAATATTACATAATGAGTATTGTGAAATTATTAGATTTCAGTCATTGAAATGTAATTCTGAAAGTTCCCTTTTTGTAAGTTAATTTATTGCAGTCCCAGCCATACAATACCCTGCTTCTTAACTGAATATTCAACATTCATTCCTGCATAAATCCTTTTTTATTAACTCTACTTGAAGCTTCTGACCCCACTCTAAGATGCGTATGTTCCATCCCTTTACCCGTCCCGTGCATCCACCTGAAGCCTCAGCTCCCCAACTGCAATGGCCATCTTCTCAATGGAGCGCAAAGTCAAGCCAACATGAACTGAAAATTAATCAACCGATTGATCGATTATCAATTGGATTTGGCACAGATTGCCTCATTGTGTGTGAATGTGAGGCGACCTGCGCCAACGGGGCAACAGGGTCAAGACTGATGAAAGACACAAAGGCCCATTCTTCACACTAAAAGCCTTGTGTGAAGACTGAATATCTTATCACATGCTGATCTCAGTTTACTGCTGTCTGCCGCAGTCTCAGCACAGCACATCACCAACTGCCCTGTCCTCCGCCCTCCCCTCGGTGGTGAAATAGGCCTGGTGACTCCAGGCAACATCACAACAAACTGGCTGCAGCGTCTGGAAAGCGTTGCCTAAATCTACCTGCTGCCTCATACGCAAGAAGAAGAAGAAGATCTTATCACAGAGTATGTCTGTACATGTTCTCACCAACGGTGGTCTCAGTGTGATGTATAAGCCTGCAAGCAGGCTTCTGGTTAACTGATTGAACGGATCAAGTTTAATGGGGATCCCTAAAAGTTTGTGCTGGTTTATATTGCTGTTAAAAAAGTGAAAATGTAGGAAACTGCAGAAAGACTGCTTTCTGAAATGAAACACACATCAGAGAGAAGCATGTGCTCACAAGGACTAACAGAATCACCATGTGTCCAATGAGAGCACTGCATGTTTACAGAGAGAACAGCCATAACTTAAGCTGCACACACACATAGAAACCAAACCTTCCACTTTCATGTTAAGCCTTCACCTTGGGATGTTTTTTCTTAACAGATTCCTTTATCTGGGACAACTCATGATAACTAGCACAGCTAGATGTTACATATCCTCCATTTACATTGCTGGAGACTTTGCTAAAGTGATTAATTTTCAAGAACCTTGCTTGAAGGCTTGAAGCTGTGTCTCAGCCCAGGTTCAAACCTGCAACCCTTCTGGTAACAGTTACTGGTCACATATTGGATTGTATATCAGGTTCTTCTCCAAGCATAAGCTAGTAGAACAGATCGATATTTTTGACTGGAAATGCACAATGGAGTAGGTCATTGACCTGCATGGCTTCATTTTATAATGCATATTATAAAATCCATGTCCATGCTATGCATGCTTTGGCTGCTAACTCAAGTATAACTGGCCGCCAAATGTTGCTATAAGAGTACAGAGACATTGTGAGATCTCTTTGTAGGCACACTTTCCGCATGGACAGGCCTGGCTATAATAGAGATAAACTACTGTGGTGTTTAGGCCTGTCAAAGCTCCACCGCCTGGACTATGCTGACAGCAGAGATAATGATCTGTATTTTTGTTCCCCCTTTCGATTCTCACACGCACTATCTCGCCCCCCCTCCCCCCAAGCCCGGAGTATGCTCCATTCTGGATTCATAATTCATAATGTACATTTGTGCTCACCTTCGCCTGCGCATTGAATCAAATAGCTACTGCTGAAAAACCACAGAGAGTCACCTCAAGAGACAGACTGGGCCTGAACGACTATGCAGATGGATCTCAAAATAGCAACCTGCTGTAAAGAATGTCCTGGACTTTATTTCTGTTCACTCCTGCTTAACAAAAAGTAGTACATGTCAAAATACAAAACGCAAATAATCAATTTTAAATCGGTCAGATATACTAAATGTAGAACATACTGTACTTTATGTGAGATGAATGCAACCATCTTTTCCTGAAGTGACAATAAGTGGCATATTTTGTAAATATGTTTTATATATTTGTCATTATTTTCTGCCCTCTGCTACAGATTCATAAGTAGTGGAGAGAGTTTTCATGCTCCTCTCACCATTACTGACAGATAAAAATGAATGATGACACGGTGGGAGAAGAGTACAGTAACGGATTGGATTCAATTTCAATTCAATTGCCTGAATTGTCACTGCACACTGTCTTTGTTTGTAATAGGAAACAGATATGCACGATAGCAGCAGCGTGGGTCAGTGGAGCAGGAACCAGGTTTGTAAAAAGAGGGTTGAGGGCTTAAATCCAACAGGGAGGCACTGCTATTGCACCTTTGAGCAAGGTGCTATGTCTGGCACACTTCAGTAAACACCCAGCTGAATAAACAGATAATGTTTCAAATGTCCTCTACACAAGAAGCCCTGAGTAAGAGCTTCTGGAAAGGAGATCATTTCTTTTTTAAATGTTCTTTCCACTTATACCTTGCAAGGAAGCCATAAACCTTTGACTTCCTGCCAACAGGTGTTGCAGAAGCCATAACATCCCAAGGTCTTGTGAGGCAATTATAGACCACCATAGACCACTATATATAGACTAACAAAAGATGAAGTAAAGTAAAATGGGAATATCTCAAGAATTACAACACCAATAAGGCCCCTATGGCTGTTCTACGAGATATTTTACCATTCAGTTATTCTTTTACATGAATGTCTGATGGGACCTTAATCTGAGGTTTTCTGGTCAAAGCTAATCGATATTTTTTATTGTTAATCCCCAGGAAAGAGTTTAGTTGAACATACCAAGTACACACTGAGCTGTCTCTACAAAGATGATGTACAGATATGTGATATAACCAACCAAATGCTTTCACTGAGATTGATTTTACTATAAACAGCACTGAGAGTCTTTTAAGTTTTAATGAGGATGTCTTTGTTCAAAAAGAGAGCTATGTGGAAACAACTGGGATAGAAGATCCTCAACCGGGCCCATTACCCTGTTCCCTGACGCCCTTGAGAAAATCAGGCGCCTCTGAACATGGCACTCCACATGCTGCCTGGAGCATAACCGCACAAACGCCTGCGCCGAGGATCTGCCTGCCGTGCGAGGCGAGGCTCCCCGGGGCCTGGAGGAGCCTCTGCGCCCTGCACCGCAGGGTAGAGCACTTCGCTATGCAGCTGAATCAGTTACATAAGGAGAGGCATACCATTATAGACAGCAGAACTCTCACAGGAAGAAAAACTGCAACGCCGCCTCAGAGCCCAGGACTGACTGGGGAAGTGGCCTGGGCTTCGCACGCTCCTGCCGATTATTACAGAATTATGTAACATTGCATTCACATCAGAGCCTTCGGCGGTTGCTGAGCCGCATAGGACAGGAAGTGCTCTCTAACTCTGACGGTTTGACACCCCAGGGGCCTGTAATCTCAGCGCATCTCCTTTTTCTAAGATGAAGTCCTGGTGAAGATAATGGACAACAGATAATAGACAAAGAACTGTAAAAAGTAACCTAGTGGTAAAATGAGGGGTGAACCTAAATACACCTTTAAAAAGACTGTGCTGATCTCTGAAGCACATCCAATCAAAGTCTGCAGCTTTACCCAGAAAATCACCTGCACACTTCCTTAGTAGGCTACCACAAATGTCAAAGTGTGTTTGAATATCTTTTATATGGTGTTAATGTGTTCATGTTGTAACCCTTTGAAGGCACTGTTTTAGAGTTTAGCCCAGCTCAGGTCTCCTGATAAAGCAAACCAATCTGAGCCTTTGCCATAGGAAAATAACAAAACAATTTAAACGTGGTCAATCAAGCTCTTGGCTGGATGGTTCAGAGAAAGGCAGTTTGAAAGCATGTGCCTGGAATGTGTTGATAGGCAGGTCATATTTTCACTGGAGCAGATAATGGGCGAAGCGTGGACAAAATGAGTCCAGCCACTGAGGCTCATTTGCATCTCCTGGCAGATTGTGTCATAATCGCAAATAAATACATGCCACAATTATGTGATGTGGTATGGAGAACGGTATGTACCAGGCAGTAGCTTCCTCTGTGTATTTCGTAATTAGCCTTCAATTCCTTGTGCATTCTTATTTCACCATAGTACTACTCGCACATGTGCCTGGGAGACAGAATTTGATGACATAACACTGCAGCGGAACACAGAGAAGAACAATGAAAAGGAGTTTCACGCTTTAGCGTTAGCTCTTGACCCAGACCTCAATGTACACAGCGAAAACTGGGGATGGCGTCAACGAAATGCTTAGCTTTTAAACATCTGGATCTTTTTGTACTGCAATGAGGTTAAACACAAAGTCATCTGACTGAATGAATGGTCAACAAACACTGCATTCCATCTGTCATCTCTTTCTTCTGTAGTATTTATCACATGGTCTTTTGGTTGAGACGTCCTTCCTGTTGGGGAAATGAAACGAAAGCTTACTGTTCTGGAGCCTGCAGCCACTAACATTAAAGAATCTTGAGGGAAGCAAAACAATGGACTTCGCAGTTCAGACATGGTTCAGTCAGTGAGCATTATCAGGAACGTTACACAAGTCACCCATTGACTTTTGAGGCTTTGTGGCACAAACCCGCTCTGAAAAAAGCAAGGAAAACAAATATAAATAAATCAATGTTGTTCCAATTGCACGTTATGTAAATTGTATATGACAAGAGGATGTGAGTGCATAGTAGATGCTAATGCTGCTGGTCATTTGCCTGCTTACTAATGCAGCTCAATACAAACAGAGAGTCTGCAACATCATGCATTAGGGATGTCGATGTTGGCACATTCGATATGGTACATCCTGCATGCATTATGAAACACATCTCACATGCTTGGATTTTCTCTAGATTGTATTAAAATCATAACTTGTATGTGGCTTGACTGAACATTGAAGACTGGAGTTTACACTTTGCCTTGCCCTAGCAAACACTAAAGGGGAGTACACAGCAAAATCACAAGTGTTCAATTTTCAGTACCAGTGAAGGGTTGACAATGAACATTGTTAGGACGCTCCTTCCTTTTCATTTAGCGCTATGAGAGTGCCTCAAGACTAGGTGCTGTTATAAGTTATAGGAGTGTCAAAATGGTAGAATCGTCACACAGCTAAGGTGCAGTTGTCCCTCAGCTTGAGCAAAGCCAGCAGCTTTGAAGAGGGCAAACAGTACCACATCTAATCTGCATAAGCAAACATGCAGTTCTCAAATGCCTGCTTGTTTCTACATATTAAAATGTAACGCTGTGACTAGGATACCAATGTAATTGATCTGTCACACTTATAAGGATATATCTCAAATCCTGCCATGCAATTTTGCCGGTGATGCTTAGAAACATGTACTAACTGATTAGTGCATTTACCAACATGCCTCACATTAGATCACAGTGGTGGGAGAGTTATGCAATGTAATGCAATGCATGCATTAACATGCAATGCAATGTTAATGCAATGCTTATCACAAGCAATGAATCCATTAATATCACTGGACAGGGAATGGACATAAACACTATCAGTCTTTTTGTATATAGCCATGTTGCACTAACCTACTTAAGTGACCAGCTCTGTGGTTACTGATTTCAATACATATATTGAGGATCAGGAAGCTATGAAACAATTTACAGTTAACTTGTGTTTCTTAATTGTATAAATAATAGTGTACATTCAGTGTGAATACTTATGGGACAGGGAAGAAACAACACATACATTTATAACGTTTCTATTGAAGTATACCTTTCACAGCACACATTTTAGAATGCTTGCTTATTCTGCTAGACTAGAGCATGGTGGCAGCCAGATTTTAAAAATAATCTTTCTTGCTTTGAACTAAGCGAGTGTCATTGCTCAGAGTTGTGAAGAGATGATTGGAATTTGATTTGGGATTCGTATTTTGGGACTGTGATTGGAATGGGATTTGTCGAGATGCATGCCTTTATAAGTCTCTCCTGGGGAATGTGTTTGCACATTGAGGAACTTGTAGCCAAGAACTTTAATCAATGGTCTGTTTTGATTGGTTGTTCCAATGCACAGCATGTCAGCATATCTTAACTAAAGCAGACACTCTGAGGCGACAGGGAAAAGGAAGACACTAATGATTCAAAAAAGGTAATTGGTTCCCTGGACCTAAATGAGACACATTTACAGTACAGAGGAGCAGGTTGCATGGGCCTGCAGTGATAAGATGTATAAACTGAAAAAAATTCTCCCGCTGGTTAGTCCTTCCCTTTGAGGAAATATATCGGAAAATTACAGTCTCAACTCTGCCATGGTTGTAAATCATGTGTCTGTGAAAATCTAATAAGGAAAAGTAATATAGAAAATTTAAAAGTGGCTTATTTTACATGAAGGATACAGTCATCTCAGAAATGTGTGGAGATTTGAATTTAATTATAAATTATTTAGCATATAATGTAATAGTTTCGTGCATGTGTGTGTGTGTGTTAGCAGGGGCAGGTTTGCTCTTTCCAGTCTATTTTTGTTGGAGTAGGTCTTAATCTGCTTTTCCAATTTCAAAATTCAATCTGCATTATTGTATTTTAAAGGTGAACAGAAAGCTATAATGACAAAGCAAATGTGTTTGCTTTGTCATTATAGCTCCTCTGTATTTTCAGTCACTGGAGACATTTTGGTAGGTGTATTATGGCTGTATCTTGTATTGTATGTCTCTTTGTTTTGGTATCAGTTATGAAGGGCACAGATGCTGCTGAGCCATGAAAATAATATTTACACTGGTTGTCTCATTATAGGACACCATAACATTTGCTGTCATTGAAGCTTTCCAAGAATAGGCCAACGCTGTGTTTGCAAAATAACTGTGTTAGGGACTAGGCCGGATTATATATCAAATTATCCCAATGAACCTTTCCCTGATATACCCCTTATATATCACTGTCATATATAATGGCTTATTCTCAGAATATTCTGTTAAAATGGGAAAATATGTTGGAACTAAAATCTACAGTCCTGCACTACATCATAATGTTGAAATATGCTGTTGAAATTTTATCAAGTCACACACTTGTTTAGTCAAATGAGTATGAGACACATTTATTGTCCATACACATCCCTTGTGATTATTGGATGATAGTTATGTACACCTTACCTTATCAGGTCATGTATTTGCAGTATGATACACGATATCAAAGAATCAAAAACAATATTGAAAGATAACCTGCTTCCACCTGTAATCTGTAGCCCTGATCTTAAAGCTTATGTTACCATTGTCATCCTGCTGTTATTTAGGACAACCAATTGGATTTCTGGCCTCATCCCAGCTCAGCAGCTGATATTTTTCCTTTTTCACCCACAACAAAAGTGCGTTATGTCTCATGACCATGTAAACAGGGTGAGGTTTTTGAAGGAGCTTTCAAAACAAAAGAACTGGAGTGAATCAGAAAAACCTGTTTATTACACATTAGTGTCTAATGAGCCAACCTCCAAACTCCAAACACCTGCCAGTGGACAACTCAAAAAAAGGGGCAGAGAATTTACTTTTAAACTGACAATTGTTCTGTTCCTGCTTTTGATTGTCCTTGAATGGCAGGCCTTCCAGTTCAAGTGAGACTTACTTAAATTTACTTAATTGTGTCCATTAGTATAACCTCGTATTATAATAAGAGCGTTAGTGTTAGAATGTATAACATGCATAACAAAAGCACTGGGGTTTACTAAATAATATGTAGTATTAAAGATTGGCTGAATATCAATTTAAGCTGTAAACCATTTTGTTTATTTTTAGCTAAAATGATTTCTTTTCAGCATATGAAGGCAACACTATTGTGCATGTAATTAGCTGAAAATGAATTAGCTGACAAGCTGGGGGAACCTGATTTAAATTGGCATTCTTGCTAATTGTGTAAAGCAATCAAAACAGGTTTAGGGGCAGCTAACAGGTGGCTAGTGCAATACTAGCCTTGGGCTGGTAATGATAGGATACAGTAGGAGCTAGGGCTGGTATTGCTAGTATAGGACCCAGATTCAGTTGGAGAACAACCATCCATCTTTGAAATAATTATCTTTGAATGGGTGTTACTTCTATTCATCATTTACACAGTAGCTGAACTGAGCTCATCATATCTCATCATGGACCAGTCGTAGTGCAGTTAGGTTGAAAATGGACTTTATTCATTGTTCAAATAAGGTCATGGTGTTTCTGAGCCGAACACAAAGTCATCCACCCTGTCAACCTATCACATGCCCTAGGGTGCAGAACCAGACAGGAATGCCACCTGTCCAGTCCTCAAAAAAGTTGGTCAGTGGCTATGAATTCTCAATATTTTGTCTCACCTTTGACAGCACATTTCTGTTTTAAGCATGCAATAATTAACTTCAACGTGTTGCTGAAAAGGTTGTAAAATGAACTCCAGGCAAAGATTCCAGATGGACAAACAAAGTACACATTAAACCAGTGGCATTCAACCTTTTTCAGATGAGTGGGTGTTGCATTGCATTTGATCCCCTTCCATTTTCAGCACATTGGGGTTCTTATTCATGCGCTCTCCCACATGAGTTATTTAATTCTCTGTACTGTCCCAAATGGGTTTATATACCCTAACCCTATCCTAAATGCTAACCCAACCCTAATCCTAATCCTAACCCTAACCTTAACCATAACCCAGGGGGAACCATTTCCCTTCAACATTGCAATTTTTCACTGCCCCACAGTTAGAAAACGGTTAGAAAAGGTTTATTTACCAATTCTTGGCACCTCCAATCAAACACTTTCCCTGAGTTTTTTTTTTCTGAAACCAGACAAAGGGCATTTTAGGCAGTAGCAAAGCCCAGCATTGGGTGGGAGGCAGGGCCTCATCTGCATGTTGCGCTGCCAGGGTGAGTGACTCTGCCAATCTCACAGCGAGTCCGCCCCGCCCCGCCCTGCCCCACCAGAAAGAGGCACTGGTCTGAACAGGCGAGGTCACTGCGGTGCTGCCTTCGTCTCCACAGCCACGTCTGCTGTGGCTTAGATGCCTGTGTGGCTCTCTTATTTCACAACAAGTCACACAGCCATTTGCTCCAAAGGCTCATGGGAGCCGCACTATGACTGATCACACTTTCATACCAGGCTTAAAACAAGATTGGTCACTTTACAAGACCTTAAAGAGAAGAAGAAGTGGTACTAGCAGCAGAGGTAGAAGAGGGAAGCAGAAAAGAGGAATAAACTGAAATGGCTGCTCTCTGTGGTATGCGCCAGGCGAACGATAAACATCCCTGAATGGCTGTGTCATTTTGAAGCAGGCCGTTTTGCAATCTGACCCTTAGTTAAGTATGACAACAGCAACACGCCATGTCTGCCACTAGCCAAGACATTCTTTCAAGGAATGCATGCACCCCCCAAACTCAACCTCAGCAGGATTTAATCTGAGCTTTCGATTTCCACGCCTCACCCCCACTCAAACCCACCCTCTATGCTGCAGAAACATTGCTGAGCTGACCTTGCTGGCATGCTATTTGCCACAAATGAAATCTAACCGGAGAACATGTAGTCAAAGATAACTTTCTAACTTTCTATTTAAAATAGAGAAAGGCACCTTCATGTTATGGAAAGGGAAACTCATTACTCATTACAGACAAAAACTCATTACTGTCCTGAACTACTGATGACAGCAGACAAGCCTTTTACATGAGAAGAGGAAACACTGAGGCCAGAATAATGCAATCCTCCAGCCAATGGCTATTCTTCGCAGCAAAAAACATAGTATAAAAGGAAAAATACATGTATTGGGCAATTTCCCTTATTCTTCTTAAATTTTATAACAGATAATGAAATAATAATGACAATGTGATAGAATAAACAGTGTGCATTGTTCCAGTAAAACAAACATCCCCTTTAGAAAGACACGTGGGCTTTAATGCACTAACAATAAATTTACAACCTCTCAGGGACGCAAAGCCCTCCATGCACAATATAAATTCATACATTATTCAGATTATCAATACAAATTCAATAGTTCAAATAAAAAGGACATGTCTACTGTAACATGTAAACAACACACTGGGACATGGTGATGTGTTAATAAAGGTATAAGCCAGTGTAAATAGCTTTTCATAGATTCAAGATAATGCCACATTGATCATTTTAGAGCTTTCTCTATGACGCTCCAATTTCCTTCTTGGCATAACAACCCTAGCGACCGCTCTTAAAGGTCCATTCAATGAATTCCTTTAAAATACATATCCTGGATTGACTCATATTTCCCCTCTGTTCTCACCAGTTATTTGCGAGCTCAGAAGATGCCACACTGCACAGAGAACCACATGGGGTGAAATAGCCTGATAACTGCATACTGATGAAAAGCACCATTTTCAGCCAATTGAAATACCATTGAAATTCCCATTGAAATAGAGGACAAATGCACACAATTGACAGCACAAATGACACTGCACTGTATATTTAGTAGGTGTGAATTTACAGAAAGTGTGAATGTATCTGTTGGAGAGGGCAGAGGCTGGCTGTTTGATATGGACATAGGAATATTAATTTTGTGCCATGTAGTCCAATGAATTTGGGCATTTCCAGACTGGAAAAATGCAGAGGCATACAGGCAAAGAAAATACTGAAAAATAAACAAATAATATTGAAAAGTAATTGTCATTCTTAGTTGTTTGTCCCAGAGATTTCTCCGGATACCCTAGAGATGTTTTATCATATGGTTTATTGCTACCGTTTTGTCTAATCTGGCGTGGCTGATCTTGAGGACCAGAGCAAGGGAACAATCTCATATTAAATGAAATCATATCATGATTGTATAAAAAGAGCGTAATGCTCCTGTACAAAAACACACCCATTGAACACTCACTCATGCTTGGCTGAATGAACTGCACAAATTAACATGGAAAAGACTACTACATGCCTATCCTAAATTGATCATTCAAAGCAATAATTAGTATCATCAACACAAATTGAATAGTTCTGAGCAAAAAACAAACCCCAGTCATCGTGTATTTTGTCCTCAGAGCAATAAACAGCTACATGGTGACCTGCTGATAAAGTTATACACCCGTAATCTCTATTGCTGGTATCTCTAACATTCTGCCTGGTAGCCTTGGGGTGTGCAGAGGGAAACACACTGTTTCCTTATTCTCTGGGTGACAATTCTGACCACTGAAGGCCCTTGAAATGAAGTCACATTGAAACCGGCCTAATCTTCCTTTACGGCTCATGCTTCCCGCGAAATCCCTCAGAATCGCTCTGGGTTGCACTTGTGTATACTGCACATGGAAGCAGATGTAGGTTACACCAGCCTCACTTGCAGTTACAGAGGTTATCACAGGGCAAATATGCAAATGGTTAATGGATAACCCAATTAGATTACCATTGATCCAAACTGCAGGAGTGTGTCAAGGTTGAAGAAAAGTTTTGTTTTGAGTCGGAGCTGATCCGCCTCCGATCCCCCCCAGCCCCCGAACACCTGTCTTGAGTTACACATTGACTGTAGGGGCTTGGGCCTCTCCTTTCTGCTGATGGCTTTCTGGTGCACATGAGCAGGGAGCTGGCACAGCGGCTATTAGGAACAAGGCTTTTTCAAGGACAAGCAGTCAGTGTCCCTTCACTGCGCCCTTGTCCCTGAGTTAAAATCTCTCAATGAAACATCAGGAAAAAAATACAATTCAAGCCAAGTGGTGGAATGAGCTCTTCACCAGTCAACACAAGGTCACTGTCCATCTTCTGGTGCAGACTGAAAACTCATACATTCAGACTGCATCTTGGCTCCACAAACTTGAACCTCACTTCCTCTACACTATTAACAGCTTGTGCTAAAACTTGTTTAAATGTAAGCAAGGTGTCCGCATTAGAGTCAACAGATTGGTGACAGCATAAACCTACGCTGCAGCAACGAAGATTTTGTGGCAAAAGAGGCTTGTGATGGTACAAGTGGTGCTTGAAAATGGTGATAGTACCATATACTTGCACTTCTTATGACAGCACTCACTGTGGCAATGTTTTCCACAATGGAGCTAATATTACAAGCATGGCATGAATTATTAATCTATATGGCCACAAAGCCAACCCTACTGAATATACTTTTGTAAGTTTTTCTGGATAAGAGCTCCTGCTCAATGAATAAATGTAAATGTAACAGCCAGAGTGCACTAACAAAGACAGTAATGGTTAAGATGGCTAAAGCTAAGGCATGCTTCACCATCACTGGCTGTCCCTGAGGTTGCAGCAGGTGGCTGACCACAAGCTGCCAGTTCTTTCCCAGCCTCTGTATGTTCCTCACTCTTTCCCTTCCATTCCCCTCCTCCTCTTTCTCCACTCCACACATCACTCTCTCACTCCCTCTCTTTCTGTAAATTCATCTCTTTCATTCCCCTATTTCTCTGCGTTTATTTCTCCTTTTGTTTCTCAATCTCTCTTGTTCCGTTTCCCCTGTATCCATCTCTCTTCTTCTTTCATACTGTCCCTCTCTCATTATCTCTGCATCTCTCCATCCCTCCCTCCTCTCTGTTTGCCATTCTCTCTCTCTTGTTCTGTCCGTCTCTATTTTCCTCTTCATCCATCTCTTTTTTCTTCCATTCTTTCCATTTTTTATTCCCTCTCTCATTTTCTTACAGCAATGTCCTGATTTTCTCTCTGTCTCTTTATGTTCTCACTCCCTCTTTTTCTCTTGAAATGAGTCATTGAAGCAGAGCTGATTCTAAGGACACTGACACTGTCCATACCAAACTTGAGCGTGCCCTTAATAAACTGCATAATAACCGGGCACAGCCAGCTCAGGCAGGCATTAAACAGGGCAGTCTCTATATCCATGAGGCAGCAGATCTTGTGTTGGCATAATGAGGCCCTCGCTTACAGGAGCAAGATGATGAAATGATGACGACAAGAATTTGTTTTTTGTTTCAGGGTTTATTTGTTTGTTTGTTGGAACTTCTCTTCCCAGACTTTCTTGGATGGTGGTTAAAGAAAGTGTGGTCAAAAGCCTCCCCTCTCCCTTGATCTCTCTCTCTCTCAGGTTCCTGCTATTGTTCAGCACCAGCTGTGGGTTCTGGCAGGTTGCCCCTTTCTCTCCACTCCAGTGCTGGGATAAACAGCCCAATCGGGGGGCTTGCGGTGGCTGGCCAGCTCCTGTCCCAGGGACAGGAGGTGTTGTAAAAGACCTCAGTGTCCTAGCTGAAGACACAAAAGCACACGGGTGTCAGACCCCTGTCACATGGGTGACCCGCTGTCACAAAGTGCTGTTGTAAGGCAGCAGACAAAAGCTAAAGTGTGAGGCGCATATGCTAACAGCCAGTCCCATGCATAAGGAAGACAACTCTTTGGTCTTTGCGCTAGTGTAACAGTCCCTACTGTGACAGAAGAGCAATCACATTTATCACTCTCGTTGTTCATAAACTGTGGGTGGATCATCAGGGCTGAGCCTTTGAACTATAAAGACTCTCACCCTACAACATTTCTCAGTATCTGCCCTGCCTTGTGGTACCCAGTGTACTTGTACATCGCAATCATCAACTGCTGTCTGATGTAAATCAGACGTGACTGTGACCTGTCTGGACTCTGAGATTATCTAACAAGTAGAAATTATTACACATGAAAGGAGGGGCTATCAAAGTTCAGTTGCACCAGTTCAATACGAAAACTAATGAATGTTACAAAGAACTGCAAACCCTTGGCTGTACTCTGAAATGTTATGATAGAGATGCAGAGGGTTTTCTTCTTGAATTTTTCCTCCTGTTTCATCTGATTGTTTTCTTTTTTTCATTTTTAATGATTTTTCATTTAATCTCAACCTTTTTATTTCAAAAGGTGCAAAAAGCTGCCATTTTCCCCAAACAGCGGAGGTTGAGGACTTTCCTTCTCTCTCACCTAGCATCTCCTGCTTTGTCTCCCGACGGGAAAGAGGGGTGAGCAGACGGCATGTCCTGCGCTCTTTCACCTCGACAGGAGCAGGTGGCAGGCAAGGACCTCCAGGAGATGGCATGGGCCTCTGTTCAGCTGCACTCTCCTCAATTCACATGATGCGAAAACAGGCTCACAGCACCTCATCTCCGAATGGCTTAATACCCTCCTCCCCCTCCCTTCCCTAGAATTCATCCTGTTTATTCATAGAGCTTTACATTGAATTACCAACATCACAGCATGCCATTTCTGTTCTTGCATAACACAAACTGACTGCTGTTGGGCGGAAGTTGGGCGCTAACAGTCATAACGGAGCTGGTGAACATCAGCTCGCAATAACAGAATGTCCTCAAGTGACTCTACCTGCACAGATTGGTGGTTGTGTGTGTGTGTGTGTGCAGTACATGTGTGAACCTGTGTGTGTGCGTGCGCATGTGCATGGTCCATATGAATATCTGAGTGTGCAATGTGTGTATGCATATATGTGAGTGAGTATGTGTGTGTGCATGTGTGAGCATGTGTATGTGGTAGTGTGTGTGAGTTAGTGAATTTGATTCTATGTGCACGCTCATCTGTGAATTTGTGTGCATGAGTGTGTGGGTTAGTGAGTTTATGAATTTGTACGTGAATGAGCTAGTTTGAGTGAGTCTGAGAGTAAGTATGTCTATATGGGTGTGTGTTTTAGTGAGTGACTGTGTGTTCCCCTGTATGTGTGTGTGCGAGTTAGTGATTTTGTGTATGAGTGAGGTAGAGCATGTATTTGTGTGCATGTGTGTAACTGTGAGAGTGAGTATGCCTGTATTTATGTGTGTGTGTGTGTGTGTGTGTGTGTGTGTGTGTGTGTGTGTGTGTGTGTGTGTTGGGCTCAGTCTGACACCTGTCTCCATTGTGCTGCTCTGCTTGGGTATTTGAGGTGGCCGGTGTTCCCACACAGCCGCCACTTCCTGTTTACAGCCCCATCGGAATGCCGTGGCAGCTGCGGATGCACCTCCAGGCCTGGGAAATGCCTCACAGCGTGCCGTGGAACACCTTCTGTTTAGGGAAACATGTCCATTAACACCACATGTATTAGCTGAAAAGTGCACAAGGACCATTAAGTACAGTGTAAATATAGGCTGTTTGATTAGTTTCTCCTCTAATGCTGGAGCTGAAAGAAACTTTCCGCAGCATGTGGAATCATGTGTGTGTGCATGATGGTGCAAATAATCCCAGGCAAATATGAGGAAAAACAGATGGGCGAAGCATCAAGCCAATCAGGGAGCATCCACCAATAGCATGTAGCTATGCAACTCTTCTTGCTTATCCAGAATGTCAAAGCTTGTTGCCTTTCCTCAAGGGTAAGGTCAGAGACCTTTCCTACCTGCTTATCCAGAATCAGGAGGCTTGTGTCTCTCTTTAAGGCTAAGATCAGAGATACATTTCCAGGCAGCGCTGGCCGACTGGTTCCATTTCCACTGCCGCCCCACATACTGATGCGGAACCCCTCTGCCTGTTTTCATTTCGATTGTTTCCATGCTGTTCTAGTTATTTACAAACACAGTCATAAATAGAGCATGAAGGAAACTGTGCTGTCATCGTTTCCCCAGTGCTGGCTGTGTGTGTGTGTGTGTATGTGTGTATGTGTGTGTGTGGTGTGTGCGTGTGCGTGTGTGTGTGTGTGTGTGTGCATGTGCGTGCCTGTGTCTGTGTCTCTGTGTATCAGTGCATACACCTGTGTGTTTATGTATAGATGTGCATGCATGCATGTGTGTACATGTGTGGGGGTGTGTGTATGTGTGATTGGCACATGCAGTATATGTGTCCACATGTATGTTTGTGCATTTGCGTGTGCATCTGAGACCGCTCGATTACCAGGACACACCGTTAACCCCAGTTGCTGGCAGGATGCCCCAGGCCCTGTCTGGCAGAGACCTCAATACTACTGGCCCCGCTGTCTGGCTGGTGAGAGCTTCACAGTCAGTGAGCACACATGAATAGGGATGCCAGCTTGCATAACGAACGGCTGTGAATACACTTTATCTCCCCTGAATACAAAGCTGCCAATGGAGAACCAACACACAGTGAGCTAACACAAAGCGCAGTTATGTGGAGATTAGATACATTTTAATCCAGGGATTTGGGGTACTGAGTAGCCAAGATGACCAGATGCAATACTATTTTTTGGAGGGGGGCATGATGTGGTCCTCTTTTTTTAACGCCCCACCTCAAGCCCTGAGACAATGACGTCATCCAACAAAGTGCAGCCAACGAGGGCACGACAGCACCAGACCATTAGTGGCATCAGGCCATAGTGAGGCCACGACTGTACCGAGTCTGACTTCCTGTAACAAATTTCCCCAGTGAGACAAGTACAGAACAGAGTGGAAAGAACTAGTCGAATGCTTTTTCAGGAAATGTACGCAAAACAAAAAGAGGAAGTGGGAACTTCTGATTCCCATCCAGAGTGCAGCAATACATAGTACTTCAGCAGTCGCTTAGTAGAAGTGGCCTGATTCAGTCTTGCTGTGCTGCAGTCTGACTTAAACTTGAATAGGGAAGTAGGCACGCAAGCGTTACTTTTTCTTGTTTGTTTCCAGCAAAGCACTGTTCATTCATTTCAGCGACCAAAAAAAAGTCTTTCTTAAGTAGCAAAGGAGAGAGTGACGCAGGCTTTTATATGTAACTTAAATTCAAGGACACTGCAAGGTCGTAGGACTGAGTCCAAGCCTGTCGTTTGTAAATATTGCAGTGAGTGGGAGTTTTTGAGAAGGCAAAGAACGTAATCACCTGAGAAGGGAACTGGACCCTAATCTCCCATTCCCTTCTGCAATGACGTTAGAGCATCAATGAAAGGTCAAGGCTCTTAGCAAGACTGGAAAGTCCTACTGAATCTCTGCCCATACAAAAATGAGATATTTTATAATATATTGAGACATATGTTGTTAAACCCAAGAAAATATTGCAAAATGTCTAAAATACATTAATGAAAAGCATAAATGTATTGCAATACACCACAATGGCAATAACTTACATATTTTATGAATTGATTGAGGTAAAATATATTCTCTAAACTATATTCTTAATATAAGATTTTTCTGTATGGGGAGGCTATTAGCCTAGGTGTAATCACTGCGATGTTTAGCAGTGCCTAAATCTATCATTCATAATTCTGCCTCTTACACAGTGCACACAGATGACGTGGAGGGACTGACAGTATGACAACTGGGTTTGAACCATCTTTCACTAAGGAGACTCACCCATTCACCACCCATCACCATGACAACGGAATGTCTCCATGGAAACGGAAAAAGGGAGTGTGTTGGCCACCTGTGAATGTTCCCTGGCGAGGGAACAAGAAAAAGGCCTATAATCCCTTTCCTCCCACTGAGTCCGTTTCTCTGGGCTCTTTTTGCAGATCGTTAATTAAACTTTGGGAAGGTGGAGAGCAGTCGCAAGGTGGGGCATTAACTTGAGTTGGGCTGCATAAGGAGGAGTGTTTCACAACTCGAGTCTCTGTAGATCAGTGGTGCAGTTTGTGTCTTGCCAAAATTACATGCCATCCCCCGCCATTGGGAGGACCTCAATTGCAAGATCACTTCATAAGACAAGGGCAAAATGCAGCCTCTGGAACAAGCTCTGTATCAGGAGAAAATACAGAGGGGTGCACTTGCAATCCACAGGGGGTACAATACGGTCATATCTAAAAAAAAAAAACGTAATAAATACTATATAGACAGGTCTGACTGGGGTGCAATGCACCCCTAAGCACCCCCATAGCACCAGCCCTGCTCTGGACCCCTTTACAAGGTTTGACACATTGTCTTTAGAAGTGTCTTGAGAGGGAATTTAGACTTTATGTTTTAATTGCGAAAACCTGAACTATGTTTACCACAGCATGAAAACAGCTGTCACCTCGTCTTCACAGACTGCAGGCAATTCCAGACCCCCTCCAAACGTCACTGCTCTTAGATCAGTGAGGACCAAAGGTTTACTTTAATTCCTGCATCTTCGGGTTGGTTTGTCACGACCTTCGATTCAAGCATCTGTCCTTACAATCCTTGTATTTCTGCATTCATGGTCTCGTTTGACCCGCTCATTGAAGACGTGCCGTTGCAGAAACTTTGGAGGCTTGCTGGTCATTTGCAATGCAAAATGGTCGACTTAAATACCTTTCACGTCGTGATAGCGTGCTGTTGTCTATATGGCTGTTGTTTGTATCCCAAATTTGAATGAACAATTAATTAAACATTAATTATTATTAATAATATGGTTTGGTGTAGTGAGTTATCGCTCTTCGCATACTGAATGTACTGTTATGCATTCGTTTCGTATCTGCTGACAGTCATTTGCTACTGTGCTGAGGGTGCTATACAGTAACGTTTGGGCGACTGTCCAAAATGTCTTCGGACGACTTTTGAAATGACCTACAGACATTGGTTACTGCGATTAATGTTGGCGCACTCTCCGTCAACATGGACATCCAATTCTAATGTCTAGTGCTATTACTCCCTCTTGTGGTCATACGTGATAATTACGTTTATGGCTTCGTTCCAACAACGACAGGGATTGGTAGGTTGGCCAGGGTTCCCCTGCTCCTCCGGCCAAAACACCGCGGGACCAACGAGGCACACAGATGGCGTCGTGTGGTTGCGCCTGTCCCCTGACGGCCTTTGCCTCATGGAGACCTGTGGCACCCGCAGACTGAAAAACAGCCGCGATATATAGGCGCTTTTCTGCAACGTGGGGTTGCACGCGCCTCCCCTATCGGTTGTACGAGGGTTGAGTCGTTGTTGTGGTGGTAACGAGCTTAAATGCATTGCTGGTAACTACCAAATTGGGTAGGTAATTGCGGAAAAAAGTTCCTTAAAAATTCTCCTGACAAAAAAAAACTTGAGTAATGATGGAAATTCCACAAGTGTGTGAAACTTCTTGCGACTTGATTCTCAAATCGGAAAAATATCATATGACAACGTACGGCCCACTGTAAAATAGCAAAATTATTATTATTTGTACTTGATCCAAAAAGTGCATTAACAAAATGTTAACCGTCTCTTCCTCTAAAGACTGGATTTTAACATTCAAACACTTCATAACACTGATGTGCGGGTTTTGCTTTGTTTTGAAGACGCGCGTGTGTTTATGGTAAGTCACTATTTTCGATTGTGGACCATGACACGCTGTTTTTCATGCCGAACTGGCCGTTTTGATTATTTTACTCATTCTTTTGTTTACAAATGACAAGTAAATGACGCTCTTTTAGAAATGCCATCCTCAAAGCTAACATCAGCATTATGTTTGCAAAATAAATTCGTAATGTTAATAACACTGCTGACCCTTCGTCTATGAACTATGCACATACAAGTAGACTAACTATATTACTCTAATATTTTATTTGAACTCATGCTGTTTTAAAATGACAAAACTAATGAAGATGTCCTTTGTAATTATATCATTGTATATGTACTCTCAGTGTATATGTACATATACAGTCAGTAACCACTTTATTAGGTACACCTGTACACCTGCTCGTTAATGCAAATATCTAATCAACCAATCATCTGGCAGCAACTCAATGCATAAAATCTCGAAGACATAGTCAAGAGGTTAAGTTGCTGTTCAGACCAAACATCAGAATGGGTAGGAAATCTGATTTAAGTGACTTTGACCGTGGGGTGACTGTTGGTGCCAGACAAGGAGGTTTGAGTAACTCAGAAACTGCTGATCTCCTGGGCTTTTCACACACAACAGTCTGTAGAGTGTATAGAGAATGGTGCAAAAAACAAAACATCCAGCCTGCAGCACTTCTGTGTGACAAAATGCCTTGTTAATGACAGAGGTCAGAGAATGGCGAGGCTGGTCCAAGCTGACAGGAAGGCGACAGTAACCCAAATAACCTCACATTACAGCAGTGCTATGCATAAAAGCATTTCTGAACATACAACACATTGAACATTAAGGTGGCTACAGCAGCAGAAGACCCCTCTGGGTACCACTCCTGTTCAGCTAAGAGCAGGAAACTGAGGCTACAGTGGGTACAGGCTCACTGAAACTGGACGATTGGAAAAACATCGCCTGGTCTGACAAATCTCAATTTCTGCTGTGACATGCAGATGGTAGGGTCAGAATTTGGCATAAACAACATGAATCCATGGATCCATCCTGCCTTGTGTCAACGGTTCAGACTGGAGTTGGTGGTGTAATGGTGTGGTGAACATTTTCTTGGCACACATTAGGCACCTTAATACCAATTGAGCATTGTTGAAATGCCACAGCCTACCTGAGTATTGTTGCTGACCATGTGCATCCCTTTATGACCATGGTCTACCCATCTTCTAATGGCTACTTCCAGCAGGATAACGTGCCATGTCACAAAGCACACATCATCTCAAACTGGTTCCAGGAACATGACAATGAGTTCAGTGTGCTCCAATGGCCTCCACAGTCACCAGATCTCAATCCAATAGAGCACCTTTGGGATGTGGTGGAACGGGACATTCACAGCATCAATGTGCAACCGACAAATCTACAGCAACTGCGTGATGCTATCATGTCAGCATGGAGCAGAATCTCTAAGGAATGTTTTCCTTGTTGAATCCATGCTACGAAGAATTCAGGCCGTTCTGGGGGCAAAGGGGGGTCCTACCCAGTATTAGAGAGTTGTACCTAATAAAGTGGTCACTGAGTGTACTACATTCATCATTTGTGATGAGCTGCTTTGAAGCAATGAGTTTGGTATGACACAAAGCACAGGTGAATGTTACATTTTTCACAATAGACATGAGTTTTTCCAGTGCAGTTTCTACTTACTTAGAAGTAAAACATGATTTAATTATACTTAATTTTACACTAAAAATAAATATTTCCTGCAAAAACACATTTTATTATCACAATGACAGGGATAACTTCATAATCTGGCCAGTTTATGCTAAATCTGTTGTGTGTCACATTTGTATCTGTTTAGACCTAATGTCCGTCTGGATGGACATTCAAATTTTAAAAAATCCTGTTTTCCATATTGCAGATATCATGAAATAAACCTGTATTCTGATCACTTTAACATGTCAAGATTACATTTAATTCAAAACTGCAAGGTCAGCATGAATATACATTAATATTTAAGATATGAAAAAGATTGTTACTCTTCCTCCTGTTGTGTCTACCTTCCATGCTTGTCTTCCGAGGTGCCTGATACTTTCCATTGGGAATATATAAGTAACAACTTGATTGGTTGGTTAGACTCTGCATTGTTGCTAGGCGGAAGTCAAAATGTGAAATGCTGCATTTTCATTTGATTAAGCTAAAAAAAAAAAACATGTTATGTCCATTACAGTGCACGCTGGGTCCGAAGTTGCTGGAATCAGAAAAAAAAACCCGGAACGGTTTGGCAAACCCTGAGATTCCCTGATTCCCGATACCAGGAAAATTGCACGAGTGCGCATATTCAAAATGCAATGCTTGGGGACAACGACGGTTTCAAATAACTAAAGGCTTTCAAAAAGTTGTGGGGGCAAAATGGGCCACGACAACAAGTGGTGGGGAATACCGACTTTCCGGTCTCCACCCAGCAGGCGCCCCGGTGGATCTTAAAAAGTACGATGTTGGAAAATTCCCGATATACGAGTTCTAATGTACACCAGCAGGTGGTGCTCAAGTGACAAACGTTCCATTCAGGTTCATTGAAAAGTTGTCCCTTTTTTAAGGAATCTGTCCAGTGTGCACGCTGTCAGCTCTGTCAGGATGTGGACTGCACCCACTTCTCATTGGTGTGAATTGGATTCTTTATTTTATGCTTTTTCGTGTCTGACCATAATTTAATTCAGTGGATCAGCCTTTTATGGTTTCATCAGACTGCCTCAAAACTGTACAGTAACTCAAGTATCTGATTTAATAATAAATCTCCCGTTCTGATTCAATACATTACTAATCCAGACACAGTGCTACTTAAGACCTTTGTCAAATATCTGCTTACAAACCTGATTTACGTAAAAGTAGGCATTTTCTTATTAATCGACACATAATCACAATATCCTTATATTTAACTCTCCTTGTTGTTGCTTTTGATTGCGTTCCTCTTCTGACTTAACTGTCTTTTCAAGATTTGATGCTATCGTTTATAAAGATGGCCGGTGGAAAAGACAGGCCCCTACTTCTCTGCTGTCACTAGTGGTTGTTTTTGTAAGAGAGCAGTGGTGATGCTATTTAAACCTTGGCAGTCTACAGACACCCCAGGTGCTGTGCTCTTGCTTTCTGTTATTTGTTGCTTTTGATTTCATTTGGTGTAGTTAAAAAAACTCACTTACAAATATGCAAGAGTGTCAAACGTGAAAAATTAGTATTTCTGAAAGAAAAAAACATGTTAGTTGCTGCAAAAAAGACAAGCACACAAACATTGCACAATTGAATATATATGTTTTATTGTATTCCAAAGGCATAATACATTAAAAAAGTATTTAATAAGGCAGGTTGTAAACTGGTTTGGTGCATTTGAAGTCAGTGACAACATCAGCATACATTATGGTGACAAAACAACAGTGAAAGGTGTTTTGACAATGCATGGATGTTAGCACGTACTGTATGCAATGAAACACAAAAGGCCTCCAGACAAAGTCATTTTCCAGGAATCACCAGACGTCACCCGACACTGCATTACGCAGAATTTCTCCTTGAAGGCTGAGGCAGTTATCACAGTTTCATACAGTACAGAGCACCTGTTCATGTGCACAGCACTTCACATGGCCCACAATGCACCAGGAACAAATTTAAAGGACAATAATGTTAATGAACTCAACCATGATCATCAGTAACTGAAGGCATAGAAGCAGAAAGGTTTTGCCGGTTTTTGTTCGTTCAGATTAATTTCTAACCATGAAATCACTTAGTGTGGGAGGCCCATGTCAATTTTCCAGCAGCTGGCCTGCAGCTCACAAGCCATAATCCTGGCATCCTTGATTGTGAGGCTAACTCTGATTTGTCGCATAGGAGCCTCAGCGCAAAACATCATCGTATTGTGCACACTGACAGACCTACGATCTGCAATGCCGACGAAAGAATGAACTAACGATGTTCATTATCCAGTGTACTTGGGTTCCAGATGCTGTGTCTTGCTGTTCTCTTGTGAACTGAACTCACAGTTCACGTCCTCTCCACAGCGGGGGACGGCATGCATTTTTGGCAAGACGCGCTAAGCGAGGGTCCAAACCACACCGCTGAAAGCGATCTTGCATATTTAGCATTAACACATCTGAAAAGGAAGGGTCATTTCAAATATCACTGTCATGCCCATTACATTTGAAAATTACGTTAGTTTGAGACATTACTGTGATGTTTGTCGATTATAACTGAAATGGTGAACGGTTCGACACACCGCTGTTAACCATGGTGTTACTGGAACAGTGACGTATTTTCCCGCAGGATCAAACCAGACATGATCTAATAACTGACGCCCCTCTAGACCAGTATAGATCACTGCGTGGGTACGGTGGGCGTCATCGGCCTACGCCTTCTTCCGGTTTGACCAGAGTTCTGCCAGACCTCAACACACTGTCCAGCAGAGACCATTTCTCTGCATGACTCCAGCCAAGCCGTACTGGGCAAAAGGAGGCTTCAGAAATGATTCAAACTGAAAATGGCACTCTGCGTGAAAGAAATCAAGCAAGCAATCAATGAGCAAAAGGACATTTCAGCAAAAAGTCAGATTAAAAAAAACTTTTGGTCACAAGGTCACAAGTTTCAGTGGCTAACGTATGTTATGAAATGAAGTAATACTAAGCGGACAATTCCTTCAGTGTCATCTTCTAACCCACTGCCGGAAAGTGAAACGCAATTACCGACCATAACTTCCCCTCTCCCTTTGATCAAAACGGGCTTGAATAACACAACTGACTATCAATCGGCATAGACAGGCATTATAGATACATTTAGTGGAAGCGACAGGGTAACTGTACATTGGCTGCATGAACGTCACCATGACACAGTAATGAAACATGGGCACAGTTGGGTGGTGCTTTATGTTACAGAAAAAGCTTACGTAATGAAAGTGTTGTTTCATGTTACAATGGCAAAAAAGCAAATGCATGTCAAATACCACACAAATGGAGCAGAGCTGACACCCTCCATTGTTAGTTAATATTATGGATGCTAATACTAATGAATGTGATGGTACTGTGCATCACAGTGATGCTATGAAGCTTAAGATACGTGCAACGGGCACCCCATGACAAAAGGGGCCTCCACTGACAGCATAAGGGGTTCAGGCGTATTTTTTCACAGTGGGACTGTCCAGGAATGGCTGACAGGGCATTTTCCTGGAATACAAAGAAACCCAGTAGACCGGCCAATCATGCGGAAAAAACGAACCAATCCTATTTTGCAGTTGGTGGAACGTGGTTTCTTTGAGTTTCAGAGGAGAGTCTCTTATGTTTCACAGCTGTTGGGTGCATTGGGCCAAGATGAGCCACTGTCCCTCTGAGGTGACATCCTGTTTTCTGGCAGCTTCTATTTCTCTTTAAAAAAGCATCTGGTAGCACCTTCTGGAGAGGTGTTCATTCTTGCCACAGAATGCAGCCTACTCCCATTATGAGGAGCACTTGGGTTGGGAAGTATATGGAACTTAGTGGCTTGTTGTATCTGGGGGTGAGGGTGGAGATGGGGGCTTGAAATAAGCAGAGATAAAGCAAGGAAGAGCCTAAAAGAACCTCCACGGCATCCCGGAGGCACCAGGTTTGGGTCTTTGTTCCAGCAAATCCCTTTGGTGATGCACGCGGAGCTAGGCCTGCTTAGACTGTCTTCCTGGCAGTAAGTACTCTCACTATGGAGCCCACTCCACCAGCTGATAGGGCCTGGAAGAAACAAGGTAGGAAACACATCATTAACATTTAAACTAGAGCTGCGGTTATTATCTGACAAGTATTTCCCAACTAGGGCTGCCCCCAACAAAAGATTTTCCTAGTCGACTAGTGGTTGTTAGTTCAAGCCATTAGTCGACTAGTTGTCGCACGTTTATGATATTAATTTAATTATTTAGATATATATATATATATACATATTTTTGGGGCATCAGAAAATGGTTTGAGTTCCAGGGCTGAGAAAGAATGTTATAAGTAACACTGTTAACACTGTGCTACCTTACAGAGAAATACAAAACTGTAATAATATATAAATATAAATTTTACAAGCGCACACAAGAAGCGAGCCACCTGTTAATGACAATGCTAACAGCAAAAGCGGTAATTATTCTGAATGTGTTGGAACAACCAGCAACAAAAGTGAACATTTTGTTAATTTATTTCAACACAGTATAACATAACTTATGAACTTGTAACACCAGCACAATAACTTATAAAACAAATGATAAGTAAAAAACAGAACATGAAGTTCAACATGCAAGCAAGGTAATTTAGCTGCCCCAGTCCCCATGAACACTTGGATAAGCCTAATAGCGCATATGACAATATATTAATTTAGCTGCGTATAGCCTTAACTTTGCAATTCGTTAATGTTAGGCCATTAATTATTTAGCATAATGGAATAACCTTTTCGCGCGTATGGTCACCGGTGTGATTAGCCGTTTAGCATGTATGCTAAAACCGGTGTGATTAGAACACTAGATTGGAAAAATTCTAGCTAATTTTAGCTTTGAGGAAACAGCGATTTAACATTAAAAAATATAGCAAATGCTAACTGAAATAACAATAGTAACGAACCATATAACGTAACACGCACACTACACAGCATTAGGCTACTTCAGGGAGATCCAGGACGAAAGTAACACTTTTCAGATAAACGTCATTTTAAAAGATAACGTTACAGACAGAAACTAATTTTCGTTGTGATCAACAACTCACATGTGCGTTCTATCAATACCAGTTCTATCAATACCAGTTTTTGTACTATTTTGTACAAATGTGGAATGACTTTGGTATAAAAGTATAAGAAGTATCGTTGTTACTGTAGAGGGACAAAAGAAACAGTTACAATCCTCCCGAAAATGACTCCTGACAGTTAAACCTGACTTGCCTCTAAACTGAAAAAGTCTGACATGGCAAACTTCAGGGTGTGTTAAAGTAGTGGAAGAGTGACATACCAGTATAAAGTATACATACAACACATATGAATGGCTCTTACAGGTAAGTAGCAGGACTTGGAGCTCAAAGGTTGTTGCCACTGTTGTTGTACCCTTTGGCAAAACTGCCTCAGTGAATATCCAGCTGTCTAAATGTAAAACTGTAAGCAAGTAAGTTGCACCGGATAAGAGTGTCTGCTACAAACATAATTTAATGTGTTCCCATGTCATTTCCCCCCCTGCAGATACTGTGCACTTGACTATCACAACACACTACCATCACTTGTTTTTTGACCAACCAAACTTCATACAGCTGCAGGCCAGCTTGCTGATTGGCTGTCCTTGGCTTTGAGCACTGCAATGAGCCCCTGGTCGTTGGCTGCAGCGTGCACTTACCTTCTCATGCCACTGCAGCAGAACAGCACTGCTGTTGTCTGAGGGCTTCTCAAAGCCCTTGTAGATGTACTTCATGAGGAGGTCCACACCGTTCTTGTCCAGTGACTGCACTGCCTTCTCTATGTCACTGCTCTTGAACGAGCTGAGGACCTTTAGCACCAAGCCCTCTGCTCGGTCCTACCCAATAAGACACAAACAGGATTGCTGTACAACTTGTGAGGAATGCTGTCCCCTAGAGGTTAACAAAGATTTGTCCCTGAAATGTACAGCAAAGTACCTGCATCTTCACTAAATGTAACTAAAAGGCAAATACAAATGTAATTATGAGCATGCTGCTAAAACAAATGATGGTATGACACTTAAAAAGCTGACTTCATCCAAGGATTAATTTTTATTGGATAGAAGCCATATTTTCCAAAGTCTCATTTGAACAGAAGGACTAGATGGACAGCAGAACACAAAATCAATATATTTTGCTGTATACAGGCTCTCAAGCAGGGGTTTTTTGCTCAGCATATCTTACTTGTCACTGGCACGCACAAGTTGCAGCCCATGCCACAAACTGCATTATATAATTACAACTACGCAGGCAGGTATGTACTAAGCACAGGAGACCTGGTTACCTTAACATTCTGGTTCTTTGTGTTGATTGGTGGGTTCTTCAACACAGCTTGGAGAGCGTTCATCATGTTCCCTTTGCAAAAGATGCGTTAAGGGAAACACTGCCGTGTGGAAACAAAACATATTCAAGGACACATTCCAACAATTGAACTGAGATAATTGGAAGGCTGTTGATAATGCATCAGATGTCAGTAACTCAGGACAAAGCTGCACATGGATTAGCCTTCAGGGACAAATATTTAGGTGTTCATTTGGTATTCCCCTAAGAAATATCCTTGCTACCATTATTTCACATTTATATATCAATAGGAGTTTGGCGTTATTTTAAATATGACACCCTTTTCATATGGACTAGTTATTAAGTGTTTAGTGGCTGTGTACACAGCCTATCAAATAATTGCTTTGTAAATGTTGGGCATATCCCGCTAAATACTATTCCAACTAGTTTTTGTTCATTTTAAGAGAACAGTCCTTTGCAGCTTTGGGGTTTCGCTTTTAGGTTAGTAGGTTAAAAGCACGACTTCAACCGCAGTGCTGCTAAAACCGGAAGTAGTCTCGAAAATAACTGAAAGAATGACGGAAGTATGATATGGTATTCATACTTAACCAAATCCCCATTCAAAACTTCGACAAATAAATCTGTCAAAATCATAGGGTGTCCATGGTAAAACTGTCCTTGGAATGCAATTAATGTAAGCCCACAGCAGTCATTCCTGTGAAACAACTCCCACAAAAATTCCAGGAATGTGAGAGAATGTGTTTTAATTGCTGACATGTCAAAACACAGCAAGCGAACAGCCCTGCGAACTACCTGTTTCTCTTGCTTCGGGTGTCTGGTTGCTTGAAATTGCCTGAAACATGAGAACAGCAATTTTTAAAAGTGCTATTAGCTAACATTACAATGAAAAGAGATGGTAATTGTTCGATTTGCTACCAGTATTTCCTCTGAGATATCCAGCTATTCGCTAGACAGCGTTACACACTACAAATCGTATTTTTCCACAGATATGGAAGTGTGAAATTGCGTTATTGTTCTGGGTAAAAATCACACTTTCACGAAAATTGTACCACGATGCCAAAATCTAGCTAGCTTGCTAGCTCTAACATTGTTTCCGATTAATTTGTGTTTATGGTGTTCCTAGCTCGCTACCTATGCATTCTGCTTGTTGGCGGATAGAAAATGCATACTGTAATTTCGCTCACTGGTGTCAGCTAGCGAGCAAACTACCTAGGTAGCCAGGTATAATCATCAGTGTATTCTGCTGTAAGTGCCGCGCACGCATGTCACCATTTTCAGCTACTAGATAAAAACAATCTGAGTGATGCTGGCAAAGAGAGAATGAATGAAACACCCTGGTTTGCACCACACCCTTGTCTTGCACGAAAAACATTAAAATTGCTGTCTCCATGAAAATGGGTTTCAGGCACATTCGATAGTAATCCAGCTATAACTGACAACTTGTACAAACAAAGCATACTGACAATAAATTAGACTTCAGTCGTTAACTTATGCTACTATTAAAGGATATTGTCTTATCAGCGAGTCCACTTCCGCCTCATCCGGACCGATTTGGTTTTCCCCGCCGTCCTCCTCGTCGACAAACTTATTCTCATCGTATTCGTCAACATCAACCTTCCTGAAACGATCGGACACGGTGTTCTTCGACATTATGCGGGACGTTCAAGGAAAATCCCTGTATTATCCTGAAAACAGAGCCCTCGGTTGAATGAACCCGGTGCTTTTGCAAATTTATTTCAAGGAGTCCCCACTTCCTCCCTCTCCCGACAGCTTCGTCTTTACTTCCGTAAAAGAGCGCCCCTGGTGGTGAGTCCTATGATTCCGACACCCCTCCTCTATTCCATTCACTGGTGAGCGTGAACGTTTACACTTTGGGGCAGTCCTCACTCCCTCCGTGTCTAACAAAAACGACATTCTATGCCATGACAGAATTGCTTAGGAGGAAAAGCGCTGCGCAATAAATTTATCTGTTTGGTTACTGGCGCCTGCAAACATATTAAGACAATCTCAACAAGCAATCATTAATGGCCAATTATTAGCCTGCAAGCCATCACTTCATTACCATCCATTGCTACTAGCAGGATAAAGTTGTGATTTCTTTTATCCAAAGGAGGTTTACATGTACGGTTGCCAATGTGTGTGTGTGTGTGTGTGTGTGGGGGGGTGTGGGGGGGGGGGGGGGGGGGGGGGGGATGATGGACTGAGGAGCTGCGACTACTGAAGACCTATAACAAATATAACGGGTCTTACACCTGCATTACCCTTCAGTAGACTTACTGTATCTATGTACTGTATCTAAAGATAACATAAAAAGCCCACATACTTGTGAGAAGTCCTTATCCATAACATACAGTATATAATCACATCAAGGAAACTGCAATGGCTTCAACCATTTACCAGACATGTATCTATAGGCCTATGTATTAAGATAAGCAAACACACAAACCTGTATTTGATCAGTTCTGTATTTTTCAGCGATAGGAATACATGTGTAACAGATTATCATTCAAGAATTTTATTTGGGCTGTGCAAAACAACAGTTTAACATAAATTATTTTCTTATCCTTTAGAATAAAACAGAACTGTATTTTAAGAAAAACAATATATATAAAAACTACATTTGATGGACTCTGATAAGCTTCTTGAATCCCTCATTTTCGACAGTGCTAATGGGAAGCATATCTTTTTTAGTTTTTTTTTTTTTGTCGTAAGGCACGATGCTGGAAAATGTTCATACGATTGTTTGCTGCTGGGTAGTCGCGCTGGGTACTGGCCTGGTGCTTGTCGAGGGTCCACTAACAACAGTCGTTTGGGACTGTAATTTCTTATTTTCTGCGTGTTCTAACGGGTGATATTGTTCCAAATGATGAAACAGGCTTGTGGTGTTGCCTGTCTTTGAAGGCACATGTCTTCGGCAGTTTGTAGTTCTCTGTTTATGTCGGATTGTAAATAGCCAAAATATCTCCAAACTACTGAAGTTGAGTGATCTTTCTTGTCGACGATGTTTTCGTCCTTCGAGCTGGTCATGGGCAGTGCTTTTTCTCGGTGTCGCTCATTTCGCTTATTCCCTCCGACTACACGCCCGTCAGCCACTGTGTCTTTAAACAATACCACGTGCTGGCCTGAATTTATACTTCTCACTGCAACGTAACTGCGCAATGCATACCTCTGTTCCTGCGACATGATTGGCAGTTCGTGATTCATTTCTGTGATAGCTATCTAAGCATTGAAAGTAATCATATCGAACATTTGTTATATTTCTATCGAGGCAAATTAGCTATATCACGATAATTATTGTTATCGTTTTATCGCCCAGCCCTACTTTTGAATAAAACAGAACTGGTATTATGAAAGAATTTCAATAATTAGCGCTATCAGGTGTATCATAGTGACGACAATTGAGAAACGCATTCTCGGTTCGGGTAACGGACATAACATGACAGGCAGGCTGAGGGAGAGCAGCAAAATTGTGTGTCTGTCCACCGCGTCCCATCCCCCCGCCAAAAAAAGCACCATTCTGCACTAACTGTAATTTTTATTCAGACATTTGGAACAACACAAATAAATAATAACAATAACATTTAAAACTCTATAAATATAAAAAATATACACAAAAATAAGATTCATAAATATCAAAAAGAAGACAAATAGAAACAAGTTGTAGTATATAAATAGAAATAAAAAAGAATCATTGCACAATTAAATATACATGTAATTATGCACAATTTATCAAACTTTCGGAATAGGAACCAAATGAACCATACAACTTCCTTGGCTAATTCTAGGCATAAGACACCACAAAAGACTCAATATATCACAAAAGATACAACATATCAGCATAATATAGACGTCTTTCATACAGCATTGGAAATTCCCCTTACTGAGCTCAGGACCTAGTAGATCCAATCACAGAAAACTTTTATGATGTCCCCTCAATGAAAGTTAACCAAATCAATAATGTGCTAGTTAGGTTGTAATTGTTTTGCTGCAGGCTACACACATTATCATGATGAAACTGTGTGAAATTATATCCAATGTTATGTAAGCTAGTTGGACACAAAATGGAATATTGTCGCCCTATGTGTAATAGCATAGCAAGTGTAATGGGTGTAGACTGTGTTGTGTATGTTAACTAGATGTTACGTGGGTCAGGGAGCGAGCGAGTTTTGAACCTAGGTTCTCACTGCCAAACCCTTACGGCCAGCGTCGTTGCCAGTTGAGCTAAAGGCAAATTGCCTCAATCGGCAACAACGCTAGTTAACCAGGTCTCAGGGAGTGACATACCGCTGCAACTACTCGCCTACCTGCTACCCCACAGGCTTTACGTAGGACTCACATGAGCTACTCACTTCAGCTCTGCCACACTAGCAACACAGCAACATAGGCAAACAAACATAAGTGTTATACTAGCCTGTTTCATTACATGCATAATATTATACTCATAAAGAGATGACATAGCTGCATTTCTCCTCTTCTTCTTTCCTCTTTTTCCTAAACTGGGCACCTGATGGTTTAGACCTTTTCTTATCCATTTGTGTTGATTTGGCACTCAAGCATTAATACAGTACACATGCCCCAGCACTGTCAACCAAGAGTCAAGACTAAACCCATTCACCTTGGTGGTGTGCAGACTGGTTTTATATTATTCTTAACGATTTTGCACAAGCCAAAAAAAAAGCAACAATACGTCTGTGAAACTATATATTCACAGTATTATGAATGAATTGTGGTTTATTTGGTAGCATTTCGTAGTGTGACTGATTTTACTAATTGCATTAGTACTGTACAAAGTTAGAGGTGCGCTATTTGATAGATTCCCCCACTCCCCCTACCTCGGGCCTCCAGTGGGGAGACCTGAGGTCAACCTACCCCACCCCCCTCCCCATCTCGTACTTCTGAGTAGGAGACCTTCCCAGGCAAGGCTGAATTATGGACCGGGCCAGTGGGGCCAGTGCCCCGGGGCCTCACACTGCCAGGGGTCCTCCAGGCCTCAAGTCGCGCGCGGAATCTGAATGCCAGGGCCCTCAGTGCGCACAGCGCAAGCTGACCACTAGGCCCCTGGGTGCTTAAAGCATGCTCTGACCACTAGGGTCCCCGGGCCCCGCAGCGCTTACAATGTGAGGCCCATCGGTGCTTAAAGCGTGAGCTGACTACTAGGACCCCCGGGCCCCTAGGTGCTTACAGTATGAGTTGACCACTAAGGTCCTGATGCCCCTTAGTGCATACATCAAGCGTAACACCTGGTCCCCTTGGTACATACAGTGCATGCTTAAAACAAGAGCCTCTCGTTTTGCGTCGAGTACAGTGCTTCTGTACAACTGGGCCACTGGTTGGCACGCTACAATATGCTATGACACAATATTCACCAACAAGTCAGTTCATTCTGCATAACAAGACAGTTTGACGGGTGTCATATTATGGCAAGCCATTCGTTATTTGACTTACCATAGCTAGCTATCCCTTTATTTTAGCTAGCTTCCCATTTTCCCTAGCTAGTTGCGCCCATATGATTCAGTTTGTTAACAGAAATTAGTTAGCTAGGTGCCATTTTTGCCAGCTAGCTGCCCTTACAACCAAATTAGCTGCAAGAAAAAGCCAGCTAGTTAACTAGCTATCTGCCTAAAGCTCAGCTGTCTAACTAGTTACGTAGCACACAACTTAACTACTTTGTTAGGTGGCATTTGTTCACGGGTCGTCTGTGTGAAAGGGGTATAAGATAAAGGGGAAGCTAGCTACAGTGGGTTGAATAAATGTTAAAACAGCATGCCATAGTCATGATGCTGAAATCAAAGCTACTAGCTAGGTTACTATTAGTGTTATTAGTTCAAAACTACTATTAGTTCAAAACATGGGATGCTGTGGCCGTGGGAATAAAATCTCACTGAGAGCTTATTAGCTAGCCCAAATGAACAAGTGTGCTAAATGCACATTGTGGTGCTGTCCCAATGTTTTTGTGGCACTTCGGATTTTTCTAACTTTGCCAGTGACAAACTGCCAGGGTGAGCGGACATTTTCCCTTTTAGGCAGAATAAAAAATACTGTGTGGAGTAGCATGTGTCAAACACATCTCAGCTCATTGTCACTTACGTCAATAGAGTCAGACCTGGTCAGACAGCTAGATTTTGAAGATCTAGTGGCTGATTTTCCGAGGAGGAAGGCAAGAAAGACACCAATATAGGTGACATGATATCATTGACGTGACGTGCAAATGAGCGATAGAAAACCGATCGCCCAAATGTCACTATTCTGATTTTTTATTTTTTTTTTGTGCGGGCGCCCCATGCTGCCCCCGGCAAGATGCGGCCCTGGGCGGCTGCCCATGTCGCCCATATCTAAATCCGCCACTGCCTGAAATTAATGTTTCATCATAAATCGTATTTCAGACGAGAGGCAAAAAAAAGTTATTCCAGTGTTTTGTTTTCCCACTCTTTTATGGCTGACAGTTTACGACATGTGCGACATGTCCTTGAATTGACAGGCATTTTGCTACAGTTAACGTAGAACTTATCTGTTCCAGATATCTTGTTGTTTCCACTAGTATTATTATTTGCATTCTCCTATCTGGGGCAGGAATCGGCTTCAAAGAATGACTGCAGGCTTATTGAGCTTCACAGCATTACAGAGCATGCAGTTTCCTGTTTAATTTCGTTGAGTGCACGCCGGATTCCGAATAACCCCTCTGCGCCTTCGGCCTCCCGTTTTTGCCGAAAACACTGCGAAACATTTCTGAGAAAGCGCGCACGTGCGCGTGTGTGTTTGGGGTCAGTGGCGGATGCAGGCTGTTTGAAGGGCAGGGGTGAAAAAATAAAAGGGGCACCTAGTGCACGACACGGGGCCCCACCACCGCGCAAAAAGCAATGATGCATCATGTATGATGAAATAGTCTTCATCCTTGATTAAGATTAACATCATGTTAATCTTAAAGTCTAAAGTCTAGTTAATCTGAAGTAAAACACAGAGGGAACTATTAGCATTTGTTTCACACACACAAACACACACACACACTCACACACACAGATGTGACAATGTCAATGAAAAAGATGATTTGGGAGCTTATTAGTCAGGGAAGGGAGATGGTGGGTGGTGGAGTCATAGCAGAATTCTTCTTTTGTTCATGTGTTTGTATACACTATATGGCCAAAAGTATGTGGACACCTGTCCATCACACCTATATGAGCTTATTGGACATCCCATTCCAAAACCATGGCCATTAATATGGAGTTGTGCCCCCCCCCCCTCCCCCCGCCTTTGCAGCTATTACAGCCTCCACTCTTCTGAGAAGGCTTTCCACAAGATTTTGGAGTGTGTCTGTGGGAATTTGTTTCCATTCAGACAAAAGGGCATTTGTGAGGTCAGGCACTGATGTTGGACGAGAAGGCCTGGCTCGCAATCAGCGTTCTAATTCATCCCAAAGGTGTTCAGTGGGGTTGAGGTCAGGGCTCTGTGCAGGCCACTGGAGTTCCTCCACACCAAACTCCTCAAACCATGTCTTTATAGTCCTTGCTTTGTGCACAGGGGCACAGTCATGCTGGAACAGGAAAGGGCCGTCCCCAAACTGTTGCCACAAAGTTGGAAGCATACAATTGTCTAAAATGTCTTTGTATGCTGTAGCATTAATGTTACCCTTCGGTGGGACTAAGGGGCCTAGCCAAAACCCTGAAAAACAGTCCCAGACCATTATCCCTCCTCCACCAAACTTTACAGTAGGCACTGTGCATTCCGGTAGGTAGCGCTGTCCTGGCATCTGCCAAACCCAGATTCATCCATCAGCCTGCCAGATAGTGAAGCGTGATTCATCACTCCAGAGAACGTGTTTCCACTGCTCCAGAGTCCAGTGGCGGCGTGCTTTGTACCACTCCAGCCGTCTCTTGGCTTTGTGCATAGTGATGTTGGGCTTGTGTGTAGCTGCTCGGCCATGGAAACCCATTTCATGAAGCTCATAACGTACAGTTCTTGTGCTGATGTTGCAACCAGAGACCGTTGGTCTACTGCTTCGTGGCTGAGCTGTTGTTGCTCCTAGACGCTTCCACTTGACAATAATAGCACTTACAGTTGACCAGGGCAGAAATATCACAAACTGACTTGTGGCAATGATGGCATCCTATGACAGTGCCAAGTTTAAAGTCAGTGAGCTCTCCAGTACAACCCATTCTACTTCCAAGGTTTGTCTATGGAGATTGCATGGCTATGTGCTTGATTTTATCCACCTGTTAACAATCTGTGCGGCTGAAACACCTGAACTCAATAATTAGGAGGTGTGTCCAGATACTTTTGGCCATATGGTGTATGTCACTGACCTCATTATGGTCAACTGGGATATCCCTCTCAATTGACAGCAGCAGAAGATCGGAGAGCCTTCTTTTCCCACATCAGTTTCTGAGCTGGGTTTTGATTGGCTTCAGTTTAGAGAATGATCGCTCTACTGGAGCAGTTGTCACTGGGATTGTAGGATATGTTTTGAGGAGCATAGTCAGATTAGGGAAAACCTATTCCACATCATTGTCTTTAAGGCACCTTAGCACAGTTTTGACGCAGAAAAGATTTGTTAGGGGCCATACAATGTGTTTTGAATGTAAGCAGGGTTTGAGAGGTAACTTCAAAATCTTATCAAAGTATTTGGCAGCACCCCTAGACTGTCATCAAGGCACCCACTTTGGGAAAGCCTGCCCTAGAGAGCACGTTGTAGGGGAGACTATAGGGCACTGCATCTCATGTTCTTCACTGGGATTTTTTTCTCTCCATTGCAAGGGCACTTCATTGTGTATTCTCACTTGGAAGGGCATCTAAGACTTCAAGACTTTTTTTCATCAGAAAGGCACCTGTAGGGAACCTCAAGTTTATCCCATAGAAAGGGCACCTATCACACCTATCAACTATCACCACATCACATTTTCTGCACTGGAGGGGCATCTATTAGGAAACTTCCCCACATTCTCACGCATGTAGGCACACCCTTTTTCACATTTTATCCACTGGAGGGGCACTTCTCCATTAGAGGAGCACCTAATTGGATATTTCATCATGTTTTCTCACCTGTAGGAGTACCCTATACAGTACTGCATCCCATTTTGTCAACTGGAAAGGGACACTGTCATGCAGGGATCGCATAGAGGGCACTTCATAATGGCACCCTTTTCCATTGGAAGGGTACCAATGGGGAACATCATTTAGACCATTGTAAGGGCACCTTATAGGGCACTGCATCACGTTTTCCCCACTAGAAGGGCACTCATTAAGACATGTTATTGAATTTTCTTGCTCTAACCTGCACATCATCATAATTTATTGTATGAAGGAGCACCCTAGAGGGCACTCAATCATTTTTTCCCTATGTGAAAGGCAGCCAATAGAGTCCACCAGTGTTTGGGGTGGTGGCGGGGTGTATAATACATGCATATATATTGTATGTGTTTGAAAACGGTGAAGCTTCAGAGTACCCGGAGCTGCACAAGGAGACAGGAGTCGGGAATTATGTGAATACACAGTCACCCGTCATTCTTTCATCATTGAAGACATTTCTGTCGCTCGGGTTCTGAATGACATTCATTGTGGAGTGGTTTGCCTTTGAGTAGACACGTGGGGAAGAAACAGTGGGGATGCAGTGTATTCCAGCCAGTTTCTCAGACACCACTCATTTTACTGTAGATGCAAAATCAATTGTAAGTGGTGGTCCTGCTTCAGGGAATAAATAGATCACATCAGCTTCCTAACAAGAGGTGCAGAAAATTAAACTATATTCAGGAAAAGAGACGACTCGTTTTCAGTCATGACCTGGCTGATGTAAATAGTATTTAAAAAGATACCAGTTTTCAAATACAACGAGAACACCTTCATAAACTAATGCATAGGCTACTGGGGAAATGTGCGTATAGGTCTTCCTTTCGCCGTACAGTCTATGGATACTACACGATAAATAGTTATACTGCTGCTGATGTGCACACAACCGGATGTAGAAGTAATGCATTACACACCGTAAATGACTCTTTAATGTCTAGACAGTTGGGTCTTAACCTCTGCCAGCAAGTGAAAAATGAGTCAGCGTTATAGCAGAGTCTGCATTTCTTCCTCGTGTCCTGTAGCCACGCATGGGCGAGCAGCGCACACTCACTGTGTTCATTCCTGTCCAGCTCAGAGCTGTGAGAAAGAATGACTCGCAGAATACGCCAATGACGAGAATCGCTTTCCGAATGACTCGTTTTTTCGCGAGGGAGAACCTCCCCCGGCTTGCAGAGTAGGGTCTGTGTGACGGTCTCCTGTTCTAGCGCGGCAGCTGGTGCATGGTGGTGCGATATTCTGCGAGGTATGACGCCGAAAAGACTTCCTGAAAAAAAGTGTCGGGAAGTGCGAACATGCTCATGCCTGGAGCTTCAGCGAAGCCAAATGGGCAGGCTTGTAGGGACCCATGTGTAGCAGAGCTGAAATTAATAGCTCGTGTGAGTCCTGCGTAAAAGCCTTGGTAGCGGGTAGCGGGTAGCGGGTAGCGGGTAGCAGGTAGCCGAGCGGGTGCAGCGGTTACGTCACTCCGTGAGACCTGGCGCCTCATTTATAAAAAAAAAAAGAAAAAAAAAAAAGTTTGCGTAGAAACGATCCTACGTTTGATCTAAGATCGTTTCTGAAATGTGCCTGCGTGTGATTCAGCCACTGTCCCAGATGTGAAATCTGTAAATCACAAATGATCTTGAAATTGTGCGTAGCGGAATGGTTTTAGATCTCCGCCTTGTAAACGCCCCCTAATTAATTTCATTAGCATATAAAGAAGCTCGAATCAAAACCCAAATCCTCTACTTGATAATGGCGAGCTGCAAGAATTTTTATTTTTTATTTTTAGCGAGGCCGAAATCGAGGTCCTGTTGGGGGAGGTGCAGATGCGTGCAGGGACGCTGTTTGGGAGTCAGTGGCGTTACCACTAAAACCAAGTACGTGCCATCTGGGCACAAAGCAAACGGTACCTGCTTATCTGCCACTCGTCATCATGCGCAAAGACGTCTGCCCGATCTTCGAGAACTGCCAATGCTGCCATTCTTGCTCTTGCAAACCACTGCATTATTGGATATTTTATAGCCTATAGATTGACCGAAATGTTTTACACGTGTGGAACCATAATATGTAGCCTATATTAAATAAATTTCCTTTAAGGATGTGTCAATTATTGTGCAAACCATTACGTATACCCTAAGTAATGTGCTCAATCTGGCAATACAACTACAACAGCATCTACTACTACTACTACTACTACTACTACTAATAATAATAATAATAATAATAATAGTAATAGTAATAATAATGAGGAAACAATAAGGCGGCAGACGACATGTTGGCGCCAGGTTTTCAGTTTTTTTGTCTGGTAAAATTTATTAAAAACAAACAAACAAACAAAAAACAATAAATTAAAAGCTTGTCGGTCAAAATATCCGGTAAAAATGCTCATACAAAACGTAGGCTACATTTTAGCGGCTATTGTTGAGGTTTTGCTCAATCGTTACTGTTCGTTGTGCTTAATCGTTACTGTTCATTAAATAGTCAAACTGGTTTGAGGTCGTTGTCATTCTTTCGTCAACCTAGGTGTTCTTTATATTTATGCGTTTGTAACATAGATTACTGAAACGTGACCGGTAAGTTTCAAATTTGTCTGGTAATAAATTCTTTACGGACACCGGACCGGCAAGAAAACAATAATAGCGGAAACCCTGGTAAGCGCTCTTAGATTTCCGAATACCTGTAGTACTCCAACATTGACACAAGGAAAAGTGCGTACGCCAAGTTGGAACCTGACGTGGAGCTAAGTACTTTCCACGTCAAAGATCGTTTTTATAAATCTGAACGTTGGCGTGGATTTGAGCGTACGCACATTCTAAGATCAAATCTGTGCGTAAGAACGTTTTATAAATGAGGCCCTTGGTTAACTAGCGTTGTTAACTAGCTCAAATGGCAACGGCGCTGGCCGTAAGGAGTTAGTAGCGAGCAGTGAGAATACCGGTTCGAAACTCGCTCCCTCGCTGACCCACCTAACATCTAGTTGAACACAACGCAAGATCCCACCCGTTACACATGCATACGCATTAATTTCTTAAGAAGAATGACTTATGAGAATGAGACCCGAATGACTTCTCTCCACATACGCATAGTCATTCTAAAGCATGGGTCTGAATGAGATTTTGCAATATTTTGATGCCGCGCGTTGCAGTAGTCTGTGCTGTTCCAGCACTCATACCACAGCACCGCGTAGCACATGTAAACGGAATTGTATTTGGTGTGCTACAACAATAGCTCATTCTCCTTTCTCACGTTAAACAGTCTAAATGTACAAGTAAATTAATAATACAACTATTAGCTAAATAATAATCAAATTAGTTTCATTTGAAATCTGTTGATTAATCTCGCTGGGGCATGACACATTTTTTAGGATGACAGGTCTCTGAGGCTTCTGGTAGCGGTCTATTTCCCCAACACTTGCTGTTCTATCATGGTAAGTCATTTCGTACCGTGAAACCAGGCTTTGGAATTACTCTGCCTTTATTCAGCTACTGTTGAACGACAGAAATGTTTTGTTCAAAATAAATTGACTAACTCAAAGCTTTGTGTAAACATTGAAGCTTTGTCATAAGTTTGGACATACAAGTAAAATCCAATCCACAATATAATAGCTCACACGCGTAGTTTGAAGTGTATTCTTTATTTAATATAATACAGAGCTTTGATATATGGAGATAAGCAGGTAATGTTTCATTCTTACATTTAAATAGGATACACACAATCTTTACTAAATAAGTTGTTATGTTGACATAAATACAATCACCACCATTAAAATGTTAATAGTTTACACTTACATATAGCAGAGGCTGCCTTTGAGCTATGTTTACGACACCTATTTCAAAACAGTAAGCGATCTGCATAGATGTAAACACTGTTGTTAAATTACTTAATATAGTACAATTAAAAGAATTACTGTAACATGAAAAATATTTTCTACTGTTTATGTATTTTGAACCTACATATCAACATACTTCTGAAAATCTTTTTTTTTTCTAAAGGGAGCAGAGATCAGATATGAGCCTGTTTCGCTCAGTTACCTCTCTTAAACTGAAGAGTGTGCTTTCTGAATGAACGGCGTTGTAGATCTAGCGGTTACATCGGAAAGAATCTAAATATGATCCCTAGCAATGATCTGGGAGGACGTGTGGCTCTCTCAGGTAAACATGGAATGCTCTAAAAATGAAACTGCCGTACATTATAAGCGAGAAAGTAAAGGCAGCGCGCTTACGAGATGACTCTACCGTGTCATCGCACTGTCAGAGAAAGCAGGGCGTTAACGGCGCAGCTCTCTTAAAGAGAACTCCAGGTGCGGGCGATCTGCGTAAAATTCCACTGCGCGCTGTAAATCAATATTCCCAGTCTGGCCGCTGGTTTCGCAGGTTTGCGAAACGCTCACGTCAGCCCATCGCCATATGCCCCCCCCCCCCCCCCCCCCCCCCCCCCCCCCCCAGGGGAAACGGCAGGGCTGAAGTTACATCCTGACTTTTGTCTGTGCTTTTACAGAGACAAGCACCGTTTGGATATTAGAGGAGGAAATGAGTCCACCTTAATGTGCAGGAAACCTGAAACAACACATTCAGGAAAAAAAAACAAATAACAAAAAACCCACAAAAACTATTTCCAAGGCAATTAGAACTGGTTATCCAGAGCTGGTGTATAACTTGGCAGTTATAACTTGGAAGTTCAATCCTGGATTTGATTCTGCATTTTCGAGGAAGGACTAGGATATTAAATAGGTCTGTTATAGACACTGACCATTGCCATATGTACTGTGGTCCCAAAAGCATTTGGTGAGCGCATTGGAAAAATTAACTCAGCCCAGTGTCTGAAATTAACCGTCTAGGAGACATTATCTGTGACATTGACAAAATAAAGTAAATGAAAGTTACGATTAAGTTAAGTTTTTCAGATCTGTGAAGTTAATAGTAGGCCTTGTAGTGTGGCTCAGCATCAACAACATAAAACCATAGGCCTGTTTCAGACTTAAGGCAGAGCCAAATCCCTCCCTTCAAGACAACCCTTGCTTTTGAACTCAGCCATGAAAACACCACGGCCACCTCTGTGGTGTTGCAGGAATGCCGCCCATAGACTTACTGGCATTAAGCTTAACCCCTTGCTCTTACAACAAAGATGCGCATGAAAGACGTTACAGGTAGGTGACATTTTTTTTCTAAAATCCAAACACTGCGCCATGCTACGTGCAGTGCCAGACCAGCAGCATCGGTGTTGAGAGGGCGGCTCTCTGGCGACGGGGTGGCCCGTCCCAGCCCTGCCCCCGTCATTGCTTCTTTGGGAGCTCCAGCTTCACACCCGTGTCCCTCTTCAGGAACTTCTTGTTCTCAATTTCGCTGAGCGAGAGCGAGACGGAGCAGCGAGAGGGGTTCTCACGCCTGTGCAGGATGCTGTCCTTTATGGCATCCTTGATCACCTGGAGGACAACAGACATTGGCTTCAATGCCAGCATGCAATGCAAGAGCACAGAATGCTTTCCCTCTCTGCAGGTGCCCTTAGTTTTAAATATCATCCATTTCTTGTAGATCAGCATCATCTGCTATAGTATCTGCATCAGAAATGCAATAGAGGCTAACCACTTCCATCAAATGAGTTCCTCTGAAAGGGATGAAAGGCACTGAATCAATGGGATTCTTTCATTCAGCATAGCAACCCTTCTCTAACCACTGGCTCAGTGTACTGGGCAACTAAAATGTACATTAAGTTTAAATTTATCATTTATCAGCTCAGAGAGGGCAACACGTAACAGAGATGGCCGTTTTAAGACTGATGGTGAAAACAGGCTGACCTCTATGTTGTTGAGAGTGTTGAACTCCATCAGATCGTGCAGCTGGGTGAAGGCTTGGTTGGAGTACTGGAAGTTGAATGTGGAGTAGGGCGTCTCTGGGTCGTCGAATATGTCGAAGTCGGCAAACTCACGCTCCTTTTCAGTGTCCCGCGGCACTCCTGCAAAAGGGGGGGAGGAGCGGGGGGGGTCAGTTCATGACTACCTCCATATACCCACGGCCATCCTCCTCAGATGGATGGGTGGGGACTTGCAAAACACTCTGAAACAGTTCTAGTTCTGCCTGCTGATTGGTCAATGAGCATTCCAGACATGTATATTCACAGTACATCCAGACTACAAAGAATTTTTGGACCACAGGCAAATGTCAGGACACGTCAAAACAATGTTAAATATTTTCCTATCATGACTGTCAGACAGGGTGACATCGCTTGTGAGAGCATGCGTTAGGACATTTTGACCTTATTAAGTGCCGTGACCTTTTAGTGATGAGGTAATGTCACCACACTGTGGAGCAGGAGATTAGAGTTTCATTCCCAACAAAGAGTTTCGAGTCCAGCAATATGTAGCAAATAACACAAATGACAAATAATGTATTTTTTTAAAATACAGCCCTTCTGTGTTAGCTAGCCAGCTAGAGAGGAGCTTGTACATACAAGCTAGTGGCTGTGCAACTGATCATGATTTAAACATAAAAGACAAAGGAAAAAAAGATTTTGCAGCGGCATTGGTTCAGTGGTAAATGTGTTGTGAGGATATAAACCTGCATTTAATTTTGTGCAGTTTAAGCTTAAGGCTGTACGGTAATAGTTAAAGGTTATACACTCTATGACAGCACTTAACTCCATTGTGGCCAGTGGCGGTTCTAGCTTGTATGGCGTCCTGGGCGAACCCCCCCTTCAGCGCCCCCCACCAACAAAAAAAAAGCACCATTCTGCACTAAAATTAAATATTAAATATTTTTTTTTACACAATTAAATATACCTGTCATTATGCACAATTTATCAAACTTTCAGAATAGGACCCAAATGAACCATACAACTTCCTTGGCTAATTCTAGGCATAAGACACCACAAAAGACTCAATATATCACAAAATATATAAAATATCAGCATAATATAGACGTCTTTTAAGTTAGCCTACAACATTGGAAATTCCCCTTACTGAGCTCAGGACCAAGTCAATACAATCACAAAAAACCTTTATGATGTCACCTCAATGAAAGTTAACCAAATCAGTAATGTGCTAGTTAGGTTGTAATCATTTTTCTGCAGGCTACACGCAATATCATGATGAAACTGTGTGAAATTATATCCAATGTTATGTAAGCTAGTTGGACAGAAAACAGAATATTGTCTCCCCATGTGTAATAGCATAGCAAGTGCAACGGGTGTAGACTGCATTGTGTATGTTAACCAGATGTTACGTGGGTCAGGGAGTGAGCGAGTTTTGAACCTAGGTTCTCACTGCTCACTGCCAACCCCTTACGGCCAGCGTCATTGCCAGTTGAGCTAAAGGCAAATTGCCTCAATCGGCAACAACGCTAGTTAACCAGGTCTCAGGGAGTGACATACCGCTGCAACTGCTTGGCTACCTGCTACCCCGCTACCCCACAGGCTTTATGCATGACTCACACGTGCTACTCACTTCAGCACTGCCACACTAGCAACACAGCAACATAGGCAAACAAACATAAGTGTTATACTAGCCTATTTCATTACATGCATAATATTATACTCATAAAGAGATGACATAGCTGCATTTCTCCTTTTCTTCTTTCCTCTTTTTCCTAAACTGGGCACCTGATGGTTTAGACCTTTTCTTATCCATTTGTGTTGATTTGGCACTCGAGCATCAATACATTACCCATACCTCAACAGTGTCAACCAACAGTTAAGACTAAACCAATCCACCTTGGTGGTGTGCAGACTGGTTTTATATTATTCTTAACGATTTCGCACAAGCCAAAAAAAAATGCAACAGTATGTCTGTGAAACTATAAATTCACAGTATTATGAATGAATTGTGGTTTACTTGGTAGCATTTCGTAGTGTGACTGATTTTACTAATTGCATTAGTACTGTACAAAGTTAGAGGTGCGCTATTTGATAGATTCCCCCACTCCCCCTACCTCGGGCTTCCAGTGGGGAGACCTGAGGTCAACCTACCCTGCTCCCCCTCCCCATCTCATACTTCTCAGTGGGAGACCTTCCCAGGCAGTAGCCCGCCTAGCTCACAAACTAGAATCAGGGTGCCCACTTGGACAAGGTTAATTGACCCACACGGTGACATGATATCATTGACGTGACATGCAATGAGTGACAGAAAAACGATCACGCAAATGTCACCACTGCAAATTTTTTTGTGCGGGCGCCCTGTGCTGCCCCCGGCAAGGTGCCACCCATACCTAAATCTGCCACTGATTGTGGCAAGGTGTCCCGTGATGGCATTGCTTTCCAAGAATGGTGCTTATCTTTCAGCATCTGTGCAGCTAACCGCCAAACCCTACTGAATGCTCTTTCGTAGGTCACTCTGGGTAAGAGCTCCTGCCAAATGACTTAATGTAAATGTAAATGTGGCACATGTGACCAATGTCCTCTGAGATACGGCTTGAAAATAATCCACCTGATAAAACGAGCGGGGAAAGCTGTCATGGAATTGGGGAGATCAGTGACACAGGCAATGGGAAACTTGGGCTGGTTTCTTATTTGCATCACACGGCCATGTTTGCGATGGCTACAATGAAGCAGATAGCTATCTCTCTGTTGTTGCCTGGAAGTCTGCTTGCCTTGAATCTCCATGCTGGCCTAGCACAGTTGCAGCATTCTTGCTCTGAGTACAAAACAGATGACCCATCACATCCTGTGTATATCTGCGATATGTGCGGGCTTACATGAAAGCCACCCAAAACTAAGATAGGCCTCCAAAACTTACAGCACACTTTGTTTTATAATCCCGTCCCTGAAACCTCCCTTTAATGACTCAATCAGGCATCAATGCAGCAATCCAATTTCCTGGATTCGGACGTCACGGTGGCTGTGAGAACTAGCTGGGAAGTTCCGCCACTGGAATCGAAAGCACTGGACATTAAGGGCAAGAGGACTGGTGAGAGAGCAGGTCACCTCCGTGCGGGAGAGGAGGCTGCTGGCTGTCAGGATTAGGTATGACATATTTATGGCAGTCTCAGCTCCAGGAGAGGGAGGGAGACGAACTCGGAGCACTAGCGCCGTTCTGCACGGACCTGCAGCCCGACTCGTAAATCTGTCCCGTAAAAAAAACATCACGGACCATCCCCTCACTTCTTTGAACATTCCAGACATGTGTGGGTGTTAATTCACGGCTAAAAAAGGATCTGGAAAGGGTCTACTGCGCAGGCAGTTTAGAAAATACCTGTTTTGATTAAGAGATAACGTCACAACTCTTCTTTATCGGTGGGTAGCAGTGTGAGAGCAATACCATAAAAACTATCACACCCACATCATTACTGAGCTGAGCACAAGACACAAGACAGTACAGATTAGATTCAAGTGGACCACCCACCTGGAATTCCTTAACTGTTTTCCGAAAGTCCTCGGGGCGACAGAGCTATTGCCTTTCACTGTAATGGGGAGCCGCAATGGTGCAGAATTTAATACTGAAATGGAATGCTTCTCCTCCTGCAGGCGTTCCTGCCCTCGCCCCATAAAGTATGTGCCTCAGCTGAGTGTGGGATCTCTGTGGGTGTGCCTGCATGCCAGTCTTCTCTTTCTCTCTACGTTGCCCCCACGTTGAACTTACAATTTTTACTCCCCAGCGCATGGGACTCCAAGCTGATTGGCATGCAGGAGAAGGTGGATGAAGGCCAGATCCCCATGCCGCTGTTCACCGGTCTGCATGTCAAGCCGGAGCTGATGTTCACAGGTGTACGAGAGGGTGGGGCCTGGTCATCCTGTTGCCAATCCTATTTATGTAATTTGTATCAATGTTACTTTTTGTCTTTAAAGAGGCATCAGGGCAGTCTTCTGAAGGTTTATTGGTACTGGCTGACCTGCCTGCTCCTATTCTTGGTGGACCTAAACCACTTTGCTCAACCTCCATGGGACCCTGGTCATCATTGGAGAGTGACGCCTAGCCTGCGCCAAACAAGCCAATCAGGAGCCCTCCCAGTCACACCTGCTCTTACCGGGCGCTTTGAAGTTCCTGAAGTTGATGTTGGCCAGCACAAAGTGGATGACGGTAGGGCAGCTCTTGTCTCCTCTCTTGGGTTTGAAGACATAGCACTCCTTCAGGCCTTCCCGGTCGAACACTTTGGGGTCGATTTTGGGGAAGGACAGCTTATTCATCCGTGCCCATTTCTCAGCCAGCAGCAGCTCCTGAGAGCAAAGAGTGTGCACATGGAAAAACAGAAACAGTGATCAGAGCATTTTTTGAGGTAACACATGTTGCCTAAACATATAGAAGTCGACAATTCCACAATTACTTCCCATAAGAAAAATGCTTACTTTAAAACATGTAATCCCAAAATTTAAAATGAATCGATTTCAAATATACATGTAAAATATACTTTACTTAAATATGCATGAAATATACATCCTATGTTAAATAAAATATATCAACTATCACCACTTTCATATATTCAACTTAATTTATATGTGTAAAAAAGTAAATGTAAAACATGTATTATTTAATATATTCAATATATGCATCAACTGAATAAACACAAGGAACTGACACATTTTGCAAAAATATGACAAACATTTTAACATATATTTAAATATGCATTTATTACATTACGCTTATGGTGGCTTGGATTTCACCGTGTATTGACAACATATTTTTTTGTTGGGCTTCTGGAGTCAAACCATATTGCCAGTTTCAAGCTCCTGGAAATGTGCGATAATCCTGTGAACCTCAGACATCACTGTGCATGCACGTCAGATGGCATGCTCTATAATGAGGACTTCTGCTTGATGCAGCATGTATATAATTTTTTTGATTGCAGACAGAGAGGATTGTGGGATAGTCGCAGGTCTAATGAGTACCTTGAAAGGGGGGCTGGAGTCACTGGGCCGGGCGGAAAAGTCAAAGGAGATAATGAGGTCCACTCCCCTCTGGGGCCGAAGGATCAGGGGGTAGGGAAGATTAAAGGTAAGGCCACTGTCCACCACGTGGATCTTTTTGCTTTTCACATCCAGGGGTTCATAGATGCGGTCAAACTCATCTGGGTCTGAAAAAACGATTAAAAACACACTTTTACCCCTGTATCAAACCTTCAGCCTGTCTATCCATTCAGTTAGCCAGATGAAACCAAGTGTTTATAAGTGTTTAAACGTTGCTAAATATATATTTACAAGGGTCACCCTGAAGAGTAATTCTAAATGAAAATGAAACAACAAAATTTTAAATTCAGTCAATGATTAAACTGTTTTAGGAAGAAAGAATTATGTGGAAAGGTGATGTACATGTGATCAATATATTCATTTATTCCATACTGTTTTTATTCAGCATTTACTTTTTGGAATAAAAAAGGGGACTTTCAGGGGTTTTCCTCATTTGAACAGCAAACCAGTACCAATGTTGTAACTCCAGTCTCTCCTGTAGTATCTATACCCTCTGATGTTTTTTCAGCTCCAACAGGTTTTCTTAACTCTGTACGTGGAGTTCTTTCCTTCTATCCATACCTCCAGTTGACCTTATGAGCCACTGCCTATATGCCTTGTAAACACTGTGAACTTCTAGCAGCTAATCACTGAGTGTGTCTGTACAGGATGCCACTGGCCAACACTCAAAGGCCTCAACGCAATGGCCGGTGGGGCTCACCTGTGACGGCATCCACCTCCTCTTCGATGGAGGTCTGGTGCATGAGGCCCCCAAATGGCGAGAAGGGCAAGGAGGTGTTGAGGTTGAGGCCCAGCATGAAGTTGTGCACCTTGCCAGCGCGCCCCTCACGGGTGTTGAAGAGGGTGGAGTCCCCGATCAGGGAGGTGAAGGTGCGCTGCACCCAGCTGGCCTGGGCGTGGCGCTGATACTCCTCCTCCCCCTCCGCATTCTCTGTGCCAGCTGAGAGAGAGAGAGTGAGAGAGGGCTGTCACTACGGCACCTCTGTACAGACACACACGCATGCACATGCAATCACACACTCTATTTCACACAGAGACATGCAAACACAAGATGGATATGCACACACTATTCAAAACCCCCTCCAGCTGAATCTCTTGTGATAACAGCAGAGGGCCATTTTTGCAGTCGTGTCTAACCACACAAGACGTGCGCAGGGGGTGGGGGGGTGTTCCCACCTCCGCTGACACCACCGAGACTTCTGTGCACCCATGCAGTCAGACAGGCAGGCTTCAGGGCCTCCTCACCTTTTCGTGGCTCCTCGTCGTTGTCCTGGTTGTCTTCCCCGACGATGTGCTCCGGCTTTATCTGCTCTGCGGGGTGGAAATGGAAAACCCACGATTCAATGCTGTGGGAACGAGCCGGTGCACTAAGGACCCTTGCGCTGTGTGAGTGACTGCTGAAAGCGTGAGCTTGCATTCATGGTGCTGTGTAGATCTGCCACATCACTGTGGCAACAGCAATAGCTCTCAGATTAGCCTTACACAGGAAGCTGCTATCAGTAATATCTTCTCAGCCACACCCAGACTCTCAAAGCCTATGTTTATTTTAAGAAACAACCCTGAGTGTTTGATGTAGCTAAACCGGCTTCGGAAATTACCATGCATTTCTCATACACGTGTCAAAAAGTTTGAGCAATCCCCATTATGTCCTACTAAGTCGGCTATTGGAATTCTGAGCAAAATGTCTTGTGTGTGTTTGCTTAGGTTCACCTGTCTGAAACACCCCCACAATCCCACAAAGCTCCTACAGATAACTTCTAACTCTATGCATCTAATTGATGGCTACAACCTGAACAGATTACAGATCACAACCTATAATGACAGAACAAAGGGATCAATGCCTGACTTTGCGAGAGTATTTTGCAACCGTAAATCTGTCCAGCCAAACTAGTTTGTAGCCTTTCTGTTTAAGGAAAAAATGGAGACCTAACTTGACTCTTCTGAATATTTAGGAAGGTGCTAGACCTGTTAGTCTGTCTTACCCAGCTCCTCCTCCATGGTCCCTCCGGCCGCGGTCTCTTTGACCCCCAGGACTCGGTTGAAAAGGATAGAAAAGGCACTGCCCCACACCCCTGTGAAACACATTGGGCCCAACCAAAATCAAACATCTCTTCAGATATCAGTCTTAACCTGTCACATTGCTTACAAACTGAAAGAGGTACAAAAGCCTCAAACCATCACACAAGTGTCAAGGGAACTAAAATACAGAGCTAAATACTTGTCAAGTTGGTTTTCTTTACATAGTGGTATGTTAAAATAATTTCATGCATGAATTATTTTCTTCAATCACTTCCAGTACATCATACACATTCAGTGGCCAGAAGGCATGTTCATAATTTTTATCAACTATTATGAAAAAACTTCTTTAACAGAAGAAACACGAGGATGCAATCACGATTGGTTCACATAAGGAAAAGTAAGCATTTATACACTGCATATACTTGACAGTGCTTTGGCATTGAAAATAATGACTCATTAAAAAAAAATACTATGGTGGCATTGTCTCACACCTCCGCAATTTGAATTTGGTGCAGTTTTTTGTTGACTCAGTGAAAGTGCTTCCTGTACTCTTTGATGAGGTCCAGGTTTATATGCTGTGGCTTTAGCGGAGGCTTCTGCCTCGGAAATTTGGCATGAACCCCAGACGTCAAAAAGTAGGTTCTTTGCACGCCATTTCTCAATAGGTAATAGACTTTCACTATTGTTCCTGATCTGAAATCGTTGCCCTCAGCAGTTAAGTTTGCATCCCAGACTCTTTTTGTTTTCAGAGCATGTTGGGGCAAAACTCTATTGCCTCATTCAAGTAAGGTGGCAAGTGTTCATGTAGGTGGTGACAGGAAGCTGGTGGGTTCAGTTTGTTGTGATTGTGTTAGAGCTGTCACCCCGGGTTAGCAACCCATTGCCTGAAATCTTCAGACAGAGCACTCTATGACAGTGCGTGCTGTTGTTTGTTTCCTCCATACACGGTGGTAACACAGGCAATAAATGCTATGTACTATTCCAGAAACATCTATTAACACCTAGGACATGGAAACTCAAGGTAGATGTCGATGGAAAGGACTTTATTTTTCAATACTTAAAATGTCTGAGTTAAGTGGATAATTGTGTTTTCTGATATTTTTTGTCAAACATGCTCTGTGCACTACTAGCAGTATTAAAATTATACTAAATTATATTAATTTTATCTGTGTAAAAATTCTGATTGCATACATGCATTTTTGCTCTGTAATCATTGTTACAATTTATCAAGGTATGAATACAGTACATTTGTAATTTATTTACATTTGCACCTTTTTATCCATAGGATCATCATACATTAAATATTAAATAAAGTTTACTATTATATGACCACTTTCTCATGTTTCTCAGCTCATTAAAGCTTATGGCCTATAAAAGGAGCTGCTTTACTTTTTTGTGGGCTTTTTGTAATACATTAGCAAACCCAATACATCAGATTTACAGCGCCCTATCTCTGTGGAGCTGCAGGTGGTATGATGTTTATGCAAATTATAGCAGACTTCATCATTTGTCTTGCTACCAGGCAACTATCTGCTTAGTTATTACTGAAAATAACTTGTACATCATGCTACAATAAGTGCTGCACTGCAATAAAAGATATTTGAAAATCCATTAATATTTTCCTCTGTGCACAAAGAACAGTTAATGTGGAGTTGTGGAGCATCCTTGCTTACACAGAATTTTCTCTCACATTATGAAATGTTACTTACTCAGTTAACACCCCAATCCGGTTACTAAGCCACAAGCCCCATTTCTGCAAGAACAAGTCTGTAGCTCAGATCTGCCACGGACTACACTCCCACAGAGATGGGGGTGTGGCCAAGCAGATTTTCTGCTGGTAAACTAATGAGAGCCTAGTTTCCTCTGTGGTGTGATCACCTGATCTCTGAAAAAAAAAAAACCCTGCAATCTCCTGTTCATTCATGGTCATCAGTTTGCAGATCCACTGATCAGTGTGCAGATCCACTGATCTTTATACCATACATATGGGCTGATTGAATTGTCTTTGTGCACCATCCACATGACACATAGATCGGTGAATCTGCACAGCGACTACGCTGAGCTGAGGCTCGTGAATAAATCACTGCTGTCCTGGGGTCAGGGGCCCAAAGGCATGCCCTCCTTACCCATGAGGAAGTGCAGGGGGTTCTCCTCGTACTTCTTCACCACACTGCCCATGAAGAACTTGCTGCCGAAGAGGTCAGGTGGCATGAAGGTACCATACTTTGCCATCCCAATCTCGTATGGGCTGAACTCCACCCAGTCTACCAATCACAACAAAGACAAACACAAACAGGGCATCCAGGCAGAGGGGTTAAACCAAATGGATCCATTTCTGGAGGCTGTCCTGTTTATTCTGGGAAAGGAATGTCTGCTATATCTCCACAGGTGAACTTACAGAAAAAGAGCATAAGGGGTCAATTCAGTCTGACCCCAAAATGGTTTGGCCTCAACTTTTTAATTACAGACATCAGAAAATGTGAATTTGATTGCACACTACCTTTCAGTGAGTAAGAGACCGGTAATGTTTCTGATATCATGATTCATGATTCATGATTCATCATACCTTTTGTGTGAATTGCATCTGGAACACAAGCTACCTTGACTACCTCCCCGCACAATGACAGATTTATTATTCAGAGCTAAAGCATACCAAACACCCAGTGGAGCGTGAGTCCCTGGGGGTCAGAGTGGTCCTGCCCTGCTACAGCGACCTCTTGCTGTATGTTACGTTCTTTAAGTTTCTGTCTGTGTGACATGAACACATGCTGTCCAGAATACAAAAATCAACACAGACAGGAATGTTACTTCAACACTATGTCAATGTTGCACTGACTCACCCACACGACAACAATGCCCATGGGAAGCTAGCTACATTCCTGCCCAACCCCTCCCTGCCTTTTCTGGAGGGTGGGGTTTGGGGGCTGACTTTCATGTTCCTATTAATTGCTCATGCATTAGAGGGGGCAGTACCATCAGAGTGTGGAAAAAACAGTGTAAATGGAAATTCCTCTACTGTTAAGCCAGCTGCTACTGTGTCAATGCGCATACCCACTACATCATAGTGAGAAAGAACGACATGTTACACTTCAGGTTTTGAAGAAGTGACATGGCTAAGTATAATTTCTGTATTTATAACTGTATTTTAAACTGTATTGAAGTGTAATTTAATTTGTGTCCTTGTCTTAGACCACAACAAAATGTAAAACCAGTGCCCTCAATGCTGAGTTAATTCAAAATGCAAATACCAATGTAAAATCCACTTCATTATAACCTTTATATATTTGCTCTGACAGAAACACTAACTGCGTATAAATCGATTGCACTATTTATTTTTGTGGACAACCACAACATTAGGCACAGTGGCAGCGCAACATTTCATTTTGTGTATTTCAGACTGACAGCTTCCACAGAAATGCATTTTCACAGGAAGTCAGTCATTACATTAGGGGTTTTGGTGAACATTTGCCTGCCTTCCAAATATGCAAACGTAGACAAATGTACCCATGAATAGCACTTGTATCTATGTGTGCAAGGCACTAAACCAGGCAAAGAGAAAGCATGTGAACTAGGCCCATCGTTTCCTATCAGAGGACACTGTGCAAATGCTGTTGGCTGCCTGTTTGCAACTTTGTGGCTATTGCAGTGAAAAATGTGTTTTTTTTTGTTCCTCCTGTCATATCTGATTATACAAAGACTGCGAGCAATGTGAGAAGTTTCTATATATGTAATTGTACACCCCCAAAAGTAAAACTTCCTGTGGCTAACGAATATACCGTAAGGGTAACAGCCTTATCATTGGCTAGTGCAATCAGCTCCCCTTCTTATGTGTGGCAGGCCAACGGGCGACATTCATGGTGTACTCCTTGAGTTTAAACAGAGACAAACTCGAGTCCTTGCAAACGTTTGCGCTAGCCCGTGCCATCCTCGAACAGTGCCGGGCGAGGAGTTTGCTCAGGGCGACACGAGTCAGAGAGTGTCCCTCACTGACGGTCATAAACAGACCATACCCTCTGCTATGCTGGACTGCTCCAAGGCAGACAGGCTACAAACAAAGACCCATTGTAAACATTCAGTGTTTCTGGTGGGTAATACTGGGGAACTATATCCTCTTAATAATGCTTGAAAGAAGCACTTGGGGCTGTCCCGTTAGGAAAGGGGTCAAGTTTTGCTGAACAGAATACAAGTTCTTCTCAAAATGAATTATTTAGACTTTTATTTAGTTGTTTACTCCATGACCCTTCATTTTAAATTATTGCCTCTTACTCTTCTTTCTTATTCATTACCTTTTGTATTTCATTTTAATTTGTTCCTGTCATTTGTATCTGTTTGTTAAAACTGAATTACTTTGTTAATTGATCTCAGTTTTATCACTGTTTTCTGATTTGTAAATCGCTTTGGGCTGAAAGGTATATGACATAAAAGATGCTTTACAAATAAAGAGAATTCTATCATTATTCTTTAACCAGCTGCAAAGGGGCCATCTAACTGGTGTGTTCTCAGGGATCATTGTTACACACTTACTGATTTCAGGATCATTCAACATTCGAATCAGGCACACTACATGATAACTGTCAGATCAAGTACTGATTTAGCGCCCTTTCACATACCTGCGAACATCAGCTCTGAGACGTCTGGCTTGACGTGGAGACAGGTGAACAGTGGCATGGGGCTCTGGCCTTCATTCACCCTCTCCTGCATGTCACTCAGCTTGGAGTCCATGCGCTGGGGAGCAAAAAGGGGAACGTAAGTTTAGCTTAGAGGCAACGTACAAAGAACGAGAAGACTGGCATGCAGGCACACCCACAGAGATCCCACAGTCAGCTGAGGCACATAGTTTAAGGGGCAAGGGCAGGAAGGCCTGCAGGGCAAGAGGCTCTTGATTTGTGTATTAAATTCTGCACCATCACAGCTCTTCATTACAGTGAAAGGCAATACCTCTGCTGCCCAGAGGGCTTGCAGAAATTAGTCATGTGACTCTGTATTGTTTTTTGTGTTGTTTTCTCTTTCCTTCCCCAGAAGTGTTGAAATTATATCACAACAAGCTCCCAACACTCCTACAGCCTGCGTTCAAAACCAGCCATGTCCTTTGCCAACGATGACCTACACCGGCATAACAATAACTGCCATGATTCTGCCAGCAATAGAGGTAGCTGGGCTGTCTAGGACCCCTTGTCACTCTGCTTTTAGGCACCTGTGATTTGTAAATTGCTCAGATGATGTCACTGGAGTGGCGCCCATCCTCCAATGAGCACCCACTCCACTGTAAACTGCAAACAATACCCACTGACTGTGCACAAGTATCTTAGAAGACTGCCTTTATTTTCCATAGTTGATGCTGTGTGGGGTTGTCATGGTGAGACAAGTCTAATATCCAAGTACGTATTCCAAATCGACTGGCCTTCTCTCCAAACGGCCTTGTCTGCCACGCCTCCCCCACCAGAGCTGCTCTGCTACTGCACCGGTGCAGCTGCAGCTGCAGCAGCTACCAGATCAGATGCCACAGTGCAGGAAATCCATACACTGGGCAGAAAGCACTCAGGTCAGTGTGTGTGTACAGATAGCATGGCCTCACAAAATGCCAGTACCCCTGTACTCCTCAACACCATCTATTAGCACATTAAGAGCCAGCACCCCAGATCCCTCCAGAACACTACCGAATACCCCAGATCCCCCTTCAACACTTCCCAAGACTCCAGATCCCTCTACAACACTATCCAATACCCCATCATCACCCCAGCAGCCATGTTTTCTCTGTAACACTACCTCAGAGATATTCTACCTGGTCATCTCCACAGAGCGCCGTTGTAAGCGCAGTGAAGGCTCTTCCACTCAGTAATGAGTAAAGGCATAACTAGGTCATGAAGGGGGGTACTGGGGTGCCTGAGAGGGGTTTGCAGTTCGGTAAAAGGGGTGTGAGGGGAAGTGAGTGGGGTGGGAGCAAGGGTGACTGATATGGGAGTGGATGAGGAAGGTTTGGGGCCTGAGGAGAGTGGTATGAAGGGGAGTGGACAGGGTGATGGGGGGTGACTGAGAGAGAGTTTCAGGTACGAGTGAGGAAAGTGAAAGGAGATTGGGTGTGAAGAGGTGGGGAGGGTGGTGTGTCTGGGAGGTGGAGCCTCACCCCGGGGATCAGCGTCTCCCCGATGAGCATGCCAAAGATGTCGGTGAAGGTGACGGGCTGGCCGCCCGCCTTCTTGCTCCACAGGGACTTGATGTACTGCTTAATGTGCTGCGGCAGGAGCAGCCGCAGCGGGTTGCTGCTCACGCTCTTCATCAGCTCCTGGTTGATCTCTCGTGGACCCTTCGCAGGGAAGTCCGGGTGCGAGAACAGCGTTGACATGTACCTAGACAGCGATGTGGGGGGGATGACACACCTGTCAGATGCATGTCCTGCTATAGGGCAGCCTGCAGAGCAACTCTGTTCATGAACCACCAATCAAATGACCTGAGTCCTCCTACTCCTAACCAATGCTAGCTTCCACATATCTGTTTTTAATTGGAAAAAAGATTTTTCTATCAGATCATTAATATTTGTAATAGATTGCAACACATAAGCTAATTGCCCAGTAGAGGTATGCAACAATAAATACATCAACTTAACTGTTAAGGGAAAGCATGGTTATTTGGATACTGTGGATATCTAAAATGAATTTAAACCAGAATAGAAGGGCCTACCTTGATGTGCCCAGTACATAATTCAGTACACAAGCATATAGTCAATTGACTCACAACAGACTGACATATGACTACTTGGTATGTTCAACCAAACTCATTCCCTGGAGTTTAATTTATTGCAGTATCTTTACAGGACTTTTTGGTGGAGCAAGTCTTGCCAGTGTCAGTTGCCATGTAAAAATAAAACATCAAGAAATTTGGATGCTTAACACAGCCTTTGAAGGGCCTATAGGACCTAGAGTAAAACCCAGGGAAAGTGTTTGGTTGCGCTCAAAAGACAGGAGGGAAACACTGACCATGTAGACCCAGAGAGTCCTGCGACATAGGTGGCGCAGTCGAGCACCCCAGACTCGTACAGGGCCTTCATCACCCCGGAGAAGCCCACCATGGCCCTGAACCCCCCACCCGACCCCACGATGGCAATCACTGGCACCTGCAATGCACAGGAAAAAGAGCTGTCACACACACACACACACACAGGTACACAAAGACGCACATACATGCACACAAACACACACACACAGTCACAGACACCTATACCTGCAGACAAACAGACAGACACACACACAAACACACACACACACACACACACACACACTTTCACAGCCACAGTCACATACGTAATTCAATCCCTCTCTTCTCTGTCTGCCCTTAAGAGCCACAAAGGTCAATTCATGATATGAAACAAAATTCAGCTAAAGCACTGCAAATTAGCCATCATTTTCTATGAAGATTTTTCAATTAATGAATTGAATTTCAATTCATTTCTTGAATTGACTAAATTGAAATGGAATTGTCCTCAACTCTAGAATGTATATACACATATACACATGCACACACATACCATGTATAAACATATAACTGTGGTGGTTATTTGTATCTTTTTTAATATGTGTACCATGATTAATATACTGTATGTCCCATGTTCTGTGTTTTATAAATTTGAGTTCCTTGTGCTATGTATTATTTTTCCTCAGGGGTTTTTAACTGCTGAGCACCTGTGGCACTTCCAATATACTGTATGTGTTACCTCCCCCCACCTCTAACTGCACACTGACTGGCAAAATTTCTGTTCCTAAGGCTGGCTCAGCTGCCTGCTCAGATAGCAGTTCAGTGCACCTTAATGACACAGTTATTTGGCCTGCCAAATAGCTCCACTAACAATGGCCTCCATTACATAACACCAGATTCGTGCACTGCTGCATGAGGACATTATTTACTAGGTCAGAGGTTAGGGGGGAGATACCAAAGTCTATGCAACACCAGAGAGACAGGAGAGGATGTTGTAAACCTTCAAACAAATGATGTACTCCAACAAAGACTTGCACCACCACCCTTCTGCCAGAAACCAGCCAGCAACAGCAGGGGATAGGATTCAGTAAATGGAACGCAGTTTTAAAAATGCTGACAGGGGCTCTTTCTCATGCTGCACAGTGTAACAGCCCCTCCCAGCAAGTCAAATGCTGAGGTCAGTCATTTAAGAAAAAGGGGGAACCAATCAAACTTTACTTCCTTCCTGATCTAAGCAGTACGCAGACATTGAAGATGGAGAGAGGGCTCACGAATGGTGGTGACCACGAACCACGGGGCCTGGGGCCTCCAAACATGTCTCCCTCCCGTCTACTGAGCCAGACCCTCCAGTGGGAGCAGCTATGGCGCGGGGGACCAGGGAAGTCTGTACATACCTCTCGGAGCGAACTGGGCAGGAAGTGGCCCTTCTCCATGTGCAGGAGCTTCTTGATCCCGAGCATCACCCTGTCACGCCGCTTCTGCCGGAACAGCTTCTCCTTATCACACAGAGCCATGCTAAAGCGCAGGTCTGTGGAGGAGCTGCGGACAGATAGAGCAGCCAAGTCACATGCGCTCGGGGCAAACCCCAGGAAAGGAGAGCTGGGCTTGTAACGAAGCAGTTACATCTTTGAAATCAGCGAGTTCCTTCTAGGTTTGGATTTAATCTGACTGTATTCTGAAACAGGAAATAAAGGCAGCCATAGAAACACTGTCCTTTCAAGATGAAAAAAACATGCAAATCAGGTCCTGGAAACAATGAAAAAAAAACACCCTACTAAAAATGCACAGAGGTAATTTGTATTTCATTTTGAATGGTGATAGGAGATGACACTTGTAGACAGCAACAGTTGCAGTTCTGTAGGACACAAATTTCACAAAGCTTCAAAGCATGCATCTGAGAAGTGTACTGCATCCAGCATTCTTTGCATTCTCTTTCACAAACTTACTCTGCACTCTGCCACAGTTGAAGTTTTTGTATTGGGTCTTGTGTATTCCCTGTCAACTGATAAAACTGCTTGGTGTCTGAACTCATCTTGACACCAAAAGCATTTTGACAGAAACAACCTCAATTGAAATTTATCATTAACTCTGAATGACAAGTAAATACATTTATTGCTTTTTTTGACAAACATGGGAAAGTTCAGCAACCACCAGTATTGATGGAAAACAAGACGCCCGCAACGATATTGAAAGAAACACTCTCAAGTACTTGTAAGACAAAGTTAGAGCCAAACATTGCTGAAATACAGGGGAGAGCGTTCCAAATGTAATACATACCAAACCTCCAAGGACATCTCTAGATACACCTTAGTCACCTGGTGAGGGAACACAAATGTGGGGGGTTACTGTAAGACAAGTCAGATATTGCTGTTAGTAACAACTAAGGCTAGTAGTAGACTACTTACATATGACAGCATGCATTACAGAAAACCAGTAGATGGCTAATAATGTTAGTCCAGCATTTAAACAGGCTTTAAATGAATAATATTGTGTACTCCAGAGCCACTATTATGACACTGAAGTCAACATATAAACACATACACACATACGACATAATGACTGTAATGGTGTACACACTAGGGCACAGTGACAGGACAATACCCTCACCACTCAGCCAACAGTAACCTCAACCCTCAAGCAGCCAGCCTGCCAACTCATACTTTCTGTAAGTCCATGAACACTTCACACTTTCATTTCAGGGTTTGCTTGAGCACTCTGTGGTTGATAGCCTTTAGAACGCAGTGAATTACTGTAAACTCTTCTCAAAATGGAGTATTTTTCTTAGGCAGAGAGCTTTCATGCCAGATACTGGTACGTGCACAGGGATGTCTGGTCTCAGATTCAGATCCAGATCTTATCACTTCAGAATTGTGTAATTCAATCCATTTATTCCGTCAACATTCTATGCACATGAAAATTTGTATATCTTTATATAACTGTGTAGCGGGCTCTTTGGCGTCGCGGTCAAAGTCGCATGTTTGGTACCCCGTAGACCTGGGTTCAAGGCTGGGCGGGGTGACTGCTCTCGCCCTTCGCTACAAACTGTCACAGTACTGCAAATGTGTGCAGTCATGACAGATTGTAGAGTTTGTGCTTATTTGTACACATACACATGCATTTAGCTATTTGTTGTCATTTGAATATATATGGACTAGGCCAATATGCGTCTTAAAATTGACATTATAGTTTGCCATGAATTAAACTAATTTCTACAACTGACTCCTGAAACTGTGGGGTCATGGTAGGACCGTCCGAGCATCTACTCACGCGGCCCTACATAACCAACCAATCCTATCACCACCACGTACAACAACAGCAGAGCATCGTAGATCAACAACATCATGCCCAGTAACACAAGCAGATGTAAGCGCAAGCCTTTTCTAAGACCTGCACTCATAGCCAAAGTTGAAGGGATTTCTACTGTGAAGTACATGGACTCGCAAAGAAGAAAACTCCTGAAACCTAGTTTATCCTTCCCTTTGAAGGACATTGGCATAATGCAGGTGTACATTGAAGCTCTGCTTTGCCTTTTATGCCAGTGAATTCACTTCTACCTTTTATAAGATAAGTCAAGGTAAGTGCATAATGTAAAGTGTAACACCGGCTTAAATAAATGTAATCAGTTGCCTGTAACACCACTGAAATCACACTTCAGATGCTCTAATTTGAAACAAAGCCAGGATTCCCAGCCTCTTACTTTGCCGATGCGGAACGGGACAAGCTCAGGTTGGCCCACTTTGATCTTTGAGATGGGATATGTCGCGGACCCGAGAGTCTCGTCCATGACATAGTTTGCATCCATTAATGTTACCTGATTGGACACAAACAAGGACACAATGATCATCAAAAACATTAACAAGGAAAAGAGACATTTTGAGGACTTGAGAATGTTCCATTATGCTTTGAGATGTGTCTGGTAGATGAAATGATTCTTGTGCAGAAGTCTGAAGTGACTCAATGTTAATCAGGAATACAAGCACCATTATAGTTAGTTTCAACAGCTTGTTAGAGGGACGCCATAATGAACTAACAATTCTTTTCTCAGATTTTCCGATCCATAAATTGTCTAATCAGTTATCTGTACACATGTGGATGCTTAAAGGAGAGTACATCTTGGCATTACCATGTCTTTGGCATTTTGCTTATGCTTCAACAATGGCGAACTGAGAACTAGGTGTTCGTGATTGGTTAAATCAGGTAATGTTCTGACTCCACACTAAAGCTTCACCTCAAGAATGTTCTCCTGATTGGGATCCAGTATGAACTCGAATGTTTCATTCCACTGTGGGTTCACGTTGTTGTCTATGTGGTGTGTCCGTTTTCTGGTCTCAGGGGCGGTTGGAATGAATAGTTCCACATATGGGTCTGGAGTATCCACTGCAGGTACACATGTGCGCACGCACACACACACACACACACACACACACACACGTGCACACACACAGACACATACACAAAGTACACACCCACGCACAAATATGCAATCAGAACTATATTTAGACCTTTCAAAGGTAAAACCCTGAAGCAAATCAAACAGGCTGATGTCAGGTGAACCTCTTTGATCAGAGGAAACTAACCCTATGACTACTGTGTTATTACAACACAACAGGTTTAGCCTGACTCTCAACCTGACCTTCATTTCCCTTTTGATGACACACAAAGCAAAATATTTTCCATTCAATATTGTGTCTGCGTTGCACTGACAAAAACAAAGCCTTCCTTTTATGTCTGTCTCTACAAAAAAGGATTCATTTTATGAAACTGTCAATCATATCCTAAATACATATGTCTATATACTACATATAACCCTCAGAAATCATCACGATTCATAAATCTGTAATGTGCTAAGACAAATACATTGAAAAGTGAGACCTGACAATGAGCAGTCATAGAGTCGCAGACATCTTTGCACAGCCACCAAAACAAAGTTCATCACCAGCAGCTTGCTTATAAGTGGTGAGAGACCCATTGTGTGTCCAGGGTATGACAGCAAATTCATTGTGTCTTTGCTCATTAAAAAATGTTTCCACATCTAGTTCCACAGAAGAAGGAAGAAATCTTATCTTTCTGAAAACCAATGCACTGTGTCACAGCCCTATTGTGTCAGTGGGCAATCTGATAGGCAGAAGGCTTTTATAAACAGAGATAACCACTGGGTGAGCTCTAATACAGTGCACGAATTCTAAGTACAGTAGCTCAGCTGCTCATCTGTGACTGTCATACAGGAATTTGGCTGGAGTATGTAGGACATACTTACACAGGTCACCGAGAGCTCCTTTAGTGACATTCTCTGCTCGTACTACGGTCACTTTGAATCTGTGTGAGTACTGATGCTCCACCTGGAAGACAGAACGCGGTATCACCAAGGGACAAAATCTTACACAGAGATCCATGTCTGTAACTGTGGAAGTGAGTCACAGGAAAGCTGTATTCAGACTCTGAATCAGATAACAAGACATTTGCACTTTGCCACACAGCTGACCAATAAAGAGGAACTGGTATCAACAGTAGATATTATCAATGTATTAGATATTTGACAGCAGCCAATATGCTCTAATACACTAGTGTGTGTGTGTGTGTGTGTGTGTGTGTGTGCGTGTGTGTGTGTACGCGCATGTGCACATTCATACACTCCTGCAACGGGCTGTCATTTGCATATTCAAGCTTAGATAATTCATTCTTACCCACCATTCCCAAAGTGTCCCTCAGATCTGTAAATGTTCCACCCACCTATGCCACAGGGAAATGTTGGGGCAGATAGAGGGGCTTCCAGATGCAAAGCATTGTGGGAAGTCTATCTTTATCAGAAGGAAATCAATGTCAGTGAGACAGAGCCTCAGACTGAAACTGTGATAGAATACTTGAGAAGTAATGAGGCATGCAAACTATCAAGGAACTGCTAGTTTGGGCCTTCCAGAAAGAGACATGCTTCCAGTCACAGAGCGTTCAGCATTTAGTCTCCCCTCTAAAAGAGTAATGTCAGCTGTAGAGGGACAGAGCCACCAACAGACAAGAAACATGCTCTCAAAAGCCACTTCACTTTCTGCTTGCGGCACCACTCACACTGAAATACAGGATATGCACATACCAAAATTAAGATCTAAGATGTCAGACGCAGATAATGCAGGGTGAAAGATACAGAGAATGACTAAGATTGTTAGTTGTGAACAAAGCACTTGATCTCTCTCTTTGGTAGGGGTCTTCTGCAGAGACTCAGACTGTCGAACCTGGAAGTTGCTGGAGGGACCACACTCGAGTGACCCCAAAATTGACCAAATGGCAACGCACCACAAAGTCAGTTGCTTTTAAAAAGTGGGCTTTAATGGGAATCACAATAAGGGGAACATGAGCAAGCCCTTGGCCTGACATTTCTGTCACAGAAGAAACAAGTCAGCAATGTTCTGGCATTTTTTTTCTCTTCGTTAAAATCGGCGTGGTGTCTGCTCGGACAAAAGGTGTCGCTCACGTGTCTAGCGTACATTAGTTAATACAGGTAGATCTGAGCCCTTGCCTTCAGAATACGAACAAAGGCATTCTGATGTGAATGGGAAGTGTTTGGTCCCAACCACCTAGGCTTCTCAAAGTGCTGTTTCACAGGACTGCTCACACTTTTGAAGTTGGCTGCATGTGATAAGCTAAAGTCTTCGCACTATAAAGAATGAGAGAGTTCAACCCATTGATGCACACAGAGGGAGGAAAGGGTAAAGTTAAAAAACTCCCCTGTTCTATTCCTTGGGTTGATCTGGATTGAGGCTTCTATAACAAAAATGACGCGAAGCACTCATATGCTTACTCATCACTGTAACCAGTGTTCATAGAGACAAGTCTGATGACTGGGTGGGCTTGACTTACTATGATATATTGATAGGGATCTATGGAAGACATTGTCAGTCTCTGGAAAGTGGCTCTCTTCGATGAACTTGGGCACCCAGCAGGTCCTTAGACTTGGGAAGCTCTTCTCGATGTGCCAGGTAGCATCTACTTGCCCTAGGAAGATATATCAATACAGAAAACTTCAAATTAGAACAATCATTAGTAGTTTTCCTTGCAGTGACCATTTAACATATGTTTGGCTAGAATTTCAAATTAACAAAAAGGTTTCTGATAAAATGTCAGAAAAGGGGCTTGAGTGACTCTATTGGCAAGGTGCCCGTAAAGGCTCAGCTCTACAGCACTGGTTTGAAACTAGCTTTGTCATCTGCCAAATGGTGACTGGGAGCCCAAAGCAGAGAAACAAATTGGGCGATGGGGGGTTAGTTCGGGCAGAGTTTCCTCATCTGGCCATTCTCAGGCACCCCTGCGATGAATTAGGTTCCTGCTATTTGTTAAGATGACATCAGTGGTGTGACAGCCATCCTCCAATGAGCACCGACTTGGCATACTATGTGAACTGTAGTGAAAGACATGGCCTCTGACTGCAAGTGAGTGTGTTGGAGGAGTGCATTCATCTGGCTTCAGCACTTCTATATGAAAGCAGAGACTGATGTGAGGTCAGCTTAATGTACAGTCAGTGATTCCAAAAACATGCATAAAATCATTTTAGAAAACGTCAGCAAATATTTTAACCTGGATTCCTTGGAAAGCCGTTTAGTTGCACATTCCAAGTACCCAACCTAGGTTACAAATGACAAGTCCAACCAAACATTTTCCCTGGTTTTGATCTTCTAAGAGAACCACTTAAGGTGGCATTTGAACAAAGCCATTACCTACACTGGAGTAAATCTAGGGCTTTATGATTCTTGTTTATTAATTATCCCCTTCCTTTGCAAGAAATGCAAGACTTAATTTTTTCCTGAATGAAAGGGAAGCACAAAACAGTAGCAAGAAGTATATATAGGAATGAATACGTGAGGAGATATAAATGACTCATTCTAATGCTCAGTTTGGATTTGAGTTAAACTGCATGTATTCAGTGTGATAATGACACAGGAAATGCAGCTTCAGAGCTCCGATAAGAGTCAGTACGTGACTCTGTGAAGCTGGTGCACGCAACGGCAACCACCATGTAATGAGTTTAAACAAAACCACACAATTTTAGCACTCATGAGATACGGAGTAATGAACACTCAAGGTCACAGTATGCATTTGAAAGTAATGCGGTATGCATTGGAAAATAATGCCACGTAGCCTGACATTGAAAAAGATGAATTATGTCACCTGAAAATCTTAGGGGGGCACAGACAACAGTGTTTTCATTCTGCTTCAGAAAATATCTCGGGGAGAGGGCTTATCGTGTGCCCATGTACTATATTGCATTATGAGGCGCAAGGATAGGCGCGCACACACACACAGAATGAAGGTTGACCCGTTCTTTTCTAAAGTAAATAATATGAGATAAATTGAGCATTTGCATTATAAATCACCATAGACAAGGGTATCTGCAAATGATGAGAACGTGTGAGTACAACTTCTACTATTGCACGACTACTTCTAATTCTACTACTATAATAGCATAACCAGTAATAAGGAGAAGAAAATTAATAATGTTCAGAGGAAAACAGAATTTATTATGTAGTTTTAAACCCAAAACAGTCCGGTCTGTCCCTACAGTGGTTTGATAAAGATGTAGGACTTTGTAAAGGCGTTATCTGTCGCGCATGCTATCCTCTCAGATTAATCGGAGTAACAGGCTGTCGAAGGACATTGCTGAGAAACGCGACACCGACGATGACAAATGCATATTGCTTAAATTTGTTGTCTTTGACGGTGGATAATTTCCAGCTAATGCGCGCGATACAGAATGCTACACGACATTTAAAGATTTCACTTCCGTTTTTCCAAAGAACTAGGAAATTTGCCATCGACTATGTAAGACATTGTGCGATAACAATTAAATAAACCAATAAACCAATTATTGTTCTATTTACACGGTTTGTCGGGCTATGGTAATCTGTACGACACAATTTACGTTACAATTAGTCTATACTATACTATTCACTATACTCAAAAATAACTTCGACTTCAAGCATTTCAGAGATATTGCATACCTCCTATGAATGAACCTCCTATGATTAAGAAAATAATGTTAAATGGAAACAATATTCTCCTGATGTATTCAATGGAAGCGTATGGTTCTCCTCTGAACGCAAAGTTGTTTTTCATCGTATGGGATACAGCATGCCCTCAGCAGTTCTTCCAAGGTTACATAATAAACTCAGACTACTTTGTTCGAATTTCTTTCTATCCGGCAGAAATGATAGCCTGAGTTGTAACTACTACTACGGTTCTGCATTTCACATTTCCCTATCTAAGTCTTCCCTTATTTTCCTGCTAGGTATTTATGACAATTTATAGTCTAAATGTCGTAGACTTCATTCCACAAAGCCAAGTACCTGCGGCAGATGTCAGTCCCACAAGTAATCCGGTACCGATGCCTTCTCTGGCAATGGTCCTTCAACTTCCCGTCAGTTCATTCGATTCAAAATCTGACGGCTAACGCTTACAGGTGATCTCGAAACAGATTTTAGGACGTATAATCGTGAGAAATTGTATCCACATACCTTGTACAGTGTTTCAAGGCAGAAATGCAGCATAAATTACATTCCTTTCGCAAGTGCAGAACTTAGAACGGAGAAATGGAGCGGGTGGAAGGAGGTGCTAAAACGTGTCTTCCTTAATAGCTGTGCACACCCTCATTGGTTCCAAGCCTAGCGCGACTATACGTGCCTGAGTTTTAGGAAGTCTGAGCGTAGCCTACGAACATTGAAGTCGCTTAACTGGGAACTAGTCTGCAAACTGGTTCTCAGCGAGAACCTCGGCATCATAGGAAAAGAGGATGGGCGACCCCCGGGTAATCGCAAGATTGGCGTGACGTGTGTAAAGCAATGTGGTGCATAGCTCGCGCTTGCTCACTTGTGCATTTGACTTGCACAGTTTTATCCTTCCAATGGTCATGATTAAAAATCAGTAGCAAAAGTTTTTGTATAATTCAATTTTCAAATTAATCACGACGCTCTGTTCTCGCAAGCAGTGCTATAAGTTGCCGGTCATCTGCTCCAAAAGATGATGAAATGAAGAAGTACTCATCGATTTCCACAAGGGGGCACTCAGCGACCTCTCTCAATTTTGGCGAGCGTGCTCACAAAATCTAACAGCCTTTCAAGAAAAGTGGAGTTATCTCATCACATCATTTATTCATTCATTCCACAGTAAAACGAAGGAAGGAGAATGTTCTGTCCATTACCTCGTATAAAGTATATATCAATATTTTATATATATATATATATGTATATGTATATGTATATATAGATGTATATATTGTGTATATATTGATGATGCATATATTGATGATTGGATGCTTGTGTGTGTACACACACACACACACAGAAATCATTATTATTTCTTTCACTTAACCCGAATTTGGTTAGTAAATATCCAGCTGCAAAAATGAATGACATGTAAAACATGTAAACTATGTAAGTCGCTTGCTAGGCTAATGGAAAATTACAGTGTTAAAATGAAATGCCTTAGTTTCTTCGATTTTTTTTTTTTTTTTTTTTTTTTTTTGTGGTCCAACATTTACCGGAAAAAAGTTTGATAGAAAGCATGTCAAGACAACCTAAATCAACAAATACCTCTCCAAATCATTTTGGTTCCACGCGTTTTACTTTGAATTAGAATGATCTAACATCATCTTATACTACCTTACGCTGGCTAAACTTTCATGCTGAGGTGTCACAGTAGTTTAATGTGTACATCTATCCCCTGAAAGCCAAAGTAGCACAACTGTTTTTTCGCTGACTCTTTTATCTCAATTATTGGTAAAATTCTGACCTTTTCTGTATCTTTGATGTAGAACATACATAGTATTATTGTGTACTATTATACATAGTATTCTTCGAAGCGTTAAGTCTACTGTAGCGTTCATCACATTACCCCTAAAACGTTAGTGATTCATGTGATTCATGCTCACTTTATGTCCCACAATACTACTACTACTACTACTACTACTACTACTACTAATAATAATAATAATAATAATAATAATAATAATAATAATAATAATAATTGCGGTAGTATCAAGACGACGAACGGGGATAGAGTCTACGAAGAAGATAACAGTTAATGTGAAATTTAATAACTATTAAGATCAAAGCTGTTCTCATTGAGGGTCTTTCACTTGAATTTTCAACCGAAATTCGTCTTTTTAAAAAGTAAGTATAAAACCGTTTTAATTAGTAATCACAGATAAAGGAGTGAAAACTCAGCTTGGCACCCCGATAACAGCGATCAAGAATCACTGTAGTTAAAAAAAAAAAGTAAATCAGGAGTCATTACTTCATCCCAGACTCATTAATTCCGCTAATCAGCGCCTTATTTCTTCGGTAGTCTCCAGAGGGTGCATAATCACTGCTTCTGATTGGGCAACGTCTATTCTTGCGCAATCGCTGCGTTAGAGGATTTAAAAAGCAGTCGTTCAACCCCAAGTTCACAGAGAGGAGCTGCGACGGTGTGAAGCACTTCGAAAAATCTTGAAAGCATACCTCAGAAAAAAATTGCGAGAGGAGACCCAGGCACTGGCATGAACAAAATCGTCGCTTTGGTTTTACTTTTCCCTGTGCTGTTCTTTGTCTGCGAAGGAGGTAAGAGCATTTTTTGGCACGGCTAAACGTACCGTATAGAAAACATTATTTTATAATAACGACCGTCATTACAGTTCCAAACACAGGCATTACAAGGGCACATGTATTTGTAGAGGTTTTGATATTTTGATATTGCTCACAAACATTGCAGCGTATCAATAAAATGTTTTAGAAATTAATTTATGTAAATGAAAATATGATCAATTCAAGTATTCATGTCTCTATCGATTCATATTTACATGCATCGAAATAAGTTACGATTTTTGATGCTTTATTCTAAACGTATATTCAATTGCTGTTGGTATTGCGACCTACTGCTGTAAAATACATTTGCCAAAAATGTCGTTGTCCACTGAACTCCAACTTTCGAGTGGGAAAGTATTTATGTACTATGTTCGCATTTGGACTTTAGGTTATACCAAGCTCTAATAACGAGCTTTACCGTTATTTCTCATTTAGTCACTTTCTGACTAGTGAATAGTGCATCAATTAAACGTAAATCGTGTTAGTAACATGGTACGCTTTTACTAGCTGTTCATTAACTAAAAGTGTCAGCTACTTCAGATAACATATATGTGTCGATTTTATTTATTTTTTTTTTACTATGCGGTCATCGGTCGTCCCCCTGCTAATCTTTTATCTGTCCTGTGTTCATTCAGCAGGTGACCCTTGCTGTGCGGAACCATGTCAAAACAGGGGTGTCTGCACATCGCGAGGTGCGGACGCATATGAATGCGACTGCACAAGAACTGGATATTATGGACAGAACTGCACCACCCGTGAGTATACAGTTAATTAAAATACTCACCCCTTCAATCGGCAGGAGCATTCTCACACCCATTATTATTCTAGGGTAACTGAATTCTGGGTTGAATATCTGAGAATAACTATTTTTATCTCTACGACAGCCGAATTTTTCACATGGCTAAAAGTCACGCTGAAGCCGAGTCCGAACACCATACATTACCTGCTGACGCATTTCGAAGGAGTTTGGAACATCATCAACAACATCTCCTTCCTCCGAGATGCTATCATGCGTTATGTATTGACGTGTAAGTTCAAGTTCAAGTCTTTGTTCCCAGTTTTGTGTTTGGGCAAATGGTTGTAATAGAAAGACTAACGATCGTATTGTATTTTCCCCCTCGTGTCACAGCTCGGTCACATTTAATCGACAGCCCCCCGACCTACAACGTCGATTACAGTTATAAAAGCTGGGAGGCATACTCAAATCTCACATATTACACGCGAACACTTCCACCAGTATCTAAGGATTGCCCAACACCAATGGGAGTGTCAGGTGAGTTCCCTGTCTACCAGTTGTTTGAGACTTTTGAAAAATTACCAACCTCACATATTTTATGCAAGACTTCCAAAACCTTGTCCCAGGCAATTGTGCATGTCTGTGCTTTTCCAAAGTTTATTTTAGTGTACAAATATTTTGCTCATAGTTTTTTCATATAATTTCATTTGGGAATTACAAAATATAATTTCCAACATTGATGACTAGGATGATTAAGGTGTGGGGTATTCTTTACTGCAAATTGATAATCTGCTCCAAAAGTGTGAAGTTGTGATTTGAAATACCCTATAATTTATATGACAAAAATAGTGGATCTAATTCATTCTAGCCAAGGATTTTGTCCTTATCTAATAGCAAAAAGTATTTTTAAGGTCAGTTTTATCAATGTTAACATACAAAGCATACAAATATGTATTAAAAATTCAACAATTTCAGTGATGGCCTATTTGTTTTTGAGCATGGGAAAACCACAACACTTGCTCAAATTCATTCTCTATAAATAAAGGTGTGCTATGGCTATGCTGAATCTGAGCCATTCCGCTGAAGGTTACCATAAAGGGTTCATTGAGGAAGAGCTGGTCTAAGCTGCTGTTTGTGGCCGTGTTTTGCAGGGGGCAGGGCCCTTCCTGATGCTAAGCTGGTGGTGGAGAAGGTGCTGCTGAGGAAACGCTTCATTCCAGATCCGCAGGGGTCCAGCCTCATGTTCGCGTTCTTCGCCCAGCATTTCACCCACCAGTTCTTCAAGACGGATATGAAGAAGGGGCCAGCCTTCACTAGAGGTCTGGGACACGGGGTGAGTGTCACTGTCGCTGAGTGTAAAAGTCATCAGCCTGTGTATAAAACCTAGGGAAAGTGTTTGGTTGAATGCATCAAATGCATGTATGCCTTGTTTTACAGCCCTTTTGGTTTGTGCCTGGTACGTCCAACTGAAAACTATTCCAGTGGTTTATTTCAACCACTTTTTTTCCAAAAGGCTGTCCAGATATGCATGCTCAATGCTATATGTGAGGCAACCTTGAGCTAAAGGTCCAGTTGGCCTACTTTAAATCCCATTAGCACCATGTTAAGTATGAAATGCAATGTCGTGCTTCCTGTTTTCACTCATTGGGTGACTTTGGTTTCAGGTGGACCTCAGCCACATCTATGGAGAGACCCTGGAAAGGCAGCACAGACTGAGGCTCTTCAAAGATGGCAAGCTGAAGCATCAGGTAAAGAGCTGCACGCCAGTACGAGCATTCACATACCAGCACATTCGCTGGTCAGAACCATTAGTTGTTCACCAAAAATGAGGCCATTGAACTGCTCTGTTGGAGTAGTTCATGGTCACTCTGGCCACCAGCTTGAAGTATGCTACACGTGATTATAAGACAGGGAAAGCATGACTTTAAATGAAGCACAAAAAGGACATAAAATAGGCTGGCGTTCCCTCATATGTCTACACTGAGAAGTAATGTTAAGAATCTGTGTGTGACTTTGCAATGTGCTGACATGGGTGTCGCTGCACATTTCCTCAGGTCGTGGACGGGGAGGTGTACCCCCCAACGGTGGAGCAGGTTGGAGTGGAGATGCACTACCCCCCCAACGTCCCTGCGGAGCACCGCCTCGCAGTGGGCCACGAGGCCTTCGGCCTGGTGCCAGGCCTCATGATGTACGCCACCATCTGGCTGCGCGAGCACAACCGCGTCTGCGACGTGCTGAAGCAGGAACACCCCGACTGGGACGACGAGCGCCTTTTCCAGACCACCCGCCTCATCCTGATCGGTAAGCCACCATCACCGTCTGAAAGATTCAAGTTTTGATGCTCAATCTGTGAATTTCAAATGAGAAAAGTGCATCAGAAATGGTTTTATGATCAATGATATTTATTAATGCAATGGTGGATGATTTATCAGCATACACAGTTTCACTTCCTCCAATGAGCATACAAGTAGGCTGACTCCGAGCAGGGCCTGATCAAGCACTGTCACTCTCTGATCCACAGGTGAGACCATCAAAATTGTCATCGAGGACTACGTGCAGCACCTGAGTGGCTACCACTTCAAGCTGAAGTTCGACCCGGAGCTGCTGTTCAACCAGCGCTTCCAGTACCAGAACCGGATCGCGTCCGAGTTCAACACGCTTTATCACTGGCACCCTCTGATGCCCGACAACTTCCACATCCAGGACCAGGTCTACAGCTACCCGCAGTTCGTCTTCAATAACTCCCTGGTCATGGAGCATGGCATCAGCAATCTGGTGGAGTCCTTCACCAAGCAGGTTGCTGGCAGGGTGAGTGACCCTAGACCTCTCTGTTTGACCTTGGTACTGTGTCATGCCAACAAAAGAAAAAACATTGCCTGGTACCAGCCTTTGACCATTATTCTTTCTTTCTACAGGTTGCTGGTGGCCAGAATCTTCCTCCTGCCGTCGTGAAGGTGGCGGCGAACACCATTGAGCACAGCCGGCAGATGCGTTACCAGTCGCTGAATGCATACCGGAAACGGTTTGCCATGAGGCCATACAGCTCCTTCCAAGACCTGACAGGTGAGAGGCAGTGCTTTGCGCAAACAAAGGGAAGATTCCCTTTGCTGTGGGAGGTTGAACTCTTTCTAACAGAAACCGTATACTTTTTCCTGACTGTGCAGTTAGATAATACCCCTAACATACACAAAGAGGGAGGTCACATGTTTGACTGCAGTCCCTGAAGTGTAAACAATGGATGATGAAATGCTTGAGGAGGATGGGGCTTATCTTATCTTAAGGGCTTTCCTGTATGTCAGAGCAGGCTTGGTTCCCAGCTGCATTTTTCTGGATGAGTTTGGTCAGGCCCGAACTTCATCATCAGTGGAGATTTTTTTCTGGCACGCTATTTGCTGTGGTTACCGATCCCTGACTGCTGGTAATGGGGAGGGGGGGGGGGGGGGGGGGTGTGGGCTGTGAAAGGGGACCTGAAACTTGACCCTGTGTCTGTTTTTTCAAACATTGTGCAGACACAGCAATCAGGCAGCCACATAAAAAAACCTTTGTCTTCCAACTCTCATATTAAGACTCATAAAATATATACAATTAATGTCTTTTGTGCTTTCTCTCATGACATTTTTGTTATGTGGTTCCCATATTTCAAAAACACAAGATTTAATATTTCAAAACATTTCCTCTAATAAAGATCATCATTCATGGAAAGCTGGAGTAACATCATAACATTGTCTCTTAATATCCAAATTCATATTGCAGACAGTATTATCCTTAAATTATTCTATTAAACAGTCTCTGGCTGCAGCAACAAAGAGCGCTACCAGTCCATTAAGACAAATGGCACTCCATGGTGGCCTGGCTGTCACAGACAATGTGACATAATGACCCGTATATATGATAAACCTTTCTCCGCATATTTCCAAAGTTTTATTTCCATTACCTTTTGAGACAGGTCAGGAAATTATTCTTAGTTTTTATTTCCTGGAAAAAGTGGAAAATGCCGGGGTGAATTTTATTGTAAGGGGCCCTACACCAAATAAAAAGTAGATTTTTGATGGAGTGATCATAACACCAGTTCTCCCTTCAAATTACAGGTGAGACAGAGCTGGCAGCTGTGCTGGAGGACCTCTATGGTGACATTGACGCGGTGGAACTGTACCCGGGCCTGCTGGTGGAGAAGCCCAGGGCCAATGCCGTCTTCGGGGAGACCATGGTGGAAATGGGGGCCCCGTACTCGCTGAAAGGGCTGATGGGAAACCCCATCTGCTCCCCTGAGTACTGGATGCCCAGCACCTTTGGCGGGAAGGTGGGCTTCGAAATCGTTAACACCGCCTCCCTGAAGAACCTGGTGTGCCGCAACGTGCGGGGACCTTGCCCAATGGTGTCCTTCCATGTGCCTGACGTGAAGGATGCGGGTACGGCCACCATCAATGCAAGCACGGCAGATGCAGGCCAGGGTGAGGTGAACCCCACCATCCTACTAAAAGAAAGGACTTCTGAGCTGTAATCAGCCACACCACTAAAGGGGAGGCTGCAGTCCTCTCTCAAACATGTTTATTTATTTGGACTTCTTATTTATTTTTATTTATTTATTTATGACTTTCATGATTCTCTGTTGATTGTATTTTTCCATGGCCGTGAATTAGAGAGGTGCACTGTTACTTATATAAACTTTTGTAAAAGAAATGCTAATGAGTAATATTAAAGACAATGTTATATTATTATTATTATTATATTATCATTATATTATTGACAGTATTATTACACTATTGAATTTTTGAATATAATATGTCAATAATACATGGTTAATTCATTGATTGAATTGATCTGTTTACATTTTTGGATTTTTTGCAGATTGAACTGAAAACTATGTATGTTACCAGTGCGAATTCTGTCTATGCATTTTGTTTGTATAACTAGTATAGCTGATACTTGACTTTACATATATAACAGCTAAACCTGTGAAGATTCCTCTTGAAAGGACAGAATTCTACATTGGAATCTTGAAAAGTGGACCATTTATTTATTTATTTATTTATTTATTTATTGTTTATTTGTTTTTGTTTTTTGACTTTTTAAAGCAAGGTTTTGCCTGTTGACCAGTCTTGCATAATGTTAATAGACTCAAATAGTTTGCCTTTGAACATATAATGTATTAAAATAAAAGTGCCATTTGTCTTTTCTAAAAACATTGCCTTCTTTGCTTCTGAAATCATGGTTCAGGTGTACTAGTCAATGAGAAATATTCTGTGATAAAGTCATTAATGTTTCAAATGCATGGATTCCAGAAAAGACATCTACAATGCAGACAAGCTCCAAATTAATATTACCACTATCATTAATATTATCATTCTTCCCATTGTCACAGTGTGTGACTGGATTCCCAGTATCTTCAACAGGAAGGTGTCAAAATGGTCAACTGTAATGGGTGCTGTAATGTCAGGGGGGCCTTTCTCAATGGTGTCATTTCACATGCCTGCCATAAAAGGCATAGGGCCCAGCCCAGCTATTGAGCATGTGGGGCTTTTCCTATCATAATTGTGGCAACTTCCTCTTTCATGGCCTTCCATCTTAGGCTCAACATAATCTTCAGCTACTGTGGAAAGTTTCTCTCCTCTCCTCCTTGTGTGCCTAATATTCCTCTTTGCTCACTTTTATTCACTGTCCCCTTCTTACTGTGTAAATTCATTTCATAATTTTTTTTTCTTGTTTGCCACTAATTAGCATTCTGCTCCTCATTATCCTTGGTCTAAATCTTACAACACACTCACAGAGATCATCTCCTGTTGGCAGACTATTTTCCATCTTTTTTTCTTATATCTGTAAATCTGAATCTTTCACCACCCATGTGGGATGAACTGTAATTAACCGCTAATAACACACCTAACCAAACATTGTGCAAAGTGTGCATTTCTGCCACTCCCTATATTTGCCACTTCTTATGCACAGATACTTTAATGTACAGAGGAGCCGGGCTTGTAACTGAAAGGTTGTCGTTTGATCCCCCCATGGCACTGCTGCTGTACCCTTGGGCAAGGTATTTAACCCACAACTGCCTCAGTAAATATCCAGCTGTATAAATGGATAACATTGTAAAAACACTGTAACCAATGTAAGTTACTCTGGATAACAGCGTCTGCTAAATGTAATGTAATGTTTAATGCTTATATCTTTAATGCAAATAATGTAAGCAGGAAATAGCACTGTGCCTTTTTTGGAAATCTGTAATGATTATTTAAGGTGTATCGGGAGTCAAGAAAGGTATCTCATGGGAGAAATTTCCAGCTGAAATTAATTCCAAAAATGTATAGTGGATATAAAGTCTGCACACACTTATGAAATTGCAGGTTTTTGAAATGTAAAGACAGAAATAACAACAGCATAAATGTCAGACTCCAGTTTCCATCTTTAATGTGACCTTCTAACAAACAAAAATGCAGAGAAAGAAAGAAGAGTTCATTTTTAGGAACAGTTTAAATATTTTCAGAATCGCATTCGCTCTCTTTCGGTGCAAGAATCCCACACAGATACTTGATTGATATGATTCTAATTTCCCCTTGGCATTTTCTCCGTCATATAAAGTACAAACCCACAAGGTAAAGAGAGTGAAGGTGGGCAGGGAGCTTCAGAAGAAGCGTTATTTCACTCCTCCTTGACCAGCATTCAATCTAAAGGCAATGCGCTTCAAATTTAAACATGTAGGCTGTTGTTACAATTCTTATCCAACCATTTCTGTTAGTTTCCCCAAAGCAGCCCCAGTCTTGTAGTTTTGAGCACATTCACGTTAATCTGGAATTCAAAATTTATATCAGAACACATTTTGATTACTATGAAGAGACCTTCATAGTAATAAAAAAGTCCCTCCTAATTGTATGAATATGAACAGAAAATCAAACATTAAAAGCAATGAGCAGGAACCTGCAAGAGTTGAACATATGGTAAATAGAGTTGATCCGTACAGATATAGTGAATTAGACAGAATAGAACTATTTCTTTTACCTAAACAGACCTTCTGTGTCAGGAGGAACATGCTGCCTACTGTTTTTAACATTTCCAGAGATTAAGATGACATAAACTTTTCACTTTTCATTTGATTGCTGAGTATGGTTGATAAAATGAACAGCATCTGCAACCATGCTTTAATGCATTTCTTCAATGCATCACACCATGCTGTAATGTACATATTTGTGCTGCTTTAGGAAGCCACCATGTATTGAGTCCAGCTGTTGCAGACTGCGAGGAGCAGTAATTATAAATGCAGCCGGGGAAAGTGTTTGGTTGGATGCTAACACTTCCCTTGGGTATATTTTCAAATACATCCTGGTTTTCCGTGAAAGCTTAAAATTAATTTCATGCTCAAACAACATAATTTTGAGAAATAATATTTGTGAAGCAAAGAACTGACGATTAAAAAATCGCCCTTGATGTGCCCTCGGAATAAATTTTCCAAGAGGCCTGCGGCTTGGAGATCTTTGTTTCGTGTCGGTTCCTCTGATCCAACACAAACACTGAGGCTCCAGAAGACTGTGAAGGAATGTGGATGTGATTCCAAGCACAACACTGCCCTGGCTTGGCTGTCTCCACTGGAGCTCAAACACTGGGGAAGGGAAAAAGCCACGTTCGCCTGCGCTAAGGCGACGTGTCGCCATCAGCGCAGACGTGCGCTGGCACCACGCTTGCCACGAATCTGAAAAAATCTGGCGCTGGATTACGGTATGTTCGTTAATCAGAGTGATTTGCATAGCCTACAACTCACCCTGTGCACGTGTGGAGATTTGGGTTAAGCGACTCACCCAGGGGTGTAACAGCACTGCCCCACATGAGAATTGAACTGTCAAATTCTGGATTACAGAACCTACTCCTTACTATTCTACTTTCCATCTATCATTAGATCCTACTGAAATCTGATGTAAATATTTGTAATAAGTTTCTATTAGTGTGTATATTTCATTTCTGTATTTCTGTTATATTTCTAGGATTATGAACATGCTCATGCAATACAGAGGAATCCAAATCAATTTTGATCAATTTTAGCCTAAAGAGTTTAATTATGACACTTATTCTGTTTGAGATAACCTCAGAACTCAAAAAACAAAACTGACATCAAGAACAATAAATGAAGTGCTTGGCAATGTATGAATTATTTAAAAAATGGGCTTAAATATGAACTGATTTCAGTTTTGTAAACCTACTGTATCCTTTAACAGAATTCCGTTATACTAATGAATAATAGTGGCTTTAGATAAAAATGGGCCATGGTTTATGTCTACCACGTCAAACCACTACTAATGGTCCTGGATTCTTGTGTGGAAAACCGTAGAATCTTAAAATATACATAAAGTAGATATATTGCGCCAGTCATGCGTACTGCGCTTTGGCCTTAGTTCAATTTAACTGCCATGCGCTTTGTCCTTAACTTCGAGAAACAAATTTAAGCAACCAACCAACTCTTACAGAACATCTTTCAACAAATGAAGCAACTGTTCAGGCTATTATGACATACACATATGGGGAAATGTTCAGCATTTTCCTCCATATTAATGAATATTTCAAGTTTTAAATAATTCAGTCTGCACGCTGCTCTCCATAAATTGTAGATGTAAGACGAAAATAGATGTCTGAGATGAACATTTAGCACAGTAAGGTTATATAATTTTAAAAGTTATTTAAAATCACACAGATGTGGAGGAACCCCTTACCTTTTCATTTAGCTTCAAATGCATGTTGTATTTGGCATCCCATAAACAAATACCACCTGCTTAAATGTGATAAATTGCAATTAAGGACAAAGTGCATTGCAGTTAGATTGAATAGAGGCAGAACCAATGTGGGCTGGTAGAATAATCTCATAGATTGAATAATCTCATAGATTGATGGAAGGCACCTTTATATGACAATACATTTACAGTTGCTTCTCTGTTTGTGTACGTGGCCATGGATAGGTGTAGGTCAATACTGTGAGTTCTGTCATGTGCTCAGTGCTAAGGTGACCAACAGAAATGATGAGAGGAAATGTTTAATCCTGTACGTGCATGTGTGCACGCATGGGTCCTGATAAAAGGTCATGAACAATCATGGCAGCCTATGAATGACCACATTAGGCAGTGAGGCGTTACGTGCTTGGCCATGGAGAGGAAACCATGGCAGCCACAGGTCGTACTCCTTTATGAAAATCACTCCCAGTGTGTTGCTCCGACGTGTTGCACTGCACTTTCCACAGTTTACTAATGCCTGGCTCCTGGTGGATTTATAGCACTTTGATCCAAGGCCTGGTTTCTCTTAGAGTGGTTAACATCCAGCAGTGGTCATGGAAAGTTCCACAGGACAAGTTCTGATTGGCCGATTACCAAACGAGGCAAGTGAGCCCAGTTTGAAACAAGCTGAAATAATCCAGAAATATACCATGACATCTAAACAGTGATCAGAAAATAATCAGGACTAATTTGTGAACCTTTACAATCATCTATAAACCCTGTGTTTTGAGATGGTTATTTGACAGGAGGTATATTTAACATGTACAAACATGTTAGCTGACTTGGCTCGCCAATACATTAATTTCTTTCAGATATCTTCATTTGAAGTGTGTGTGTATGGGTGTGTGTGGCTGTCTGCATATACACTATATGGACAAAATTTGGCCACACTTGTTTTTCAGGGTTTGGGCTAGGTCCCTTATCTTCAATGAAGGGCAATCTTAATGCTTCAGCATACCAAGACATTTTGGACAATGCTATGCTTCCAACTTTGTGGCAGGTCCAACAGTTTGGGGAAGGCCTTTTTCTATTCCAACATGACTGTGCCCCAGTGCACAAAGCAAGGACTATAAAGACATGGTTTGATGAGTTCAGTGTGGAATAACTTGACTGGCCCGCACAGATCCCTGACCTCAACCCCATCGAGCACCTTTGGGATGAACTGGAACGGAGATTGCGAGCCAGGCCTTCTCGTGCAACATCAGTGCCTGACCTCAAAAATGCTCTACAGCAGTGTTTCTCATCCCTCTCCTGGAGGGCCTCCTGCCCTGCATTTTTTAGATCTCTCCCTGCTCCAACACAGCTGGTTCAAATGATCAGTTTGTTATTAAGCAGCTTCAGGAGTTAATAACAAGTTGATCATTTGAATCAGCTGTATTGGAGCAGGGAGAGATCTAAAACATGCAGGGCAGGGGGCCCTCCAGGAGAGGGATGAGAAACACTGCTCTACAGAATAAATGGGCATGAATTCCCACAGAAACACTCCAAAATCTTGTGGAAAGCCTTCCAAGAAGAGTGGAAGCTGTTATAGCTACAAAAGGGAGACCAACTCCATATTAAAGTATATGTATTTGAATACAATGTCATTACAATGTAATGGTCAGGTGTCCGAATACTTTTGTCCATATAGTGTACGTGTGGGTGGGTGGGTGTATGTGTGTGCATGACTGTCTGTGTGTGTGTGTGTGTGTGTGTGTGTGTGTGCATTCTGCATTCTTTTAAAATGAGCACAGAAGATTTACGGTGAGTGAACCTCGTCTGTCACAGCTGCAAATCATGACCACAAGTCAATGGGGCACATTTGTAGGTACGGAACAAGACATACTGATCTGTACTGGCCTGTCAATCACCCTCAGAAAGGCACCCTCCCCTTCCCTTCCCCAACCCCTCCCTGCCTCACCCCAGCAGGTGGGCTGCTGCTGCTGCACCCCTGGGCAAAGTACTGAACCTGAACTGCCTCAGAAACCATCCAGCTGTCAAACCGGATAACAGGTAAATCATGTAAGTCGATCTGGATAAGAGTGTCTGGTAAGCAAAATGTAATATAATGTAAAGGCATGAGAGCCATGTTTGCAGGTTTGGGGGAAGACACACTGAGCAGAGCAGGAGAGTGGAGACATGGCTTGAGTGTGACAGTTCTCCTCTTTCCATCATGAGGGAGAGGAGGGGAGGAAGGGGTCAGATGTAATTTGGAAAGTGTAGGTCTCCTATCTCCTTATGTCACCAATAGGGACTGTGGTGAAGTTAACCAGATGCAGGGAAGGTAGATAGTGCATGATTAAGGAAGTGCTGTAGGTTAATCCCCTTTCCAAAAGAAAGAACCTCATACAGACACTGTACATACAGCTACATATACAGACAAGGAGTAGACAAAATAATGCAAACAGCAAATGAAAAAACTCATTTGAACTAAATCACAATTAAAAGGGAGTCTATGCATGTGTTTCATATTAATGTCAATGTCATTAATATGTTTCTGCTATAAAAGGTGCTTTATAATCAACTCTTCAATATGTGAGTTTCTAAAGGGATATGATTGATTTAACAGATTTTGAAAAAGGTCAAATAGTTGATACTGAATTTCAGATGCATCATTTGCAGAAACAGCAAAATTATTTAATGTTTCAATGGGAACAGTATGAAAAATCATGATGGCATACAGCAAGCAAAAAAACTGCATCAGGAAAGAGGAACAGTGGTTGCAAGTCTGACCTCACTGACAGGGGATATATAGACATTTAATAGGATAGTTGCTTAAAAACACAAAAAAAGAGTCTCACAAATGACCACAGAACTGAATCTACACCTCTGTGACCCAGACTCGACAAAAACTGCATGCCATGAGTTTCACAAAGCCGATATTGACCATAGGGCTGCCACTTGGAAAAAACTTATGAGCAAGTCCAATGGACAACAACATATAACCTAGGGGTCAATGAAGCCCTAGAAGGAAGAGTTGGTGACAGGGAAGCCCTATAAGGATGAAAAAGGGCAGTGAGACCCAGCCCTTCAGAACACACCCTTACAGCGCACTCACAAAGTACTATGATGTGAGTCACGACTGAGTGTGTCGGACCGATGCAAGCATCATCCTTCTCTGTACCCTCCCCTGTGTTGATGTGCACATGCTCCTGTTTACACTGTGCCCACGACATCCACACGGCCGAGATAAAGAGTAACACTGCTGTAGAACAAGACAGCATCTCATGTTACCAGAACACTTCAAACACCATAAAAGGCAGCCAGCGGATTTCCTGCTCTTGCGACATCATAGCAACACTGAGTACCATAGCAACGCCAAACATATATCATAACTCATTCGACAAGCCCACTTAAAGCCTCAACTGTAGATATACAAAGAGGGGAGTGCCCACCCTACATCCATGAACATTAGAGGCTCTAGACTCCTAAAAAATGTGTGCTGTCTGTTATATACTTATATGGCTATTAACCAATGTTATTAGTTGAAGAAATTACCATACTTTTTCTTAAATTACTTTGAGCTTGTGAATTTGCATGTATTTTGACTTCATAATGTCCATTCCCTGTGTAATTCAAAATGCACTGTGACACATTTTAAAATACTTACTTTTTACACATATAGTTGCATAATACTACTCATCCATACAATAACATTTTTTTCTGAAACAACTCAAACTACTAATCCCTGCTCAGGGGTACAATAACAAAGCCCCATCCTGGTTTTGATTCTGCAACAATCAGGCCACAAGTGCTTTTACTTTGGCATTATTCTAACATCTATAACATGCCCACAGACATTGTTGGGTGCTCCACAACAATAGCATCTGCCTTAAAAATACCCAGTACACCCAGTATAATCACTTGGCTTTGTTCAACCAGGGGTAGGGATGGGTAGGCGGGCTAGGGTTTCACCACTCTCAGTCACCCTGTGATTCGTTAGGTGCCTGCTTGCTTGGCTGATGTTAGGGGAATGGTGCCTATCCTCCAGTTGGCACCTACATCACTGGGGTGCACTACGTGACCTGTAGTGTAAAAAAACATCTGATAGCTCCATGCATGTGTATGGGAGGATTGCATTGGTTTTGCGTCAGTACTCTTGCACTACTGTATGAGTTTTTCTCTTTAAGACAAGCCTACTGTGCAAAAGGCAATTTCAAACAGGGTTGCATTCAAGGGAAAAAGCATAAAAAGAATACCCAAGGCAGCTTAATCGCATTGTCTGAATGACGAACAGTTGCTTTCACCAAACACAAAATTCCCACCCACTATTTCAGGAGGTGTTTAGTAAACAGACTGAATGTGGAAACACTTTGGGAGAATGCTTTGAGACAACCACACGTTCACCTTCTGGAATGACAGCACACTGGCAAAGCACTCATGCCCTGGCTCGTTCCCCAAGCACACTGACTGGGTTATCAAACCCGATCTCCTGCTCCAAATCTGTGCATGTTTATGGTTCATCATTACACTGAACAGCCCGTCTAATAGGCAGGAATAACCACATGATGAATGCAGGTGTTGACGGCATTGCCCTGGAGCAAAGGGGCAGCTCCAAACGAGACCATCCTGGCGGCGAACTCCCCTGGCGTCCCTGCAAGCAGGTGTTCAGCCTGTGCACTGTTGCCCGTGGAGTACACACACCCACTGTCACAGCAAAGAACCACGGGACAGTGACTGCTCCATTCCCACGGTCACCCGTCACCTGGTGTCATGGGACTGTCATCGCTTTCGGCAGTCTCATGCCACCGCCTCGTGTGGTAACGCAATGGGTTTCAGAGAAACTGTAGGGGAGGGGAGTCAAATTCAAAACAACAACACTCAGTTTCTACGTGAATAATACACTATTACAATATATCAAGGGGCATGACAAATTCATTACGACAACGTGGGAGCTTATCTATACCCTCATTTGAGTTAAAATGATTTTTTTTTTCATGTTTGCTTTTTATCACAACTTATTTACAGCTGTAGGGTACTCGTCAGTATTTATGAATATGTATTTATATTATGTGTATGTGCATCTGTATGAAAAATATAATATAGTGGACACATACATATGATTACATCTATGTCATTCCCAAAGTTCACAGCTTTATACTCCTCTCTTGATGATTTTTGACCTGTTTTTATCATATTGAGAGGTATGATGACTCAAATGAACATGAAGCTGCGGACAACAGTAGCTTTACATGTGTTGCACCTCCTGTTGCACATTCTCTTAGCCAAACTGAAGGCTATCTGCTACTGAACATCCCAAAAGGGATACATTAGGCCTTACGTATGCAAGTCTCCTGGGTGTAAAAGACAGATTGTACAAACATATCATGTTCATCTTCTTTCAAAAACATTCCAGTTGCTGACAATAGGGAAAAACTATCTGTGGCATTCAGTGTCATCAGTAAGAAAAATGAAATGCTGTCATTCAACTTTCTTTATCAGAAATGATTTTTTAGCAGAGGTGAATCTTCAGGAAGAAATACCATGGAAGAAGAATACAAGGTTGTAAGAGCTACTTTGACTTTGAGCTAAATTATATTTTCAGAACTTTTGTTGAGCCAAATTGCTCTTCTGGGCATTCAGCGTGTTTCTTTGTGGACCAGGGCCTAGCCAAGGGAAAAAACACGGTGAAAATAACACACATCGGTCTTTTCCCACAGAGGACTTTTTGGAAGCAGTTACCTCAGTAGTTTTCCCTCATTCCTGAACATGTGTTTCAGATCTAAAAAAAAAAAAAAAATGAAAAAACAATCAACTTTGGTCTGGCGCAGCCGGGGAGAATTGACTAGGAGTTCAGTGACCACTTAAGCAGATGATGTCATCGCAGCGTGTATGCAGCCTAAACGCGTAAGGGTATGGGATTTTAAAATCAGCCACGCATGGCGAGTCTTTGTGACTAATTGTTTTGGTTCAGTGGTTAAATACCACGTCCATTCTGCCATTAGGCTACTCTAATCGCTTCTGTCAGCTGTGATTCTTTTTAATTGAAAGGGAATGCAGAGTCTTAACAAAACAAACAATGATGGTTAGGTGACTCAGATGTTGCCGTAACTAATTGACTGTAGTGGTAAATCGAAAAGCGCGCGCATCACGGCTCCTTCCCTCAGGACCAGCAGGTTGAGCGAAAACCGACATTTTTTCCCGTTTAGAAAGTCAAGGAATTAAGCCGCACTTTCCCCAAACCTACCTGGTACCAACCAATGTCTGACCACAAGGGTCCACCAGCAAAGATGACTGTAAAAATCAGTGTTTTCTGAAATTATGCAATTATGAGAAATAGAATATTGGCTAATGTAATATTTGGAAAACGTCATGTATTTTTATTTCTGATTCTACTATGACAAAGCTGAGTGGCTGACACACCACTACTGCACCCTCAAAGGGTATGTCACAGGCATGATTAATGAGGATATGACTCTGTCAATCAAAAACCTGAACCAAGACTACCCTCAGCCTACTGTATAATCAAAACAAGCAGAGGGAATCAAAAGAAATTATGTCAACCTCATTTGCCCAAATGACTCACGTGTCATAAGTAACGCTATAGGTCTGATTGCGTAGTTGCGGGTTTATTTGCATCCTCCTGACACAATAAACCGTTTGCATTTATCTACTTGGCGCTGATTCACCGAAGTCAGGGGTGGTCCTCATTTTCGATATAAAGGCATCCCAGATCCGCAGAGAACATGGCTTTGCCAGATGTTCGCCACGGAGCCTGATTGTCTTTTAAATATATATTGTATTATTATTTTAGATTGGGAGCAGATGCTCAACAGACTGTGGGAAAGCCATTAAGGTAACTACATCCAAAACATTGTCTTGGAAAAACTGCAGCTGCCCTGGTTATTCATTTATTTAAGTTTCAGATCAAACACTGAATGAATGTGGTGTTTTAGTGTTTTAGGAAAGGGACAGGGGAAAAAACTCTAAAAGACGAAAGTTACTATAATAATAATAATAATAATAATAATAATAATAATATTAATATTAATATTATTATTATTATTGAATAATTCTTTTGTCCAAGCCCATAGGTTCTGAAGGCGTACACGTGGCGTTAAGATTTAAAATAAGATTTTAAAGGTGTTTATTGAAAAATAAATTTGATGTCTCAAGGAACACAAACATAAGGGAACTTTGACGAGGTAAGCTGGGTAAACTGCACTGGGAATGTATGTGTCGTGTCGGCAGGCATACATCAGCGACATCTTGTTGAAATCAACAGTCACTTGAATTTAACCGTGACTGCAGAATGTAAACCTTTGAGAAAACCTTAAGATTAGTCGGTTACTGTGTGTTGCTTTTCAGTGTAGGGTAGTTGTTAAGCCTTTCATAAAAAGAGAATATTTAATAAATAAATAACCATTTAACCCCCCCCCCCCCCCCCCAATCTACCTCCTCTACCTCCTCCGTTTTCCTAATCTATGAGCCATATAAAATTAACTTTTTTAAAGTAAATATTACGTACACGAGAGAAGCCCTGTCAGTCAAAACTCATTTGCAACATAGGGAAGTAAAGTTGGTTTTATATTGGAAATTCACTACCAATTCGCGTTCGATTTTAAGGGACCATCATCAAGCTACCGATTTTTATATTTCTATATTTTATATTATACATAAAATTCAATAGGTTCCCATCCATATGAGATAGAGATCTCAAACAAAGTGCATTCATAACGGCGAGAAATGTGGATTGTATTACACTCAGTGAAATTTAAAAAAGGAATATTTATATTTTTAAAGAATTTTTGTTGTACAAAATGTAATGGCTTTCCATCTGCACGCGACACAGATCTAACACCAAGTGTAGTTTAAAGAGCACTTAATTTGGCTCTTACACCTAATAGATTCTGAAAAATAAAGTATTCATATTTTAAAAGAGTTTTTTTTTTATACACAAAATGTAATAGCTTCCCATCCATATGAGATAGAGATCTGAAAATAGGTGTATTTTAAAGAACACTCAATATAGCTCTTACTACATCCAAATGATTTTGACAAATATAAGAAGTTATATTTTTAGTGAATTTTTTATAATGCATAAAATTCAATAGCTTCCCATCCATATGAGATAGAGATCTGAAACCAAGGGTATTTTGAAGAACACTCAATATGGCTCTTACTACACCAAATGGATTTTGACAAAAGTTAACATTTATATTTTTAAGAAATTTTTATTATTCACAAAATTCAATAGCTTCCCATCCATACCATATAGAGATTTGAAACCAAGTGAATTTTAGGGGAAATGACTAAATGCACAATAATGAGTCAATTTTGTATATTCAGTTTTGGTAGAATTATTTGGTATTTTGTATAGAGACCAATCTTAACCTTTACCTGAATTTTTGTCTGGCATCCTCTGAGTCACTGTCTTCATGTTCTCCCAAAGGATCCAGGACAAAAATGAATTCTTTCACTGCATTAAGATACTGTAATACAATTAACAATACAAAAGCTGTTATCACAAAAAAAGCTACATCACCTTTTCCTCAGTCAGACAAAAAATACCCTCTGAACTCTCCACTCAGTTCCATGTGTACACGCTCAATGTGTGTAAAAGACAGGCAAATGGAAAATGAACTTTCATAGGTGACATTTGAACAGTTGCAGATTTAAAAAGAGGGAAATAAACATGCAAGTGGTTTTAAAACAGAATTTGGTATAGCTTTCGCTAAAATGCATCAAAGAGGAGGACTCTGTGTTAATGTTTCAGATATAATTAAAAAATAATGAATTGTTTTTGGAGTACTCGTCCTGTTAAAATACACTGAAAATGTAGCTGCACCTTTTCCATACCTCCTCTGCTCTAATACTACTGATACAAAGAGTGCCATTAAAAAGCAGTATGAGTGTGCCAATTGTGGAAAAACAGGCATATGGTCAGAGAGATATTTCTTTGACAAATAAAAAGCTCTATTCGAACAGCTGTAAGGGACTCATACCTCAGCAGATCAACTATGTACAAAAACAGGAAGGATGAACGCAGCTGTTACTTTTCAAGCATAGACATTTCTACAGAGATTCTGAATAGGCGTGGCCTGCATCTGATTGGTGAATTCCAAACATATGGAGTTAAGTACAGAAAAGGACTTTCTTCTTCTAAGGTTGCAGATGTTGTTTTCTCTACACTTACACATTCTGACCAGGAACACTAAGGAGGAGACTAAGAAGGCCTTCAGCCCCCGCAGCAATGTCCTGTGCAGTCAGGCACAGAATATTCACAGAATGGCCACCTTGGGCCTGTTGGCGGGCCACTCAGTAGATATATGTAAGCTGTTACTTCTGTAAGCTGGATAGAATGATTCTCTCTTTTTGCCTTTTTAGTATATGAGACCAATACAAAGTAAGATTATGCGCACAATTCAGCATGAGAAAATGGGTATCACCAGCTGTGGCACAATTTCTGCCTACACCCAAATATTTCTAATTGTCAGATACTAATCTTGACTCAGGTCTCTTCACAAGAGGTAGCTTGTGGTGGGCAGCATTGAAAAGCTAAATCTTCACCTTGGCTATCTAGCACTTGCAGCTCAGCATTGTTACTAGTTTCCTAGGTACCTTGGTAGTTTAACATCTTTATCAAATTCAATGCTGTTAATAGTCTACTGTTTAAACCATTAAGCACAGCTAACCAGCCAGCTATCTAATGCCATTACTAGATCAATGAACAGGCATCACATACAAATTTACAGACATCCCGCTAGCCTAAACAACATCTCATTCAGACGAAGAACATTCAATAGCTTGGGGAAGTGAAATACTTTCCTGGGTATTCATAGAAACAACAATAGCGATGAGGTTTAGAAATTGGTTGTTAAGGAATATGTCAGAACCTGTGTTAAATTCAATAGATTGTTTAATTGTTTTTTATTTTTAATATAGAGCATTTGTACCACAGGGTATTGCTCCTGGTTTATAATTAGGCATAAGGTAGCTATGAAGTGTTCAGTTTGGATATAGCCTTTATCTTACAGCCCCTCAGCTCTGATTTGTATAAATAACAGATTAGATTAAGTTAGAGAAAAAAGTTCAATGTCACAAATGTCATGTTTGGCAATTAGTACCACAAAAAGGACGGATGGAATCAGAATTGTATTTGTCCCTAAATATACATATAAACATCCCTTGAGCATGATTCCTTCTCATCCCAGTCCCTGAGCTGGACCGTTCCTGAGGCAATGCATTGCGTGTAGCGGAGATGTTCGCGTGGGTGTGCAGCGTGACCTAACCGTCTGCTGGCCCCCGGTTTTAAAGTGGTTTAGATTAGTCCGTACCAGTTTGCTTATTGAATTGCTCCGACGGAAAATACGCAAGGATGACGTACATCGATGAAAGTTAGATATACAGAGAAGGGAAACTTTTTTCCAGGGAGCGATGTAGACTTCCTATAGTGGAAGAGCCTTGTGATGTTCATTACAGGAGAATTTATTTTGATTGCATGGGACCTAACTGGGTTGCCAGAGTTCTAAGGGGATATACCTGCTGATCTTCGTCTTCTTACTTCTGTAAACGCGTGTTATGCAATCCCATTTTATATCACATATTTCATTTTTGGCTGAGTCTAAACCTGCTCCCTCCCCGTCCATCTTGTGTAATTATGTGATGGCAACAGGCACGCAGCCGGAGTGTGTACGGACCTTTGGTAAACAATGAATAAGTAAATAATGCATTAAAATCTTCCACAGATCAAAGTGAAAACTCACAAACTTGGCACAGTGGCAAAACATCACAAACCATAAAAGTGGGATATAAAATAGAGGAGGGGGAAATCAGATTTCTATAATCAAAGAGGTGTATTTGATAGAGGAGTTCATAATGGTGACTGAGCGCAACTGAAAGTTTTTCTTTTTGTTTTATCATTTTTAAGAAAAGGGGTATGAATAAATATGGAAAGCACTGATACACACACACGCACACACATGTTATATAAGCCGCTATACGTCATTATTATATAAGCCCACCACTGAGGGACATTTAAGGAGGCTATGAGTATATATAGAGGACTGTGTGCATTCGGGGTGCCAACCGTCGCGTAAAATACTGAATCATCCCGTGATTGGAAACTAAAAGACATGTTCCGTATTGAACAGACACGGGACGCGCTTTGTTCCGTATTGCAAATCAGTGCAAATCTGTAGGAGAAAAATAGCATATTACAGGTTAGACTATTAAGACATGGCGATTTGTATGAGATAGAAGGAAACCCCTCCGCTCTCCCTCAGCCTGCCTGTCGTGTTATGTTCCACTACTCGAACAGAGACTGGGCTACGATACGCCTGACAGCGCTAATGATTGAATTTCTTTCATAATACCAGGTCTGGTTTATTCAAACGTAGGGCTGGGCGATAAAATGATAACAGTTATTATCGCGATATAATTTTCCTTGATAGAAATATAACACATGTTCGATGTAATTACTTTCCATGCTTAGATAGCTATCACAGAAATGAGTCACGAACTGCCAATCATGTCGCAGGAATAGAGGTATGCATTGCGCAGTTAGGTTGCAGGTGAGAGATATAAATTCAGGCCAGCACGTGGTATTGTTTACAGACATAGTGGCTGACAGGCTTGCAGATGGAACGGAATAAGCAAAATAAGAGAAATTAACCGACACGGAAGAAAAAGCGGTGCCCATGACCATCTCGAAGGACGAAAACAAGTGACGACAAGAAAGGTCACTCTGCTTCAGTAGTTTGGAGATATTTTGGCTATTTACAATCGGAGAAAAACAGAGTAAACTGCCGAAGACACGTGCCATCAAAGACAGGCAACACCACAAGCCTGTTGCATCATTTGGAACAATATCACCCGTTAGAACACGCAGAAAATAAGAAATTACAGTCCCAAACGAGTGTTGTTGGACCCTCGACAAGCACCAGGCCAGTACCCAGCGCGACTACCCAGCAGCAAACAATCGTATCAGCATTTTCCAGCACCACGCCTTCCGAAAAAAAAAAAAAACCCAAAAGACACAAAGACATCACAAATGCAACTGCATATTGCATTGCAAAAGACATGCTTCCCATTAGCACTGTCGAAAACGAGGGATTCAAGCAGCTTATCAGAGTTCATAAAATGTAGTTTTTATATATATTGTTTTTCTTAAAATACAGTTCTGTTTTATTCTAAAGACTGAGAAAATAATATATGTTAAACTGTTCTTTTGCACAGCCCAAATAAAATTCTTGAATGATAATCTGTTACACATGTATTCCCGCTGCTCAAAAATACAAAACTGATCACATTCAGGTTTGTGTTTTTGCTTGTCTTAATACATGGGCCCATAGATACATGTCTGGTAAATGGTTGAAGCCATTGCAGTTTCCTTGATGTGATTATATATGTTATGGGTAGGACTTCTCACAACCACTACCTGTCAACATTAGCCAGGTGCGACGGAGACTTGACAGTGTGAGGGTGAGAGGACAGTTGTGCAATGTAAAGGAGCTGATGTGTGGTCTACGCTCAGACCCAGGCAAAGACTCTGCACTGTAAGCTGGCTCTTTGCGAACGACTCATGCGAATGGGATGGAGTCACAAAGCCCTGCCACTACAGCATCTGCCATGGAAATGTACGCAGTGATGGAACGTGTTTTGGATTCCGTCTGCGCAGCAAGGCTAGGGGTGTGGCGAAATGGCAGCATGGCGTGGATTTATTTTTCTTTGTTGAGAGAGAAGACATGACGGACAGACACACATTCTGAAACAGGAGGTGACTGCCCAATGACGTGTTTCTGCGGGGTTGGGCGTGCGAAAAAAAGCAGGATTGGCTACGGGGCGCCCTGCACGTACCATGGGCTCTAAAACTCGGTCTGGGTCCATCTGAGGCGCTTGTGGAAGTCAGCTCGCAAGTGCTGACCCAAATGCAGTTCTAACATTAAGTCCATTGTAAGATAAACACAAAAACTGGCTCTGGATCAGTGGCTGGAGGGAGGTGGAAGGGACACCTTCCAGTGGTCTGCCTTTGGTTACCATGGCGATTCTGCCACATAAACACCATCCTTGGCGGTTAAAGGACGCGTAGGATCACTCTGTGAGGTAAACATTGAGGCTTTCCCGAGACTTCATGTTTATTTGTAACAGGAACTTGAAATTAATTGTAATTATTTGTTCTGAGTGTGCTGGTCAGTATTCAAGAATGAACCCCTGGGAAGGCATGCACTAAGTCAGCAGCTCTCACAGGGTGAATTTAATGTGATTGCACCTTCCCATGTTCATGGTTTTCGTTTTATCACGGCACTATGCATGGAGCCTCTGACAACAGAGATTCTCTGAGGTGCTTTGGCATTACATTACATCATTTAGCAGATGCTCTTACCCAGAGGGGCTTCCAAATAAGTGCATCACTATGCTAAGAGTAGTTATTGTGAAGTATTACAAGAGGTCAGTAAGATACTAAGTTAAGTGCTAAGCTTGTGAAGAGTGCTTTTTTTAAAATAGAAGAGAGGAAAGTAGACTAGAGGTACCTTAGGCATTCGGGAGAGTTGTGTTTGGACAGATTAAACCCACAACAGGAGTGCCCAATTTTAAAGTTTCATTTCAGCAGCTCAACCAGTTTTACACTGAATCATTCCATGACACCTGACACATCTGTGCTGACATGACTGTGAACTGTGTAAGGAAGCATTTAGCATTCATTTCCTCACAGCGCTCCCTAGTGGGAAAGAAATTCTGTGGTTTCGTGAACAGCAAAGGAAACTTACTGGAGTGTTGTTTTTTTTTTTTTTTTTTTTTTTTTGAGGAGAATCCAGGGCCCCCGTCACTGACTGAAAACATTCCTGACCCATGACTTCTGTTTGGAATGTAAAGCAGCCAGATCAGGCGAGGATGAGGAGGGGGGCAGGGGTTTGCGGCCGCATCGTTTCCTCCTTTTGACTCCCCCGGATTTCAGCTGTGCTCACAGAGGTCTACTGTTGCGTAACAGACAGACAGTCACCTTCACTTTCTCCCCCCCCCCCCCCCCCACCCCCCCATTCAAAAGCAATGTTAATGAACCCACAGGGACTAGTTTCTTCCACTGAAACACATCCTGTGTCTCCAAATTTCTTTTCTTGCTCAAGCCTCGGTCAGCAAGGTGCTATCCGACCGTGCCAACATAACACTGGGCAGTGCCAGGCGCTCAGTGTGCTGTCAGCAAAACCTTACTCATGCAATTAAGATGGGAAATATCATTCAGGTGTAAAGCTATTCTATTTTTAAAAATTACAAATCTTCAATATAACAAAACTAATGTAAATTATATGTTAACATGCTCTACTTCTAAGGGCTCAGGAGAGTGGAGGTTTTAAGGGGTCCAAAGATATTAAAACTAAGGAAAAACCTTGTTAGCGCGATTGAATTCAGACATTTCTCCATAGAAACATGTTCCCTGCAGGCATCTGGGTCCGATAGACAAGTTTGTAAAACTACCCCCACTGACATGTCCCGACAAGACCATTAATACCAGCCAATACTGACTGAGTAAACACGAAAAAGAAAGAAAGAAAGAAAAAAAACAGGTTCCTGGCACACTGGCTCCAAATATTTTTTCACCATCAGCTTAAACCAGTTTTCATTGCGGAAGGAAAGGATATGACAAAGCAATGTTGCACCGTCTGAAAGTCCAAGATTACAGTTCAGAGAAAGTTTTCCAGTCTCCGGAAGGTCTGACTCAATTTTTTACATTTACGTCTCTAACACTTTTTTTTTTTATATATCACAGAGCCCTGTAGTCACTTTGTATGAGTTTTTCTTTTGCTTGGCTCCCACAGTGCACCTGGCTCCTGTTCTCAAAGTTTGGAAGTCCAGATTATACCACAAAGTTTAGTTAAGGTCATGCTGCAAAAATCATATCCCTCATGTCTTGAGTGAATGAAAAAATGAAATGTGTTTGTCAAAACTCTTCCCAGATGCTCTGCTGTTGTTGCTGTTATCTCTTGTCTGAAGAAATGTTGCTGATATTTTATACATTCTATTTATAGAATGGATTCTATCCATCTATCTGTTTAAATTTATATGCCTGGATATGAAGTTATTTTATTAATTTAACCTTTATTTTACCAGGTAGTTCCAGTAAAAAATCTCTTTCAGAAGAGTGTCAAGGCACAGGCATGGTCTCAAACGCAGACCAGGCGACAAAAACAACAGCTAGGGGGCTGAAGTACTGACAAAGAGACCTGAACCAAGACAGCAATCACCAAAATTACATACCATACAGAACGCACAATATCTAAAGTATAAAACATAGACGTGTTGTAAAATATAATGGTGACTTCACCTGTGCGGTAACTTAAATTTACACAATCCCACAGCTTTTATACATGTATACTGAGTGGAATTCCACATAACTGAGCAATGAATAGACAGAAACGCATAGAAAACAAAGTGACACCATGACAATGACAACTCTTCCACTATGTTTAGTGAAACACAAAGCCCACCCCAAACCAATAAAACAAACAACTCCATCCCCAAAATATTCCCACATAACACAAAAATACAGCACAACTGTGCAAAGGCTCATGGGAGTAGCCAGTCCAGTGCAGAAGCAGTGCCAAGCCAGGGATGTCACAATAAATTAAATATACTGAAGGCTGAAATGTACAATTAGTCCACCCAAGAGATCAACACCATGGGTAATCCAAGAGTTCTCATTATATAAAGTTACATTTTTTGGTCTCAGGTTCATCATCATGGATTTAAAGTCAGAAAATTATTGAAATAATTTAAGTTCAGTACAAGGCTCAAGGCTGCAAAAGACCTATAGATCCTGACATGCAAACCAGTATCCTTATGGTTCAAGTCCTGTTGTGAAAGTAATGAGCTTTTTCAAACGGAAGTATCAGCGTGTGTGGCCGTCATGAACTTTTAAAGAAGGTTGTGACTGTTGTGCAGGAGTGAGCCGGTTCTCCTCGCTGATTCAGAGCAGTGCATTCCCCTTCCCCCATCAGGGAAACGGAACAAATTACCAGATCGGTGTAACAGATCATCAGCACCCTAACAACCATCCACTGTGATTCAAGAACTTTTATTTTCCCCTTGTGCACCGTGGTTCACGCCTGCTGTGGCGAATTTGAAAAATACCATACCAGCCTCCCAACACCCCACCACCTTAGAAAGAAAGGAACATATGTCTTTACATATATATTAAATTTATTCATTATGCACGGTCTTGTCCAGAACAATTTTCATGAAGTCCATGCCTTTGCTCCCAGGTGGCGAATACTTAGAATTTCGTCTAGCGATCTGTGGTGTGAAAGAAGTGGTTTTGGGAAAGGCTGGCAGAGAAAGCTCGCAGGGTTGCCAGGTAGCTCTCCGATTCGTTGGAATGTCCAAACAAAGCTAGCCAGTTGCACGCCAAGCTAGTTAACGACTGCGGGTATCAGACTCTGGAAAGCCTAATTAAATCAATATGTTTTCTGTCAGATGGGTCGCTCTGAAATACTTCAAACACGAACAATGCAGATAGAGAAAGGAGTGGTAATTCAGAGGCGCCTAGGGAGAGACGCGCACGACGTCTGAGGAGAGACTGCCAAGTAATTGGTTATTTCAGCAGAGCGAAGGCGACATCATCCTCAAGAGGATCATGGGAGAGGTCTTATCTATTTAAATTAGCTCACGAATAAAGGAAGAATATTTAACATGGTGTGTAGTATCAGTATCATTCTGTAGCTGTGCAGTGATATTTTAATAAGCATTCACCGTAAAATACACTTATGTGTAAAATAAATACGCCACATTTCGGCTTGCTTCCATTCGACATTCTGTTTGTCTGTGGGTTGCAGGAAATTTCACGAAACTGCATAGGCTAGTTGAAAAAAATTTTAATGTTACAGTCCTGGTAGAATATCAGTAGTGTGGAGGATTAAAGTACAACTCTATTTTCAGCATAGAGGATACCGTGTGTAAGGTATGTGTAGAGGCACTTGCTCAGTTTAGTGTCATTGTGTAGTGTGTAGCCTATTTAACTCAAAAATTATGGTAGCGCTGGCCTCTTCACAGCAACAACGGCCAAATGCATGCCTATTGTTTCAAACCCAAAAGGAAATCTTTGGCCATAAATACACATCCCACTCTAAATCACTTCTCCCCTCCTCTTACTCTGCAGACATTTTAATGACTCTGGAAATTAAGATGGGAAGGTACTGGAATGCAGGTAGATGAGGCGTGGATGTAATTGCTTTAAGCGATGCCACACCTCGTTTTGCAGTGAGAAATAAGTCTGAAAACATAAGGAAATCATCCCTTTAATTATTGCTGATCTCTGATCATCCCTAAAATTGTTAGGCTTGGCTGGTGTTGTGTGTGGCCTTTCACTGTGTGATGTGAAATTCCCCCCCAGTAATAATCCAGCGCCATAGCAACTTTAAAATGCTTTGTCAACAGTCTGTCGACAGACAGAAACAGGTTGTTATTGCATTTGGGGACATCTGCAATAATTTTATTATTTTATCCTCAAGGAATTTTACATTGAATATAATATATATTTTGGAATGCATGATAGGAAATGTTTTTTTTTTCCCATTTTCTCCCCAATTTGGAACGGCCAATTCCACGAATTCTGGAATGTCCGATTTCGGTTCGGTTCCATGGCACAACCCCCATTGTCAATCCGGGAGAGCGTGAACAAGCACGTGCCCTCCGCCGAGACACGTGATGTCAGCCGCTGCTTCTTTTCGCACTGCGGTCCACATGCTAAGCTAGCACAAGTCAGAAGAAGACATTTCCTATGCAGCTTTGGCACGTGGACCACAGACGCCCGATCGACCAGCAGGGGTCGCTGTTGCTAATGGGACCGAAGCCCCTGCCGACGTATCCACCCCTATCCTCCGCGGTACGAAGCCAAGGTGTTCCGCCTGTAAGCTCCCGGTCACTGTCGGCTGGTCGGGTTTGAAGTTGAACCCGGGCCGCAGAAATCAGTCTACACTCGAACGAGTGTATGAACGAGTGCTTTTACCGACTGAGCCACTCGGGAGCCCCTCATGACCGGAAATGTTTAATGTTCCGCCCATATGTGCTGTAATGTCTTTATCTCTTTGCCTGTGTTAAAGAGTTAACTTTCTAATTGACCCCTGAGAAGAACTTAACGAACCTGATGCAACAATGAATTTTTAAACTCTCCCACAGCAAAGATCACCCAAAAATCAAAATACTATCATATTCAAGCAGGACCTGTAGAAATGAAACTGTATTTCTTCGATTGCAAAACATTCCTTCACGAAATCATGAACATTTCCTGAATGGGGTATCAAGTCAGTTTATAGTTCCCCTTTTCTACGAAAAGTTTAGATATTGTATGTTATCTACTTATATCTTGTTAAATGATCAAACAGTGAGAAGTGCGATAAAGGTGGTAAATTTTCCACTCCTTTAACAATAACAATAATAATATACATCTTTTGTGTGTTTGTGTACATTCTAAAGAGCTCTCACCAAGAAAAAGGGAAATAAACAAGGATGAAGAAACGTGATGAGGAATCGATGCCTCTCTGAATGAACCTCTAAAGGGCATTCTGTACTGTTGTGAAAATGACTTGCCGTAAGTGATGATGTCCGGAGTAAGGTGAACGTGTAGTAATACCATTTGCACATGTCGAATAATTCATTTGTCACATGACTGCATTTTGGTTTTTTGTTTGTTTGTTTGTTTTCGCCTCTTTTTTTCACCGAGCATTCGTCGCTAATAACGCATCTATGAGCCCATGTCGGGGAGCGGGGCCAGAGGGCGTACACCTTTCACAGCGCAAGTCCCACCGCACACGAGGCGGTAGACGCCGGTGTCACGTACCTGTCAGGCGCACCCCCCTGATAGTATGAGAGAGAAAGGCATCGGCGCCCGCGAGAATCCAAGGCATTGACAGCACGCCATGTGTTTCATCTTCCGCCCCTTGAATGCATCCAACTTTCCATATGTATCAAACTCTTGATTTAATAAACTTTTGTTACCTAAAAGGGCAGCCAGCTTATTGATGGTCATCTTAATGACTTTCATCGCTGGAAGGTTTTGCTGCCATCTACCGTCTAGTTTAGTAACTTGCCCAACTTTAGCCTTCCGTTAGAGCGTTTGAAGCCGGACCCAACCTTACAACTACACTGCCCTCACGTGGCAGTCTTTTCTAGGGGTATTAAATATACGTATATATAACATCTTCATAAACCTTGTCGTCTCAAAAATCCTCATCCTCAGGGTCATCCTAAAGCGCTTCACAAAATAAAACCAGATAACAAAACAGGGATGCCACAATACACACGCCAACACCTTGAAAACAGTAACACATTAAAGTAGAATTAAACAAATATGGCAGGTTACCCAACGGTCAAACAGAAGAGGGAAAATTTAAGGGTGGATTCAAGACCCGATAATAACTGCTCTCCCAATAAGGACAGCACATCAGCACTGACAGAATTTAACAGGGTTTGATGGCTGAGGTGATTTCACTGAGGCATGAGACTCTTACAGGAAAGGGATTTCACATATAGGCTGGAAACATTAAGACCTTGTCGTGATAATAAGGAGTAGGGCTTGTAACTCAAAGGACATGGGTTCAGTTCCCAGGCTGGGCACTGCTGATGTAACCCTTGGTGATACGCTTAACCTGAATATGCAGCTTCATAAAACAGATGATATCTGGATGAACATACCTACTAAACAAATATTGTGTGTGGGGGTAGTCATTTTGAGTCAGTCTCAATACATTTGGCACAAAGAAAAAAAGGGGTCCATTTTTAGTATTATTACTTGTTGCAGCTGATGTTTTCTCTGGGGATTTTAGCTGAAGTCGATCCAGATGGTGTATTTCCACATTTGGTGGAAATAACTCTGATAATTAAGTAGATCCTACACTCAAAGTAATGGCTGTGGAACTGGTAAAATCAAGTCGGTTGTACTCAAGAAAGCATTTCTGAAGAACAAAAACTTGAGTAGGCCTAGGTGATACGAAGACTGCGTTTTCTGGAGCAAAATAAAAATATGATGCAAATAGTTGCCTTAATTTTATTAAGTAGGCGTAGTACAAGCACTTTATTTTTATCAATGCAGTTGATTAAAGCTACTACCACTTCCAAGTAAAAGTGTTGACCTTCATTAAAGATGTTTATTATGGTTGCTCTTCCGATAAGGAGACAATTTAGCCCTTTCACTGGGACAATTTAGCATTCACCGCATCTCTCCAATTGTCATAGACAAGTAGTCTTCCTCATTGGACTATTTGCTCTGTCGCCACAACTGTGATGTTACACACATGGGCCAATTAGGATGGGTGGATTGCTTGGCGCAACAGTTTGTATAACGACTCTGCCTCGGTCCTGTATTACACCCAGGGCTGAATTATGGACCGGGCCAGTGGGGCCAGTGCCTCACGGCCTCAGAATGCCAGGGGGGCTCCAACCCTCAGGCCATGTGCGGTGCTTGGCCCAAGACTTCCGAAGGAAGTTGAATGCCAGGGCCCTCAGTGCGCACAGCGCAAGCTGACCACTAGGACCCAGGGTGCTTATAGCGTGAGCTCACCACTAGGGCCCCCCAGACCCCTTGGTGTTTAAAACATGAGCTGACCACTAGGGTCCCTGAGCCCCTCAGCACTTATAGTGTGAGGGCCCCCAGGCCCCTTGGTGTTTAAAACGTGAGCTGACCACTAGGGTCCCTGAGCCCCTCAGCACTTATAGTGTGAGGGCCCCCAGGCCCCTTGGTGTTTAAAGAGTGAGCTGACCACTAGGGCCCCTGGGCCCCTTGGCACCTACATTCTGGGGGTCCCTGGGCCCCTCCGTGCTTAAAGCATGAGCTGACCACTAGGGCCCCTGGGCCAAGCAGCGCTTACAATGTGAGGCCCCTTGGTGCTTAAAGCGTGAGCTGACCCCAGGCAGACACCAATATAGGAAAGCCGGGGGGTGGGCCTCCAAAAGACATGTGGCCAGGGGCCTCACAGGACCATGATCCGGGCCCTGATTACACCCCTCCATCTTGCCTTTTTCAGTACAATAGTACCATTTGTTGTGGTATTCCTGACACATTGAATGTATTTATTCAGTCCAATTTTTTGTCAAATTTAGTCAAATTTTACAAATTTGTATTGCTTATTTGAGAGGCACTTATGAAGTATGTTTTGAAGTGATTATTTTAGTGAGTATATTCATTTCACATATATTTGAGCATTTCTCTATCAGTGCATTCAGTTGATATGAATGAAGTGTGGTATGTATCTAAAATCGGTAGGAAGTAGATTAATAATGACTTATCTGTTTTCCTGTCAGTCATTTCCGCGCATGAAGTTGCACAATGACCTGTTTGCCAAGCCGCAGAATACAGCGGAATGTTGACAGATGACGTGCAAGTCAGGCCAGCCTTTCCTTTCACGCATTACAAAATAACACTTCCATCACCTTACCTCAACACAGCCCTTTCTGGGATAAAAAGCATAGCTGACACACGCAGGTAATTACATATTTAGGCAATTACACATTTATTTGCTTAGCTGAAACCCATAAGCAGAGCAAATTACAGCACATACAAATTGTCAATTTATGCATCTGGATATTGAAGAAATTTAGGTCCAATACCTTATGTTAGTATGGCTCACTGCTGCCCCCAGCAGTGACCACTAGCCAGGGATTAGGTCATTTGACATTTTTGCCATGCTGAAAATCAACCTGGTTTGGCAGTGTTGTTGATATGTCATTCTTTCTATAATATTTTTGCAGTGATTTCTTATTTTTTGTTCCAACACATGACCCCCTTTAACCCTCTCAGATTTTTTGTTTTGATTTTTCCTTCAGGGAAAATGCTACTTTAGGATGGGGTATGTGAGGGTCAGTGAAACAGAAGCCTTCAGATCAAGAATTATTTTCTTGTCCACTGCAATCAAACGTGACCTCAAATGCTGATGGCTCACTGAAGTCCTTTGATCTGATGGTGCATTCACTCCACATGACTATTGTCTCCCAGATTTTTGAACTTCAGAGATTAATCATTTTTTGATTAAGGTCGGCCTGGGAAGACTTGTCCTTGGCACAGAATCGTATCAACCATTGAAATGAAAGTCTTCTTGAACTGGGATGAGTTCTCCTCTCCACTTTAATTTCCTGTGCAAAGGGAGGGGGGGGGGGGGGGGGGGGTGCAAAAGGAGAAAAAAAACCCATAATTCATTGTTGTTTCTCAAAAACGTTCTATATCGCTTTCACCCAAATCCCAAAGGATTAACCTCTAATGTAAACACATGGCAATGTACACAGTTAAAGGGACACTCACTGTGTTTAGAAGCGTAACACCGTGTTTAGAAGAGGACAGGATCCTGTGTAAATATTATTCCTTTCCACTATAGTTCACAGACATTAAAAGTAGCCATGTTGACCAAGCAAAATCATATTTATAGCTGCTTTCCTCTGAACACAAATAATCTTGAAGTATGCAGAGTATTTAAGATACACATTTGTTAAAGATTTGATTCGGAATATTACATCTGACCATAATCGTGCTTTGTCATTAAATTAAAGTAAAGGGAGTGTTATGTGGTTTCAAGTCTCACACGCCATCAGTGCCCTCTGAAATGTAATCAAAATGTTCTCTAAGGCTTGAAACATAAACTGCACAAAGTCCATGGTGATTTGATGGAATTCCCCATTTGGATCGAAAATGAAACAAAGGTTGCCACCTGAAAATCAGGAACTTTGTGGCCGTTACAGAATGGACAAATACAAGTGAAGGTAATGAAATAAGAAAGTGATGGTGGGAGTTGGGCCTCTTGCCGGTTCTAATCTCTTGCGACTGTGTTATACTATGAGACGATAATGAATAGAAGCCATTCCACCTAGCCTAACCCCAGTCTTTGCTTCCACTACATGTTCTGGTAAACCAATCTATGTATTCATAACGTACGTCTTTCTTCATAATGTGTACGCTTTGACACCAGTCTTGTTGCCATTCTCAGTGCTTTTATGAACTCCTTTTTAGGGGGTTCTGATAGTGTGGCACTCAGAACAGGACACAGTTCTCTGAATGTGGTTGGATTAAAGCGTTGCATAGTATTAATATAATAAAGTAGGACGTTGATGGTATCCATCAGTGGAAAAATGAATGAGAAAAAGCAGAGAGAGCCTGCAGGGGAAGTGTAATGGACTGTAATAAATGCCTGTAACAATGGAAGGTGTGATGAGCAAAGTTTTGTGTATTTCAGACAGCATCATGGTGACAAACAGAAATCAAGGTGACAGCTAAACTATGCCGTCATGGCCATACACAAATGCAGCATACGAAAGTGCCAACAAAGAACCACAAAACTCCAAAACTGAGCAGCTGATGTGTCATGAGTATCTAGAGGGTTTTCAGATATGCTTTAACTGGAACTATCATGGGTGTTGCAGCTGGGAACTTCCCACTAACTTTCTGTGTAATTGATAATCTGTGATGCAGGATATCATGATTAATCTGGACCTCCTGTCATGACTGATGAGAATGTTTATAAAACGCCTGTATAAAATCAGTTGTCTGCAACTGCCTTTAGAAACAGTGGGGTTTTATGCTTAGGTGTGGCTTCCTCAGAGGACAGCAAAACATTACTGGCTAAAATGACTCACAGAATCACAGAATTTCCTTACAGGCATACTGTGTCATTTGCAACATGTATGTGGTTTGGGCCTCCCAGGAATGACAGAACATAGTCACCCTGGTTGGTTCCCACATACAGGCACTCACGCAACCACACATACACTCTCACACACACACACACACACACACGCACACAATGACATGCACACTCACACCCACAAACATACACACACACACACACATATACATATGAACATGCACACATGCACAAAAATCACACACATGTGCATGCACGCGCATACACACGCATACATACAAAGACAAACACAAACAAGCACACACGCACGCACAATGACACGCACACTCACACCCATCCACACACACACATACACACAAACACACACATGCACAAAATCACACACACATCCACACACGCTCACTCACACACACACACACACACACACACACACACAATGACATGCACACTCACACCCACACACACACACACACACACACATGCACAAAAATCACACACACATGCACGCACGCGCATACACACACATACACACACAAAGACAACCACAAAAAAGAGCGCACACACACACACTCATCAGAATACTCCATCAGCTTTTCGCTTTGTTGTATATGTATTGATGTAATGGAGGTAGATATACAGACATCCCATTATGAGTGAGTTCTGTGGTTTGTGTTTGTATTAGACTACATCACACGAGTCAAGGCCTTAGACCCAATTTCAATCCAAACACAACACACTACATCCTTAACTCTGAGTAACACATTGAAATGTTACATTTTTTTCTTCAGTGTTTTCCCTTGATATCAGTGACTTCAAAACTCAACAAGTGTTACAAAAAGCAATTCTTGTTGAAATGTATTTCCCAAAGTTATGGACACTAATACAGTTTTTTACTATTGCTAAAACACAATTTCTGAAAACTAGGGCCCTCTTTGTCGAAACTCTACACACAAAAACCAAAAACATATACACAAAATACAAAATATCTTACATCTCTTGCAAAAGCAAACACTTTATTCAAAACTGTATAAATTCTTCTAAAAATGGTATTTTTACATCACACTTTACACACAAACACCAAATAAACAGCTCTTTCCACATGTCACCTGCACACTGATGTGCTAAGAATAAAACACTATTATCTAGAGTCTGGCATTTTGGAACACATATGTTTTGTATGTAACACTTTACATACCCAACAGGAGAAAACCAGGAAAAACATTCAGTAAGATAGGGTTGTAAACAAAATACAGTATATTGCAATTACAGTCATTCCTGTCTTCAATGGCCACAGCATCTTATCAACATCACAAACGATGTCCTCTCTGGCCAAACATCGGGGGAAGAACCATCTTGAGTGGGGTATTCAGTCCTGGCATGCCTCCACATTAATGTCGCCACAGGCCTCTTCCATTGCCTGAAGGAGAGTTGCACGTTGGTGGGGTTGGCGGTCATATACCTTCCAATGCCACGCCGAAAACAACTCCTCAGTAGGGCTCAGGAAAGAAGAGTAAGGTGGAAGGTGGAAAACTTGAAATTGTGGGTGATTGTTGAACTAATTATGGACCACAGCAGCCCGGTGGAAACGTACGTTGTTCCATATGACAACAAACCTGGAGTACGCTGGCACATTCCTCTGGTCATTGGGAATGAGGATGTCATGCAGGGTGTCAAGGAATATGATAATATGAGCTGTGTTATATGGACCAAGAGTGGCATGGTGGTGAAGGACACCATTCTGGCCAATTGCAGCAGGAACATGGACAAAGGCACGCTGCCCGATGATGTTTCTTCCCCGGCATCTGTTTTTGGCTAGATTGAAGCCAACTTCATCAATATGTATATAAACATGCTGGTCTGCAGCAGCATCTAGCTCCATGACTCTCTGAAACAGTCAGGAAAAAGCATATTGTATGACAGAAAGGATACAGATATCATTCCATATAGTGTAGCACAGTAATACAGTGTTAGTAAAAGTCCCGAGCACCAAAACGTGTTTCGATCCGACAAAGAAGCAGATTCAATGTTCGTAGAAAAAGACAGGAAGGTTTATTTGCACAGCCGGCTGTGGGAACATCAGCATTGAGCAGAAGTTCAACAGGTATAGCATTTAGTTAATTTTTATACAGTTACAGTTTTTACGATTGCTTACACACTAAAATTAAAACTTTGCCACAATTAGCAAAACCTTACACTCAAGGAGCAAAACACCGGCCCAGATTTGCACAACTGTAAGCACATTGTCTGCTTCACACTTTTTGCAAAACTCTACACAGTGATTTGCAAAACATTAAACACACTTGTATACATTTGACACAGAAATTTATCATGATGTCATTTCCTTGCAATTTCAAAGCAAAGGCTTTCAAATGAACACACCCATGAACCAATTGGTTAAATACAGCCACCAGGTGTGCACACACACAGGTGCTTAATTGTAGACACACCAATCAGGTTTAAGCACTATAAAAAGGCAACAGGTAAGTTCACCTGTCTTCAAGAAAAATAGACGGTGTCAGAGGAAGGGGGAGAGTGCGGATGAGTTGGGAATCTGGAGAGAACAAGGTAGAGGAAGAGGCCGAGGTAGAGGCCAAGGTAGAGGAAGAGGAAGAGGAAGAGGTAGAGGGAGAGGAAGACCTGGAGGAGGGGTAGGACGTGCACAAAGAAGAAGACAACCAAATCTGTCTAATGAAATTTGTGCTACACTTGTGGACCGTGTAATAAACCATGGACTAACACTGAGGAAGGCTGGACTGAGAGTACAGCCTAACCTAAGCGGGTACACAGTGACATCAACAGTTCGGACATTTCATCAAGAGCACAGGTGAGAAGTCCAGAAAATCCATAGCTTACTGCATGTGCTATATCAATATATAATATATAATATATAATATCATATATAACAACTGTATAGAGTGCCATTTGAAAGAAATTCAGACAGGGTGAAAGTCCTGCGGTGTGAAAATGTGGAGGTAGGTTTTGTTCACTGACTGTAGTATTGTGTACTGCACACATAACCTTTTTACTGTACATGTAATTTTACTGTATAGCAGACCTACAGTATATTGATCTACACAATGTGATCTTTTGCTGTGTTTCAGAGAGTTTTGCAAATGGATGCGGAGGATGTCCCGCATGAGTTTATATACATTGATGAGGTTGGATTTAACCTGACAACAGTGAGAAGAAGGGGAAGAAACATCATTGGCCACAGGGCTATTGTCAATGTACCAGGGCAATGTGGGAGTAACATTACCCTTTGTGCTGCCATTACACAGAATGGGGTCCTCCACCACCATGCCAACTTGGGTCCTTACAACACTGACCTCATTCTTACATTTTTAGACAGATTACACAATATTATCACAGCAGCAAACCAAAGGGACCAGATGCAATACATTGTCATCTGGGACAATTTATCTTTCCATCGTTTTGCTCTGGTCCAAAACTGGTTTCATCAACACCCACAATTTACAGTTCAATACCTTCCACCATACTGCCCCTTCCTAAACCCCATCGAGGAGTTCTTCTCAGCATGGTGGTGGAAGGTTTGTGATCTCTGGCCCTATGTCCAGACGCCCCTCATTCAAGCTATGGAGGAAGTATGTGATCAAATTGATGCAGCATCAATACAAGGGTGGATTCGTCACTCCAGTAGATTCTTCTCACATTGCCTTGCAAATGAAAATATAGCCTGTGATGTTGACGAGGCCCTGTGGCCAGATCCAGCTAGGCAGAGAGATGATTTCAGTACTGAACTGGATACGTAATTTATGTTACAGTACTACTGTAAGCTTACAGTGCAATGGTACGTTCAGTAATACTGTATGAAAACTGGAAAATGTTTTGTTATGAATGTTTTGTTGAAATGTTCAGTATTGACTGACTAGAGTATATGAAAAGAAATAAATATTTTCATTAGTCTGCACAATTGATGTCATGTAGTGTTGGTGAATTTATTTTTACACTTTCTCTGTGTAAATGATAAAAGTGTTTTAGGTTGAGCACAGGAGTGTTTAACTGACTCAAACAGAATCAGACCATATGATGGATGTGTTTATATTATGACAAAAAATAGGGTTTTTATAAGAAATTGTATAGTTTTGACTAAAGTGTTCCATTTTGCAAATGATCTGAGGTGTTGTGCTACTTTGGTGTAGTGTTGTGCTAATTGTGTGAAGTGTTTTGAAAAACCGGGCCCTGTTTTCAAAATTTCAAAAAAACTGTAACAGCAGGCACATTTACATATGAGTTATGATGACCAGCAGGGGTGCTGTTTCTGATTGGTTTTGTGGAGCTGTGCATAGCTAAACAGCTCCCTCTCTATTTGGATATTTCCTGAGCCCTGTAACCTAATTGGCTCCGTAGGGTTCAAAAGAGGTGCCGTTTGGCTCTGGTCGGATGTAACGACATCGCTTTGTATTCGAATACACATCGCCTGTCTCCAGCGTTTGTATTCAAATACACATTGCGTGTCTCCGGATCAAATACCATGCCGTTCCACAAAACTGTCTCCTAACAACAGTAAACTGGAATACAGTACCAATATTGTAACAGGCTAATACAGTAAAATGTAACTTACTTGTACATATTCATGGCGCAGTTGTTTCACTCGTTCAGAGTTTCTTTCAAATGACACTCTGCTACAGCTGTTTCATCTGAAGTTGATGCCGCTTCAGTAGATGGCCCAGTGTGGATAAACTTACGCTGTTTATGTGCTGAATGTTGTGTTGTCAGTGATGATGTGGTGTTGCAGTTGTCGCAAAAGTATGCTGTTGTTTGCAATGGCCATGTTTATGATGTGTTGTTCCTGTTCTTGTGTCAACAGGTGATTTCTTCCTCCTGTGAGGGGTCACCTTGCAATTCTGCAAAAACAGAATGCGAATGTTTAGGGTCTAAGATCTCCTTCTTATGAAATACTGTAAAATCATATAGAGGGTAGGATTTCTTACTTGTTATCATTTCGAAATGTCCAGATGACACCTGCTACAGTGTAGCAGCTCAAATTAGGCCGGACCCTCTGACCAGCCTCCTGTAGACTCAACCCATGGTTGATTACATGGTCAACCAAAGTAGCCCGGATCTCCTACTTCTTCTGACTTGTCCTCTCGCCACTCTTTGTCCTCTGTGTCCTCTTCCTCTGTGTCCTCTTCCTCCTCCTCCTCCTCCTCCTCCTCCTCTTCCTCTTCCTTCTTCTCATCTTGTTCCTCTTCCTTCTCATCATCTTCCTCTTCCTTCTTTTCCTCTTGCTCCTCTTCCTCCTTTTCCTCATCCTCCTCCTCTTCCTTGTCTTCCTTTTCTTCCTAGTCCTCATCCTCCTCTACTTGAACACTTCTTCCTCTAACTCTCTCTCCAAAATTAGTCTCCATTGATGTGCACACCAAAGAGCAAGCCTGAATCCTATTTATAGTGTTCAAGCATTTTCACATGTGCATTCTGGGTGCAGGTAATTGATAAATGAGTGTGGTATTTCAATGGCAGTGTTTAGCAAACAACACACACAGGTTTTTAGTTTTGAATGATGTGACTAATGTAGATAACCGTGTTTAGGTATTTGCAAGTGTGTTTTAGAATTTCAAACTTAGTGTAAAGCAGACAAAGTGCTTATGATTTAGCATACTTGGTCAATATATAGGCTACATGAGTTAGTGGTTTCAATAATTGTGCCACAAGTACCAGTTTTTGTGTCTTAGCAATTGCAAAAAACTGTAAATGCACACCAGTCTTACTGTGTTTTCACTGGTTATGTTCAAATGTGCTTAGCCCACACTGTGTTGGCTCAGAGTTCTTCAGAATGATTGTTTGCAAATGGTAATTTCAAATGATCATACAATTACACACATTTCTCATTACTTTTTGCAAAAAGTACTGATTCCTCATTCCAAAAAAAATGTAATAATTCACATATACACTATATGGACAAAAGTATTTGGCCACACCTGTTAATTATTGAATTCAGATGTGTCAATCAGACCCGTTGCCACAGGTGTATAAAATCAAGCACCTAGCCATGTAGTCTCCATTTGCAAACATTTGTGATACAAAATGGGTCATTCTGAAGAGCTCAGTGACAAGCGTGGTACTGTGATAGGATGTCACGTGAAATTTCATCCCTGCTGGATATTCCACGGTCAACTGTAAGTGATATTATTAGAAAGTGGAAGCGTTTAGGAACAACAGCAACTCAGCCACGAAGCGGAAGACCACGTAAAATCACAGAGCGGGGTCAACGACTGCTAAGGCGCATGGTGCGTAAAAGTCGCCAACGCTCTGCTGATTCCATAGCTGAAGAGTTCCGAACTTCCACTGGCATTAATGTAAGAACAAAAACTGGGCGGGAGCTTCATAGAATGCGTTTCCATGGCCGAGCAGCTGCATGCAAGCCTCACATCACCAAGTCCGATGCCAAGTGTCGGATGGAGTGGTGTAAAGCACACCGACACTGGACTGTGGAGCAGTGGAAACATGTTCTGTGGAGTGACGAATCACGTTTCTCTGTTTGGCAGTCAAAAAGGGCGAGTCTGGGTTTGGTGGATTCCGGGAGAACGTTACCTGTCTGACTGCATTGTGCCAACTGTGAAGTTTGGTGGAGGAGGGATAATGGTATGGGGCTGTTTTTCAGGGTTTGGGCTAGGCCCCTTATCTCCAGTGAAGGGCAAACTTAATGCTTCAGCATACCAAGACATTTTGGACAATGCTATGCTTCCAACTTTGTGGCAACAGTTTGGGGAAGGCCCTTTTCTATTCCAACATGACTGTGCCCCAGTGCACAAAGCAAGGACTAAAAAGACATGGTTTGATGAGTTCGGTGTGGAAGAACCTGACTGGCCCGCACAGAGCCCTGACCTCAACCCCAAGGAGCAACTTTGGGATGAACTGGAACGGAGATTGCGAGCCAGGCCTTCTTGTCCAACATCAGTGCCTGATCTCATAAATGCTCTACAGAATGAATGGGCACAAATTCCCACAGAAACACTCCAAAATCTTGTGGAAAACCTTCCAAGAAGAGCGGAAGCTGTTATAGCTGCAAAAGGGGGACCAACTCCACATTAAAGTATATGTATTTGAATACAATGTCATTACAGTCCCTGTTGGTGTAATGGTCAGGCGTCCAAATACTTTTGTCCATATAGTGTATTTCAGATTGGCCGAGACATGGCAGGATCATATGTGAAAATGAGCCATGGTAGATTGGTTTGGCTCAGGTGTATCTCACAGCATGTAAATAAGAAATGCTTCATTTTCATGTGTAGCTGCATCAGGACTAAAGTATGCATGCTGTTAGATGCTATTTGAGTTCCAATGTAAAACAGAAACAAGGCAATCCAGGTTTGCAGTCTGGTGTGAAATGCTTGTATTTTAGCCTTGGAAAACTAAAGAACGGTACTGCCTTAAACAGGCTCCAGCAGATTTCCATCTGAAGCATGGAGTAATAGTTTTGAGAGTGTGATCGGTATCATCACTAGCTGGTCTTGGTTTCCTCTCTATCTCTCCAAATCATATGGGCTGGCAGCATTGCCATTTTTAAGGAAGAAAGGGAGTCAGTGGCATCAGTGGGTCACAGATTTCAAGCTCTACATTGGTCCAAAAGCTCAGACCATTCCCTGCTCCCTCTAGAGCTCTCATTTCCTGAGGTGATCTTAGTCCCTTTTTCCTGTACAGGCCTCATTACCTGTAGTCCCTGATCCCTGTAGCAGTTTTATTCCCTGTTCCCTCTGGAGATCATGTTCCCTGCTCTTGACAATACATTTTGATACATTAAAAGAGTTGGCTATGGGAGGGAGCCAATCACGATGGTTTCAAACTTTTCCCCTTGTGGAGCTGAAGCTTCATTGGCTGGAGGAGTGCTGGTCTAATTCCCATGTAGCAATCCTCTTACTCTCCTCGTGTTAATGCAAGGAGGGTCACAGTGATGCCCCTGCCTAATTCTTAAAGTCCTTCTGGCCCTGCCCACCAACCTCAAATGCTTTCTCTGCATCAACTGTAAGGACGAGCAACTGTCCGCCATTAGCAACAAAGGGAGTTCACCATAGCCGAGGAATTAAAGCTGGGTAAACAGGTAGGGACACTACATTGCTTCCTTCCACTTATTCCTGTCCAAAAAGACAAATCAAACAGAATGATCTCCATGAAGAATGGTCTCCATCTCTGTCACTTAACCTTCCTTAACCTTCCCCTGTTTGAGGGAGCAGTTTAACTTATCAGAGCAGGTATGTATATCGCAGTCATGTGTAATAGAGAATCAACATTGACCAGTATTTTGGTAAGACTTATTTTATCCATCAAAATGCTGGCATTTTTCCCAAAAAATTGGACTTTCTATGCATGTGTTGCTTATGGATTTTTAATACTAGAAACATTTGCTTGTGACACAAATGTTTTTGATGTTTCACATGGCAAGTTGTTTGAAATATGATATAATGGGGGAGGGTGGGTATTAATTTTATGCGTTACTGAATTTTATTTATTCTGTATCTATTTCAATTGATTTCGTTCCCATTTCATTCTTCTTCTTTCATTTACCATAAATAATAAAAAATATATAATATATATATTTTTAAATGTGTGCATTGTGTACAAAAATGTATGTATTGTAATTGTGTGCATTAATGTAAAAACATGCCAATGATCAGAACCCTTTTTGACGTACGAGGAAGACAGACTCACCATCCAGCAGTCTGTGTGTGGCATCGATGACTTGGCAAAGCCAAGTTCAACCATGTCAGTAGCCATGAAAAGGGACCACCACACGTGATTTGGTTTAAAAACGTTACCTGGCCAGACAGAGGTTTCTGAGGAGTGTTGGCAGCATTTTAGCTTGAGAGGGGTGAGGTACGGGGGGCAGTTAAAACTGGGATTGAGATGTTCCTGATTAGAGAGGCTTATCTGCAGCATATCGTTCTGAATAGGCCTTAAGCACGCGCTTAGGCCAACACCTCGTTCCACAGACTCAGCAGATTTGATTGGGCAGCCGCAGTTACTCCTTTGTATTCTCTGAGATGTTGCAGGATGCTTTCTGACCACCTCTGCTTTATCATTATGGGCTTTTCAGGGAGTCTGAGCCTTGGAAAAGAAGGGTGGGTGATTAGCAGTAACATGTGTATAATGTTAGCAGTACTTTGCTGTATAATGTTACTGGGATGCGAGACTCTTATAATACACTGACAGGAGGAAATGTGAGGGGGTATGAAGACACACATACATACACACATGTGCACATACATTACAGACACACACACACACACACATACACATGCATATACACGTGCACACACACATACACACACATACACGTGCACATACGTACAGGCGTACACACACACACACACACGTGCACATACGTGCAGATACACACACATGCATATACACGTGCACACACATACACAAGTGTACATACACGTGCACTCACACTCTCTCATACGCACACCACAGTCACTCACTCACACACACAAACAGACATACACATGTAGTCACACTTTCTCTCTTTCACACACACAAAACATCCATGCCTACAAACATTCAATCACTTTCTCATACACACCACAGTCACTCTCTCTCACATACATAAACAGACACTCTCTCGCTCACACACAAGCACACACATAGTCGCTCATGTACAAATACACACAAAGTCAGACTCTCACTCTCTCTCTCTCTCTCTCTAACACACACACACACACACACACACACACACACACACACACACACCGAGTACCTTTAAAGGCATCTAGAACTATTGCAAGCAGTTCTGTGTATAGCTATCATTAAATGTATACATGGGTCTAATTGGATCTCGAATTTCCCAGAAAAGATTTCCTTACAAGCCAGTTTGATAAATGCTGTAGCTATTGTGTGTCCAACCAATCCCTTTCTCTGAATCTGGTTTTCTCATTGTCCCCACCCAATTGAACTTTCACTTTAGAAAAAAAATACTGACCAATTGTTTTTTTTTTTGTTAACTGTACTTCTAAATTGTTTTTTGTTTATTAAATCAGTGTTCATGAACATAGTGTTTATGAATCACTTTGCCAAGCTACAGCCCCTAGTGAAAACACAGCCATATGCTTCCTCAGCCCCGATTCAAACCAAAGGCATTGGGAATAAGCATAATCTCCTAATACCACATCGACCTTGATTGTCTTCCATAATACTGACAGTAGACACAGCTGTCATTGATGCTGTTTGTATTGTATACCCTGCTCTCCATCCACAAGCCAAATGTTCTGCAAATGCAATGCTCTTCAAAATGACAACTTTCATTAATAATGTGTCCAATAATGTGTCCATGTGTGCAGATAACCTTATGAGTGTAGATCTCCTTTATTTCCTGTGAAGTTCATTTAACTCGTCTGATCAACATTTTGTCTGTTTTCTGAAGCAAAGTGATTCAAGACTTTGACATTGGTGCACTATCCAGAACTGAAGCTTGCCTGTCAGGCCATTTAATCCAACCATTACTTTACATTGTGACACTACTCTTGCCACTGAGAATGTCATTATGCTGGTATGAAGAAAATGGAAATGTCCTTGTACCATTTTGCCATACCTGATAACCATAGAGCATTAGTGGAAAGCTTCTGGAGTGCCAAGGCTTCTTCAATAAGCTGAACCCTGATGAAATCTGATGGTCATCCGATGGTTGCTTCACTCCGGACATCCACAAGCTGTTGCTTGTATTGTTGAAACAGAAAGGCCGAGCAGCAAGAGCCAAAAGCGTTTAGCTCCCTAGTTAAACTGCCAGAAAATACATAAACAGCTAATTATAACCATTACTTGTAGTTTTGTTTCTTGTTTCAAACACACTGGCTAGGTCAACCAGAAAGCTAGCTAGCTGGGTCAATTTTCCAGCAAGTGAGGCAAATTAGTTTCAATAGCAGGATCTGTGACCAAATTTCATCATGTGTAAATTAGCTATCTAAGTAATTGGTTAGTTCAAGGGCGTAATTTTGCATATGGACGGTAGGGACATGTCCCTACCAATATTTGAGCGAACTCGTTCGCATTATCTTTGGAGTGAAGTCATATTACATAATTCAAATGTCCTCTCGGCTGTTGTGTCCCTACCAATGTTGAGACCAAAACTATGCCCTTGGGTTAGTTGTCAATTGATGGCACTAATAAGCATTCTCTGTCCTATTAATGATAACTATAGGAACAAAATTATGTATACTACAACTCAGAGACAGCACTTATAACCTATATTTTGCTGGAAAGGCCATATATAGGAAAGGCATAGTCACATCCAAGCCTGGGGGGGAATTCTTATTCATAGTCCCTGCCTGTCGATTCCAATCCAGGCCCCACACACCACCTGATCGCAGGCTAATTGTGAAAACAGAAGACTCCCATTAATATATGTGAAGATTATCAATTCACTGTTTGCAGTGATTAAGTTACTTTCCTTGAAAGGAAAGCTGAGCTCTATGGCCCATGATGAGCTGACAATGACCAGGAGCCCACAATTGGCTTGATCTTGCCTGGGATAGGGGGTGGGAATGTTGGCACGGGTTGCTCGTGTGTCCTCTCCCAGGCACCCTACGTTTCCTCAGGCACCTACAAGGTGTTGGGATGACCTCAGTGAAGTAGTGTCTATCTTCCAACAAGCACCCACTCCACTGTGGTGCACTGTGTGCGACTTGTAGCGCAAAAGCTATCTGTTGGCCATGTGTGAATGTACTGGAGGACTGCATTTGTCTTGTGTCCCTTGCCAAAGTACAGTCGTAGTGAGACAAGCATAATGTGCTATTGCCGATTCCAAAACAGACATACTAATGGGGTAAAAAGCATAAAAGAAGAAATGTTCACTGCTCTGGAACCACAGAGTAATAAGTGCAAGAACATCATTTCCCCTCAAACTACATTACCCTTGAGCACTGAGGGAGGAGGGTCCAGGAATTGCAAAGCAACACGAATTCAAGCGTTTGTCTTTCCTTTTGTCTCTTGACAGTGAACACCAGGACAAGATGTCAAGCGCATCTGTGGACGAGGAAGAGCTTCCAGCAACGCACACAGGTGAGGTGTTTCAGTGCAGGCCATGGGACTGCACTTGGTGTGGACCTGAACCCCGGAGACCGCTGAGCCCAGGGACTATTAGGACACTTGTGAGGAAGGCCAGAGCTCCAAACTGTATGAGCAATGCCATAATATTTTCCGGGCTAATAACTGGATCATTAGTAGTTTATCATTATAATAAATGTAGTACCCGTTTTGCAAGTTCAGCCAACCTGTTCCATTATCCACAGGCTGATTATAATACAATACAACAAAACACTGTCAGCAATAATATTAAGAGTCAGAATAACCAGAGATTATCTACTATTAATAATAATAACTGATGATTTGATAATGAATGATAATTCATACAGGGGGTATGTAGTTGATATCTCAATTAGGGGAAGCGCTAAAGAGATGCATTTGTCCCCATGATAATTACAATTATCCTTGGTTTTTTGTCAAATTTTATAAATTTATAAGTTTTAGAGTTCTGCTAGTTAGGTAAAGCACAGAAGCCTTTAAGCCAAACGATTGCATGATTGACATCACTGCAGTCACAAGCGTATAAGCCCTGCAGTGACGACTGACGGATTCTGGGCAGACACATTCCAGAAGATGCCTCATCGTCCCATACACTAATTTTTTTAAAGATTTCCACAGGCCTGTGGTTGCCAACGCCTTAAGCGTCTTTGCGTCACCATGCAGTTATAAAGAACAAAACCGCAGAGCTGTGGCCTTATTGCCACAGTATTGGTGTCATTTCGTTTTTTTTTTTTAAGTAACAAGAACATAATTCAAAGGAACATGAAGAATGACGGTAAATTAAATGGAAGAAAATCCTCTGTGAAATATGATGTGCAATGCTTCTCAATTACTGATTTTCGGAGCGTAAAAACTTAAAAACTGGCATTGTATAATGCAACCTTGAAACAAAGCAGTGTTGCCTAACAACACAAGTTTAGTCCAACAGGAGCTCCAGCTTTGTCTTTATTTATGGAGCGCAGCCTACTTCTTCCAAACAAATTTAGCAGCTGTGGGCTTTGCCACACATCCATGGCTACTTTAATTCATAATATGTGCCCCACATTGTAAACAATTGTGCAGTCTCCCCCTTCCCTTTCACGTATGCATTTTTCCACTTCACAGCATATCCGCCTTATCAAAAAATGCTATTTTTACACTCTGTTGCACACCACCACAAATTCTTTTCAGAGAGTGTTGTGAACTGCCATCGGAGCCTTGATCTAACAACACAACTGGGCTGGCAGCTGCATGTAAATTAAGCTGCTCTAGCTCTGACATACATAACCTTAAGCTGTTGCACAAAAAAAGTTAGTCACCTCAAGGCTGTGTGGGACCAGCATTAAAAAAAAACCACGTCAAAGTGGAAAGTGCTTGGTTGGGCATACTAAGCATTTATGTGTCAACTTAATCAGGGCCTTTGGCTTTGGTGCTCTGCCTGGCATGGTTTGTCCCACCAAGCACTCTCCACATAGCTCGTTCTACAAGTGCTTATTGATGTTGTTGAGAAAACTTGCAGCTGATTTCAAATTCTCAGCAGACGTGTATGTCAACTGATGACTGCAACGCAAGAAAATCATAATTTTCTCTTGTCATCCATTTTGTTGTAAAACATCCATATGTTTGTGCGGCTCTAAGCTGTTTCTGGCTTTGTTGTTTTGTTTCACCCGGAATGACTCCAGGTCCCAAAGGGGTGATCCATGACTGGAGGAAATTCAAGCTTGAGAGCGAGGACCATGACTCCTTGCCTCCCAACAAGCGTGAGTTGCTGCGACAGATGTCCAACCCCAGACCCCCCAGCGAGGACAACCGTGAGAGACTCAACCGCATGGTAAGCCAAGGCAGGAGGGAACCTGACCACAGGTCTCCTACATTTGTAAAGTGTGTACTGTCAGAGTTAAAGTACCCTACCTGAGGCCTCCATGCTATCCCCTGTCCACTTCACTGGCTGTAGAATGGAATTGTTGCAGTTGAGTTATCCTTATGTTAACATTTGCACTAGTTTCCAGGAGTCTCCACACCGTCCGCTCCTGAGGTCAGGGAATAAATTTAAAGTTTTCTCCCAGTTGGGATTTTCAGTTTTTTGGATTCTCTCTGGAAAATCCACTATGCTATATCCATAGCACTTTGTATGCTGCACTATGTACTATGGCAAATTCGTCTAATTATTTGATAAAGGCCTACTGGACAAGAGAGAAACAAGCAACATACTTTCAGATAAGAAGTTAGCATCAAATCTATGCCATGTATTCTGAGAAAGGACCAGGCTTTTGGGCCAAACCAGTGAAATGACAAACATGTGGAAAAAATTTTCAAAACCAGTTGACCTCTCAGCTCGCCAAGACAGGATGATTAATATGCTCTAGTGGAACATCCTACAACACTATTGGCTTGAAAAGATTTACTGAACACTGTGCACCTCACTGAACTGAACACCTCATGTAGCTTACACAACAATCAGATGGCTGAATTACCATAAAACTTCCAATAATAGCGGAGTCTCCAATAATGCAAGCCTCTTATAATAACCGGTATGCACAATCCTTTCAGTGAAATAAACGGCTGCCTCAAATAAACGCCTGGGAAAATTATAGGGAATGTTGAAGATGCTTTACTGTAGCCTATTCTGCCTATTGAAGTTTCATCACAACAGACAATAAAGTAGGCTAATTTTAACATTACAGCATAGCATTGAAAGCTGAAATGCTAAATGGAATTTGGTTTTTGTAAATTAAATTGTTTTGCAAGCATAATTTTAGCCAATGTGTTTCCTATGTCTTCTGTTGGAGATGCTTTAGGCCTATTTCTTAATGACTTTGCAGCACAAACAAATTATTTTTTGCATTAGGCTAAATGAGGTTGTTTTAGTGAATTCAATTTGCCTTATGTGTGTTCATCTGTTCATGAATTAGATTAAACATAAACAAACAAAACAAGCTGTCTTTCGGATCATGGTATTCATTCACAGTGATACTGCTATTCTTACAGACTGTGCTCTCCCATCATAAGTTGCAATGACAATGTTTAACTTACTTGATTAGTGATTCCTGTTTGAGCTGCTACCAAAGAGTGCTGTATAATGTTTGATAAGTAGACTACTTTGGAAAAAAAAATATGGTGAATTTTCCTGGTCATTTCAGCTACCAATAACTTGCAGAAGCCTGAGGGCTTTAGGTGAAATAAACGCAGGTATCTTATTATCACCAAGTCTCCAACAAACACCGGTAAAGTTAAGTAATTAAAGCAAATAAATGCCTCAGCGTTTATTGAAAGTTTTACGGTATTCAGATGTAGGTGGTACATGCACCTTCAAGCACATATTCTGGGAATGCCCTGTTATAATGGCTTTTTATGGGGTGGCAGTGTAGCATAGTGGTTAAGGAGCTGTACTCGTAACCGAAAGGTTGCCAAGGTACTTAACCCACAATTGCCTCAGTAAATATCCAGCTGTATAAATGGATAACATCGTAAAGAACCGTGACCTACTGTATGTAAGTTGCTCTGGGTAAGAGCGTCTGCTAAATAATGTAACGTAATGTTTTTAGAAGTACGCTGTAGATGTGCTGTCCTGCCTGCCGCAGGGATGCGCCTGCATGCCCAAGGCTGCTCCTCTTTGGTGAATGCAGTTTAACAAACACAGGAAACATCTCTTACTGGCAGGCATGACCTCATCCTTGCAATCAATCCTGAAGCTCTGGGTGGAGCTCAGCTGCAATCTGAAATCACTGTGGCCGCCTCATCTCCTTGGTGTTTTGGTTTTGGAGCGGTTGACAGCAAGGCCACAGGGGACAGCACCTGCCACTCAGAACAGCTGGTGTGAGGCGGAGCGCTTTGGTGCTGACCTCATCAGGAAGGCCTAGCTGATGATTAACTACATTTTGTTATCCTCTAGGGAGAAATACATTGTCTTGAACACTCAAAAGTGCTCCTGTATTTACAATACATTACATAGACAATTTAATAAGTACAGATAGAATACAAAGCTAAAGACATACAGTATATGCATGCATATATGCATATGCCCCCTTCAGAAATTACTGACATAATAAAAATTGAACACATTACACACATAGTAATAGAAAGATATCATAAACACAGCTCTTGAAGGCAAAGAGGTAATCATCCAAGTGGTAATTATCCATACCATCCATACCATAATCCCTGTCAGTGGCGACCTTTGAGAATTAAGCAGTTTAAATGATAGGGAGACAAACGACATCTTCTTTGCTCTGCTCTGAGGTGCTGCCCATATCACCTTTCCTGAAAGAAAAGTGTTCAGCGGTTGGGTGGGGTCGAAATACTCAACATTGTGAAAGAATTGTAACTTTAAATAATTGCTTAGATTTTAAATGACTGCAGCTTAAAGGGGTGCTGCCTGCTGGGGTGAGTCCCTCATCATGCGTGTCTTTGTATACCCACTCTGCAGATGAGCACACAGGAGTATGAGATGATCCAGGAGGAAGATGAGCACTGCCTCCGCAGGTACCGCAAGCAGTGCATGCAAGAGATGCACGAGCGGCTGAGCTTCGGGCCCACCTTCGACGGCGTGCAAGAGCTGGAGAGCGGCGAGGCCTTCCTGGAGGCTGTGGAGAAGGAGCACCGGCTCACCGTGGTGGTGGTGCACGTCTATGAGGACGACGTGCCGGGTTGCGACGCCCTCAACGGCTGCTTCACCTGCCTGTCTGCCGAGTACCCCAGCGTCAAGTTCTGCCGGATCCGGGCGTCACGCACGGGCGCCGGCGAGCGCTTCGCCACCGGCGTGCTCCCAGCCCTGCTGGTGTACAAGGGCGGCGAGCTGCTGGGCAACTTCCTGAATGTCACGCAGCACCTGAGTGAGGAGTTCTTCGCCGTGGACGTGGAGGCCTTCCTCAATGAGTACGGCCTCCTGCCGGAGAAGGAGTTCGCTGCCTGCCCCGAGGACGAGGAGGAGGCCAATGTGGAGTGAGCGGGAGAGTGTTTTGGGGGGTGGGGAGGTTGTAGGGAGACACCCAGCAAACTGCTGTCTGTATAGGAATTATGGATGCGGAATATGGGCTGAAAGGGGCGATCCATGTAATATGAGCCTTATGGTGAAAAAGGAAAAAAAAAAAAACAACAAATACACGCACATGCATAATGTTTGCACGCTCCATATGCACAAAACACACACACACACATATTACCAAACACACATTCACATGCTTGTACACACGCATGTACACACACACACACACACACACACACACACACAGTGTGCAAACCAAGCGATATCCCATTGGCTATAATCCTTAGTTTTAAGTGAGTGGTAGCCCTCTATTGTTAAGTTTATACTTGCAGTTTTATGTCTACCCTTAAAGTATCATATCAATGGGGTGGTTAAGCTAATATACTCTACTATAAGTCTATTGGTCTGTAGAAAGAGACCAGGAATTCTGGGATGGGGCAACAGGTGGGCATTCCTGACCCAATGCAGTAGTGCCACCAGTGGCTTTTCTCCCTCATGGCCACTCTGTTTTCTATGTATAAATACATTACAGCCCTAACATTTTCCTCAAATACCAGTGTGCTTAATAGAAAAAAAACAGATTGCAAAACTAACAATAAGGAATCCACTAAGACCACTCTCAAAGGAAGAGAATACAGTCAGTGGATGGAAAACAAGAAATGGTTTCTGTGATTTCTTTTTACCAACTGTAAAAAAATAAAAAATTAAAACGAGGTAAGTATATGAAAGTATATAGCAATTAAGTATACTGAGGCTGCTCAGAATCCTGCTTCTTGGATGTCCCCTGGTAACCGTTTGCTCGATGAAGATCTTCTCAAGCCTTCAAGCAGTCCTGGGCTTTGGCTTCCTGCCTGAGGTAGCAACATGGCCACGCCCACCACCCATCCAAACAACTCATTTACAAGGCTGTGTACACAGGTCCCATTGTTTACTATCCTTTGCTGTTTAGTACTGAGGACAGGGAGGAAGTATCTCTGATTGGATGTAAGGGGTATCATGTAGTGTGCTGTTTGTGGGGGGGGGGGGGGGGGGGGGGGGGGCTCTTCTAAGCAAATAAATAATTACAATGGAAATCTGTAGACTGGTTTCCTGTATGTCTTCCATATTGGCAGTTTCTATATTTATTTACCCATCAAGGATGTGGCAGTTTTCATGTAACCCATGTTGAAGGCCTGTTGAGTATGGTATGATAGTTTCCATCAACCTATGAAAAAAGGGAATTGCAACTGGGACATAAATTAGAATAAAACAAAGCTAAATGACAGTTTTGATAGAGTCTCTTAATTAAATAAATGTCAACATTTCACTTTCTGAGGCAGCTCAAATTATAATCGTCTCCAATCCTGTAAACACACTGTTATCTAAACTGTCGTAATTAATTTTGTGCTGTGCTGAAGACTGATCCATCCTTACTAAGTATATAATGACATTTAATTACTGATTTGACAGGCATTGTGTACGCATTCATGTCATAAGCTTTTATGTAACTCACTAAAGTACTTTCATCCTGTTGCCAATATTAACAATCCACATCTCTCATTGCTGGTATAAAACAATATCAGCAGGTCCAAGTCCAAGGTTTACCCATAGTCTGTATGAATCACAAACCTGATCCAATCTGCTGACAACCCCACCTGCCAAAATTAGGGACAAAAAATAGTCATTTATTGCCAAAGGGTAAATTTTCCACTGTGCTGACTGATACTTAAAAGAAACAATGTAATCCAGGCCCTGTGCCATCCTATTTGCATAATTATTTGGCCAAAACTGTATTCGTGCATGGAAAATCTGACGAGAGCTTTCATCAGAAACTAAAAAAGAGTAAATTTTGTAATTATTATTTGATTTCCGTAGCTGCTAAACACAGTCAGACAGAATACATTTACATTTACATTTATTCACTTGGCAGACGCTTTTATCCAAAGCGACTTACATAGGTTACCGTTCTTTACAATGTTATCCATTTATACAGCTGGATATATACAATAAAATATAATGATAAAAACTAACTGACTTCTTTTTATATGAGAGAACCTGCCTGAATACTGCTGTTTCAGGTCTGGTTTGTCATTGCTGTTGAGAGTAATAAATTGAAAAGCACCATATATAAGCTTTAGTCTGAATATGTAAACGTTCATGAGATAAAACTTTCATGTGAAATCTGCTGAGCTTTCTGTGATGTGATGATCTTATGGAATTTTAATGCCCCTAAGCCTAATATGTTCTCAGTATCAAATGAGGGTAAAATATTCTAAAATGGTTGTGGATTGTCAGAAGAAACTACTTATCTAACAGAGTTGTAATGATGAATCACTTCATATCAATGCAAAAGCAAGGATACATATATAAAGATGTTGCATATGACAATCGATTCATACCATTGACTTTTAATTTAATTAAAGTGATATTTCAAAGGCACATAATTAACTTTATATTTCTTGAAAAGCATAGAATAATTTCAAGGTTATTTTGAATCATATTGTATCAAAATGTGTCCTATCAAAACATTTTATATCATATCATAGTGAATTCTTAGACATGTTCCAATAAATCACATCGTTGCAATACTGTACTGTATCATTGTTAAACCAGAGCTTTACACCCGTTCTATAACCCGTCTTGTACAACTGGACAGAAACATCTGGAAAAAGTGACAATGACATTCCTTTTCAGAGGAATCCCTACAGCTGTTGCCGTGACAAATAAGCCAGTGAGTCTACTGCTTTCTGGAGCACATGATGTTATCAGCAGTAGTTTCAGATACACCCTTCTCATAATCACCAAGGGGGTTTCATGAAGGGCAGCTACCTGAATGCTGGGACAGGTTCTGACAGTGTCCACAGGCACACGCCTCACAATCAAAAGTCAGTGTGTGTGTGTGTGTGTGTGCGCACTACAATTACTTTCTCTCACATGTATCTACAAGCCTACAGCTTTTCTTGTCATCTCACAGGATATGAAAGTTAAAGCAAGAGTAGGGCAGGTAAAGCTGTTCTCTGAAAACTAACTGGAGTGGAATGTTCAGTGATCACCTCAAACAATACCACATACCTGCTCAATAGTTTTCTAGATATTACTTGTGATAAATCATTCTGTTCATCAGTTCCTTAAAATCTTCAGAAGCAGGTTCAGGCTGTTGCCATGTACTTCTGGTAAATACCACTTAAATAAGTGGCTGTAAAAAAGTGCTACCGAAATGTATTTTAATTATTAAGTCATACTGGTGAGAAATAACATGATGCATTATCCATGAAATGCTATTAAGACTAAATAATAATATTGCCGTTTTCTTAAGCAGAAATGTGGACAATATGTAGATTTCAGTTATATTTTGTTTTTGTTTCTATTTAATGAGATGCGTGAAAAAATATGGAGGGAGCTGTGAATGCTCCTTTAATCATTTAATGTGCACCTTTACATGGGACCCAAAATCAAGTCAATTCAAATTTTCTTGAAAAGTCAAAATGAGCATGACAGGAACTGTTTAATTGGACACAACAGGAATGTACAACTTAAAAAGCACATAAAAAGCAGATTTACAAATATGTTATCATCAAACAACCATGCATACCTTTCAGGAACAATTGCAAACTTTGAATCCTTGAATAAAAAGCTATGATAAAACAAAGCACACATGGAGGTAGCCCAAACAATATATGAATGTTTATTAACTGATAAGTAGTTAAGCTGTTCTTTGCCCTTTGACCCCTTTCTAGTGGGATAAAGGACCATTCTTCAGGAAGGAAAGCCTTTAGTTCTTTGAGAGATAGAGGTGGAAATGTACTCTGCACTCCGTGCTACGGAATTTCCCCTAAAAGATCAATGGTGTTTTATATCTGGTGATTGGGGTGGCCATGGAAGGTTTTTGACTTCATCCTGGTGTTCATCAAACCACTCTTAAATCCATTTCCAATTTCCAAATCCAATCGAATCCAATCCATGGGGGAGTTATCATCTTGGAATAGGAGAACATCTAGAGGAAACAATATTTACACCATAGGGTGTACCCGGTCGCCTAAAATGGCTTTGTATTCCTTGGCTGTAATTCTGCCATGCAGAGTAATAATCATACCCAATGACTCCCATGACATGGCTGCCCATACCATAACAAGCCTGTCAACATGTTTAATAGCTGAAGGCAATGTTGGCTGAAGGCCGACAACACTAGCGTTGTGAAGCCCACAATGTCCAATTTTGTCCTGTTAAGTGTCCATCTATCTCTGTTGGTGAGCTTTAACCAGTGTTCCTGTTTAATCAGGTGCATCTTGTTTGCTTTCATTATCTTTGAGATGTCTCTAGAACTTGACTGGAGTCCACCTGTGGCAAATCGAACTGACTGGACATGATTTAGAAAGGCACACACCTACACTATATGGACAAAAGTATTCGGATGCCTGACCATTACACCAACAGGGACTGTAATGACATTGTATTCAAATACATACACTTTAATATGGAGTTGGTCCCCCTTTTGCAGGCATAACACGTTCCGTTCTTCTTGGAAGGTTTTCCACTAGATTTTGGAGTGTTTCTATGGGAATTTACATTTACATTCACATTTATTTATTTAGCAGACGCTTTTATCCAAAGCGACTTACAAACGTGCATACAGTAAGTATAGCGACAGTATGGGATTTGTGCCCATTCATTCTGTAGAGCATTTATGAGATCAGGCACTGATGTTGGACGAAAAGGCCTGGCTCGCAATCTCCGTTCCAGTTCATCCCAAAGGTGCTCAATGGGGTTGAGGTCAGGGCTCTGTGCGGGCCAGTCAAGTTCTTCCACACCAAACTCATCAAACCATGTCTTTATAGTCCTTGCTTTGTGCACTGGGGCACAGTCATGTTGGAATAGAAAAGGGCCTTCCCCAAACTGTTGCCACAAAGTTGGAAGCATAGCATTGTCCAAAATGTCTTGGTATGCTGAAGCATTGAGTTTGCCCTTCACTGGAGATAAGGGGCCTAGCCCAAACCCTGAAAAACAGCCCCATACCATTATCCCTCCTCCACCAAACTTCATAGTTGGCACAATGCAGTCAGGCAGGTAACGTTCTCCCGGCTTCCACCAATCCCAGACTCGCCCTTTTGACTGCCAAACAGAGAAGCGTGATTTGTCACTCCACAGAACACGTTTCCACTCTTCCATAGTCCAGTGTCGGTGTGCTTTACACCACTCCATCCGACGCTTGGCATTGGACTTGGTGGTGTGAGGCTTGCATGCAGCTGCTTGGCCATGGAAACGCATTCCATGAAACTCCTGCTGCAGTTTTTGTGCTTACATTAATGCCAGTGGAAGTTCTGAACTCTTCAGCTATGGAATCAGTAGAGCGTTGGCGACTTTTATGCACCATGCGCCTTAGCAGTCGTTGACCCCCCTCTGTGATTTTACGTGGTCTTCCGCTTCGTGGCTGAGTTGCTGTTGTTCCTAAATGCTTCCACTTTCTAATAATATCACCTACAGTTGACCGTGGAATATCCAGCAGGGATGAAATTTCACGAACCGTCTTATTGCAAAGGTGGCATCCTATCACAGTACCACCCTTGAAGTCACTGAGCTCTTCAGAATGACCCATATCGTATCACAAATGTTTGCAAATGGAGACTGCATGGCTAGGTGCTTGATTTTATACACCTGTGGCAACAGAGTCTGATTGAAACATCTGAATTCAATAATTAACAGGTGTGGCCAAATACTTTTGTCCATATAGTGTATGTATATAAGGTCCCACAATACACAATGTATGTCAGACCAAAAACCAAGCCATGAAGTCCAAGGAACTTTCCATCAACTTTGAAATCAAATTGTGTTGACACAGAAGCCATTCCTGACTAAAAGGCATATGACAGCCCACCTGGAATTTGCCAAACAGCGCTTAAAGGACTCTGAGGGCATAAGGAAAAAAGATTCTCTGGTCTGAACTCTTAGGGCTGAACTCCAACCACTACATCTGGTGAAAAACAGATACTGCTCATCTGGCTAATATCATTCCTACAGTGAAACATCATGCTTTGGGGGTGCTTTTCAGTGGCAGGAACAGGGAGACTGGTCAGAATAGAGGGAAGAATGAATGCAGCCAAATACAGAGAGGACCTTGAAGAAAACCTGCTCCAGAGTGCACACAAGCTGAGACTAGGGCGAAAGTTCACTTTTCAGCATGATGACCCAAAGCGTTCAGCCAAGACAACGCTGCAGTGGCTTCTCTGAATGTCCTTGAGCAGCCAAGTATGAACTTGAACCCCATAGAACATCTGCAGAGAGACCTGAAGATGGCAGTTCAGATGCTGACCATCCAATCTGACTGAGCTTGAGAGTATCTGCCAGGAAGAGTGTGCAAAGCTTGTAGAGACTTACCCAAGAAGGCTTGAAGCTGTGATTGCTGCCAAAGGTGCCTCTACAATGTACTTACAGGGTCTGAATACATGTAAATGAGATTTCAGTTCGATTTTCTAAATGTTTTTGCTTTGTCATTATGGGTTAAAAAGTATCATAAAGTGAATGGGTCTGAATACTTTTCAAAACCGCTGGATAAGAAAAGTAATTTCAGACCTTCCCCGGTTTGATGCAACTTTGGCCTCTAGTGGTCAAACCTTTGAACTGTCATTTCAGACAGACAACATGCTCAGGCAAGTGTAACACCCACACAGTGGTGGCAAAAAGACCCAACAATTCTACAAATGAAATCAAAAATCAACGATTTTATTGTATGCTTTTCAGTCAACACGATCAAATTAAAATGAACAAAGCTTTCCATAACAGAAACTTGAACAGAGTTCTGTCTTATAATGACAATTGCCCTTCTGATGGGTTTATTTTGCATTCCTAAACTACTACAGGACACGTCATCCTTTGGGATGCTTAGGATGTTCCATGCCAGAGGTCCTTAAATTATCTAATCCGTTAACATGAAGTGAACCAGTATTGCCAAGAATGATCGCGTTTCAGCCTGACTTTGGGCGTTGGCAAACCTGGCATGAGGTAACTCGTCAAGATGTCAGGTGACGTTTATAGCCGGCATGCACAGAAGGCGATGGTGAAGACAGGGGAGATGCGCGCCTGCACAGTGGGCCCTGGAGAGAAACACGACACTTAGCTCTGCTTAATGTTCTCCCTCTGCCACTAGTGACCTGCTGACGCTGCGAAATGTAATCGATGTGAGAGGAATAACTGCTTGAATAAAAAAAGTGCCTGTATTTGAATTATGAACTGTTCTCCGTTCAAAATTTCCCCTCCCTTCAGTGTGGGTGTATTCTTTTCCTTCTTCAGTCACTGAGATAAAGCAGCGAGGCAGCTGTGGCGAGGAGGGCAACTCCAGTGGCCACCGCCACGCCTAAACAACAACAAAGAAAGGCCAGGTGAGTAAAGGTACAGTAATGGTAAACAGTGAGGGTGGAAACACCTGAGGGATTATTCAAGAATACAAATGACAAACTTCCTGCCATGGGAAAAAAGCCCTGAGTAGCTTATGCAACAGTTGCACAAAAAGTTGTGTAGTATGTACATATTCAGACATAGACTACAGCATTCATTTTAGGTCTATTTGTGATATTATCCCCACTAAAAAGTTATTTTTCTGTTGCTGATGCACGACTGAAGCACAACTCAACCCTGAAAATAAAAAAATGGGCTTTTTGCCCAGCGTGCTCTGTAACGACACATTTCTGATGTTGCTTAGAGAAACTGCTGGGATTCTGCTGTCTTTCTGTGGGTAGTGTGGGTTAGTGCTAGGGCTTTCTGCAGTGCATCATAAACAGCATAATGTTAAATATCCAACAGCTTAACCAGGCTACTTTACAAACACAGGGCTTGAAAAACATAATTATCTTTAGCTGTTGACTTATAATAGTGTGAAGTAGCACTTATTCTGATATTACTAAACAAGGTAATGAGCCAACCAGCCATACAATAAAAGGCATTTTCAGAGAAATACCCACAAGGTCTAGCAGCTTTAACTACCTAGCTTTAGTTGATCATGCTAGCTAACCAACTTAATTTACTTAATTAGTTCTCTGAAAAAATGACCTATCAGCAGGATTTCCCATTTTTGTGCATGAGGTATGTTTCCAACTGTGTGATGTAAGAATGTTTTTAGGTGGTCTCAGAAGCAGTTGAAGTAAGTGGTACAGAGAAAAGATGGGAGGTGAGAAGAGTGAATGCTGGGCTACTCCAGAGAAGTCAGGGTGTTGCTATTTAAAGGTACATTTGGTTTGCAAATGTAAAGGCAGAAATTTTTCACAGCTAAGGTCACCACTTTACTACTTACATGGACTTACTGATCATTAGTTTCGCTTGCAGAGATGCAAAAGGTACACTGAATGCAATCTGATATAACATTTACATTTAGTCATTTAGCAGATGCTTTTATCCAGAGCAACTTTTGAAGGTACATGCAAGAAGTCTCATAATCAAATAATAAGAGTCAAGTTGGTCTGATAAAAGCTGGTCTACAACAAAAACACTGGGCTTGGGTATGACCTAAAATCATAGTTTAGATGTGTTCAATGATAGCTGTTGACAAACAAGACCAATTGGGTAGAGCCTGGAAACTTGCTGTGTGCACACATAAAACTTTAGCCAGAGAACCTAATAACACGTTCACCTGACAACTAAATGAACTGTAAGCATTGAACCAAAGGGGCAAGTACTGGGTAAACATACCAACATAAGTCTGAAGGGATCTCTGGTTCTCAGGGGCTTCTGTTGGCATCTCTGATGTTATGTTATCTGTGCATTCTTCTGAATTATCCACTATATTTGATTGCTCTGAAAAGAAGTAGTAAAAAAAGTTCCGGAAAGATACAAATATACAAATCAACATGAATGTTTATGATGTTATGTCAGTTCCCACATTTACATGACAAGGCAAACTAGCTGTGTTTCACACAGAGACGCAGTCACAGACGTGAAGCTTGGGCACTGAAGTGTCCTCAAGGCCGGAGCTGAGAACACTACAGCTGCGCTATTCTGAGACAGGAGGGAAAGACTGGAAAGGGGGGTAAAAGGAGGATGAAAGGAAAAAGTAGAGTAAATTGGAGAGGAGGATTAAAGGACAGGAAGGAGGGTGAAAAAGAGGGTATAAAGGAGAATGGGTACAAGATGTTTCTTCATGGCAGATGGTGCAGATAGGCAGTTTCCTAAGGTCATTACTTTTCCTTTTCAATCCTATGGCACACGTGTCTGAATCATGTGTGTCTGAACTGGTCTGAACAGAACACTGCTGCATACCAGACTGATGACTAAGAGGAAAGGGAAGCGGGTAAGTTTGAAACTGGCTTGAAGTAGATAAAAGCCGGGCATCTCGAGACTAAGACAAATTACCGTTTCCAGAACCTCTCTTTGTTTGATCATACAACCTTGCCATTTCAACCCACATGTCATCATTCCATTGCACTGACTAGGGTCACAAGTATCAAAGGCTGCATTACTGTGAATACGAATCTTCCCAAAATAACAAGTTAGATTGCTAGTATCTTCACTTTAATACTTTTGTTACATTATGCTGTGTCCTTTCTTCTTATTTTTCGATTAGTGCTACATTTTTATCTTTCACTAAATCCACCACGCAAGGCAGCAAATACACACTAACCAGTAACACAACCTTAAATTCATAACAATTTCCTGAAAAAGTACAGACACATGTATTTTTAACTATGTGAGTGGAGTGGACCAGTACAGTAGCATTAATCTTAATTTTCGGCCACAGACGGCAATACAAACTGCCATGCCTTTGCCTGTTGACAGCAAAGAGACCTACTTAGAGCAGCTTCCTGGGTTGTGTCTATCGTCTCCTCTAGGATGTCACAGTCCAGCATCTCCTTGAAACGCTCGCTGACGTCCACCAGGCTTTCATCTGGGAACATGTAGTCACAGATGCAGAAGCCAGTGCCTGGCACGGGTGCAAACACCCGCTGGGGCAGGGGCTGCTGCCCGCTCACCGCACCTGCAGGAAAATGCACCGCAACCAAAGTTAGGCCCAACTTAGCCCTCATTTACCCGTAGTTCAGCCCAACTTAGTCCCCATTTACCCAGAGTTAGGCCCATCTTAGTTCCAATTAAACCAGAATTAGACCCCATCTTCATCCCCATAGCCCAGAGTTGGGTCCATCTTAGTCCCCATTTCTTAAGAGTTAGTCCCATCTTTTAAATTATTGGCTTTTAGCAGACTCTCTTACCCAGACCTACTTACATCAGTTACAATGTTATCCATTTATACAGCTGGATATTTACTGAGGCAATTTTGGGTTAAGTACCTTGCCCAAGGGTACTGTAGCGAAGGGCGAGAGCAGTCACCCCACCCGGCCTTGAACCCAGGTCTACATGTTCATCAGTACAAAGGAATAATCTGATTCTGTGATCACTGGGGACACTACATTTCATGGACTGTCAATCAAAGAGCCAAAATTGAGAGCATTTTTACATAAGATACTCAAACTTGAACTTTTCGGTTTCTGAGGAATCACTTGAGAGCGAAAAAGGGTGCGAGAGATTCAGTTTCACATGGGTCAAATTCTACCTGTTTTCTGTCCTCTATGTGACGTTGTCAACATATTGAACTACTGTTCTTGCCAAATAAATGTGCTGTTCAAAATCGAAATTGGCGATTGCCAGTTTGCTGGTCTACCACTCTGGAATACCACTCTGAATCTGCAACCGGCCAGTACCTCTGTCTGAACTGCCTTCGTTCATGAAGAGGTCTTCAAACAGCATCTCGGTCCTGCAGGAGACCGTGTTCATAAGGTCCCTCTTGATAGCCTGTTGGTAGCATGGACAGAATCTGTGAGAAAACATGGCTAAAATTTCTCATAATGGCTACTATTTTAAAATGACCATCCACTAGGGCTGGGCGATATAGCCGTTGCGGTATATCGAATAGCTATTTTTAGTGCAATAACAGATATCCCAGGTATGTTGCGTTAGGTTCAATTTCCTGTATTGTTTTCGTTTTAGTCATACCTAATGCGGGAGCACACCTCCAGTTTTTCGAGGCCATGTGAAATTCTTCCAGGGGAAAAACACCACTAAACCCAAACACTACCTTTAAATCTACCATTACTTTCAACCTGTTCCCCTTGATCCTCCTTGATTAACAATGAAACAAATAATTCACAGAATAATCAACACCAATCATGTAATTAGAATAAATGGTTATGCTCGCGAAACACCGCAGATTGTCTGTAGTTTGTGTGCTTGCGAAAGCTTCAACGTGAGATTGTTTAATTAACAAGGATGGCACTTATCGATTTAAATTATGTTAAATGCTCATGACACATCACAGCTTTTGTGAGGTCTGTGTTCTAAATGTTATTGTTCACTGCACTCAATCTAACCTAAAAGTTTATTCTCAGTAATTTAAATAGATTTAACTAAATTTAGCTCCGTTTTGTAATTTGAATTTTGTAACACATGAAAGCTATAATGTGGAACATTTAACAGGAAGCTTTGGGATTACTTGCCACTTAATTATTCAAATTGTCATCCTTGTTGAATAAACAATCTCATGCTGTAGCTTTTGCAATAGCACACAAATTTCAGACAATCTGCGGTGTTTCGCAAGCATAATCATTTATTCTAATTATGCTATTGGTGTCGATTATTCTGCGCATTATTTGTTTTTATTGTTAATCAATGAGGATAAAGGGGTACAGGTTGAAAGTAATGATAGTAGTAGTACTAAAGGTAGTGTTCGGGCTTCCCCTGTTTCCAGCTCACCTGCCGCCACTGCTCATGTCTATTCAATGTTGATACCACAGCAACAGCACTGTTCTGCTTCCATGTGGTAGATAGAAACACATGGCTACAAAGATAAAGAGTGAAAACACATGCTATGTGTTTTTCAAAGCTAACAGGTAAGTTAACCAACATATCGATACAAGTGATATTTTTCTGCCCCGGAAGAATTTCACTGAACTTTGGAGGTGTGCTCCCGCATCAGGTATGACTAAAGCGAAAACAATACGGGAAGAAACCTACCACCGCATACCGGGGATAGCTGTTATTGTGCTAAAAATAGCTATTCGATATATCACGACGGCTCTACCGCCCAGCCCTACCATCCACCACTAATATTCTGAATCTCAAAAAGGTTTGTTTGAGTTCTATCCAAACAGCATGCTAATCTTCTTTTACTCAAAATTAAAATTAAAATTAAAATCGCCCAGCTATGGCCAGGGTTTTCGAAGGTAATGCAAAGCACTCTGGGATGGACGACACCAAACATTAAGGAAGTGAAGGCACTTGGGTCTCTTTCAGAGGGGGTACTGTGAAAGGACACAGTAAACATGCCAAGGCATTATTTTAACACTGTGGCTTGTCTGCCTGTGTTTGAGTGCGTGTGTGTGGTTGCATTACCTCCACGGCCTGGCATGCCCGGGGTTTGTTGCTATGGATGTAGGCCCTGCAGTGCATAACCCCCTTCATAGTCAGGAACCCTTTACATGCCTGTACCGACGCCGTGGACCTCTGGTCCGCCTTTAGCCCCACCTTCTGGGGACAGACACAAATGTACAATGGGTTGCAACTGCATCTCGAACATGCAAAATAGTAGCAACGTAGCTGGCCTGATCTTTACTTTTAACTTTATTAAAGTTTACTCTTTCCCTCCTTTCATTGCTTTACATTTCAGACAATGGGAGACTTTGCAAGCACTTAAAAAGAATCTCCTGTATAGCTACTGTACAACCTAGGGAAAGTGTTTGGTTGGACCTGCCAAATAAGCCATGTGAGGCCTGTTGATCTTGTTTGGACATGGTGCATCCATGTGAACACTTTTTCACGGATTTCGGATTTCATTTACTTATACATGAACTGCACAAAACTTAACATTTATTTCAATGTCACGTTACATGTATACAGGTTGAATGATAATGACAAAGTATCTACATATTTTTCACAGCCACTTTCTAATAAACAAAAAACAAAAGCAAGACGATGAGATTCCTACGGTTGGAATGAGGATCTGGGCCTGAAGCTTTGACTGGGCCGCCTTGGAGTTCTTTTTCTAAAAAGGAAATTTTCTTTTGTTTAAGGGATACCACTGTGAATAAGACAATGTGTTCTGTTATGCATAAGGTGCATTTTATACTATGACACATTGAGCATCTGCAGGTTTCACTGACCTGTCCCGCTGTCACATCGAAGTGATCGGGCAGACGTTTACCATTAATGAGACAAATACTGGTTTCAATCTGATTTGCCCATCTCTGAAGCCCGTCCTAGAACATAAACACATGCCAGACACAATATAACATGCAAAACTGGATCAAAAAAATTCCCATCTTCACTCAGAAAATCTGTCTGGTTCACAACTACTTATGTACCATTCCCATTACATCACCAGCTTCTGCCTCCTCAAACATGGAATGATTTGAGTCCATGGAAACATTCATTACACAGATGCATTTGGTTTGTGATTTGTTGCCATGCATTTTTTGGTCATGCTCAAATGATACAGTGCCTCCTGGTGGAGGAAATGGGCATTACCTTTGTGCACTTGTCCAAGTTTGAGGACGACGTCTCTGCCATGGGGAAAAGCACGTCGAGATCCACTGAACATTGCAGAACCTGCCAGGAGGCTGACACTCCGGCCTGGTACTTCCAATCTGCAGGCTTTGCTGAGCTCTGAAATCAGCATTCAACATACAGGAGAGCTCACATTCCCATTCCTACTCAACACAGAGGAGAACTCATGTTCCTGCTCCTATTCAAAATGCAGGAGAACTCATGTTCCTGTTCCTATTCAAAATACAGGAGTGTGACGCAACTCTGGAAAAAGTACAACGATGAATTTTGCTCATTTTTAATACGCTGTTGTAGGCACTGTATTGTGCAGATTCAGAAAGGTCTAGAGTGGGATCTGCAGGACTTTTTCTCCCATTTGTAAATGGAATGACTCTTTAGGGAAACACGACTGCCTTGTATGGAATGCACCAGGCCTTGATTACAGATTACAGAACAAATCCATCATTGTTGTAAAAAGTGTTTCATAAAAACAAAAAATGCCTAAAGTGTTTGGCTCACCTTGGGGTCTTGCACATCAAATGTCCGACAGATTGCTCTGTAATATCTCAGTTAAGAAAGATGCCTTCACTTCTTGATGTCCATTGCATAAAGCCAGTACCTTGACTCTCACTACAAATGAAGGAATGTTTGACTTTTGAAAAGAAATGAGCATTTGCATAAGAATTGAATACATACATTTCTTACCAAAAGCAAATGAACCAGAGATGCACAAAACATCAACATAACAGATTTAGTCTATGTAGTTAACATCAAGAGTCAAAATTCTATGTATTTATCAGTCAAGGTCACACATTGTTGATGTACTCATTTGTGCCCGGGGAAGAGAAGGATACTTCCTTGTTTTTGAGCAGATCTGAAGCATGACTCTCTCTGGCACGTCATCCTCTGTGAGCTTCCACAGCCGCCCCTTCGATAAGCGCTTGTCCACAGCGAAGATCAGCTGTGGGAACACAGGAGATAAACACTTTGGAAATACAAATGGATAATTTCACATATAAACCCTACATGAGTCCACTATAAAACTCACTGTTGAACATTGAAGAAAACCAGGAATGAAAACAGTACTGCCAATGCAAAGCCAGTTTGAGCCATTGCAGGTTTTAGATGGAGATGAGTGAACTGGGCAGAAGCTCCCAATGGGTGACACACTAACCTGCTTTAAGCAAAACCTGGAATGACTGAAACTGCTATGCACTGGGGGTGTCATTTCTGGTGATGGAAGGAAACTACAACTAAATAACCAAGACCTCTGAGTAGTTCCCTCTAGATGTACAGTATGAACATTAATAAAAGCATCCAGTGAGACTTCTCTACATGTGACTGGCCAGACAGACACTTTGAGTAAGTGCACAACAATGACATGAATATATATTCATATAATGAATCTCTCACCCGTCTCAGTGAATTCTGGGCTTCTTTTGACAATTCAGGTGGATGAACAAGGAATACACCAAGGACTGCCAAACTGCCGGGTAACATGTGGGAAACCTTTGACAGAGACAGGTTGAAAGGAGGACTTTGTGAACATCAGGCAAAGGAATCTGGCATGTGACAGCAGTGCAAGGCTGGAGAGCTGAAACCCACACAACTGGAGCGCAGAACTGTCCCATTTCAGATCCTGTTTAAAAAGCCACTGGGTGCCTGACTGGTGCACTATGCGTGTGGTCATTGACAGACACACAGCAATGGTGAAGTGACCCACAAACAAGCTAAGCAAGTGTCAACCATGTGAAGTGGTGTGAAGTGTCAACCAATATTTTCCAACTTATGCTTTTCATTTCACCTCTAACTCACCTGCTTGGCATGCTCAGAGACCCACTGGACGTCAATGTCGTCCAGTGAGCTCACCATCCCGCCACCATCGGACGAGGACCCCCCAGCCTCCTTCTCCTTCGGTGGGGTCCGTGCTGCCAGCACCACAAAGTCTTTCTGTGGTGAAAACTTCAGAAAGACATTCGGGTGTGGGTTACACAGAAACCCAGCTTCAACACAGGATTTTAATACCTGTTTCTTTACCCACTGTTGTCATTTATACCACGCTGTGAACCCAGAAATTTTCTGGGTTCCCCCATTTATACAGGACCACCCCAATCCTAGGTTTGCCAATCAGTGAGTTGATCAGAAAAGATGATGATTTTCAGCTGAGCTGAAAATCACAGTTTATCAACAAGTAAGTACAATACAGAGTACTGTAAATGTTGTCTTTTTTTGTTTTGAATGGGTATACTTGTGCTAATGGGAAATGCGGCCCACTGTGATACCACTGTGGATGGTTTTCATTGTGACTAAGGGGTAACTCCACCTCTTAACAATTATATGGGAGTGTGAAGGAGTACATGGCATGATGCAGTTTAACCCCTCCAGGAGGAGATAAAATGTAGCAAAGATGAAAGCCACATTTAATGTTCTCCCAAGATTAATGTTCTCCCTTTTGTAGCTGATATAAATAGGGCCATAATCTTGTGATTTACTTTTGAATCAAATGAGACATTTGGTGACATATCCATTATCCATACAGGTGATCATTCAATAATCTAATAGTATGGTGCAAACAAGTGAACCAAACACATTGACCTTACCTGCCCAATTAAGAGTCCTGTGATATAGGAAGCATCTATGGTCTTAAGATTTACGAGGTATTTCTCAACCAATTCATCCACGATGTAGCTTCGGCCCATTCTGACTTTAAACTAGAGCAAAAAGAACAATTGGAAACACATTAAGAAATTAAGAAATACATATTAGGTTAAATCATCTACAGAATTTGCTAAGTGACTGTAATAATCACTATCATTATCATCTTGAGTAGAAACAGCAGTGTAAACACTGCACACATGTACAATCAAAGCACATTTTACATTTTGCTTTAGTAATGACACAAAGGGTGTCACCGCTCACTTCCAAAAGGTCCGTGTGGTTGTCAAACTGTAAATCGGACGCACTGGTGAGTCCGTATGAAGCAACATACCGTACTGTCGCGTACCACTTGTCAGACCAAGCATTACACTTGGCTACTGTGCAATTTATGCAACTATCTGTACTATGACAATATTTTTAAAGGATATACATTTGACTTAGGGGACATTTTCCGGTGGGGTGGGTCACAAGCATATTTATTTATTTATCAACTAAATGCGTCCAGCATTTCGAAGCCCCTCTTCTAGGTTGTAGCTCCTGTAACACACTGCTCGCTTGGCACCTTTGATCCACGTAGCTAGTTATTTAGCTAGACGTATGGCTACAGCCACTGCATCCCAAGCTTATAGCAACATCCTCCGAAATATTATGTGTGAAATATTATAAATTTACACGTATAGCTGAAAGGCAGTCTTCTACGCTACGTTCTTGTAGCTTGTAGCATTAGACTACTGAGGATTGGTTAACGTTAAAATAGCTAACGTTAACTAACTCAGTCTAAGCGCCATCAACAAGAACACGTCATCGCCTTGGCTTCATGTAAAACAGATTCAACCAGACATAATGGCAATGAAATTTGCAACTAGCTACCCACTTAGTTGGCTCAGTAGCCTCTCCCTGTCATGATAACAGTTAGTTTGCTGGTAATTACAATTATTCGCTAACGTTAAATTAGCTTGTTAGCTACACACTTGCTATTTTGCTAGCTATGCACTTTTACAACTGGATATTCACCTAAAACATTTTTGTAACACAAACGCAATTAACTGGCCACCAAATAAAGCACTAATCACATACCGGTTCCTATATTGGAGGATCATTGGACAATGTGCACCATTTTTCTCGCTGAAAAACGTCGTTTGGTGTCAACTTTGTCCTCAGGTGATTGGACGGTGAATACTCCAGCTACCGTGGTGCACTACGTTGTACGTTTTCCGTCGCTGGAAGATGTCGTCATACTGCATCCGCTCATTGTACATTGTAGTTTATCTCGGATAGCCGGTGGATTTGGATCTGCGTTGCTCTGGTTCGGACAAGGGGGGGCTACGATGGCGTCAGTTCTGCTGCAGATATTGGAGCGAACTGAGATCGCTAAACTCCCCAAAGCCGTTCAAAACAAACTAGAGAAGTTCTTCACTGATCAGCAGTCAGAAATAGATTCTCAAAAATCTGAACATGAGCGATTCAAAGTAGACAGCGGTAAGTGGCACTGCGTTTCTGCTGGCGTTACGCAGAGTTTAGCTTGCTAGCTGCAGGACTTCATTCCATGGAGGGCAATCAGAGTTTGCTGTAGAGCTAGCTTAACCAAGATGGTGTTTTACTTCTGGTATGTTAAGAGTAGTTGGACACAGAAGACAAGTTCGCTAACGTATCCAAAAGACATGCATGTGAAACTTTTTGTTTACATGTGACGAATTTCTAGGCAGCAACAGGAAGGCCTTGAGACCTAGCTAGCGACCTAGCCAAAGACATAACGTTAGCTCCGCTTTTCAATACTTCAGTCTTTTTCTTTTTGATTATTTGTTCATTTGCTGCTAGCAGAACAGTATATTGGTGGGCCAGCTAATGATCTGAATCACATTCGTTTTGTACTAGTTAGTTGGGTAGCTAACAGTCAGTAGCTAGATGGCTAAAGGTAACTAGCCATTATGCTTAAGCCGATAACTGGTGCTTGATCCAGCTCATTTGCTATGTATCACGCAAGACTGCTAAATGTTCAATCTCTTAATAACATCCATTATGTGTATTTTGCTATCTAACTGGCTGGTTATCCGTGTTTTAGCAAACTCGTATCGTTTTCCTGTACCATTTTGAAATGCTTGATTTTTAAGTTAAGTAGTTTGCATATGCATGCCATAAAACTTAACCGTTGTCAAATTCTCACAGAGCAACAGTACTTTGAACTTGAGAAACGGCTGGCGCACACGCAAGAACAGTTTTTGTCGCAAACACAGGATCATCACAAACTGAAGGAGGAGCACGTCAAACTCCGTGAGTGCAATTACGACTGATAGCAAGGATTGATCATTTTAATGCGGTTTAGTGGAAAGCAGTGTAAACGCTTCCGCAAAATAACGGTAAACTGTTTTGCCTCTGCAGGTGATGAGTTGGCCAGTTTTAAAAGCAGCAACCAAGAGCATGAAACTTCAGAAGAGAAAGCACAGCAGGTTAAGACCGGGAACGCATTCTTACTTAAGTTGGCGTTCATTCATTTTCTGGGGTTGCATTATGCGTTTAAAAAAGTATCTTAAGAAATGACAAACACGTGCGTTAAGTTACCTATAACGCCCGTATTTTAAAATAGTGAATTTTTGTGTCTGTTCTCTGCTTGTTTTCTGCTGTAGAGCAATCTGTCCAAAGCAAAATATGAACTTGAGGCGGAGAACCGAGAGCTGACACGAACACTGGAGAAGTCGTCGCAAGAAGCGGAGCACTTTAGCGGTATGGGACTATCGCAGATAAAGGCAACAGCTGGCATTTCAGAATGCCTGTCAGCACTCAAACCAATGCAGCAAAGATCGATTGTATTAGATTAGGGGAAGGATTCACAGAGCAAACATTTATGTTGGCCTGAAAACAAGTAGCGTATTTCGTTAGCCGACTTCAGTAGGTCATTTTTTTTTTTGCAGAGGAGTTGAAACGTCTCAATGACAAACTTGAGGAGACGAACACTGCGAAGATGGAGCTCCAGCTCAAATTGGATGAGCTCCAGTCGTCCGGGGTCTCAGTCAAGGTAAGCCCTGTGTGTTTTCCCCTGGAGTGCTCTGGACCGATGGAGTGGAAGCAGCGAGATCTTGTTTGGGTAGGCACTCAATTACTGACCCGCAAGACTGTGGCTGTGTTTTAGTACCGAGAGAAGAGGCTGGAACAGGAGAAGGAGCTCCTCCAGAAGCAGACGGCGTGGCTGAACAGCGAGCTGAAGGCCAAAACCGACGAGCTCATCTCTGTTTCCCGTGAGAAGGGCAAGGAGATCCTGGAGCTCAAATGCAGCCAGGAGAGCAAGAAAGATGAGGTACCAGATGCATTTATTTGTTAGTGAGAGCTGTCGAAGCTGTGACAGACAAATGACAAAATCCCACTAGGCCCTTAGATGGGTTTCTAGTGATAAAGTTGTGAACAGTCACAATATGGAAATTAAAGAATAATATTTTGACAGTACTATGCTTTGACAGTGATCACAGATTTGATATTGAATTATTACATTGAACATTATTATCATCTCTGGAATGATCAAAGGTAATTTACACTGCTGGTTGTCTATGGATCAGATGAACTCAGGTTTATGAAAATGAAAATTGCATTTGTATGCTACCATGTAAGTTTCCTTACATTGTGCCCTTTCTTTTGCAGGTGGCTAGACTCCAGGACCAAGTCAATAACCTGAAGAAGTCAAATGAGAGCTTCCAGAAGCAAGTGGAAGAGTCGATGAAGAAGTTGAAAGAGGTAGGCGTCTTGGCTCTTTTTTAGTTGCTGTTCACCTGTAAGTCCAGGGAGGGAAAGCACATAGCAATTTGAGATGTGTCAGGTTTTTATAGAAGCAAGCATACTGAGCTGAAGCCTCCACTTGCCACAGTCACCTGCATTTGGCAAAAGCTGGAATGGCTCCAGCTGCTGTGCACTGGTAGTACTGTTTTCATTGTGCAGTCTAAATGCACTTTCTACGTTAATTTCTCATTCAGTCCTTCTGTTTTCTCTGTAGGGGAAAGACCAACAGTCTGCCATGGAGGAGAAGTTCCGAAACGAACTGAACGCGCACATGAAGCTCTCCAACTTGTACAAGGCAAGCGTGTCATCCAGAGCTTAATGGGGGAGGAGTTTTCTTTCTGTATGTGTGCATGCAGTTGTGTAGGGCATATCACTCTTGGGTCTTTCATCTTTTGCTGCTGTTCTGGTCCCAAAAGGTTGCAGCAACGGAAGCTGAGGCGAAAAACGAGGAGCTGAATCGGGCTGTGGAGGAGTTCCACAGGCTGCTGAAGGAGGCCGGAGAGGGTGAGAGATGCTCGGAGCAGTGGCAGGGAACGCTAACGGGGACAGGAAGCACTCACAGCAATCTCATGGGGCATGCAAAAACCTAGTAGAGGGCTACGTACCATTCACTGCACATAGCTAATTAGAACACAAGATGTTGGTCTGCTAAACTTAATTGATAAATTCAATAACTAACAAGATAGCAAGCTGCCTACTTACGTAGCAGGCAGGCTGGGTACAGTGAAATTTTATTGTGTAGGGATGAAGCCAAGAACTAGAAAAGAATCACATTAAAGAGTGTGTGGGTGTGGTTGGAAGCTCTAAGCACACAAACCAGGTTGTGGGGCTTAACAAAGCAGATTTCAGAGTGATGGGTGTGTGCAGCTGTGACAGAGTGCTGTCACTACGGTTGAGTATGCGCTTTGACTGCCACACCAACTTTGGCATTGCGTTCAAAGCTGCAGTTTGGTACCCCATAGACCCGGGTTCAAGGCCGGGTGGGGTGACTGCTCTCGCCCTTCGCTACAGCAACCAAAGGACTTTCCCAGGATTTTAGTTTTTCCCAAGACCATCTGAAATGTTTTTAACTGACTTTTTAACTTTTTCATCGACAGCTACCAAAGCCGCAGAGGGGCGGCTGACAGAAATGGTGGCCGCGAAGGAGAAGACAGAGGCAGAGTTGAAGGACAAAATCCAGTCCTTGGAAAAGGAGCTGGAGAATGCCAAGACGCTGCTCTCAGATTCCAATCGCAGAGGTGCGATGTGTGGCAGAAACAGACACAAAAGAGAGGGCTGCGCTTTTAACCCTTCATGTTACCTGTATCGGGCTGGTTGTGGTGGAGACGTGTGGGTAATAAGTCTGTTTTCGTTCATCAGGGGTCGCAGCCCTCACAGAAGAAGAGCTGACCAGTATGTCCCCAACTGCGGCAGCAGTGGCCCAGATCGTGAAGCCTGGGATGAAACTAACAGAGGTATACATTTGCAGTGTCTTGTGACATTGCCTTATTCCTGCACATCACTTGCTTGTTCCCATGTTTTGGATGCGTGTTGTTGATCCATGACGGCAGCCCCTTGTTCCCTAATGGACGCTGTTTCCTCAGCTTTACAATGCCTTTGTGGAAGCCCAAGATAAGCTGCTCCTGGAGCGCCTGGAGAACAAGCGGGTGAATAAGTACCTGGACGAGATTGTGCGGGAGGTGGAGACAGTGGCTCCCGTCCTGAAGCGGCAGAGGGAGGAGTACGAGAGCATGCAGGCATCCATGACCAGCCTGTCCGGCAAGCTGGAGCAGGCCATGAAGGTGAGCTGGGTGCCAGCACATGTAGAGCCTCTCAGGGGAGCAGCGTGACCCAGTGGTAAGGGGTGGGTCTTTCCATCCTAACAGCTGCCTGTTAGATTGCCAGGCAGTGCGCTACCATTAAGAGAAGTGCTTAAGCTGAATTGTGTAAATGTCCAGCTATGTGAATGGACACTATACAATTTATGTAAATCAGTCTTAATAAGAGCATTGGCTAAGCAGATATATAGCAGTAATATATTAATGGGTGGAGTCATTTTGATTGCTGGGGCTCCCATTCCAGGAGATGCACCGCCTGCAGAAGGAGGCAGATGAGGCCAACAAGCGTGCCTCGGTCGTGGAGCGGGACAACCAAAAGTTCGAGCTGCAGCTGGCCGACCAGTCCCAGCAGGTGAGGCCAGACTACCCCTGGCGGTCCCAGTAATCCAACCGCCCCCCCCCCCCCCTTTTCTGGCTGCTGTGATAAATGACACACCCTGCCTCTGCGGCCGCAGATCCGTGTGCTACTGCTAGAGGTGGAGGAGGCCCGCGGGAGCCGTGTTCTGCGTGAGGGGGAGGATGTAAGCTCGGCTGACATCAGCAGCAGCTCCGAGGTGGCCTCTCAACGCCTGGTCACCTTCCGCAGCGTGGAGGAGCTGCAGCAGCAAAACCAGCATCTCCTGGTGGCCCTGAGGGAACTGAAGGAGGCCCGCACCAAAGAGGAAACCGAGACTGCTGCCTCCAGGTACTCAGCTGGCCCAGTGAGATTTTGCGCCATGTAGCTACAGGTCCCAGACCTGCCAAGTTTTTGAAACCCTCTCCAATACTGCCAACAGCCGATGCCCTCACAGGCACACATTAGTTGTAGTGTTGTAGTAGTGATATGATTAATCATCATATTAGTTGTACAACATGAGGATGAGTAGAGGTGGGACAAAATATTGATATGGGAATATATTGTATTACTTCCTATTGCGATACGTTATCGATACACTGGCGCCAAATATTGATTTTTATTAAAACACACAGGCGCTCTAAACGGATTCCCCCACCAGTTCGCCTTATCAGAGTCTCTACTTCATGACTCCTCGTGGTGGCGCTTATCTAATGAACGAGGGTAAACTTGCAGTGAAGAAATGTGCAACTTTTCTTTCTCAGTCCTCCCTGGAAATAAGACCTGTCCAAATCAATTTCAGTATGAAATGCAGACTAAGCGGTTTGGATGGTAGAGACTGTAGCTAGCTTCAGTTGAGTAGTGAGCCAACTTAGCTAGGTAGCTCCTACTTTCAAAATTGTCTAATTTGAAAGGTACTTTACAATTGTATCACTAGTATTCTGCGTGATCAGGTATTTAAACAAAAGCTTATCTACCTAACGTTATCTAAAAAACAGAAAGTGGTTAAAGCATCACAGTCTCAGCTCGAATTCATCATGGGTTCCCTTTAGCAACTACTTAACTAACATTACCTTTTCCCTGACTTTTCCCTGACTACCCTGAACGTAGCTCCAGACCTACACCACGGTGTTACTAGCTAGCTAACGGCTAGCGCGTGAATTTACACCATTACGTTGCTGAATATGATATCGTGATGTATTGTAGATGATTGTCTTGAGAATGTATTGAGTATCGCAGAATCGCTGTATCGTGGTACCATCGTTGTCGTGGGCACCTTATCGTGATAGTATTGTATCGTGAGTTACTCTGATTCCCACCCATAATGATGAAAATGTCCTTTCCTCTAGGCAAAGACAGAAGAAAATTCAAAATGTACTTGTGATGATACATATGAAGGATGTGTATCATGCTTGCATTGTTAAAGTTTTGAAAGTTCCCAAGGGAGGGTGAAGCTTACATCACATTATTGTCCCAGTACATTATTGTCTTATCCAGAGCCACTTAATTTTTTTTTGTTGTGCATTTATACAGCTGGATTGTTACTAAGGCAATTCTGGGTTACATACCTTGCCCAAGGGTACAGCAGCAGAGCCCCAGCGGGGAATCAAACCAGCAACCTTTCGGTTATGAGCCCTGCTCATTACCAGTATGACTACAGTACTTAAGGACGCTGTTGGCAGAAATGAGCCATCTTATTATTAATCCATAGAGAAAAGCCACACACTGCCTTCAGCACTCCTACCGTAGTTTAGGAACCAGTGGGGTGTAGAGGTTGTGGAGGATCTGACCCAGGGGAGTGAGCTCAGTCTGACAGGGACCAGTGGGGTGCAGAGGTCAGAGAGGACTGGTCTTTGCCTGACAGGGTACTCCTCTCCCCCCTTGCAGGAAGACGGAGCTGGAGCAGAGCCTGGAGGCGGCGCGGAGGGAGGTGGAGCAGCTGAAGGAGCAGCGCAGCCACCAGACGCAGCTGGCAGAGTCAGCGGCGCGGCAGCGTGACATGTACCGCATCCTGCTGGCCCAGACCACCGGTGTCAGCCTGCCGGGCCACGGTGAGCGCACCCCAATGGCTCCTAGAGCTATCTGCTGGCACAAACCTTCCCTGTGGTTAGCGTTACGCATATGTCTACAGGCAAGGAAGTGTCACAGTGCGGTCAGAGCTATCTGCTGGCACAAGCCCTCCACGCCCTTTGCGTTTAACGTACGTTCACAGGGATGGAAGTGGCACAGTGCAGTCTGAGCTGTTAGGTTTTCCCAGAAGCCGGTGGGTGTAATGAGTGGGTTCTGTGCTAGGTGGTACACCTATTGTGTAGTAGGTGGTATACTGAGCTGGTATGAACTGGAGAGGCTCCAACTGCTGTGTACTATGAGTGCCATTTCCTTCCCTGTTAGGAGTAACCGTAACTGCGAGAAACTACAGAAGATTTTCCTCATCATTTCCACCTGAATATTGGAATTTAAGGTGTACTGGGGAGAATTCTCAATGGACTCTAGTGGAGGGGTTTGGTTGGATATTCGTGAGATGTGTTAAATGAATGTCTTTAAAAAAATCTTATTTGAAGTATGACATTGTTCTTCCTCTGTGGCCTGGATATAGAGGGACTGGTATGAATTTTCGGATCTGTTATAGTCCTCCCAAACCTTCCCCCAGTACACATTCCCTTAATTACTCTAAGTCAGTCAGGATATGACCCTCTCACCCTGTTTGTTCTGACCCCGTGGTTTTGATTCATGGCCTTATGACAGACTCTGTTGCCTTTTTCCCCCCAGAAGGAGCCCCGGGGGGTTCGGCTCCTCGCTCGTCGCTGCTTGGCACCCCAGCCAGGACCATGCCCCCCAGAGCGGCGGCAGCAGGGACCAGGGAGGCCGTGGAGGCCAGGACGGCGCTCAGACAGGTGAGCTAGCCCCTCGCAGTGACAGGCCTGCTCCGCTTTGACATGAGCCAGATCTGAGCAGGCTCTGCGCAGATGAGTGGGTCTGTATATCGTCAGGATAAGAGATTACAGTATCGCATTCAATATAAAGATAAGTGGGTCTGCACAGCACCGGCGAACAAGCAGCTGGCCTGAGTTCAGCAGGCAGTGTCAGTTTCATGGCCAGGTTTTATGGGAGGAAAAGTCCAAACCTTTTTGGTGGGAGTTGGTTTAACTACGTTTGGGCTCTGCCACTACTTATGTAATGTTCTCCTGCTGTTAAGCATTGCTATCAAGGGCTGGGTATCGAGGTACTTCTAAAGCACCGACTGAATAACGTCGGTACTACCAAGTATCGAAATCTGTTTACACATTCGATGCAACATTTCAGTACTTTGTGATGAGGACTCCCTGTTAGCTTTCTCATTTAAGGCTTTGCTCACAAAGAAATTCTCAACAAATATCAGATGTTTTGTAAAATGCACCAAAGGTTCTGATTGGCTGACAGCACACAGCACGGCATACAGCAAGAAGAAACAGGAACAGGAAAACAAGAATTTACAGTCATAAAGTAGCTTGAACTTTAATGGTTACTGAACTGTGTATGAACATTGAAATATATACGGATCGAGCCAGCACTTGCCAGTTCCCGTGGCAAGGGAGTTCCTCGCCGAATTGTTTTAACTTTCTGAATGAATGAGTGGACAGCTACACCAAGGTTACTGACATTCCAATACGTAGATACTTAGTTAGTTTCCTCATTGTAATGGGTTCTCAACTAAAAATCTCAGACAAAAATAGAGCTAACTAGCTGCAAACGTTTGTCAGTGCCTAAAAGTGGAAAATTGCAGAAACGTTAGTGCGACTGTTGTCACTTTTAACTGTGCTTGCTAGCTTGCTGGGCAGATATAGGATTCATTATAAAACTATATATATATATAAATTTCTGTGAACTGCATATAAAGCCATTACAAAAAAAAGTACACGTTACTCGCTCGCTACAAATGAAGTCATTTTTTTTTCATTTTCTCTGACATTAGCTAGTTCAAGCCACATGGATTCACAAATTCAAAAATATTGTTACAAATGGATTGACAATAAACTGTAAACCTGACTGTAAAGCCCTTTGGTAGAATAATAAAACGGTAAAATAATTCTGTACATTTGATATTTCATTATTTATAAAAGCTGCAGTTGTTCAGTTAGAGAACAATAAGTACTTTGCACTGTGGAAATTGAGAAGTGTTGGTTTATTTTGTCAAATGAAATGAAAATTTCAACAAAAAACTTACAACAACAACAAGCATAATGAGGAACCGAAAAAAGTATTGTTTTGGTAGCGGCACTGAATTCCAGGTACCGGTATCGGCACCGATACCGAAAAATATTAAAGGATACCCAGCCCTATTGCTACCTACTTTAAACTTGCCCTGTGTAAATCTTGCAATTTTGAAATGCATGTGTCGTTCCAAGCTAGCCACTAGAGGGCAATATGGTACCTAATATTTTTGCAGGACTGTTATTCAGACATACAGTACAGGTATCTTTTTTCTTTATAGTGTCTCTGGTATATGTATGTATGTCTGTCTGTGTGTGTGTGTGTGTGTGTGTGTGTGTACGTTTACAAATGTATAAAGTTCAAATATATGTGTGTGTATACTTATGTGTGTATGTGTATGCTTTTGCACTGTTGAGATGATGGTTAGTGATGTGTTGATGTGTGTTAATATATGTATAGTTGCAAGAGGTCTTCAACACATACAAGAAGGAAAAGGCAGAAAACGACAAGATTCTGAACGAGCAGAATGAAAAGCTCCAGGAGCAGCTCTCAGGACTCCGCTCCCAGAATGCCAAGCTGTCCACCCAGCTCGACTTTGCTGCCAAACGGTAAGCCAGCACATACCATACGGATTTGAAGAGCTACTTTATATGTCTGTTTACTAACAAGAACTAAAAACCTTACAGGACAACTGTTACTGCTCTCTGAAGAATTATTAGTAGTTTACTTCATTTATAACATGTATCTAGTGGGAACCCTAAGTGCATTTTTAAGCACATATTATCCAAACCAGTATTTCAAGTAGAACCGTAAGACAAGTGTTACTGGACACATTAAGGAGACAAAGAAAAAGGTTTTTATGTGGCACACCTGTAAATGCTTTGCACATCCAAACAAACTCATGTCCTGGGTTTTACTGTTTCATGGGACAACTGTAGTTGCACCATGCTGCTACACAGAAGCTCATGTCATCCCCAGCGTTCATGGTTATGTCCTGGTCCTGGCAGGTATGCGATGCTGCAGGACAACATGGAGGGTTACCGGCGTGAGATCGCATCGCTGCGGGACAAGAGCCAGAAGATGGCTGCCACCAGCCAGAGGCAGGAGCAGATCATCCACACCATGACGCAGGACCTGCGGGCTGCCAACGAGAAGCTGGCCCTGGCCGAGGTGAGGGCCGTGGGCGGGGGAATGGAGCGGCTGAGGTTGATCACAGGGGTATCTCCCGAGAATACGTCAAAGCCATGGTGTACGAACGTGCTGCCTTGTCCCCAGGTGCGCAGCGAGAACCTGAAGAAGGAGCGGGACATGATGAAGATGGTGGAGACCAGGCTGTCTCAGGAGAAGGAGTCAATGCTGGCCGAACAGCGAGGGCAGAACCTGCTGCTCACCAACCTCAAGTCCATCCAGGTACATTTACATTCATTTGTTCAGTGGACACTCTTATCCACGGCGAAAAGTGCAGTAAGATGAGGCGTGTAGCCACATAAGTAATTATATGTGTAGCTCTCACACAAGAAAAATGTTGGTCAATGGACTCAACATTGTAAATTTGCTGTACTTTATTTAATATTTTCTGTAAACACAGGGGAATAAGTAATAGATATTTTGGCCATGTAAGTATATAATCATCAGTGCCGTATTTATCATATAGGCTACCACCAGACTTTTTGCCTCTAATGCTTATTATCTTGGCTACATGATATTACCGCAGCGTTAGGAGGAGGAGAGGTCAGAGTTTGTATGGTCAAGATGTATTCTTTAGGTGGGTTTTCAGTGTGTGGAGAAAATGGACAGTGCCCAGCTGACTGTTTTGGGGAGCCCTTTCCGCCACTTTTGGGCCAGAGGACCAGAATCAATAGCGCACAAGCTTCTCAAAGCCCTTGCAAATACTGAAGCATACGCTTGAGCTGGGCTCTTGCATCCTTTAAAGCTGACCCTGGAGCGCTCAGAGACGGAGACCAGGCAGCGGCTCAGCAGCCAGATTGAGCGGCTGGAGCGGGAGATCGTGCAGCTGAAGAAGAAGCTGGAGCAGGAGGTGGAGCAGAGGCACGCCCTGGGCCGCAGCCAAGATGTAAGCACCAAAAAGCAGGACAGTGCCCTGGGGCTCCACGCTATGGCAGGTCTGTCTCACTCAGCCCCTCTCTGGTGGCCTTCTTAACAGACGCAGCTGCTGGAGGTCAGGCGGCAGCTGGAGACCCAGACTGCATTGCACCAGAAGACCAAGGAGCTGCTGAAGACGGCCGAGCAGCAGAACAGCACCCTGAGACAGCAGCTCAACAACGCCGAGAACCAGCCTGCTCCAAAGCCCCCGCAGCGCCCCGGCCCCAAAGGTGAGTCCTCTGCAGGTCCACAGGCAGCACATTCCAGAGTGTGTGGTGCTAATGAGAGTGTAGTCTGGGTGCTGTGAAAAATGGAATGCATTTAATTGCTAGTTTAGTTGTGTTTAGTGGTGTTAATGGCTTTTAGAGTAGCACATTAAGCTGTGGTCTACGGTCCAGATACAGGAGTTCAGTTAGTCGGGGCTGGTTATTTTGTTTTTCTGGTGTGTTAGATAAAAGCAATATTTGGAGGTTCTAATGTTGCAGGAAAAGGAGGCTAGGCTTTTCCATGGAACCAAAGGGCTTGTAACTGGTTTATGGGAAACTAATGAAACAGTCCAGGAGAATGTTTGTTTTTTTTTTTTGAGCATATGCCACTAGGTTTGTTTCCAGATACTGATGTGTTTGATGAGCAGTCAGTGATATCACTGCCGAGGTGACCACGATCCATTGTTTGCTCCCCCCCGTAATAGTGGCCCGGGTGGCTGAGGACATAGAGGAGCTGCGGTCCCGCCTCCGACAGGCCGAGGAGCAGAACAGTGACCTGACGGAGCGTCTGAAGAGCGCCACCAGCAGCGTGGACCAGTACAGGTCCATGGTGCTCACCCTGGAGGAGTCCCTCAGCAAGGAGAAGCAGGTAGGGCACAAAACCTTGAGGGGAAAGAGGAGGTGCGTACAATTGGCCTGGCCTAAGCCATGGAAGGGCCTCTCATTGACCCACCCCCTCTCTCTCTCTGTCTGAAAGGTGACTGAGCAGAACCGCTCCTCCATCGAGACCCAGCTGAAGGAGGCACAGGAGTACCACAAGCAGTTGGAGACCAAGCTGATGGAGGCCGAGAAGGAGAAGCTGAGCCTGGAGCAGGAGAAGCGCAAAGCCGTGGAGACTGTGGAACAGCAGGTAGAGCTTCATTAGCTTCAGATCGACAGGGGGAGTCAGGAAATCGCATTTCTGGCCCTGTTTGGTTTGCAACAGAATTGGCCTGCATTTTTTTGTAAAGAGTTTGAGATTAGTCCTTATTTTTACTTATAAGCAAGGTTGCTTTCTCAAGCAGAGGTAGACATGTCTGTGCGTCAACGTTAAGCCATGTCACTGGTCCCAGTGTTATGACTGCAGGCCTTCTTGCGAGGGTTCTGCTTCAGAAACGCACTGTGAATAATCTGTGGTGGGGTCTGTTTGGGGGTTGCATTGAGGAGTCTTGTGTCTCGCTGTCTGTCCGGGCAGATGAATGAGCTGAAGAAGAGCCTGCGGAACATCCAGTCGGAGCTCCAGGACGCCCTCCAGAGGGCGGCAGCGGCAGCAGTCCAGGAGCAGCAGGCCACTCAGGACAGTCAGCAGCAGGTGTGACCTCAGGCATGGAAGCCTATTGCGACACAATGAAACAGCAGAGACGCGTGGCCGTAAATTTCTGACACGATAATCCCCATGCATACATTATTCAACCACAGTTAGTCTGAGCGAACTGTGTACATGTGTTGGGTATGTGTCCAAATCACCTTATGACTGTGGTCACGGTTGCAGGCTAAGCTGGCCACTGAAGCGCAGAACAAGTACGAGCGCGAACTGATGCTGCACGCCGCTGACGTGGAGGCCCTCCAGGCCGCCAAGAAGCAGGCCCTTGAGGTGTCCCAGACCCGGCAGCAGCTGGAGGAGAGGGTGCGGAAGGCTGGTGCGCAGCTCCAGGAAGCTCGCACGGCCTGGGAGCAGCAGGAGAAGAGGCTGAAGGTAGTGGGACGAGCCTCCAAGGCTTCTGGGTAATGTTGGTTTGGTTGTGCCCCCCCCCCCCCACCCCAGACCCTTACTGCTGTCCCCCAATTCCCCCAAAACTTAGGAGGAGGTGTCCAACCTGAAGACCCGCATGGAGGACTTGCAGAAGCAGAACAGCTTGCTCCACCAGCAGATCGAGAGCCTCGGCAGCAAGCTGGTGACGTCCGTGCAGCAAGCCGCCAAGGACAGCCACCCCAAAGTCTCCCTGAGCGAGGAGGGCAAGTCCCACGAGCAGATCCTGGAGATCCTCAGGTAAAACTAGCCTCTCTGTCCCAGACCGAACGTAATGATTTTTGATTCATCCGCAAGCCGTTTGGACTCATCGCTGCCCCGGGAAAAATTTTCCCCTCCCCAGGCTTGTGCGCCGGGAGAAGGAGATCGCCGAGACACAGTTGGAGGTGGCCCAGGTGGAAAGCCTGCGCTACAGGCAGAGGGTGGAGCACCTGGAGAAGGAGCTGAAGGATATGCAGGACAGCCTGAATGCTGAGCGGGAGAAGCTGCAGGTGAGACTATGATAGCTGCATTAAAATGCTGGCTGTGATGTCAGCCAGGCTGGGTCTTCATATTGTCTGGATAGGCTTGGATCATGTCTTTTTAGCTTGCCTCCAGTCCATCCAGGATGGAAAGATCAGCTGAAGTTGCTGACAGTTTAAAGTTTGATATTTGGGAATACCACCAGAAGCAGAAATGGAAACTGCAGTCTCTTCAGATCCCCATTGGATGTGGTGACCCATACGTCACGGTTACGTTTCATTGCACGGCAGGTGACCACAAAGACCTTGGCGCAGCACGATCAGCTGATGAAGAAGACGGAGAACATGAATGTGTTGGTGGAGACCAACAAGATGCTGAGAGAGGAGAAGGAGAGGCTGGAGCAGGAGCTGCAGCAGACACAGGCTAAGGCAAGGCCGCTTCTCCCAGTGCAGACCATGGCCTATATGCTCAGAATATTGGGGGGTGAAAATGGCTAGAGCAGGATTTGACATGGATGATGAGGACAGTGCAAGCAACCAATTAAATCAAATTGCAAGTAGATAGCACAGCGCAGTGCTCTCAGTGTATCATGCTTTAAGTACGGTTCCGGCACTGAAAGTGTCTCTTTGAGGTCCTCTGAGTCCCTGCACTGACTGGCATTGGCTTCCTGATTTGCAGGTGCGGAAGCTGGAGGCGGACATCACGCCCCTGCAGGAGTCGAACGCAGAGCTGAGCGAGAAGAGCGGCATGCTTCAAGCCGAGAAGAAGCTTCTGGAGGAGGACATCAAACGCTGGAAAGCCAGGACGCAGGTAAGGAGCTGCCAGAAGCCCTTGCGTGGGGACAGGGACTCAGCCCTGTAATTAATTCCAGTTGTGCAAATGCTTTCACCGCGGAATCCCAAGCCACCTGCTCCCACCCTTCTGTGGCCCTCAGGTTGAAGGCAGAGTTTGGTTTTGAGTGTGTCTGTGTCTGTGCAGCATCTCATGAGCCAGCAAAAGGACACTGACACGGAGGAGCACAAGAAGCTGCTGGCGGAGAAGGAAGCCCACCTGAGGCGCATCCAGCAGCTGACCGAGGAGACCGCCAAGCTGAAGACCGAGGTCGCCAGGTCAGTGGTAAAAAAGACTGAGCTGTCCTTTGTCCACCAACAACCTGCATGTTTCTGGTCAAGCATTAATTATAAACTTGGATCCATTGGAGCCATTGGTTGGATGATTACTTGAATCACCTGCTGTTCCAGGTGTCGGAACGTCTGTTTTTTTTGTCTCTGAAGTCTCCAGAACTGTGAATCCCCATGGCTTGGTGTGGAAGCCGCTGCTGTAGAGGTTACCGTTTTTTCTGCTCTCCCCCCCCCCATCCCACCCAACAGGGCTCAAGCCTCCATGACCACCGTGCAGAGCCAGCTACAGAACCTGCGGGAGAACCTGGGCAAGGTGACCACGGAGAGGGACAACCTTAAGAAGGAGCTGGACGCCAAAGTCCTGGACATCCAAGAGAAGGCGAAGACCATCACGCAGGTCAAGAAGATTGGGCGGCGGTATAAGACCCAGTACGAGGAGCTTAAGGTGCAGCACGACAAGGTCGGTACCTGAGACTGAGAGTGTCTGCAAAGTGATAATAAATTTAAAAAGTGTGATAACTAGTAATGAAATATAATAATGTAGTAATTGTATAATAATAAAAAATAATGTACCAATGTAATAAATTGTTCAGTACCGGAACCCCAGCCTCCATCAGTGAAATACGAATCGGTAATGGGTATAATTCCTGAGGTCCAATCAGGAGCCAGAAAAAGAGCGCGCCTGTAATGGACCCTTATTTTGTATTTGTTCATGGTATAAAAGCACGGCTGTGGACTCAGTCCGTTTTCCAATTTCAGCTGGTGGCGGACATGGCCGCCAAGCCAGCGCGGGAGCAGGAGGCTGAGCAGGCGCAGCAGGCTTCCGCTCAGGAGATCCAGGCCCTGAAGACCTCCCTCAGCCAGGGGGAGGCCAAGATCAGGGAGCTGGAGAGCCAGGTGGAGAGCCTGCAGAAGGTGAGGACTGGGGGCGAGGGCCACACTATAGGGTAACCCTGCATGGGAATTGGTCCAGATATTTACTGCAGTGCCTCCTTGCAGATGCACTGTGACCATGTGGTTTCTCTTTGTTTTTTGGAGGCACAGCTTGACCTCGTAAAAAATGTCTAATGAAAACCACCTAATTAATTTAACGAAAGGGGGTGTGTTGGTTTGAAATAAAAAGTGATTGCTTTTACAGAGCATAAATTTTATGTGACCAACAACACATTTTGAAGACTCAGATGTTAAGCCTGGATTTCTCTTATTAATCTGTGCTATTTCCTTGGCCTTAGGATTTAGGGCTTAATGCAGGGCAAATACTAATGGGTAGGACATAGATTGAGCTATACGCCATATACCCATACAGGTAATAATCTGTTCTGCTCCATGGATTCTGAAGTTCCACACTGAATTGAATGAGGGGTTGGTGGAATGTGTTAAACATTTGGGAAAACAGTGGTTTAACGGAGTGTAACCGGATAATGGACACATTTCAGAGTGCCTAATGTAGCCGTGTGTGTCTCTCTGTCTCTCTCTGTGTCTGTGTGTGTGTGACAGACGGTGGGCGAGCGGGACGGCCAGGTGAAAGGCCTGCAGGAGCAGGTGAGCAAGCTTCAGCCAGAGCTGTCCCGCCTGCGGCAGGAGGTGCAGGAGCGAGCGGCGCAGGAGGAGCAGCTGCGGCAGCAGATGGCTGAGAAGGAGGAGAAGACCAAGAAGGCCTTCCTGGGGGCCAAGCAGAAGATCAGCCAGCTCAACGGTGAGCTGCCCTCAGAGAACCGCCCCGGCAGCGGCCACCCGTCACGCCTGTCCCGGCCCCCCTGACCCCTCGAACCCTGTCTTTGCCGTCCTCGCAGGCACGAAGGAGCAGCTGGCACAGGAGAACGAAGAGCTGAAGCAGCAGCGGGAGGAGCTGGAGGTGCGGCTGAGCGCACTGAAGTCGCAGTACGAGGGGCGGCTCAGCAGGCAGGAGCGTGAGCTCCGCGAGCTCCGCGAGCAGCAGGAGAGGCATGGCGAGCAGAGGGACGAGTCCCCGGAGCAGGGGCCCAGCAAGGTACTGATCCAGGATCAGTTCACCTATACTAAGTGTAATTCTCAAACTGTTGGTGCTGATTCAGGATCAGTCAACCTATACCAAGTGTATTACTTTTTTTTTTGGAAGAAATGTTACTGATTCAGGATTATTTTACCTACATCAAGTGTAATTTGCAACCTTTTTAAGAAAGTATAGGTACAGATTCAGGATCAGTTTATCTACACTAAGTGTAATTTTCAACCTTTTATTTGGAAAATGTTGGTACTCCCTCAGGATGGGTTTGATGAACCCCTAGGCTAGATTCCAACCATTTAGTGAGAAGTGTGGAGACTGATCCAGGATCTGCCATTATAGACAGACTTCCTGTACACCTAGGACAAGTCATGAGTGGTAGTTCTGGGTTCTGCTTGTGACACACCACTCTTTTTCAGACGCAGGAGCAGCAGAGGCCAGCTGAACAGAGACAGATCACCCTGAAGACTACACCAGCCACTGACAGAGGAAGGTAATGCACCGGAGGGAATCGCTGTCAGGACACACGCTTTTTATTGCGACAGCGGTGTGTGGCGTGCTGAAAATGTCCCCCATTGTTCCGAACAGTGCGAGCACGTCGGAGCCCCCTACGGCCAACATTAAGCCCACCCCTGTGGCGGCAACCCCTAGCAAGCCCTCTGCCATCCCAGGAAACAAGTCCACCCCCAGGGCCAGCATCCGGCCCATGATCACACCCGCCCCCGTCACCACGCCCACCCCCACTGCCACCGTCATGCCCACCACCCAGGTGGAGACGCAGGAAGGTGAGTCTGGGAGACTACGGCCGTCTCCAAAAGGTGGCGTACGTTTGCAGTTTCTGGAAATCCATACAGAAAACCAGGGGTTTTTACTGCTTTGACTCAGAAATGGTTTGACTCTGAGTATGACTAAGAGTATGCGGAAAGGCGAACACACTGTGGTTTCATCTTAGAGAATGCCATCATTTTAGGAGGTTTTGGCACTAAAGGGAAATAAATATTTGTTATTTGTAGCCTTTAGGGCAAGCTCAGTGACTTTAGAACCAGTAACTTTACCATGAGGCAAGACCACATGTCAAGCAAGTCAAGTCAAGCAGCCACTACTGATGACAATAAATGAAATAGACTGGAGCTGTTTTAACTCATAGCGGCACCAGTTGTAATGCCTCGTGTTTTTGTTGTAAATGTGTCATTGCCTGAAACTTCATGTGCTTCTCTTTTTGGCCAGGTATCTCTTGTAAAAGATATTTAATGAAAGTAAAATAAATAAAAGCAAAATAAAGAAAAAAAGAGAAAATTCCCATGAATACTTTGCAAAGGGAAGGGCACTGTGACTGTGCTTCCAGGGGTGGGTTTGTGGTGCAGTCAGAGATGTAAGGCTTTCTTCTTTTTTTTTTTTTTTTCTTTTTTTCCCCGTCCGCAGCCATGCAGTCCACCGAGGGTCCTGTGGAGCATGTGATGGTTTTCGGGAGCACCAGTGTCTCCGTGCGGTCCACCAGCCCCAACGTCCCGGCAGCACTGTCGCAGGCCGTGCTGCCCGGGCAACAGCAGACCCAGGCCACTGCCTTCGTCCAGCCCACTCAGCAGAGCCTGCCGGCCGCTGAGCCAGCCAATCAGGAGCCAGCACCGGTCATGATGGAGGCGGGGCCTAGCACTCCAATGGAGAGGCCTTCCACGTCCACGTCAGTCTTTGGCACAGGTGTGGGAGAGACAGAGTCTGTGCGATTTGTCCCTTCTACAGACAGGTTCATAGTTGGGTTAATTGCCTTCTTACTGTGTACAGGAATGGAGTAGTAAGTGTTCAGTGGTTGGTCGTTGCACAAGTTAGAGAGCAATATTCCTTATATCTTGATGGCTAGAAAGCTAGCTAGGTTGGTAGCTGCTTTTGGAATAAGATCAAGTATTGTAGATTGGAACACGGATTAGCATTTAACCTGTTGACATTAGCAGTGACCCAGTAACCCATCGATGTTGGCAGCGCTGCCCTCGCCTTTTCGCAGGAAAATTAGTGTTTTTTTTTCCCCCGCGTGTTTCTGCAGCTGGCTCTGACTGTAGTGCTCTGTAGTTTCAGCCACACCGGGCACCTCAATGCCCAAAAGGTCTCGTGAAGAGGAGCAGGAGAGCGTCGGGGACACAGAGACCACAGAGGACCCTGATGAAGCGCCCATTCCCAAAAAGCTACGCATCGTCCAGAGGGTGGGCCTAGAGGTGAGAATCCCACTGGTTTTCTTCTGTAGAGTGGGTCTGGAGGTGAGCTCCCCACACTGTCTCCTCCTTGGAATTGGCCTAGTTTTGGGCTACCCACAGGTTCTTATCCTTGAAATGGGTCTGGATGGAGAGAAACCCATACCTTTTCGTCCTTAATTGTGGGTCTTGGGGTGACCTCCTACCAATCCTCATCCGTAGAGTGGGTCTTGAGGATGAGCTGTCCACAATCACATTCTGAATGTGGGTGTGAAGGTGAGCTTCCTCTTACAGGTCCTCTCATGTACACAGCTGTAGGTAAGTATTGACTGAAGGAGCTGAAGTTGCTTTACAGACCTTAAGCTGCACTGTGTGCATAGGGTGCTCAAATTGTTTCAGCGTCCTCCAGTTGTCAGCCTCCATTTCCTCTCTCCAGGAGGAAGCTGTCCCTGAAGACAGCCCCGACGCTGAGGACGAGGCTCCCCTCGAGAGCCAGGAGGCCCCGGATGCCAGCCAGGTAAGACAGGCTCAGAGGATGCCCTCGGCTTGGAATCTGTTGGCCAGCCACACTGAGCCTCCCTCTGTCTGCACCCCCCTGTTTTGAGCAGCTGCCGGAGGAGGAGGAGGACGATTACCCCATGCTGGGGGACGGCGAGTCCCAGGCCGTCCCGGCGGAGCCCTCCGAGTCCCAGCTCAGCAACCAGAACTCGCCAGAGGGCCGGCAGCACGATGTCATCGTCATCGACACCGAGAGTGAGAGCGAGGGGGAAGAGGAGGAGGAGGAGGAGGAGGAGCAGGAGGAGGTGGAGGAGCAGGTACGACGTCCAAATGTCCCATGAACACGCCAGCTGTGGTTGTGTAACCAAGATATGTATACAGGATGCAGTAAAAATCCACAGCTGTCACAAATATCAGTACTAGTACATTAAAATAACATCTGTTCATTACAGATGGCTTATATAAAATATTGAGACTGTAATTGTCGGCACGAATAAACAGTAGCCTCTAACCCACATCCAGACAGTTATTACTACAAAATGGTACATAACGTTGATACAGAAAACACAGTGATTATGGGCAGTATAGTATCTTTTGTTTAATATAATGCACCAGTCACTGTAATAAGGTGGTATCGGTATCCTCATTAACTTGCATGCACAGTAGTGGTTTTACATTGGTTGAGTGGGTTAGTTTAATTTGTCAGCCATTGTGGAAGTGTAGCGGTCAGACCCTTTGCTCTTGTAGGAGTACCCTGAGGAGGACGACGATGATGACGAGGATGAAGACGACGACACGGGGATGGCTGAGGAGGGAGAGGAGAGCAGCGAGGGGAGCGGGAGCAGGGATGGGAACGAGCCCTACGAGGGAGACGACCCCGAGGTGAGCCCCCCCACCCCCCAGGACCCCCTCACCACCGGGGGGCGCTGTGACTAGCACTAAAGCAGACAGCCACCGATTTGCATTCATGTTACACCCGGGGACAGCATGTGTATCGCCTTGTTCCTCTTTCACCAGAAGCCTGACGGAGTCCTTTTTGCAGGCTTAGTCATTAGTGAGATTTACTAGAACGCTGAAGAGCATTACGCCTGCTGTGTGGGTTTGAAGGGCTGAAGTGTCAGGCCTGGGAAATGAGTCATAATGGAAGCGTGGGGACTGCAGACAGTGGGCAGTGTTTGCAGTGTGCTCATTTGTCGAGCTCCGCCCATCAGCCTTGCCTTTTCTTTCTCTCTCTCTCTCTCTCTCTCTCTCTCTCTCTCTCTCTCTCTCTCTCTCTCTCTCTCTCTCTCTCTCCCTCTCCCTCTCTCTGTCTCTCTCTCTCTCTCTCTCTCTCTCTCTCTCTCTCTCTCTCCCCGTCTCCTAGGGCCCTGATGCCACTGACCCCGGCACTGAGAACGAGGCAAGCCTTGGAGCCCCGGACTCTGCTCAGAAGCAAGCCGACTCCCAGAGCAGTGGTAAGAGGCTTAACGAGTACAGAGAAGAGCCACATCCTACCCTGTGCTGTAAGCCACACCCCTCCCGTGTGCTGGGTTTTGGGTAAGCCACACCCTCTCACCTCGCTCCCCACACCCCACAGGCGAGGGGAGCAGCAGCACCACAGAGTCCTCCTCCACCGACGCCCCCAGGGAGCAGCAGCTGATGCCCAACACCACCACTCCCACGGACCGGCAGGCCCCCCGCCTGCCGCAGTCGCCACGGAGACCACCCCACCCTTTGCCCCCACGGCTCTACATCCAGCCCCCTGCCCAGGAGCTGGGACCACCCCCTGCACAAGTACATACCTCCACTTTGTTTTGTAGAACCCTGCGGCTTCGTCCCAGTCCTATAGACTGCTGAGCTTTAGCGCTTTCGGGTTTAATTTTGCCATAATGTCATCAAATAAATGTCAGCAGCAGTGTAGCATAGTGTAGCTCATAACCAAAAGATTGCTGGTTCAATTCCCCGCTGGGACACTGGCTGTACCCTTGGGCAAGGTACCTAAATCATCTTACTTAGTTAATATCCAGTTGTGTGTAAATGGATGAAATTGTAACCTATGTAAGTCGCGCTGGACAAGATCACCTGCTAAATGACAATAATGTGAGATTGCACTGTCATGTCATTGCACAGCAGTGTCAGCATGTTGGTGTTGTAGTAAAGCCCTTGTGTTTTTGCCCACCCCAGCGCCAGTCTGCTCCAATGCGCCGCCAGTCTGTCGGCCGAGGGCCCCAGCTCACGCCAGGCATCGGCAGCATGGTGAGTTTGTCATGAGTGTCCAGGCCTATTCAGACCAGTGAATATCACAGAGACCCCTTTTCACATTACAAAATGCTTCTCCCTCACATTCCTTTACAAACGTGCTGCCGTCTCGGGGAAAACGTTTCCAATCGTGTAGCGCAATCCCGCTCTAGTTCGCATGAGCTGGTCACGAGTGTCCCGTCTCTGTGTCACCGCAGCAGCACTTCTTCGATGACGATGACCGGATGGTGCCCAGCACGCCCACGCTGGTGGTGCCCCATCGCACCGACGGGTTCGCTGAAGCCATCCAGTGAGTCCAGCTTACCGCCCCGCTGCGGCTCTGCATACCACTCATTCATGCGGGGTCACACCTGTGACCATCAGTCACTAGCCAGTGTTAATCTGCACTTGCAGTCTACTATTACAGTATTACTGTCTAGTGTTGATATCAGTTAAAGGTTATTTTTAAGTCTCTGAAGGTCCTGTGTGTTTCAGGCAGGGTTAGTGTTTGGTTTCTTTGCTCTGACCCAATCTCTCCAGTGCTTCTGAATGTGTGGCCTGTGTGCAGGCCTGGTCCGTCCTCGGGCCGATTCTGACCCCCTTCACTCCTCTCTGTGTGCTCAGCTCGCCCCAGGTGGCCGGTGTCCCCCGGTTCCGTTTTGGCCCGCCCGAGGACATGCCTCAGGCCAGCTCCTCTCACTCCGACCTGGGCCAGCTGGCATCACAAGGAGGTAGAAAGCCTCACACGTTGCAACCCATCGCGACCCTCAGCTGCTGTAAGCTCCACCTTGGAAACCATTTCCGTGGTAACTGTGACTCTCACATGTGCAGGTCTGGGAATGTACGAGAGCCCCCTGTTCCTGTCAGCGCACGATGAGGAGTCCGGGGGCCGCAGCGTCCCCACCACGCCCCTGCAGGTGGCCGCCCCAGGTATGGGCACACGCACACACCCACGTTGTATTTACCTGTACTGTAATTAGTTGTCAGTTTTGGAAATTGCCATTGATTCAGTTCGCCTGATGTTCACTTCGGCTCTGATGGGCCTCCTGTAGTGTCCAGTTTGGCATGTAAGAGTTGGCCTAGCACAGTTGGTAACTGCATGCACACATGTTTTTGCTCTGACCACCGAGTTTCTTCACATAGAATTAAATCAGACTTTTTTATTCTTTTTTAGGCTTTAAATACAGGATGAAATGCATTTTATATAGAGTAAATTATATTTTCTATTTTAACAATAATAGTATAGAATAAAATGAATAGTACAATAAGAATAGAATAAAATTAATAATTAATATAGAATAAAATTTATTTATATATATATATATATATATATATATATATATATATATATATATAATACGTATATGAAATTTTATATCGAATAAAGTATTATATTGAATAAAATATATTCTCTATGTATATCTACATAGTGTGTATTATTCTGTATTTTATTCTACATTGAGGCTGTGGATGAGCATGCATTCCCCACCGACCCTCATTCCCATTCAGTGTTCAGGCAGTCCCTCACTGCTCAGTGTCCTGCCTCTCTCTGTGCATTTTGCACAGCAACCTAAAGCGCTCCTCTGCATCCATCTCTCCTCCCTCAGTAACCGTCTTCAGCGAAATGCACCCCTCGGACGCATCGGAGACCGCCTCCCAGTCCGTTCCCATGGTGACCACATCGACAGCGGGGCTGGCGGCTCCCGGGGAGGCTGTCCCGGGGGACGACGGAGACGAGGTGTTCGCGGAGGCCGAGAGCGAAGGGTGAGGCTCATTCTGCCCTCCGAAAGGGCCAGAGGCTCACTCTCAGGCAGCCCGTTCATTCTTTCATTCAAGCGTTCTAACTCACTGACAGTACTCTTCTCCCCATCTTTGCTATTGTTGAGAGTCTGGAGAATGGCTCTCTCAGGCAGCTCCTGCTGAATCGGATGGTGGCGTGCAAAGAGAACTTCTTTGACCATAACCTCAGGAAAGCGGTCACGTTCCTCACACACTCGCGATCCTCACACGCTCGCGTTCCTCTTAGCAGGGCTGGCGGCGAGGTGTCCCACGACAGCCAGGCCGAAGTGGAGTCCGCTCAGCCCTCTGACGACGCCAGCCTTCCCTCCACCAGCCAGGAGCCCACCTCCAGCTCTGCAGGTACCAGATTTGAAACGTGCCAGGAGCAAGCTCCCCCCCCACCCCCCCTCCCGTGTCAACATCTGCTGCCCCGTTATCTTATTAACATCATAATGTCAGCTTTTCCCCCTGTCCCCTCTCAATGTAAACCTCTGCTCCCCTGTTATCCAGTGAGCGTCACCTTCTCAACAAAGTACAGTCTGGGGCCCTTTTTATTTAAGCTGGGTGTTGTTGCCCAGACTCCCCTGTGCCACCGTTAATGGGTGTCAAGCTCACCAGAGCCATCTTATTGTGCTGCGATTAAGGAGAATCCCCTTCCGCCCCCTTCAGATACAAGCAGCAGTCTCCCGAAACCCAGCGGTCGACTGCCTACTTCGCCCCTGCCCCTTCGGCCCCAGCCCAAGGGACGGCAGCTCATCAGAAGAGGTGAGCCAATCCCAGCGAGCCCAGAGTCTTAGCAAACAACACCAGGCCAAGACCTTTTTGATTTGAATTGTTTTTTAATGACAGTAGAACAGCAGAGACAAAACAGTACAGAAATCAGACCGCAAAAGCTAAACATTTTTGGCACATGGACAAATGCACCCCCTGGGGTCAAAATATGTAAATTATCTGTACATTGTTGTTTTGCTTGTTTTTATTTGGGGGGATGGTGGTATTGTTCTAATGTAAAACACACAGAACCAGCCTCAGATAGTTCTATTGCTGCTGTCCTGATTGACAGTGGTGTTCTCTGTTCCTCAGGTATTGGCTTTCCAAGGGGAGGGCGTGGCCACTTTCCCAGAGGGACCATGCACTAATGGCTGTCCTTTTCAACTGCTTTAGCAGTTAGCCTGTGTCTAAAGCGTGTGTTTTTTGTTTTACTTTTTATACATCTGCCTAGCCATGCTTAAAGGTGTTTTTACTTAATGTTTTTGTGAGCAGTCATTATGAAGCAATGTTTCTTTCGTTTATTAATAAAAGTTGAGAAAATTCAAGCGAGATGTCTGTGGTCCGGTCCGTCTTGGGGGAGGGGGGAATCGTGTTTAAGGGCACTTGAACCAGCTCCTCAGTGAGTTCTGTGGGGCAGCCACGTTCAGCGGAGGGACCAGGGCGAGCTGCTCTCCATCAATCCTCACACTGTACACTTTGCCTGGGAAAACAGTGTTTTACAGTAAATTGCAGGTTAACCGCCTGCCCCAAAGTTATGACTTTTCTAAACATTCAGGTAAGTAGAATTTCATGGAATTGGGATGGGAGGAGTGTTCCTATACAGGAGTCCTTTTTGGGGGTTCTTTCAGACATAACCATGAGGTCAGAGTCTTATCTAACATCCCTTCCATACACACAGGGTGTGGATACACTTCATGAGATGACACCACAAATGCCCAAATTTGGACCTTGTTGCACTTTCCTTCCTCTTCATGTTAATATTCCTGCTCTTCACATAGCAAACTCTCCTGTTCTCCTGACACTCGGGCTTGTATACGAGGCTACTAAGGCAGTGTTAAATTAATTCAACTCATTTGTGCCTAATTCAAAACTATAATGTTGCTGAAACAAACACAGGGATATACTAGGGGGAATATGTGGTATAGTGGCTAGAGTTCTAAACTTGATGGGGTTAAATCCTGGGAATGACTTTGCTATCCTTTTGAATAAGGTAGTGAACTTCATTAGCTTCAGCAAATGTCTTGTATTAATGGATAACAGGTAAAGACATCTGCAACAAGTAATACACTGGAAAGACATTATGTAAGTGTGCAGTTCATTAGCTTTCCTGTATATTAGATGCGCATGTTAAATCTGTCATAGATTGCTTACCCCCTGAGAAGATGTAGAAGTCGTATCCGTCTGCTTTTTTGGGGGCGGGTATGGACACAGCGGCAGTCACCAGCGAGGGGAATCCTTTCCAGGAGAGTTTAATATTGATCTCCTTACCCAGGCGAATTCCTGTTGGCCACCAAACACAAACCAGTGAATTCCATTTAGGTCTGCTGTCTGTTACATACTAAATGCACTGGCCACGTCCCCCCCCCCCCCCCCCCCCCCCCCCCCCCCCCCTCCATTCTGGCATTCAGCAGGGAAGCACCACAGTAATCTGTGTTTAAAGGTCAGAACAGCCAAGAACAGCGATTTGTATTCAGTTAGCATGAAACATTTTTAGTTGTGCTTATAGCCTTTTGACATTCCTATTTTTGTATGCTCTTCAAAGCAGGTTGTGGCAGTATAAAAGGATGTTAGGGACAGAAAAAATACAAAATATAAATGTAAAATCTTTTGTGACTATTCTGTAAGGTTTTGACTTTTCACAATCAGTATTTCATTTTTGGAGATTAAAAGTTTCAGGATTAATCTTGAAATGTTTTAAAATTGTTCAAAGTTTCCAAAAGCAAAACTCAATTGTTAATCTCAAAAAGTTCCCCTTTAAAACAGTATAAAATAGGGATGTGACGATACATCGAATGTCGCGATATCGCAATAAAAAATGTCTTGATACCGTCGTGGGACTGTGACGAAATCTACCAGGATATTACATGGTTATTTTGCTAGCATAGCTGCATTCTACTATCTCTCCTTGTCGAAAATTGTATTGTTTTTGTTTTGCAATTGTACAAGGGGCGGTTTGTTCCATAGGGTGGTCGGGCAACGCACCACCAAAGGGGGAGAAGGGAGTGAATTTTTCTATCATATTCTACCACAGTTTTACACGAGCTGTGACTGTTCTAGACAGTTTGTCCTGCCTCTGAATATCCTAGTCCAATCAGTGTCAAGTCGTGTTCCGTGGAGTACTGCCCCTTTCGGGCGACTTCAGTCTGGCTGAAAATCGCCTAGATTGCTCTGAAAGACTCTCATGTTAAGGCAATTTTTTTCGAACTGCAGGCACTGCAATGCAATCTGTATGGGTTCCGGGTGGGCTTGCACTAATGTGCTTTCATCATACGTAACCTGGTGTAGGGATCTCCGGGGCAGCCAGCGATCTTGTCACATTCAAGGTCAATATGGCTAACATTACCTCAACTCAGAGCAACTCGATCGTGTCATTAAGAGAAATACCCGTTCAGTCATTGTAGTAATCAGGATACATTGGCAACTAAAGAATTAGGACCACCCAGACCAAATGTAAACATCAAGCAAGTATCTACAAAGAGGGGGGGGGGGGGGGTTCGTATAATGGGATTTTCTTGGAGCTGGTATGAGCGGAAAACGTGGCTAGCAGGCTGCGAAGTAGCCAATGCTTTGTTTGCAATGTGACAATTTCAAGGATAGCTAGTTAGCTAGTTGACTAATTTGCACAATGCAATGTGACAATTGTCTAGTTAGCTAGCTGTTAATTTGCCCATTGAATGGGTCACCTTAGCCATCATTGCAACAATTGCCACCCCTGAGAGATTTGGCAGGAGCCGCCACTGAATTGTACATACATAGTTCAATCATTCATTGCCAAAGACAATTCATGCCAATTTTTGCACATGCTTAGGTCATGGCTGGCTACTTTTATTTTATTTTATTAAAGAAGGAAAGCAGAAGCACTAAGTTAAAAGGAAAAACAAATTATACAAATAAAAAATGCTGATTTATTATTTAATAAAGGACAACTTTTTCAAGTTTTTAAATTTCTCAAGTCATCATTTTTCTTCGTTTTTTTTAATATCGCGATAAACTTTATCCTATCATGGACCATACCATAGTATCGTACCATAAGTATTGTGGACTTTTTATCGTGGTATTATCATATTGTGAGTTTTTGGTGTCGTTACATCCCTAGTATAAAATAATTTATTCATTACCCCACATTACCCTCCCCATACTCTTATGTAGGTATTATTTGAGTGAATTTTTTGCATAACTTGAGTCATTTTTCTTTTGCACTGTACAATAGGGCAGCCATTCCTCACCAACAGAGTGATCCTACGTACTTCAGCCATTTACCTCAGTATTTCTCATTTTAGGATATCAATGTGAGTCACATAGACAGGTTTTAGTGCAATGATTCTTATTAAAGATAGCCACCAAAAGCCTGGAAGGAAATTTCTCATACTGGTATTTTACCTGCTTGTCTTGCGAGTCGTTTCTTCATACCGTAGGCAGGGGACGGGGCATTGTTGTCACAGGTCGGGGTGCTCCCAGGTTGGTATGTATATTTCTGTACCAGGCCTCCTGCAAAGAGACCACAGAGACACACATTAACAGCAGACATCACCCTTTGACCTGAAGATAAGAGAGTCTGGGCTTGGACAGTACTTCAGTGGGAACTGAAAGATGCTGGAAGTGATGATGGTGTGCCACTGGGGGGCAGTTTTATCCCTGCACCAAGTAAAAAAGCAATGCCCCAGTGCAGTGATGGATACATTGTGGTGCAGGAGCTACAGATTTCAGAAGACATGAACTTGAAGGCCCTCTGTCCTGTTCACTCTGGCCATGCACTGACAGGAATATGTCTCTCACCAGTGAAGGTTACTGGTGAGAGGTTACTATGAAACTTCAACTTATCACTCTGTTGAGAATTTACTCTTGAGTGTACTGCATGTGATGCAGAGGGTGGTGTTGGAGGAGGGGGCTGTCACCATTTTTGAAGAAGAAGACAGACTCTGGTCTCCTCCTACTCGCGGGCACAGACAGAGCAGCAGTGATGCTCCCAGAAAGTCCATGGAACCCAAATGAGATGGTCTTGGGGTATCCGGGGTCCATCACCCCATTGTCAAATCTCCAGTAATTATTTCCCTGAGGGTAGACAAATAAAATAGTTTTAAGAAGGACATCCTAACAGTGTTTGTTAACCATAAGACATAAAATACAGGGGCTATAGAATACCTCCTCCTAGCCCCCGCATTTGATTTCTTCATTTAAAGGAGTTACTTTTACACGTTGAGTGTTTGGAAATTAAAAAAAAAATGTTTCAAGTAACCTAAAAGTAACTTTGGCTTAAATTTGCTGTTGAGAGTTCCATGACAATTTCAACGCAACGTTGAATACCTGCTTTGTTGTATAAGATCGTTTGGCCATCCTATAAGCAGTCTGGCATTCTCAGGGTGCATGCAGGATATTTCCCACATACCTTCATGAAGAAGGTCTTGCCCTGGCAGTTACTGCGGGTGAAGACGGTGTCGATGGGCGAGGGGATGCCCCACACCTCTGTGATCCTGCGGGCCGGGCCTGGCAACCCGTCGGCATCCAGTGTCCAGAAGAAGTGACCTGGTGACAAGAGGGATCAAAGGTCAAATTGCCAGCTATGTCAACCGATACAGTTTCAGATTTCACACAGTCTCTGCTTTCTGTCAGCCTGCAGAGATGACTTATTAACACTGTGCTCAGTTCAATGTGTTATGTGTGCAAAATGGACTCACACCTCTCCTTCCCTTAAATCCCATGGTGGAAAACAGAAATATTGAATATGTTTCAAAGAAAGCTCATTTCAAATACCTCTAGAAGGAAACTCTCAGAGGACTCTCAGAGGCTATGTGCACAAAACTTCTGAGTCAAGCACTATGATAAATGGCTGTATTGGCTTTGGCTCCATGTTGGTACAAACTCTCATGTGTTGGTAGTATCAATCAATCTACCTGTTTTAAGTAGTCCTGTATTTATCCCCAGAATCATGCTGTCATACTGCAAGAGTCTTTATCACCACAAATGATATGCTCCAGCTCAAAATGCTTCAATTACTTTGTATACACACTTTACTGCTCGTCAAATGTTGGCATGGTTCACACTTCTTCAAGCTTCCAGCATAACCATACACGCACAGCTAAGTTGAATTAAAAAATAAAGTGATACCAAGATCCATTTTGAATCCTTATTATGAGAAGCAGTAACTCGAGCTGACTCGGATACTGCAGTGAGTACACAAGGGCTGTTTTCAGCCCTACTCAATCCAATCATGATGCAAGTGTGAATGAGCCCAAGGTAGCAAAGTGCGTGGGACAAGTGAAACTGGCATTCCCACACGGACATACCTCGGAACACCACGATGGTGCCATTGCCGAGCGCAGTCAGGCCGTCGATGGGATTGCCACTGCAGAGGTCAGTGTCGTTGAAGTCACCTGGACATCATCACAGGATAGTCACACCATGCAGAGGCAGGCAGGGAGGAATTTAAGGAAACATTATTAAAAATGAATTTACAGTTTATACAACTTATCTCTCTGTCTGTATATTGTATATATTACATGTTGATGCATGTAATGAAGACATGCAATTTTCCCACTGCCTCCAATTCTTTCATTTCCCTCTCATTGCATGTTCATTTTCTGAACTTTAGGAATGTCTTTTCTGAAAAATTATCACTGAGGTGCAAACTCACATAAGTTATACATAAGTAATAATGAATAAAAGACAGGACAACAGGACTTAGCTTTTGCCTTTAGCAGGCAAATTAATAACAGAGAAAGGAGGATAGCAGTGTAAGTGAAAGTCGGTATTGTAACAGGAGTGTTTGTGACAGTAATGTAACAGTAGCATGTATGACACTGAGGAATGTAACAGCAGTGTATGTGACAGTAATGTGACAGTAGTGTATGTGACAGTAATGTGACAGTGGGGAATGTAACAGCAGTGTATGCGACAGTCAGGAGTGTAAAACATACAACAGAAAAGAGCGTGGTGAGGGCAATGTGGTAAGGGCAGAATTCAGAAATACAGACCGATCTGAATGGTCCCCTCGATGAGCAGCTCGCCGCCACCTTGTGAGAGCAGGGCATCGGCAACATCTGCCAGGGTGCTGGGCCTGACAGGACCGGTGGACGGCCCGGCAGAGGAGGAGAGGCCAACGTTCAGAAGGAGGGTGAGGGGTCTGTCCGGGGAGGGTGCCTGCGTGTCACCTGGCCCGGGCGCTATGATCCCGCTCTGGGGTGTGAGAGAGGGGTCGAGGGACATCGCTGACACCGGGCCAGCATACGCTGGGTTCTCTGCTCTAGGGATGAAGAGAGGAGTCTGGGGCCCCTGACCTGTGGGGACAGCGCCAGTCAGTCGACAGACACCAGGTTTTAACACCACACCAACAGGAGTAAGGTGGAGTGTTTACTCTCCCTCAGCTGTTGGTGCTGTCCTCATCATGGGAGAGGATGGAATTGTGGTAGTCTCCCAGGATTTGTATGGGCAGCACAGAGCCATGGCAAAAGTCAATTAATAAGACCAATTAAGGCAGCACTGGCCTCCTACTGTCAACACTTTACTACAGACCTATCATGGAGGGCAGCAGTGTAGCACAGTGATAAGTGATAGCTGAATTGCTAGTCCAATTCTTTGCTGGGTCACTGCTGTTGTACCCTTGGGCAAGGTACTTAACCCAGAATTGCTTTAGTAATTCTCCAGCTGTATAAATGGATAAAAATTGTAAGCTTCTCTGGACAGAGCGTTTGCTAAATGACAATAATGTAATGTAATATAATCTCATCCTGTTGCACGTGTCTGTCTGTTGGGCCATGGCAGGCTAACGCCCCCCCCCCCCCCCCCCCCCCAGATACAGAGGATCCTGGCGCACAAGTGCAAGACTGGGTGGCTGAGTCTGACAGGAAGCATCAGCTGTCAAAGGAACAAGAGTATTAGTGGCTACACTAACAGCAAGAGCCTTGAAAAAGGAGAGTGCTCACGCTCTTTACTGCCAGGTTTATTTTAGCATCTTTGTTCCAGTTGTTTATTTTCTGTTGGCCCGCTTATGAGGGTGAGTCAGCGGCGAGTTTTTTTTTAAATTTGCTTTCTCGCCTGTATCTCTTTACAATACAACAAATGACATCAGGAAACTCCACCTCCATCCTCATACCTGATCCCTCCCACCAGTTACATTAAAAAGATTATCAACTGATAAATATCAATCAGAATGCATCCTTAACACCCAGTGTCAGGGAAACCAAAGATGTAGATATATAACCTCTGAATTCTGGGATGTGTGAGGCTGTCCAATCATTTCCTCTTAATGTGGAACACATTAGCATGTGTGAAATACCACAGCAGCCAAACAGTCTTCAAACATCCATTGACAGTGAGAGAGATCTATTACCTGTCACAGGAGACAGGAGCAATGAGGAAGGACCTGAGATGAGCTTTCCTGGGGAAGGTGCCACTGGAGAGGCAGGACCAAAGGCGGGGTTATCCAGGAAGGGCACTGCTGCAGGGGCAGGAACAAAGGAGGGTCTATCCTGGAAGGGCATTGCTGGAGGGGCGGGGCCAAAGGCGGGTTTATCTGGGAAGGGCATTGCTGGATAGGCGGGGCCAAAGGCGGGTTTATCCTGGAAGGGCACTCCTGGATGGGCGGGGCCAAAGGTGGGTTTATCTGGGAAGGGCATTGCTGGAGAGGCGGGACCAAAGGCGGGTTTATCCTGCAAGGGCACTCCTGGATGGGCGGGGCCAAAGGAGGGTCTATCCTGGAAGGGCACTGCTGGAGAGGCAGGACCAAAAGCAGGTTTTTCCATGAAGGGCACTGCTGGATGGGTGTGGCCAAAAGCAGGGTTATCCAGGGAAGGGACCACTGGAGGGGCGGGGCCATAGTGGGCATTGGCCGGTATACCCAAGGTGTCGTATTTGTTCACAGCTGAGGCAGGATCCTCTATGGCGGGGAATACCGGAGGCAGGGTAGCCAGCGGAGAGTCTTCGGCCTGCATGAAAGCTAAACACACCATTAACAACATGATGTTTTCACCTGCCTTTACACAGTGCTTGCACCCTGATCCCAATGTGACCCAAATGGGTTACGTCCCACATCTGTTTCCCATTATTTGGTGACAGACATTTAAGTACCTACAGCTGAGCCCCGTCTGGGTTCAGCACATGCAACACCACCCACCAAACCTCCACCAACCCTCATGCCCATCACACTGATCAGTACACCTCCACAATAAGCTACACCCTGAGACTGCAAGAAGACTGCAGGCCTAGCAGGGCCAGTCTCCCCCTGCAAGATGTGATCACCGTCTGTTTGTATCTCTGGAACATGTTGGGTGGGTGGGGGAACAGTGGACAGGGGCAGGAGGTCTAGAATGATACACCATCACAGTAATGCCACTTACCAACACTAACACATAACACAGACTTAATTAATGTTAATTCACCATACGTTGCACCAGGGTGGAATTGCTACTATAAGTGCTGTAGCTATAATCCGTGATACAACCTGACTACTACCACCTTACTCCCTGATTAAATTGAGTTAACATGAGTTAATTGTGCCTTCTGTATTTACTGTGAGTTATATTAAAACCTCGTAACAGCCGCATACTATTACTTAGGTATTGGAAATGGTTCAATGCTTTGGGCACATTGTGGCCTGCCTCAGTTATTAATCTTTAATTAGGTAAATAAAATGCCGGGATGGTGACAAGTGTAAAGCAGCGCTTTATGATCTTTCCCCAGAATTCACCTGGCTACTCGCGTTTCCCAGGGACCAGCCCCTCAGGGAGCAGGTCAACCCGCAAATTGCATCTGGGGAGCACATGTTCTGAAATGTTGAGGGGGAACCCAAATGCTCGTTTTATATATAAAAGACCTTCATCTCAAGAGGAGGCAGCGCTGGTCCTTTCTTCTGCTAGCAGTCACATTAATAGTTAAACTCATTCATTCAGAGAATGCTTCAATCCACACCAATTTACAAAATATGCAAATATGCATTCAAACTGCACCTAATGAAATTGCAGGAAGAACTGAACTGAACATGAGTGACTGCATCCACTGGGTCAGTCCCTCAGGTGTTACTATAAATATGCACGTCTTATAGTACTGTTCACTGTAATGTGTATGCGTGTGGTTAGTCGCAAATTACAAGTGCTGCGTTTTTTATCCTCACTCGGTTTTTCGCGTTCATTGTGGTGACTGCTGAAACTGTATGCAAGGATTTGAAAAAGCATTAAACAAAATGGCAACTAAGCGTTTAAGTACTTTGCGGGTAGACTGAATACCCCTTTGTGGTTTGAGTGCAATATCACTCACTTACCTTGAGCTGTTTCCTCACTTTCACTGTTGGGAGGTTTCTCAGTCGATGAGAGCGGCTTCTTGGGTTTTTTCTTGGATGATTCTAAATGAATGAATTTAACAACATTAGGCAATGGCTTTTCAAAACGTACAAAGACACATGGCCACGAGGCCTCCCTTGACTAACAGAACTATCTGAAGGCATGAAGGAGTGGAAAGGTGGTAATGTCATTAAGCAAAAGTTGTCTCTCAGACATATTTATGGCATATTTATGGCAAATGGAGTCCAGGTGGGGTACATTTGTGTTTCAACACTTCTACCAATGTTGCACATCAGATTTACCCCTCAAATCTTAATGAAGAGTTGGTATATGCATTTGGAAAACACACCTTGAAGTAAGCCTTATGTGTACTATACATTTGCAAACAAAAACATAATTTAGCTTCTTCGTAAAGGGTTAGGAGACCTTTGGGCTTGTTTTTCTTGGAGTCTTTGCGTGAGCTGGCTCTCTTGGTTGTCACAGGTGAGGCTGTGATTGCTGGCCCTGTGGTAGCTTTTAAAATGAAATTAAAAAAGATCATAATCAATTTTTATGCAATCCTTACCTCAAGTTGTCATGTTAAAAACAGTAAGTTGCCACACAAGCGGCATACCTCCATCACACTGGGTCAGATAGTCGGAGCAGCACGTCTTGTAGAGAACACAGTTAGGGTCACAGTCACACAGGCGGCCTCGCTGGAAGGCCTCGCTGCAGCGTCCCAGACACGAGTCACCTGGGAACAGAACCCAATGCACCATTTCACTGCATTATGGCACAAAATGGCTGCTGTGCATCACACGCTAGAGACAGTTGAGGTGAGCTCCCTCCCTTCACTGTAGAGCACCTTGAGCATCTTGACAAACTGAAAGGCACTATATAAGTGCAATCCATCATTATCATCATCATCATCATCATCATCACCATCATCATCATCATCGTCATCATCACACCATGCATTTCTAAGCCAGGCTTGGGAAAACTACTGACTGCTGAGTTGAACCAACTTGACACCATTTCTTTGATTTTGAATCCCTGAATGACGGACTCCAGAAAATTATCACCAGTATACATTACATAGAATAGTCTGAGGTAGAATACTGAATAGCCAGCTTACTTTTTGTGCACACAGACTCAAAATCAGGGCAGCACTCATTGTGAGTCAGACAGTTGTAGTCACAATTGCAGGCATGACCCCTGGAAAACTGAGCTCCACATCGCCCCCTGCAGCTCACTGGAGAACAAATAACATCAGGTGTTCACTGCCACATGGGAAACAGCCACACCAGTACAACTGCTGTTATACAACAGACATGTTCAGAGAATAGAGTAGTGGTCTGTAGCGGTACGGAGTAGAGCTCACAACCCTAAAAAGGTTCCCAGTTTTATTCCTTGCTGCAGCTAAACCATTAGGCATCTGCTATACAGCTAAATGTACATGTGAATAAAAAACACAATATCTGTGCTAGAATATACTGAATATAGTAAACAACAAAATATTCCGAACATGTCATTGTACATGTAGTAATTTCAGCAGCATGGAAATGTGCAGTAAATTGTTTAAATTGTGTTTGTTGTAGCAGGGAGATGAGTCTAAGGTGGCACATTAAGAATATTAAATTCAGGAGGAGTGTTTCACCTGATCCACCATGCGTCTTACAAATCCGTCTTTAGAAGGAAACTGACACGGTGTGTGCTTGGCAATGTATGCCCAACCAAATCCTTTCCCTGGGTTACCTCTGCCGCAGCACTTTGACAGATTTTTAAAAACTACTTAAAAACGCTTCATGGTTATATTACCTTGAGCAGCACAGAATGGAAGGAGAACACCTGTCAACACCAGAAGTGTTGCAAGTACCAATGAACCAGCCATTATGAGCACCTGGATCAACTGCAAGAAAAAAGAAGGACCAAAACACTCACATTTATTGTACAGAATATATTCAAGAATTTCTACGGCTTTTCTAAATACAGTTAATGTAGCTTAAAACACACTCCATATTCATTCTCCTAATGCTAACATAACATCCAACAAATGTTTTGGTCACAAAAGGAAAGAGAATGAGTTACCTTTACAAAGACAACTCCAGCTCATTCAGGTTGTCATTGCCACTTCCTGGCTTTTATACCTTGCGAAAGGGTTGGATTCGTCTGACTGGGCCGGTCGTTTTTAATTAACTGACACCACTCAGTGAAACCACAAATTGAGCGCAGCAGTGGCACAGACGGCCCACGCGTGTCCGGGACAGGACTCAGAATGGGCACACTCTTGCTCCTGTGCTGGGGGCGCACCAAGACAAGCGTGTTTACACAGACAAGCGGTGACATCATGGGCCACGACCTTTCTCTTTAATACACAAAAAACAAAATGTTCCCGTAGCACACGGGCCTGGAGTCACCACAGGTTCAGCCTCCATTCAAAGCAGAGCCATTTCAATTCACGTCATTTTTCGAAATTATTATTATTCTGGTCAGAGTTATGACCTCTCTTAATGCTACGGTCAAATATCTCACAGATGATTCATGCTGTGGTCGAACCGCAGATAAAATTCGGTCTTGTGCTTTTATGATTAAATACAAGTGCAACAGAATTAAATCCGAGGCTTCTTGCACCAGTGTACCTGGGGTCACATTGACCCCTGCAATAATTTACAGGACATATATACAGTACATATAGCCCATCATCCATGGGCTGCCTCCCAGCTCAGACCCATTCAGGCTCCAACATACATTGAAGTGATCCAAAGGAACAAACCACATGTGCCAAACAGACTCTCAGCACACCTGGAAAGAGTCTGCTCCCTACAAAAATGGCGATGGCTGATCCCACCCTCAACCCCAACCCGACCCTGTCCCCAATGTTGACCTTGACCAGGAAGCTGGGGACCCCATTGCCTACCAGGGGTAGGTGACCTCCCTTCCACTGGTCATTTCAGTTAATAATTTTTTTATTGGGACGTGAAAGCCCCAAAGAAAGGAAATGGGTTGTTTTTTTGCTTTTCTCTGTTACTTTTTGTAGTCTTTATAAACAGTTCAGTGCACCATGATGCATTCAAGCCTATTCTGACTGACATTTCATGCACCTACCACCACCTCAATATATAATATACAATTTTTTAGGTGTTGCGTTTAGACACATATATGCTTTACATTTATAATATTATGTTTCTGATTTCGATACTCTCACATTGCACATACTGTAGGTGTCATAACCAGGATTACCATTGGCATGTATGTTGACATCCAAAAACAGTATCAGCAACAGCCGTGTGTAAACTACAGTTTTAGAAACCATTGTTGCTTCCATTCATCACTGATAGACAAAGCGACACAGCAAATGCTTTCATAATCTGCCCACAGGATGACGCAGAGGCTTTTAGAAAAGGGCAGTGTTGTTAAATCCACTTTTATTGATAAAAACATGTGGAAGGTGCTATCTCAAGGGAGGAAACGAGTTTCCCCGATTTGGCATGGTGCTGCTACTCTGAGGTCATGTCTTCCTGTAAGACGACTCCTTTCACACACGCGTCCCCAGAAGCGCCTTTAACAGTCTGCACACACCCGAGAACGTGTGCTTCAAAAAGCACTGAGAGGTTTATTACATTCAATAAAACACGCAAGGCCTATGCATGCATGCTCACATTAGAACAGGGTTTGGTTCAGGACCCAAACCTCAGCTGTGTTAATTATTTCAATGAAAAATAATATTTTCTTTGTAAATGTCACTCTCAGAAAACAAATGAAAAGACTGGTGTGTCATTCAACAAAAATGCTACTTCAATGGGTTTCAGTGAAAAAAACAAACACTGAAATGATGAAATGTCACTATAGGAAAGTCAAACTGTTACTTCTTTTTGTGCTTTGTACTCAGAGGTGGAAAACCCCGGCTTCAGAGGGTAAAGGTCCTACCATGTATTTGTTCTAGCCATTCACTAAACAAGGTGATTTCACTAATTAGCTCCTCTACCTGGCCGAAGAGTTGTGCTAATTAAATTCAGGTGGTGTAGTACATGGGTGGAACAAATATGTGGCAGGACTTTTACTTTCTGAAGCTGGAGTTTTCCACCTCTGTTTGTACTTAAATAGAAAAAGATAGAACTAAGTAATTATGATAAGTAAATAAGAAAGATGAGAAAACGTACGGACCCATTTGTTTCTCATCAATATGTGCTGTTATTTCTGTTCGTTTGTTTTTTCCAGTTTCCCCTGTTAATGATTTTGGTCCTGAATTGTATTTTTCAGTGTCATTTTATTTTTTTAATAAAAACCTGTTCTTTATTTTTCATAATTATTTAAAAAAAATAATAATCAACATAAGGTCATGGTGCTTTCTCATGAACACAATAAGTAATAGCTAGAATGTTTCACTTCAATGAGAAGTGAAAAATGTCTGGGCCCCCTGTACATTTAAAAACAAAAAAATAAATCTAACCCCTTCAAAAAAGTAGTTGAGGTACCCTGCTCTGCATGTTAATGACTGTTACCATGTCTGATGAGTTCATTCTCTTGTTTCACAGAGCAATTGCTGTGGTTGTTGGTTTCACAGATGCTTGTTAAATTAACTCAAAAGGAGGTAACTGTGGGAACTGCCGGTTCCATCTCTTTAAATGGGGTTACTGTTGTTATTTCAAAGGCTACTTCTGATGGGCTGGATGAAGTCAGGAAATGAATTAAGTTGAACTAAACAGATGCAAACAGGGATAGAAGTCCTTCATAAAAGTGAACTAAATAGCTGTTGAAAGAAAAGAATGAACATGCCAAGTGCTCTATGCCTGCATCTGGTGAAGGTAAATAAAAGTCAATGATCTTATTTATCTATTGACCATACACAGTTTTTTTTTATTTAAAACATTGCAATAAGTGTTGTATTTTACAAACAAATGATTAAAAAGGAATGAACAAAACCATGTTTTCAAAATGATATAGCTACAATAGGTTTTCATACATTCACTTTTGTTAATACAGTAGGTATGAGGCCTAAATTGTAAATCCATCTCTATATTGAGTTCAACGGCCTGCATGTGAAATCAGTGCCATTTGATGACAATGATCTGGTGCCCACATCGCCAGAACAACTTGTTTTTTTTCCATCAGGGAAGGGGTGTGTCTGTCAGCCAGGGTCTGCTCGTCACCCCTCTCGATATCCTGAGATTTACATGAATGCCTTTTAGTATGAAAAATGGTTGCCGTTGGCGTGCACGTGTATGAGAGGTTTCCACACGTCTCGTCTCAGGGTTACTTCATGACCACACGGACCCCTGAATCAGCCTCCTTAAATTAGTGAGGAGCCTGGAATGAACAGCCTGGCACTTCATTGAATGTACTGAGCTTCTGTTTCACAATGACAAAACAATGACACACACATGCACATATGTATCAGACGAGGACTACACCCAACTTTCAGTTCATGAAAAGGCATGGCACATCATGGAAAGCACTTGTCTATGCTGAGTGCAGTGTGCGGTGCGTGTGGGTCTATAACATAGCACGACATGTTGCACTGATGGATTGTTAATATAATTCAATGAAACTCAGTCATGCTACGTCACCAATGATGTTGGTGGTTTTGCATCAACAGCCCTTTTCCCCTTTCTGTGATGAGCAGAGCGATAGGGGTCAAAAACGTGGTTTTGAGGAGTACACATGCACATGCGCTCCCAAATTAAATTAGATTAATTACATGAAATTTAATTTCATTTAAAAAGGTTCTATTTGGAATCACAGAAAGCTGCTGGTGTTAGCTCGCCTTTTAACCAAGATGCATGAGATGGTAAAACAGCAAATGTAATAGATTCACCCCCACTGGGGGGGGGGGGGGGGGTAATTAAAATGGGAGGATCAAGAATGGGGGCTCATCTGGGATATATTCCTTTGATACAAAGGCTTTTCCTTGTTCTGCAGTTTTATTGCATGCAGTGTTGTTTTGCTCGGCATAGAAGGTGGTGCAGGATTGTCTTGTTGTTGTCTTGCCTGCATCTCACTGTATGCATATTATAGCTAGCTTGTTTTGAGACAGTTCTGTTGGTTTTGTATGTTGTGCACGTTGGGTGCTATTAATTCCTATTAATTCATGATGTATCAATGTGTTGATCTAAAGACTCAATGAAAATCCTCTCCTTGAGGCTTAATTGTATTTCTATCCCCTTGCGTGTCTGACATGATATATGCTGAAGTGCTGGGCATTCCCCTCTGTCTGTTAACTGGAAGCCTCTGGGACATAGCCATGAGGTTGTGAAGCCATTCCCACAGAGAACAATGACTGGGATCACAACCAAGCTAAACAGTAGTCTCAGTCTTATCAATCCAGACACTTTCCCAAAACAAGAATTAGCCACACCATGGACAACTAAGAAGAAAGTGGCAAACTATTACACACAGCACCATACAGAACTATTAGAGATGAAGGAAAAGCCATCATATTTTAGTGGACAATTTATTTATTTCCCAGGAATATTTCTTTTAAAATAAAACAAGCACTAATTACTAATGAGGTTCTTAACAGTATTAATAAAACACGTGATCACCTGGGGGGGGGGTGTTGTTTCTCTGTGTGATTTATGGCATATGAGTCACTTTTTCATGGAATGAAGGAATATGTCGCATATGTTTACAGAATGCAGTGAAAGTGGTCAAGGAGCCAGGCTTTTAAACAGACAGCAGGTTGAAGTCCCATTTGGGGCGATGCCATTGTGTCTTTATGCACTTGAACTGAACTTTAAGCACCCTGAACGACTTAATACTTATTCATGTTTCAGTGTTAAACACAGAAGGAAAATATTGTACTCTGAACATCTGTGAAAATGTGGGTAATACATTTATAATAATAAAAATAACAACAACTACAACAACAACAACAACAACAACAATAATAATAATAATGTATACATACATACACAAGAATAACACTTACTATGTTGTCATTTAATGTTTAATACCCATTATAAGAAATACAATAATGTGAAGCGATGCGACAAATTCTATGATCATGTTGTTACTTGAAAAAAGAACAGAAAGTCAGTCTAATGAAAAGTGTTCTTATCTGAAGTGAAGCAGTTACTGATTTACTGAACTTAATTAATAACATAATAAATCAATAAAATATATTAATAACTTTATGGTCACTTCAGCAGAAAATGAACAATCAACATTGTAAGGTTATTTTTAATAATATTGTTTTTTGTGGGGGGGGGGGGGTACAGCTACATAAATGTGCAAACACAAAACCTCATTAGATATTATATTAGATCATTCATATTCGTATACACTATAAAACAAAGCAGTTCCAGTGACTCAGACAAGTAATGGTGTGATATTATTGGCCAAATTAGCACCCTTAATAGGCCCATAGCCATGTTTAATTCAGTCTTGATTAATGCTCAGGCCAGATTGAGAAATAATAAACACTTGTTTAATATTTACCTGCCTTTTCTCTGTTATTACCATGAAATATGTGATTTGGCATATTAAAAATGTGCCACACCCTGTTGAAGAGACAAGGCTTAGATAACATCTCTAGGCAGTAATATCCACCACCTCCTGACTGTTATTCCTTTGTTACTGGAAACCTTGAAGCATGCGCCATTCTTGGACAGGAAGGGCAGCATTGGAAGGAAAGTCATCTCCATTAACCTTAGGACCAACTTCCTCTGCATTGGAGTAAAGGTAATCGTCAAGCCTACTAGCACTATTCTAGCACTATTGTCAGTTTAAAACTGAAATAATCCATATGCATTGTCACAACTGTCTTCTTAACAGATATTAAATGATAACTGTGCAGAAGATAGAGGATTGAATCACCTTAAGATTTAAGTACCATATCATAGGGAGCAGAGTCCCCAAAACAGTAACTCTGTTCTGAAACACAGAAAAAAATACATTACGTTACGTTACATTACATCATTTAGCAGACACTCTTACCCAGAGCGACTTCCAAATAAGTGAATCACTATGCTAAGAACAGTTATTGAGAAGTCTTACAAGAGGTCAGTAAGATACTGAGTTAGGTGCTAATCTAATGTAAGAGTGTTTTTTATAGAACATAGGGATAGATAGATAGATAGATAGATAGATAGATAGAGAGGAAGGTAGACTAGAGACACAGCTTGAAAACATGAGTTTTCAGCTTTCTCTTGAAGGCGCCCAGGGAGTCTGTTGTATGAATCTCGGCAGGAAGCTCATTCCACCAGTGTGAGCCAGTACTGAGAAGAGGCAGTCCAAGAGATGCTGCCCTTATATTTCGGAAAAACAGAGGCGACCCGAGGTAGCAGAGCGCAGCACCCTAACTGGCTTGTAGCTTGATCATGTCCTCTATGCATTGGGGGGCTGATCCATTAAGTCCCTTAAAGGTTAGTATCAAGGTCTTGCACTTGATCCTCACTGCAGTAGGTAGCCAGTGGAGGGACTCAAAGAGAGGTGTCACATGGGCCTCCTTGGGGAGGTTGAATGTCAAACAGGCTGCTGTGTACTGGATAAGCTGCAGCGGTCAGATGGCATATGCTGGGAGGCCTGCAAGCAGCGAGTTGCAGTAGTCCAGATGTGACAGGATGAGAGTCTGGATCACAACTTGAGCTGTTCATTCGGAGAGTCTGATCTTCCTCATGTTGAACAACAGGAATCTGTAGGCTGCAATATGCTCTTTGAAAGGCAGATTGCTGTCCAAATTACCCCTACGTTTTTGGCAGCTGTGGTTGCCATTTCCTTTGCATTGTCAATGCAAATTGAGAGGTTCCTCAGAGGAGACATATTTGCTGGGACACAGACTATCTCAGTCTTGACAATGTTCAGTTCGAGCTGTTGCTTGTTCATCCAGCCCGAGATGTCAGTGTGACTGATACTTGAGGAGTCATGTCCATCTTGGGAGGGAAGCAGATGAACAGTTGGGTATCATCTGCATATGAATGGTACAACAGGCCGTGTGCTGTTATGACCTCTCCAAGTGGAGGGAACAGGAGTGGTCCCAGCACTGATCCCTGTGGAACGCCTGTCTTCAGAAACCAGGGCAAGGATGTGGAGTCCTGCCAGGAGACCTGGCAGGAGTGACGTCTGAGGTAGGAGGAGAACCATTCCAGGGCCGTTCCAGTGATTCCCAGGGCCGACAGCTCAGACAGGAGGATCTGGTGGTTGACTGTGTCAAAGGCAGCTGATAGTGCATTAGTTACAGCAATTAGGGCAGTTTCAGTGGAGTGATTAGCTTTGAAACCAGATTGGTTAGGGCCAAGTAAAAAAGAAAGTGGGAGATTTGGTTAAACACAGCACGTTTTATAGCTTTAGAGTGGTATGGGAGTAGGGAGATTAGCCTATAGTTGTTGACTAGAGAGGAGTTCAGAGTGGGTTTTTTAATTAGTGGGTGGACCCTTCCCTGCTTAAGAAACTCTGGGACAATTGCAGAGGTTAGTGAAGAGTTAATTACATGAGAGAGGCATGGGAGGATGGTAGGTGCAGTTTCATGGAGGAGAGCTGTTGGTATTGGATTGGTTGGTTTATGAGCTGAAATCAGATTGAGGATGTCAGATTCGGGGAGAGGTGTGAATTAAGAAAATAGGTTAGAGCTTGGGGGTTATTTTAGGAGAGACTTTGGAATATGGTTGAAAGATGAACGGATCTTGTCTACTTTCTCCTCAAAGAAATTGTCAAAATCTTCTGCAGGGAGATGAGAAAGGAGAAGGTTTGGAAAAGCTTACCTTGGTCATTGGCTGCATTCTGAAACTTTTCTTGGAAATATTTGAACTTGGCTGAGGCTGTAGCAGCAGTGAAGTCCACTAGGAGAGATCTACTGGCTAAGAGGTCACTTTCTTGTCTGCTTTTCCTCCATTTCTTCTCTGCAGCTCACAGGGTGGACCGGGATTCACACAGCACACCAGTAAACCATGCAATAGGGAGGTGAAAACTCTATTCATAGGATTTGGGAAGTGAAAAGGCTCAATGTGTCCTTGGTTTTTGAAGATGTTGTAAAGCAGATAAAATGAAGAATGCAGGGAATATTTTGTTTGGTGTAGCTGGATGCTGGACCACAGGCATTCTAAATCATGACAACTCCATATGCATCCTGAGATTTACATGAGTGCCTTGTAATATGAAAAATGGTTGCAGTTGGCATGCACGCCTCATGTGCAAGTCAACTCCATGTGCATCACAGTGTATGTTCTGTCTCTATTGAAGTTGGAAATCTAAGAGTTCTGATTTGCTGGCTTGCTATGAATTTTTTTGAATAGGTGTGATCTAAATGCAGATAGCACTGGAACGTCATAGACATGGAAGTACTGCTGAAAGTAATGCTGTGAACAAATACCTGGTCTTAGTATGGAGTATCTGCAGTTGAATGCTACCATGCTTCTGACATGGGGTGGGGGAGACATGGCTTTGCCACTGCTAACAAAGATGACTCATGGCAACAGAGATACTGCAGTGGCCATTTTTACCCATTTTTATAAAGACACAGCATAGCCAGTGATTACAAGAAAATCATTTTTGATTGTCATCATCAGTACCATCTTTATGATACTATTCTCTTTGATACAACTCTATTCACTGTTAATGAAATTGGAAGGTATCCTTTTCACGGTTACATATGAGTAAATTATGATTCATATTCTCATATCCTTACTCTTTCTTTCTTTCTTTCTTTCAGGACAGTCAGAAATTTAAAAATCATGTTTTAGCCCCATATGTTGCCTCCCTGGACTCATTTACAAACTTTGTAAAAGTATCCTCAAATGTGTTCACTTTTACAAAAGTAGGATTTAGGGAAATGGGTAAGTAGAAGATAAGATGTGGGAGAAGCCCTTTTTCCAAATGGTCAGCTCATTTCAAATGGTAATTACAGTTGCATCCTTATTTGCTTGTTATTGCTATTCTCTTTTTTTAAAATGTAGGAAAGCCCCTTCAGCAATTGGCACAGTGGGCTGTTTTTGTCATTTGAAAGTGTGCCAGTAAAATATGAAAGAGGAAACTGTGATGAATGAGACATGTTATAGATAGCACTAGGCAGAACATTTTCATGAGTCACTGAGAAAGGAATGACTGGTCACGCAGAAATTTCACTATTTCTAACTGACATGCCTGAGATCTGGGATTTAAATCTCCATTCATAGCAAAATGTGTGTGTTATGGACAAGCCAGAAATCAGGAGACTTCAGTAGCCCTCTGCCCATTCTTTACAATCATTTAGTTTTCCAGGGTCATCCCATGGTGAAATCTGGGTATTTTACTCCAGATCAGTCCTGTGGTGGTTTTGGATAATATCATTCAGATAGTGATACTTTCTTTTACATAGTGCCTGATTTTTGAAGGTCACTGACAGACTGCAACCTCATAATGCTGCACCTGAAGACAAAGTGACACATTCAGCACCCACATTTGCTACATGAAGTGTAATGGGCAACCTGATTGAAATGTAGAATGCTTTGCATTAGACAAGAATGAAAATATTACGGTGATTTAAAGTTTGATTCTTAAATTTGATCATAGATTTGATAAGTGGGTGATTTTTTTTTGTACATACATAAGTTAATAAAAAAACTATTCTAGCTCTTGACCTCTTCATAAAATTGGGAATGAGCTTTTTAACTGAAAAGTATTTTAACCATGAGGCTGAACAAACAAAAACATAAAACTTACAACTGAATTGACACTGCAGCAGATTTTCTATAATAATTTGCTCACTTACTAGAGGAGAGACAAAGGAGATCTTCAGTCAGATGGTTTTGTCTGTCATGGAAAATGCTGATTGGAGATACAGCAATTTATAATCAAAAATGCAATTTTGCAACCTCTTGCTGAGGTTATCCTATTTACTCTTGGTAATTCACAAAACATTCAATCAATTCTGACCTGTCTTTAGATCTTGAAATACTATAACTATGATCCTCTTTATTTGATCTTTAAATAGCTGACATGCAACAAAAGTTTATTTGTATTTTAGACATTGTTAATGATTTGGTCATTCATTGAATATGAAAATAAGATTAAATAAATAAATAAATGACCGAATAAAGCTCAAGGAGTTGTTTTATATTTAAATTTTAAAACAGTGATTTGCACACGCACACACACACACACACACACACACACACACACACACACACACACACACACAATTTACAGCGAGACAAAAATACATGCTTCCCATCCAGCAGAGGTCATAAAGGTAAAGCAAAGCATTTTCATCCACAAATGAACTTCCAGGTATTCATCTCCAAGCTTCCACACACCAACATACCTGCTGACCAGAAAGATTATGTGTTTCCTGGAAGTGTTCTCTGGTTTTACCCTTCATGAATATGTCTGTCCAAATGCTTATTTTGATTTAACCTTTATTTAGCCTGTGTTTGTGGAAATTCTGAATCCAGGACTTTCCAATGATTGGCAACATATCCCCACAGGTTCCCAAAGATAGATGAGTTTGTATTTCTGAATCAATCCGATCAATACATCAATCAGTCAGTCAAAAAATGGTGTTATCTCTCCTGAAAACTGTATTTATGCTTTGCATATAAATGACCAAAATGTATGTCTTAATTTAATAAATTCAAATTAATAAATGACTTCAAAACTGATTTCAAACATTAAAATGTGCTTGTTGCTTAAAAATAAAGATAACCTCATCTAGTTTTGCTTTTGAGATGCCACTCAGCAAAACTTTTCATTAGCAAACTCATTGTAAATCTAACTGCCAGTCTCCTAAGCATTTATTTTGAAATGCTTCAACACCTGCACTTGGGTATTAGTTGTTTAAACAAAGCAGCCACTGAAACCTTACCTACCTACTTCTATATACATTTGCATGCCATCCACCCTAACATTTACACTGAACATAGACATACATCAAGAATAAAAAAATATTTACAGTACTGAAGGCCTGCAATGCCCTCATCATGTAAATTGTTATGGGACTGTTATTAGTCTACCTTAAGAAATGGCTCCCTCTTAAGATAAAATGACATGCATCCCAAATCCAAAATCAGCTACTGAAAAAACACATTCATTTAATGGGACATATGTAAAAGTGAAATTTTTTGGTAGCCCAAGGAGATTATTTTATTTTTGTCACAAAAAATATGTTTTTAACTGGTTAGTGTGTCGATATACGCACATCAGGATCCTTGCACAGGATTCCAAATGCCTTTCTGCAAATCACTCCGGGAACTGTTCCTGCAAAAGGGAAAGACTGCGGACCAGTTTACTGAATACTGGCTTATCGTCTCCTCCATTACTTTGGAAAATGTATCCGACAGACCCACGCACACCTAAACTTTGCTCATGCAGCTGATAACAGTATCTTGAAAAAAAAAGAACAATGGAGTAATGGGGTTTCCTTGGAAGGGAAATTCCGTCCCGGACATCTTTGATGTCATGTTAGTTTCTTAATGTGACGTGGATTCGGGGAACATATATGTGTATATATATAAATGTACAAATATTTGCAATCACAGAGGACGGACAGAGCAGAGTACCATCTGATTTTCCAGTACATGCACAGCTTTACCTATTATTCAGAAAGGTAAGTGGAAATGAACGAATAATGATTCAACACTGCTGGCATTCTGCAAACTTGTCAAGACATCCAAACTTTAATTGTAATAGCAAGATTTGATATCGTTCATCCCTGTTATGAAAATTGTTTTACTGTTTTGCAGGAGCTTTATTGTGGACACCTGAAGATGCCTTCAATTATGACTTCAAATTCCTTGATGTCTCTCACTAGTTTGTATTTGAGTAAGATATTAAATATTTATGTTCAACACTCCTATATATAATCAAAAATTTCTTGGCTGTAAATAAATACAAGCTACCAATATTTGCAAAATCCTTTGTTAATGCCTCCATTATTTTCCTTTATTTAGTATTTGCCACGCTGACAGGAGTGCATGGGTGGTCGTACTACTACTCTGACAAGACTATGAATTGGTCTAATGCAAGAAAGTGGTGCCAAGCGAAGTACACAGACTTAGTAGCCATTCAGAACAAGGAGGAAATTGCTTATCTCAATGAAATTTTGCCACCACAACCGAAGCATTACTGGATCGGGATTCGCAAAAGGGCCAACGTCTGGACCTGGGTTGGAACCCAAAAGCAGCTGACTGAGGAAGCGTCAAACTGGGCTACGGGCGAACCCAACAACAGCAAGAGAAACGAGGACTGCGTGGAGATTTACATCAAGAGGGAGAACGACACCGGAAAATGGAATGACGAATCCTGCCGAAGAAATAAAACGGCGCTGTGTTACACAGGTACGCTCAGACTGAATTGATCTCGCGCGATCATGCAGTCTCATGCAGGGATGCATGGCTGGTGACAGAGGTGACGATGGTGGCATCACCCACAGCAATAAGCGGTGCACTACAGAACACTGAATGACTGTCACAACAGCTATATTACATAATGATTTAGAAAGCCTTGCGGCAGAACAATAGTGGTGGCCCTTATGAAACAGTAATTCCTGCTAACGAAGAACAATGTATAAATGACAAAATGTAAGAAATACTGGTTTTACTAAAAATTGCCAGATATACCATTTCACATGCAATTGAACTGCAAGTAACAATGCTGGGTATTCTAAAATACATGACTAAAATTGCATGTTTAGTGTTTCAAAATATACGGCATATTCTGGCAAATACCAAATTTAGAACTTTATTATTTGAACATTAGCTTTAGTACAGCAGCTCACAAAGGTGCCTGTGTTTTCCAGCATCATGTCAGCCGGACTCATGCAGTCCAAATGGAGAGTGCGTGGAGACAATCAATAACCACACGTGCAAGTGTCTTCAAGGTTTCTTTGGGAAGCGGTGTGAATACGGTAAAAGAGGCTTTGATGCTTTTATGTAGATGATACTCTGTGACAAGTGTACTTTGTCACATGCTCTGTAAATACAACTCCTGTTTTTACTCATGCGTTTGTATTTACAGTGTCTGTATATTTACTTTCAACAGCTGTCAGTTGCGAAGAGATGGACGGTCCTAATCATGGTCTCTTCAGTTGCACCCATCCATTTGGGAATTTCTCCTATGGTTCAGAGTGCAAGTTCAGTTGTGAAGATGGGTATCAGCTGGTTGGTTCCAGATCAATTGAGTGCACGGCCTCGAGGGAGTGGTCAGCAGCACCACCAAGCTGTGAGGGTATGAAACAAAAGAAGTACAGTGCACTCTGCTAATGAGAAATACTGCTACAAAAGTGATCAAACGCTCTGTGAACAAAATCCTTCCTATATGAAATGATTTCACGTCTTTTACTTCTGTTCAAGTGCATGTGAACAAGTTGTCTAACACATGAACAATAATGGATGACTTTATGGAGTTTATTTGTGAATTTTAATTGTTTTGTACACAGTCTGTACAGTTTATACAAGACAAAGTTCAAAACTTGTCTGAAAGGGTCTAACTCTCAGTGCTGTGTAAGGGTGTGGAATGCCCCAGTCAGTGGCATACCTGCCATTCCAATAAGAGATGTGCTGAAATCCTCCTGTCTGCTGTCTCTGCCTCCCAGCTGTGCGCTGCCCCTCAGTCCAGCCCCCTCAGAACGGCAACGTTACCTGTGCAGACTCCAGTGGAGATCTCCTCTACGGCTCCAACTGCAGCTTCAGCTGTGACCCAGGTTTCATTCTCCATGGATCTGAAGTCACGTCTTGTGGCAAATCTGGAGACTGGATTGGAGGATGGCCTGTGTGTCAAGGTAACATGGAGTCTTTAAACAAGTCAAACAGGCATTTATGAGCAATTAAATATTTTTTCCAAGGTTGCTTTTTCTTTCTGAAAAGGTATCACAAGTTATCATATATTTACTATTTAATGCACATAATTTATTGGAGCATAATCTACAATAATCTATTATTGTGATTTTAACAAAACCAACCTGACACTAGGGAGGATTGTTGAAGACAAACGGTTGTCCATGTTAGTCAATGAGAAAATGTAAATGTAAACATTGTAAATATCTCAAAAATATTCTAAGTATTGATGAAAAAGCATAGGCAACACAATCCCATACAAACTGGAGGTACTGGTCAAGCTTTGAAAGTGTATCTGAAGAGCTGTAGGAGGAGTTACGTACAGAATATTGGATGGAATGAGAAGAAAAACAAATGAAAACAGTAAATTTAGGTTTTTCAGGTCAACTTAATAATTATTGTTGTTGTTTTGACGTTGACAAAGAATGGAAGCAATCCATGTTAGTTGGTGGAATTTATTCACATTTATGAAATGTTTGATAATGTTCAGAAATTTCAGCGCAATTATAACACTCCAGCTTTCAGGGTCTGCATTTACTTAGAATTTGGCATTTTCTCAGCGTAGGGGACATATGTAAAAAGTGTCATCACTGCAGTTCATTTGAGGCACTTCACATGTCCTAAAAATCAACTGAGATCTACTCGTAGGAAATGGCCTTAGTGTAATCTGAGACAAGGAGAAGGAAGCTTCATTAACAACTCCAATTGCCTACCGTGTGGTGCTTGAAAAATATGGGCCCTGATCTCTCCAAGGAATGGATCCCCAGAGGTCTCTTCCAAATGGTTTTCCTACACAACTTAAAATCAATGAAACATGAGAAAATAGATTCTATGAGATGAGAAGTATGATCACACCATGTTTATCCCTGCCTGCGGGAGCACAGGATAGTGTTATGACTTCACCAGCACACTATTGTATGGGAGCGGTGTGTGTCTCTATGTGGTACGATGCGCTGGGAGATGTGCTGAAATCCTCCTGTCTGCTGTCTCTGCCTCCCAGCTGTGCCCTGCCCCTCAGTCCAGCCCCCTCAGAACGGCAGCATTACCTGTGCAGACTCCAGTGGAGATCTCCTCTACGGCTCCAACTGCAGCTTCAGCTGTGACCCAGGCTTCATTCTCCATGGGTCTGAAGTCATGACATGTGGCAAATCTGGAGACTGGATTGGAGAAAGACCTGTGTGTCAAGGTAACATGGAGTCTTTAAACACATCAAACAGGCATTTATGAGCAATTAAATATTATGCCCAAGGTTGTCTAGGCCTTCTCCTTCTGAAACGGTATCACAGGTTATCATATTTTTACAATTTAACATGAATATCGTATTGAAGCATAATATCTGCCAGCTACCGACTTGTGTTGTTAGTAGTGGGATTTCTAGCCTATTATCCTCCTGGGAAAACAGAAATATATGGCAATAGTAATCATAATAAAAAAATAAATCACTAAACCCTTGACAATCCTTTTATTATTGCGATCATTAGCAAAACCAATATCAAACTGGAGAGCATTTTTGAAGAAGTGCATATTTGGACTACCAAGCACACACCATGGAAATGTCACTTATGTGGCCAAATAATAAACATTTTCTGTGTCTAGCCAAATACTGTCCCTGGGTGTCATTTTGTTGGATTCCCTTTGCTCTTGACTTTAAGAATTGCTATGGATAAAGTTGTCTGTTGATGTAAAAGATGTAAATGTAACATTAAATGTACTCATCTTGTACGTTGCTCAGGATGAGAGCATCTGCTAAGCGCAAAAATGTAAATGTAAGGCTTCATTTTCTCATAAAACAACCGCAGGTGTCTCTGATGTGGATCATTGAGTCTGTGCTCTCACTGTGTAACAGGCAGCCAGTGGACAGGACACTGCTGGCCCATAGGGTGTGTACTGTACTGTGTCTAACCCTTCCTGTCTGTCCTCTGTCCTGCAGCTGTGCGGTGTCGCCCCCTGCAGGTGCCTGAGGGAGGGAGCGTGAGCTGCTCCAGGTCCAGTGAGGACCTTCTCTACGGCTCCAGCTGCAGCTTCAGCTGCGCAGATGGACACCAGCTGCAGGGAGCATCCAGTGTGATCTGCATGGCTTCTGCACAGTGGAGTGCAGAGACGCCGATCTGTAAAGGTAACTTCAGGTTACATGCATATGTCCTCACACAGACACTATGAAAAATAAATGATCAAGGATAGCACAAAAAGCCAGAAAAAAACGTTTTCCATTACAGTCTTCCTCAAGGCAACAAGTATGTGCAGGAGCGGTGTGTGCCTCTATATGGTAAGATGCGCTGAGAGATGTGCTGAAATCCTCCTGTCTGCTGTCTCTGCCTCCCAGCTGTGCACTGCCCCTCAGTCCAGCCCCCTCAGAACGGCAGCGTTACCTGTGCAGACTCCAGTGGAGATCTCCTCTACCGCTCCAACTGCAGCTTCAGCTGTGACCCAGGCTTCATTCTCCATGGGTCTGAAGTCACGACTTGTGGCAAATCTGGAGACTGGATTGGAGAAAGGCCTCTGTGTCAAGGTAACATGGAGTCTTTAAACAAGGCAAACAGGCATTTATGAGTAATTAAATAATTTTTTTCCAAGGTTGCCTAGGCGTATTCTCTTTGGTATCACAGGTTATCATAAATTTACTATTTAATATGTACATTTCATTGTAGCTTGATTTTTAAACGTTACTTATTACTAAGTTTTCTGGAAGCATCTGTTCGAAAATCAACCAAGGGAAAGTGAATTTTTTGATGTTCCAACTCCACAGAATGTACATGGAGTGTTTTAATCTTGTTCAATCCTGCTCCCTGCAGCCCATCCTGACCCTACTTTGAACCCCACTTCAGTGGTTGTGGCAACAGGGGGGGCTGCCGGACTGACTGGCCTTTCTCTGGCTGTGTGGATTGTGAAGCGATTACAGCAGAAAGGTACATATTGGAATTCTGGAGTTCTCTTCTGTCTGCATTATTTAAAATTAGGCATTTGCTGGATAAATGACACATTGGCCATTCAGCCAAATTTAAGCATCTCGCTCCATCTGTCTGTGCTGAAAACAATATAATTACAGAATTATTTTTATATAATTTTCTCATAGTCTGATGCATATCCTTACTGTCTCTTTCTTCCTTTCTCTAGCTAAACAGTTTGATGTGAAAAGGTGAGTTCACTGATCATCTAGAACTGAAGTACTGTTAAATGATTCAACCAAAGTTAAATATATACCCCTTTTCCACAACTACAGATGTACTATATAATATTTGTGGTGGGTAATTTCCCTTAATCTCTGTTTTTCTGTATTCCAGCTTTACAGAAGATGGTACTCCTCCTGAAGTGTACAAGAATAGCATTGAGAGTCTCATTTAGAGATCGACTTTGAAAATAGCAGGTGAATATGCACAAACATACTTGTAACAATAATTCTTCACATATATATTTTATAACTTCATAATTTTATTGCTTTTAATACCATAGTTGTTCTACTGGCAATGATCTTTAGCCCCAACAGTGGCGGAGTTGTATAAAAATAATTTTAAAAATGTTTCCTTCATGCAGTGTCACTAAACCTAGATCCTGTTGCGGATCCATGAGACCCTGACAGACCACGGCCGTGCATCACTTCTCTGCCACCTTCCCTCGCACCCTCGGGCATGTGCAAAACAAACACAAACTGGACTGAAATTATATGCTGGATCACCATGACGTGGTACGTGAGAATGTGGATGAGGACAACGTCACCACGTCCGGCACTTGACTTCCTGGGGGACTTGGCATCACTAATAAAGTGACTGGCGTGGCACAGTTTTTTTCTGTCTTTGTTCGACTTGATTTTTATCATCTGTGCATTGACTGTTGTGTGGTGTCAAAATGATGACATCATAAAACATCAGAACTGCCACGTTTTATTGGCCTTAACAGTTGGTGTGTGTTTACTGCCAGTAATACCAAGACAAAAATGGCACTGAACATTTGTTAAACTTTTTTACTATGTTAATGTGCACCAGGAGTGTCTGTATATTATGTTTTGATATGTATTTATGTAAATAATGACATTAACATGTGCCTGTTCTGTTGTTTGGATGTAGTTCTGTTTGCATGGAGTCAAGTGTGTATTCTGTGTATACTTGAACATGGGGCAGCAGCGCACCATAGTGGTTAAGGAGCAGGACTCGTAACTGAAAGGTTGCCAGTTCAATTCCCCACTGGGGTACTGCTGCTGTACACTTGGGTGAGGTACTTAGCCCACAATTGCCTCAGCATAAAGACACACCGAGATGCCTAATCCAATGCCACTGACAAATAATGCGCTGGAGTCACTACAAGGGGCAATTATATTAAACACTATTGAAGACACCGTTTTGGAAGAATCTCAGAGGTGTGTTCAGTACACTGCACAAAGTAGTACTTAATGTGAACCTCAAGATGCACTACAATTAAAAAAAAATATCCAGGATGACTCACCTTTCTCTTTTATTCATCCCAGACATTTTTTGCAAAAGGTGGAGGCTGATCCAAGATCGGTATTGTGAGGGAGAATCTATCTGTTGGCAAAGACATGTTTACCTGCTGTCCATCATCTGTGAATGCCCAATGCCCTCTGCTGGAAAAATTCTGAAAGTTCACCAGAAAAAGGAACAGCCCTTCTGTTGCATTGTATTCAACCCAAACAATGGGATAATGCATTACAAATTAGATTACTTTTTAAATACTGCCTTCTGGTGGAAAATGTATAAAATTCTAGATCCCTACTTAATGAGCCTCTGTGGTGAGTAGGTGGTAGATCCTACCCTTACCCCTAAGAGTAAAAGCAATACCAAGGTTATTTAGACGGAAAAAGTACTCCTTTCTCAGATATTTCAGTCATTGTTCATATTACAGTTGTCCTAACCCATTAAGGAGCAACGCTGAAGCAGCATGCACACACGGACCACTTACCACTTTAATAAAAGTAATTTAAACTTTGTAGAGAGTTATATGGTCTAATGGGTCATCTATTACCCCTTTCCCTGCATCTAGATGGGTTTCTGTTTGGTGGAAGCAAAAGGAGGCCTTCAACCACATTTCTTGTTCCTATCTGTTTACATGGTGGTGTATCGGTTATGGTATGGGCAGAGCTTATGGGGTCAGTGGGTGTGAGTATTACTTTGCATGGCAGAATTATGCCCATGGACCATAGCCATTTTAGGTACCCTGGTGCACCCTATGGTACAACATTGTTTCCTCAGGATATTCACATATTCCAAAACAATAATGCTGTCACACACACTATTTAAATGGATTTATCTGGAGTGGTGTTATGTACAACAGGATGAAGTCTAACACCTCCGGTGGCCTCCCCAATCAACAGATATAAACATCACTGAACCTTTATAGAAAGTTCTGGAGCACAGATTTCCACCATGACTGAGGGCTTTCCTTCTTGATGAATGGTCCGTTATCCCAATAGAATAAATTCAAAACTTGTGTAACAGCAATCCAAGAAGGATCAAAACTATTCTTAAGTTAAACAGCGGTCTAACTCCTCTCTAGTTAATGAATATTCACATATTTAGATCACTGTAGATCACTGTAAGTACCTTGCTGCGTGGGCAAAATCCCACTGGTGTTCTGGACTAGGCATTTTCAAAAAGTTGTACCCAGTGCGCCTCCCGTAAGAAAACATGGCATCAACGGCGTCCACCCTCCATGAAAATATAGAGCTCATTTTTAAGCACTACGCCTATTTGAATTTATGACAGACCTAATGTAAAAATGCAAATATTTTTGAAGTAATAACGTCCCGGATAGGACGCTGCTAAACTGAAGTACCTGTTGTAGTTTATGATGGGAGATGCCTGCTCTGTCGAATCCTAGCTTGGCCAACACATCTCCCCCTGTTTAGAGTGTTCATTGGTAAACGCAGCAGTGCTGTAATGTAATTAACTTATATGACATATTTTCAGACTTCAAAATTAATTAAGCAAAATGTATTTAGATCGTATTTACGGTGGGAATACTGACATCACACTGATAAAATGTTTGCCAACTCAATTTTGTATTACTTCTTTACTAATTTGCATTACTAATACTACGTTAATTCTTTTCCCCGAGAATATTAGGCTATATAGTTAACATGATTGATATGTGAAATGCAAGTAAAAACATTATTTCCTCTCCCCAAAAAATGCGTTGACGCAGCCTGGATGTATCCACTCCTAACGGGTTAGGACACCGCACGATGGCTCCTAAATACCTGCTGAGGTAGGAGTACTTTTACATGTAAATATGTTGATAAATAGCTTTCCTTTTAGGAGTAAGGATAGGGCAAAGCTTATGTCATTCGCTAAATTTCCGAGAGCTTGTACCCAATTCCTGGTACGGGAGGCTTGGAAAATACTGGCGGTAATATGTGGTTACGCATCCCTCTCACTCCTCAGTCTGCAAACTGATCTGTTTGGGTCATTTCAGGCCAACGAGGCGCATGTCCAGAAGTGCAGAACAAGAGTTAGGTAAATCTAGGACGGAAGAGGACAAAAAGCCAACTCTTTTAATCGTTTCAGTCTCCCTGCTCAGGGCATTCACTGGAATCACTACGGAAATCTGACAGTGGAGGGATCATTTTAATCTGGTAGGACAGGCATATGACATCTTTACAGAACACTGAAAACCCACTGTTATTCGGCTGCTTGAGAAGCAGAATTTTTCAATAATTGTTAGTTTTCTACAACATTTCAGTAAGCATATTAAGACGAATATTGGTTATAACTATTCTGAAGATAAATGAATAATCCTGTAAAACTATTTTTTCAGAAGAGATACGTCAAAGAGGCATTATTCACTGTTACTGTGTGTTGATTCGAATGGGAAGTTTTCCAATGTACCACACCCAAGTAAATTTTTCTGATCTCATTTTACTTGCGAAAACACCAAACGTAATAGAGTTTTCACAGTATTATTAAAGGGGGCTCAACGCAATAGTATGTAAAATAGAGTAAAGAGTAAAATGCCGTTTCACACACGTCTTTTTACTCTGCTTTGTTTTTATTTTCAAGTAGGCCTACTTTACGCAGGTTGAGGCTTTAAAAAATACCATTTTCGGTTATCTACTTCTAGACAACGGTGTTGTTCAAGGGGTACGATGGACCACCGTTATTTTCCTCTGCGGCACAGCATATGTATTTTTCTGATTTGGGCTGTGCTTCTCTCAAGTGCTTCGTTATGGGCACGCCACAGAAGCCAGCGTAGAAGCGTGCAGGTCAAACTATGGTGTCCCATGTAAGTAAACCCTCGTAAACAAAATTTAGACTGCATATTGCTCGCTGGCTATAGCTACTTTGGACAAGCAGGTAAAAGATACCAGTTAATCTGACTGGGGAAATACATTTGGTTGTTCTTATCGACACACGGACAAACATGTCAGTTATTATGGTACAATTAAAACTGCCCAATATCACTACCCACCAAAGGAAGGGAGTATAGCTATAGCGACCTAACGTTATCTAGGAAGCGAAGGCAGAAGAGTAGCGTTAAGTGCCAGTGTGAACTGGGAGATAAGCGTGAGTCAACAAGCCCCCCACTATGTGCCAAAAAATTTGCGTATAGCAATACTGTAAGTAATCGGGCTAATAAACACATTCCGCAAATAAATAAATAACCATCACATCACAGGAAAGACTAAGCAAAAACAACATCACTATTAAAAACAGGCAACACCATAAAAAAGAAAAAAAATCATAGAGGATGACAAGCTAATTGACACCAAAGATCTGTTCATGATATTTTATGTTGGACAATCTTTTGTTTTTATGTAGTTCATGAGACTCTATCAAATAATAGACCTCTAGTTTTAAAAGGAATTTTTAGAATTTATTTATGTATTTGAAATGTAGGACCTATTGAAATCACCAAACTGACAATAACTTGAAGTGCTTTGCTTTAGCTCAAATAACAGAAAATAATATGTTTGGATTGAAGAGCACATGTTGTAATTTGTAAGACCTGAGAAAGACAAAGAAAAATCATTCCACAGTTGAAGACTAAAATTAGAATCAAAGGATAAATGAACACATGATTGAGTCATTGTAAGAAGAGCATTCATTCTTAATCTCCATGAATTTACAAACAAGAGCATTGATAGAAATGACATTTGAAATATATTTTAAATGCACTTGATTTGTTGATGAAGAATTTGCCCTTGGCAAGGTACCTAAATCACAAATTCCTCAGTAAATATCCGGCTGTATAAATGGACTAAAATGTAACTGATGTAAGCTGCTCTGGACAAGAGTGTCTGCTAAATGACAATAATGTAATGTAATGTTAAAATAAAGGCCCCACCTTTTTGAAAAATATTGTGAGGACTGAAGTATCAAATTGAGTCAGCAGTAGTCAGACATCTTCTAATCTTCTAAACCACCAGCTGAAATCCCTAAAACTGTACCCAAAATCAATAGGTCTTATTGCAACCAGCCACTAGGTACTATTGTAGTCTTCTTTAATATAGGGGCGAAATCAGTTTTTGTCTGACGATCATTTTTAGGGATATGTACACCTTGATATTTGATTCCATCCTTAACCAGAATCTCTTTCAAAACACCTTGTGTAGTATCATAAAAACAAGGTATCTCACAATTAGAAATATTTTGACCTGAAGCACTGGGAAATCTGTCAATTAATCAAATAAACTTGGAGGTTTGCTGTTTGGTTTTTAAAGAAAAAAAGCTATGTCATGTACCATTTGAGAAATTTTGATTCTCTACACAATATGGGTATACGTTTCACAGCAGGATAATTTGGGAAACAGTAAAAATATCTAGTAAAAAGAGGGGAGTTGGGGGACCCCAATGAAAACCTCTTTGAATAAAAATCCCTTTGAAGTATAGACAACAGAAGATAGAAGATAACTGAGGTGTAAATCTCTATAATACATTTTAATAGTATAGTAGTACTAATAGTAAGAGTAATAATAGTAATAGTTCTAAAGACATTTTTACTAAATCATAATTGTTCTGAAATTGAAATAGAAATTGATGTTCTTTGGTGTCCAGAACCCTTGTTAAAATTGTAAAAAAAAAAAAAAAATGTAAAAAGAACAAATGCTTTAGAACCTAAGTATGATCCAAAAGATCCAGGATGAGCTACAACTAATATGTCTTTTAGCCATAAACCCTTCTTTGTTTTCATTAGTGGTTTCATTCAAGCCCTTTTTCAAACTGTTTGTGTAAACAAGTACATGCATACTAATCAATATTTTTCAATCAAATCATGGGTCTCCAGTTATGTAATACAAGGAGATCTTTATAAGCTTTTGGAATCAAAGTAATAAGACCGTGTTTACTTTTTGTAAATGTTTCTTCATTTTCAATGCATTTTTAAACATTATAAATATTTGTATTTCAATAAAACTCCAGAGACAAACCTGTTTCATACAATGAGTAGATTCATTTATCTCATCCCTAGAGAGTCCCTCCTTTTTTCATGTTGAAGTTACAGATAGGTTACCGTAAAAAGAATGAACAAAATCAGAATCAGAATGTGGTTTTATGGGGTCTCGCATATATGAGAAATATTAAACTAAAAAGAAAATATGTTATCAACTTGGTAAATGGCCCAGAGAATTAAAACAATTTCAAAATGGATTAGTTAGCTATGTGTATTGTGGTAAGTAGCCAGTCAAGACATAGCATACATGTAACAGGGCTACTAATGTTAGCCACTTCTCCCTAATGAGCTTTTGATTAACATCATTCATGTGAACTCCAGCTAGCTTCCCAATATCTTACCAATTTGAATTTAAATACTTTCTGACATTGATATTCTCATTGCCAACAACTCTTTTACCTTCTGTGGAAGCACATGTGCCTTGGAAGGACATCCTTTTATCCTTGCCTCAATCTTTCTTCACCAAAGGCTCTGTTGCTTCAGTTATGCTTGTCTGTCCTCGGGGGACACATCCTCCACAGAGCAAATGTAATTTTCCTTAGGGAACATCATTCCCTTTGCATCTTTCCTTGCATAGTCCCTGTTGAATTTCACCATGAACTGGACAACAGTTGCCCATGGTGATCCATTTTCTCCCTTGTCCCCGTCCAGTGAACAATATCCACAACAACCGGGAGCCTGTTTGCAATTCTAGATGAAATCTTTGCAAAGGTCTTAATGGCCAGGGTGCTGGCATTTTCATTGGTGGTGTCCTACACTCAGCTTGAGATTTCTCTTTTGTTTATATCCATCAGCCTCTGCAGACATGTTTTCCATGTCCCCAGCCTAGCGCACTCCCATTCAGTTGCACAATTTTGTCAGGCATGTCTGCCACATGTTTCTGAACAGTGTATGTACTGACAGTTTCCTGCACCTCCTCAATTCACATGGCTCTCTTAAACGTGGCCACACATTCGCATAGCAGAAAGAGCGGCACCTGTTTCTGAGTCCTTATTTGATGTTCTGTCCCTCTCTTGAATGGTATTTGAGTGACTCCATGGTATTTGTAAAAAATTCAGGGTTTGTAGCCTGTTATGACGCAAATCCTGGCTGAGAAAAAAACTACCATATGCCTGCATGGAACAGTACCATATTGGCCCCCATATTTGTAGTAGGTAATGCTGCAGTGACTCTGACTCCTCACTTTACTTCACTGGCTTCCCGTTACCGCTCTCATCATCTTCAAAACTGCTGGCATACAGGACAGTGAACAGAACAGCCCCCTTAGACCTCCAGTCAAGCCATAGTCTTCAAACCATATGTACCAGCCAAATCACTACGCTCTGCAACCTTGGGGAAACTGTCTGTCCCTGCTTGACAGGGTTACCCCTCTCAACCTGTCTGTACTGGTCCCCCAGAGGTGGAATGAACTTCCCTCATGGTTCAGGACAACAGAATCACTGGACCTCTTTTGAGGCAGATTGAAGACCCTCCTCTTCAGACTGTATCTTGGTTCCATTTCAATATCCAACCCCCAAACACCTGCTACTTGTATTACTTGCTCCGTATTTTACGTGTAGTAACACAATGTGTTATGGATAGTGTGATCTAATGACTGTGTGATGTATGGTAGTGTATGTATTTGGCTTCCCTTAGATTCTAGGCTGTCTACTTTCAGGTTACCACAAATTAACATGTGGTAGAGTTTGAATAGTGTTGTGCTCACACTCGTTGTTAACCTGGTGTGGCACTCATTTAACTTAAATGGACACACTTCTGTTCTCTTATGCTGGAAGTTGCGAGCATCTGCTAAATGAATGTAACATTAAAAAGTCTGTAGACTTCACAGATGTAAGCTGGGGGCAAAAAGGCGGGCTACATGTAATTCTTACCTTCATTCAAAGACACTTAGTTAATTCTATGTGAGTCTGAATCTTAGTCCTGTCTCCTGGACCAATTCGGACATAGGATCTTCTTGTTGCTGTTCATCTGATGGCGAACAAATTCCATATCTCATGGCCATATTGTGGAGGACACAATCTTGCTAAATTCTGTACAAAAAGGTGCCGTCTACTGTGTCCAATCACAGCCATTTAACACACAGATGGGGTGCTCCATCAACAAGCAAATGCAGAGAATCCACCTGGTTTTCCAGTAGGAAGAAAACGCTTACATACACAATTTGGTTTATTATTCATAAAAGTAGGTAGCGAGGAATCCAAAATGATAATGTTTAGACACTGCTGTCATTTTGAAACCTTGCAAATGTATCCAAGCTTTAATTGTAATTCATGGAAAGGTTTTATATTGCATTTTGTTCATCCTTGTAATAAGAATGCTTTTGCTTTTCTATAGGACATTAACTGTGGACACCTGAAGATCCCTTCAGCTGTGACTATGGATTGCTTGATGTCTCTCACTTGTTTGTATTTGAGTACGACATTAAATATTCTTTGCATAATTTCGAATATATCCAGGCAATTCATGTCTGTAAAGTGACTTCATGAGCTAGAAAGCTTTGCCAAGTAATTTGTTAATGCCTACTTTATTTTCTTTTATTTAGTATTTGCCATGCTTACAGAAGTGCATGGATTCACGTACCACTGCTCCAACAAGGATATGGCGTGGGGTGTTGCAAGAAAGTGGTGTCAAAAGAAGTACACAGACTTAGCAGGCAATAAGAACCTAAAGGACATCATTTATCTCAATAAAACTTTGCCACCAGAAGTGAAACATTGTTGGATTGGGTTATACAAAGAGGCACATGTCTGGTTTTGGGTCGAAACCGAAGAAGAACCAACTGAGAAAGAGTTAAATTGGGCCCCAGGTGAACCGAACAACATGAGTAGTAAAGAGGACTGTGTGGAGATTTACTTGAACAGCAGAAACTACACTGGGAAATTGAATGATGATCACTGCTCAAACTATAAAAGAGCTTTATGTTATAAAGGTACGTTACTATTGAGATGATCTCGCTTACCAGTTTTCTGTCAGGTCTGTCTTGTTTAGAGAGCCTTAGGCTTCTATTGTCAGTACTTTGGCCCCCTAGCTGTTGTTTTTGTGTTCTCCCTGTCTGTCAGTGTCGTCCATGTGCTCTTGTTTACAGTTCCCATGTGTTCCAGCCCTGCCCCGCTCTCCGCCCTGTCCCCGCCCACCTGATTTCCTGATCATCTCCACCTGCCTGCCTGCCCACCTGCATCCCATCTCCTCGTCAGCCCAGCCCTATATATGCCCTGCTTGTCTCTGTCTTGTTGCCAGTTTGTCTCAGTGTTTTCTCTGTTACGTTCCCGCCTTGTTACTCGTGTTATTGTTACGACTTCTGCCTGACTTCCTACCTTGTCCCTGCCTGCCGTCCTGCCTTGGTTGCCTGATCTGCCTGTCTATCCGGTTTTGACCCAGCCTGCTTCTGTCTTGGTTTGTTTCTGCCTTGGACTGCCTTCCTGGTTTTTTGACCCTGTCTGTACCGCCACCACGAACTTGCCCTGCGGTTCCAATAAAACCCCTTGGAACCTGTACACGCCTGGTCTGTGTTTGAGTCCGTGCCTGTGCCTTGACAACTATGCAGTTAGAGATGCTCGGCTGCTAAGCGAGGCCACAAGGAAGGCATTACAAGCTATAAACAATACACTACAGAGCACTGAAATACAAAAAACAAAAAAGTAAGGAGGCAGAGATTTAGACCTAGTGGTAATCCTTATGAAACAGTAATGGCTGCTGATAATGAACAACATATAAATTCTTAAATATGGAATACTGGTCTTATTAAATGCCCATTTGTATTATTATAATAATTATTACCAAATATCCTAACTATGGTCTATTTCACATGCAGCTGATTTCCAGTTTATCATCCTGTATATTCTGTAATACAGCTGCATGTCAAATGGACCATTTTTAATTTACTTGGTTATATACGTTATATTTTGACAAATGCTTAGGTTATATCCTTTGAATTCAATTTACACATGTATTGTTTTAAGGCTCGGTTTTTTAAGGCAACTCAAAATGTGTTTTTGTTTTCCAGTGTCTTGTCAGCCGAACCTGTGCGGTCCAGACGAGGTGTGCATGGAACAGCATGAAGGCTACATGTGCAAAAACAAAACTGGTATTTTTTTATAGCTACTGATACTGCAAGCAAACAGACTAGCCCAGTAACGACCGCTTACATTACATTACATTGATTTACATTCAGTTGGAACAACTCATATGGGAATTTCTCCAAACGGCTTACAGTGCAAGTTCGGTATTTATCAAGCGTCTAGGAAATAGGTCCAAAGTGCTCAACAATTCTGAGTGATGTCAATTTAGGGCAGTTCTTACTCTTGCAAATAAAAGCGATTTCTCATGATTCGTTACACTTGAAAGTACCTCCACCTAAGCAGGAATTTAAAATCTTGCTAGTAGTTTCTGACCAGTGGCTACATCGAGGCAGCGTGCATGCATTTTCCTGGAGAGGAAATACCAACATAACAAGTGTCTTAGTAAGGTGTTGGGCCACCATGAGCCGCCAGAACAGCTTCAGTGCACCTTGGCATAGATTCTACAAGTCTCTGGAGCTCTACTGTAGGGATGGAACACCATTCTTCCAAAAGATATTCCCTCATTTGGTGTTTTGATGATGGTGGTAGAGAGGTGGTGGTCTAACACGTCGGTCCAAAATCTCCCATAGGTGTTCAATTGGGTTGAGATCTGGTGACTGTGAAGGCCATAGCATATGATTCATATCATTTTCATACTCATCAAACCATTCAGTGGCCCCTCGTGCCCTATGGATGGGGGCATTGTCATCCTGGAAGAGGCCACTCTCATAAGGATAGAAATGTTTCATCATAGGATAAAGGTGATTACTCGGAACAGCTTTGTATTGATTTGCAGTGACCCTTCCCTCTAAGGGGACAAGTGGACCCAAACCATACCAGTAAAATGCCCCCAACAGCATAACAGAGCCACCGGACCGCCTCACTGTAGGGATCAAGCATTCAGGCCTGTACTGTTCTCTTGGTGTATGCCACACATGCACTCACCCACTTGTCGAGAATATGGTAAAGGACGGCTCATCTCACCATATCACTTTTTTCCACATCTCTGTAGACCAGTGCCTATGGTTTTAGTTTTTGCACCACTGAACTCTCAAATGTGCATTCATCTTTGTAAGGAGGGGTTTATGCACTGCAACCCTACTATAATATCCCTCTCTATGTAATTGTCGACGGACTATTCTTGCTGACACAGTCTGATCACGTCCTGCATTGACATTCTCAGTCACTGAGGAAGAGTTGCTCTTCTGTTTTTCCTTACATATTCCACTAATGCACGAGCATCACGGTCCTCAAATGTGCGCTGTCGACCACAATTTCTGACCCTATTTACTGATTTCTTTACCATAGATCTAAATGCAGATGTTACTTTAGTGACTGTTCCTATTGAAACACTAGCCTGTTGAGCAGTCTTTGTGACTGAAGCTCCTGCCATCCGTGCCCCAACAATGAAACCTCTTTCAAAGTCACTTAGCTCTTTTCCTCTTGCCATCTTGAACCAAAATCAAGATCAACTGGGCCTGTTCAGCATTTTTATACATGCCACAGAGCAGTGGCGGAGCCAGAGGGGTGTCTGGGATGGCACTGGACACCCCTGATATCTGATTGGCCACCCCGGGTGCCACCCTAAAATTTCATTCGCTATCACTGGCAGTTTGATGCTGATTGACATCTCATTTCACCTCTTGTTGAGAGAGGCATTTATTGTGACATCCGGCAGCGCCTTTTTCAAATCGAGGACGAGGAAGAGATAATATTTCCACAGCTCACAAGTCACACGAGCGACTGACACAACAATGGCAGTCCTGCGGCGAAAGCACCATTTTGGAGGAAGTTTTAAGGTTTAGCATCGGGTTTAGGTTTCCTGAAAAACTTGTACGAAAGTTAAGTCGCTGTGTAGATGCATATTGGCAAGTTGGCTCCATAACAAATAGTTAATCAGATAAGAGAGATTGGTTCCCAATTTAGCCTAACATTATGTTTACATCTGTTAGTAATACACGCCGCGCATATACAGTGTACTGCAGTGTCGTAAGTTACAGTATATGAGTGGTTAGCTAATGTGGGGTAACTAGTACAGCTATCAGTGTTCAGCAAGTTAACATTTATCAATTAACTCAGTTATTAACATTTATCCATTAGCTCAGTTAGATTTTTGTACTTGAACTCAAAACGAACAATTGTTATTATCAATCTGTTAACGTTACTCAAAAGATTACCACAATTTGCTATCGTAAAGGTGTAAGAAATTATAGGTACTTACTGCAGAGTAGGGCTAGCCATGATCTAGCTAGTAACTTAGGCTGGTAGTTGATTTTAAGGTACAGTTGTGATAATGGGGTTTTGTAATTAAGATTGAGATTGGACTAAAATGTGGATAATTGGATGTTTAATTGGATAATTGGATTGGATTCATGTGTGTTCTTGTTTTGATGGCTGTGGCATTTTTATTGTGATTATATATTCATGAAAACAGTCTCACCAGTATGTGAGTACAGTACAGTGTGTGTGTGTGTGTGTGTGTGTGTGTGTGTGAGAGAGAGAGAGAAAGAAATTGAGCTGCAATTCAGAAGTAGAGACACTGGCTATTCATAGTATGTTAAAGAATTCCAGTTAAGTAACCCTAGTGGACCACACTATGCCACATTGAAGAACTCCAAGTTAAGTGAATTATCACTTCTACCTCTAATCAGCAATCATAGGATTCATTCATGCCAGGTTAGGGTTACACACTAATTTTCTGTCATGGTCTATGGACCCCCTGAAGTAGCCTTGACCACCCCCTGGCCACCCCATTTATAAAACTCTATTTCCACCACTGCCACAGAGCATGAGTGGATGTTAATTGCTTAATTGTACCATGCAGTACACCTGTATGGAAGCATCTGCATTTGTTATGTTTCTCCACTCATTTATTCAGGGTTTTAATTTGTCACCCGTCTGTATGTTTTGCATACATTTGAGAACGCAGAGCTGTTGAAAAGATACCGAGACGAGGAAGGTATTTTATTTGTCACTGACCTCATCAGAGACGTTGTCACTCCCTCCGTGGGAAGTACTTACGGCTTATAAAAGTAATTCAAACATGTTTCTTGGCGACTTGAAAACAATTTCCTCTCGCTATGGATTCCTCCGCATGCAGGTGCACAAATCAAGTACAACAGCTACAACAAATACAAACATTAATGTTGTATTTCGGTATTTATAGAAATAGCCTATATGTCACCACATGAAACCAATAGATGACTTAAACAATAATTCACATATCAATTATGTCATCGGTATGGTTCGTAAGATGACACGTATTGTTGTGGACACGAGAATTGGACAGTTGGAAGAGATTTCACATTGTCCACGAATAAATCTGGCAACATCCCCCAAAAAGCCAGTCACATTGTGGCATTTTGTGCCATTCTGCATAATATCTGCAAGCTATGGATTTGCAGTGGCATACGTGGGATTTCTAGCCTATTATCCTCGGGGAAAATTAGAAATATATGGCAATAATAAGAGTAACGAAAGAAAAAATCAAAAAAGCCTTGACTTGATCATTGGGATTATTAGCAAAACCAATTTCAAACTAGAGAGGAAAGTTAAAGATACACTTGTTGGCATGGTTGTAGTTAAAAGCGTTGCCAACTTTGGTAAACTGGCTCAATCTGTATCAATGAAAGCTGGTTATCATACTTGCTAGTCCAGTTCTTCTAACAATTTATAAACAGACTTGAGATGAGAGTTGGTAAGGGGGCGTGAGAGCATCTGTTCTCTGTAGTCACTGTAGCAAAGCAACCTTTGTGTGAGAGATGGTATCTGGGGCATCTATAGCAATGCTATTTCATGAAGTCTGTTGCAACTGATAGAAAGTTCAGATTATGACCGTACTGTCCATGTTAGTCTATGAGAAAAATTTCAGTGTAACATCATAAATATTTCAAAAATATTTCTTGTATTGACAACAAAGCATAAGTAATCCGATACAAGATGAAGGTATTCGCCAAGGTTAGTATGTATAGCTGAAGATCTGTAGGATACAGAAAATAGGGTGGAATTAAAAGAAGAAAAACAAGAAATGAGAGCAATGAGTTTAGCTTTTCAGGTCAACTTAACAATTATTATTGTTGCCTTGAATTTGACAAAGAATGGAAGCCATTCCTGCTAGTTGCTGGAATTTATTCACAATTAAGTGTTTGATAATGTTCAGAAATTGCAGCGCTATTATAACACTCCAGCTTTCAGGGTCTGCATTTAGTTAGAATTTGGCATTTTCTCAGCATATGGGACGTACGTAAAAAGTGTCACCACTGGCGTTCATTTGAGGCACTTCACATGTCCTAAAAATCACCTGAGATCTACTTGTAGGAAATGGACTTAGTGTGATCTGAGACGAGGAGAAGGAAGCTTCATTAACAACTCCAATTGCCTACCATGTGGTGCTTGAAAAATATGGGCCCTGATCTCTCCAAGGAATGGCTCCCCAGAGGTCTCTTCCAAACGATTTTCCTACACAACTCAAATCAATGAAACATGAGAAAATAGTTTCTTTGAGATGACAAGGATGATCACACCATGTTTATCCCTGCCTGCGGGAGCACAGGATAGCGTTATGACTTCACCAGCACACTATTGCGTAGGAGCGGTGTGTGTCTCTATGTGGTAAGATGCGCTGGGAGATATGCTGAAATCCTCCTGTCCCTGGGTGTCATTTTGTTGGATTCCCTTTGCTCTTGACTTTGGGAATTGCTCTGGATAAAGATGTCTGTTGATGTAAAAGATGTAAATGTACCATTAAATGTACTCATCTTGTACGTTGCTCAGGATGAGAGCATCTGCTAAGCATAAAAATGTAAGTGTAAGGCTTCATTTTCTCATAAAACAACCGCAGGTGTCTCTGATGTGGATCATTGAGTCTGTGCTCTAACTGTGTAACAGGCAGCCAGTGGACAGGACACTGCTGGCCCATAGGGTGTGTACTGTACTGTGTCTGACCCTTCCTGTCTGTCCTCTGTCCTGCAGCTGTGCGGTGTCGCCCGCTGCAGGTGCCTGAGGGAGGGAACGTGAGCTGCTCCAGGCCCAGTGAGGACCTTCTCTATGGCTCCAGCTGCAGCTTCAGCTGCGCAGATGGACACCAGCTGCAGGGAGCATCCAGTGTGATCTGCATGGCTTCTGCACAGTGGAGTGCAGAGACGCCGATCTGTAAAGGTAACTTGGATATATAAATGATCAAGGATAACACATAAAGTGCAAAAGACATATTTCCATTACGGTCCTCCTCAAGGCAACAAGTATGTGCAGGAGCGGTGTGTGCCTCTATGTGCTAAGATGCGCTGGGAGATGTGCTGAAATCCTCCTGTCTGCTGTCTCTGCCTCCCAGCTGTGCCCTGCCCCTCAGTCCAGCCCCCTCAGAATGGCAACGTTACCTATGAAGACTCCAGTGGAGATCTCCTCTACGGCTCCAACTGCAGCTTCAGCTGTGACCCAGGCTTCATTCTCCATGGGTCTGAAGTCATGACATGTGGCAAATCTGGAGACTGGATTGGAGAAAGACCTGTGTGTCAAGGTAACATGGAATCTTTAAACACATATTATGCCCAAGGTTGTCTAGGCCTTCTCCTTCTGAAACAGTATCACAGGTTATCATATTTTTACAATTTAACATGAATATCGTATTGAAGCATAATATCTGCCAGCTACAGACTTGTGTTGTTAGAAGTGGGATTTCTAGCCTATTATCCTCCGGGGAAAACAGAAATATATGGTGTAAGGGACCATTTTTGCAATTTGTATTTTTGCTGTTTATTATGAAATAAGTATGGGTTGGGATAAGATATTTGTGCAATTTATTCTGTAACTTAACAAATGTTTGTAATTTGAATGTCTTTGTGATTCGTGTGTGTGTGAACTTTGACTGTACACCTGTAGCATTGAAAATTGTCCTTCTGGTGACACCATAGTTTTTGCATCAGGTGAGATGAGCTTTAAAGTTGGCTGGTGGGTCTGAATGGGGAACGCTGATTTGTTTGGGCCTACGTTATTTCTGAGTGGATTTGCACTTTGTAAAAAAAGAGTGGAATTGACGCATGTTTAACAACAGAAGAAAAGGATTATCATATTTTTAGTTTGCATTCCTTGGTGAGCGCAGCAAGGTATGATATTTATTTATTTCATAAAATGTATAACCATGGAAACGTGTGAACGATTTTATTGTTGTACAATGTAGATAAACTTTGCCGCTGTTGATATTTTCATATGATGAGTTTGGCTGTGGAACAGGGTTGTGAAGTTGTCGTTTGTATGTTTTGATATAGTTTTCACGGTGCTGTACGGTGATTCGCCGATATGGAATTAAGTTGCCGTTTGAACGAACTGTTGCTGAGATGAACTGAAATAAAGAAACCCGACACATCAGTTGACTCTCTGGATCCAAGGGCTGCTACATATGGCAATAGTAACCATGATAAAAAAAATAAATCAGTAAACCCTTGACAATCCTTTTATTATTGCGATCATTAACAAAACCAATATCAAACTGGAGAGGATTTTTGAAGAAGTGCATATTTGGACTTACCAAGCACACACCATGGAAATGTCACTTATGTGGCCAAATAATAAACATTTTCTGTGTCTAGCCAAATACTGTCCCTGGGTGTCATTTTGTTGGATTCCCTTTGCTCTTGACTTTGGGAATTGTTCTGGATAAAGATGTCTGTTGATGTAAAAGATGTAAATGTAACATTAAATGTACTCATCTTGTACGTTGCTCAGGATGAGAGCATCTGCTAAGCGTAAAAATGTAAATGTAAGGCTACATTTTCTCATAAAACAACCGCAGGTGTCTCTGATGTGGATCATTGAGTCTGTGCTCTCACTGTGTAACAGGCAGCCAGTGGACAGGACACTGCTGGCCCATAGGGTGTGTACTGTACTGTGTCTAACCCTTCCTGTCTGTCCTCTGTCCTGCAGCTGTGCAGTGTCGCCCCCTGCAGGTGCCTGAGGGAGGGAGCGTGAACTGCTCCAGGCCCAGTGAGGACCTTTTCTACAACTCCAGCTGCAGCTTCAGCTGCGCAGATGGACACCAGCTGCAGGGAGCATCCAATGTGATCTGCATGGCTTCTGCACAGTGGAGTGCAGAGACGCCGACCTGTAAAGGTAACTTGGATATATAAATGATCAAGGATAACACATAAAGTGCAAAAGACATATTTCCATTACGGTCCTCCTCAAGGCAACAAGTATGTGCAGGAGCGGTGTGTGCCTCTATGTGCTAAGATGCGCTGGGAGATGTGCTGAAATCCTCCTGTCTGCTGTCTCTGCCTCCCAGCTGTGCCCTGCCCCTCAGTCCAGCCCCCTCAGAACGGCAACATTACCTATGAAGACTCCAGTGGAGATCTCCTCTATGGCTCCAACTGCAGCTTCAGCTGTGACCCAGGCTTCATTCTCCATGGGTCTGAAGTCATGACATGTGGCAAATCTGGAGACTGGATTGGAGAAAGACCTGTGTGTCAAGGTAACATGGAGTCTTTAAACACATCAAACAGGCATGAGCAATTAAATATTATGCCCAAGGTTGTCTAGGCCTTCTCCTTCTGAAACAGTATCACAGGTTATCATATTTTTACAATTTAACATGAATATCGTATTGAAGCATAATATCTGCCAGCTACAGACTTGTGTTGTTAGAAGTGGGATTTCTAGCCTATTATCCTCCGGGGAAAACAGAAATATATGGTGTAAGAGACCATTTTTGCAATTTGTATTTTTGCTGTTTATTATGAAATAAGTATGGGTTGGGATAAGATATTTGTGCAATTTATTCTGTAACTTAACAAATGTTTGTAATTTGAATGTCTTTGTGATTCGTGTGTGTGTGAACTTTGACTGTACACCTGTAGCATTGAAAATTGTCCTTCTGGTGACACCATAGTTTTTGCATCAGGTGAGATGAGCTTTAAAGTTGGCTGGCGGGTCTGAATGGGGAACGCTGATTTGTTTGGGCCTACATTATTTCTAAGTGGATTTGCACTTTGTAAAAAAAGAGTGGAATTGACGCACGTTTAACAACAGAAGAAAAGGATTATCATATTTTTAGTTTGCATTCCTTGGTGAGCGCAGCGAGGTATGATATCTATTTATTTCATAAAATGTATAACCATGAAAACGTGTGAACGATTTTATTGTTGTACAATGTAGATAAACTTCGCCGCTGTTGATATTTTCATATGATGAGTTTGGCTGTGGAACAGGGTTGTGAAGTTGTTGTTTGTATGTTTTGATATAGTTTTCACGGTGCTGTACGGTGATTCGCCGATATGGAATTAAGTTGCCGTTTGAACGAACTGTTGCTGAGATGAACTGAAATGAAACCCGACACATCAGTTGACTCTCTGGATCCAAGGGCTGCTACATATGGCAATAGTAACCATGATAAAAAAATAAATCAGTAAACCCTTGACAATCCTTTTATTATTGCGATCATTAACAAAACCAATATCAAACTGGAGAGCATTTTTGAAGAAGTGCATATTTGGACTTACCAAGCACACACCATGGAAATGTCACTTATGTGGCCAAATAATAAACATTTTCTGTGTCTAGCCAAATACTGTCCCTGGGTGTCATTTTGTTGGATTCCCTTTGCTCTTGACTTTGGGAATTGCGCTGGATAAAGATGTCTGTTGATGTAAAAGATGTAAATGTAACATTAAATGTACTCATCTTGTACGTTGCTCAGGATGAGAGCATCTGCTAAGCATAAAAATGTAAGTGTAAGGCTTCATTTTCTCATAAAACAACCGCAGGTGTCTCTGATGTGGATCATTGAGTCTGTGCTCTCACTGTGTAACAGGCAGCCAGTGGACAGGACACTGCTGGCCCATAAGGTGTGTACTGTGTCTAACCCTTCCTGTCTGTCCTCTGTCCTGCAGCTGTGCAGTGTCGCCCCCTGCAGGTGCCTGAGGGAGGGAGCGTGAACTGCTCCAGGCCCAGTGAGGACCTTTTCTACAACTCCAGCTGCAGCTTCAGCTGCGCAGATGGACACCAGCTGCAGGGAGCATCCAATGTGATCTGCATGGCTTCTGCTCAGTGGAGTGCAGAGACGCCGATCTGTAAAGGTAACTTGGATATATAAATGATCAAGGATAACACATAAAGTGCAAAAGACATATTTCCATTACGGTCCTCCTCAAGGCAACAAGTATGTGCAGGAGCGGTGTGTGCCTCTATGTGCTAAGATGCGCTGGGAGATGTGCTGAAATCCTCCTGTCTGCTGTTTCTGCCTCCCAGCTGTGCCCTGCCCCTCAGTCCAGCCCCCTCAGAACGGCAACGTTACCTGTGCAAACTCCAGTGGAGATCTCCTCTACAGCTCCACCTGCAGCTTCAGCTGTGACCCAGGCTTCATTCTCCATGGATCTGAAGTCACGACTTGTGGCAAATCTGGAGACTGGATTGGAGAAAGGCCTCTGTGTCAAGGTAACACGGAGTCTTTAAACAAGTCAAACATGTATTTATGAGTAATTAAATATTTTTTCCAAGGTTGCCTATAGGCTTTTTCTTTTTGAAATGGTATCAAAGTTTATGCATTATATTTATTGTTTTATATGTATGTCTGATTGTAACTTGATTTTTAATAAGCATTTCATAAGTTCATTGGAAGAATCTGTTTGAAAATCAAATGGGAAAATGTATTGTTTGATGTTCCAACTCCATAGAATGTACATGGAATGTTTTAATCTTGTGCAATCCTGTTCCCTGCAGCCCATCCTGACCCTACTTTAAACCCCACTTTACTGGTTGTGGCAATAGGGGGGGCTGCTGGACTGACTGGCTGTGCCCTGGCTGTGTGGATTGTGAAGCGATTACAGCAGAAAGGTACATATTGAAGTTCTGGAGTTCTCTTCTGTCTGCATTAGTTAAAGTCAGGCATCAGGTGTGTAAATGATACATCAGCCATTCAACCAAACTGAAGCATCTTGCTCCATTAGCCTGTGCTGAAAACATTGGTATTAGAGTAATGAATAGAGTATTATTTTCATTTCATTTTTTTATACTCTCTAATACATATGCTTACTCTTTCTTCTTCTCTGCAGCTAAAAAGTATCACGTGAACAGGTGAGTTCCTGTTGTTAGCTGCACCCCACAGCTCCTCCTGCTTGCTTGACTGATATGCTATAAACTTCCAGTGCTATTGGACCTTATTCATCAAAACGTTCATAGAAATTATAAAATTTTTTTCTTGGGAAAAGTACACATGAAAACAAGTCAGAATCATGAGACGTGCTGAAACACCCAAATCTGGTTTATCCCCTCATTTGTAGGACGATGGATACCAGTTGTTCTTAACTTAGATGCGTGTGCGTGTTATCTCTAAGTAGCATAATTAGCAAAAGTTAAAGCCCCATATAAGGACATTTGACATGAATACTGGTTCTGGCCTAGTGACTGTTGACCTCAGATGTCTTTTTTACACTGAGGTGAAGGCATTAGCATTTTGATGAAAATGACTGCCTCAAAATTAATAGAAGTGTAATGTATGTAATCTTCTGTTTTCATCTTTATTTGTGGGGTGTGCTACCTTTTTCTCTTTTGATCGGATCACTCATTTTTGGCCCGGGAGTCCTCATGTCTGTTGTTGAAGTGCTTTCTTCTTTTACCCCCATAAAGGCTGCATTCTCCCCGTGGGCATGAATTTCTTATTTTTGTCAAGTCCATCCCTCCACCTCCAAAATCTGTGCCTGGATTCCCAAAGTGGCAAAGCATGTCCTCTCCTCACTACCTTCGTGATCTAGAGCCCACTAACCAACTGGGATCGTAAGGACCAGTCCAGCCCTGCAGGAGACATGACAGAAGCAAAACATCTCCCCGATGGTCTCCTCTGGTGGAGGACATGTCTACGTATCATCACATGGGCGAGAAATATGTTCATACAAAAAAGATTATTGAGGATGTATTTTCGAGAATATTTTTTTTTCTTTTCATCTTGTGTTTTGTGGTAGTTTAAAGTTAGCTGATTTTCATAGTAATTCTTGCAGGCTTTAAGAGGAGTATACCACCACAGTCCCCGCACACATCATATTTCATATACAGTGGTGAACCGTGCCTATCAGAACTTTTCCATTAACGGAAAATACGGGGTGTCCCTGCCCATTTTTTCACTTTAGGCAAAATATAATTTGAGATTAGAACACGAGATTGGAAAAATTTTTTGCTAATTTTACCTTTGAGGAAACAGAGATTTAACATTAAAAAATATAGCAAATGGGGCGGTGAAAACTACAAGAAGCTTAATAACGCTAAAGAAAACATAACGAACCATGTAACGTAGACTAACACGCTCTATATAGCATAAAATAAGTTACGTGCGAAAGGGTTAAGCTGACCTGCTGTGTTTTGGTGTTTCTGTGCAGCAGATAAGCAGCTAAGATTCTTGTAGCCTTTCCAATTCCACGCACCCTTGCTGGTCCCAAACAACAAGCACTCCCAGCAGTAGAGCCTCTTGTGTCAAATTCAGCCTGTAAGCCAAGTGTATCGTTCCCAGTTGCTAGCCTGAAAATGACGAACATAGCCTGCTTTTGCAGGTTGGGCGGCCATTTTAAACAATGTCCATCTTTTCATTGAACAGTTGTCTTGAAAAGGGTACTGATAAAAAATCTGCAACAATATCATCTCCAGCTGTTGCCATTTTTGACGTCGACTATCAATCGCTAGTAACTTAGCACTGAGCTAGGTCTCTTGTCTGAGCGAATGAGCGGATCTTCTAGAACAGTGTTTCTCAACCCTCTCCTGGAGTACCCCCTGCCCTGCATGTTTTAGATCTCTCCCTGCTCCAACACAGCTGATTCAAATGCATAAGCAAATGCATTTGAAACAAATGCTGTTTGATGACATCCGGGAAAAACAGTGTTACCAGAACAGCCAAAATTGTTAACTCCAAAACCTGTCTGCTGGTTTCTCCATCCAAACTGCATCAAAAACATAGTCACCGATGTCTCTGCCTGGTTCAGAATGACTACTGAGTTTTTTTTCTTGTGGTCAGCAGTACATCTTTTTATGCTTACCTGTAAGGATGACTGCCTCTAACCACATGATCACATGCCAAATAAAAAAAAAAAAAACTAAAAAACACTGTTTGTGACCAGTTCCTACCATTTCCCTCCCTTTGTTCTCCATCAGCAGCATTAGATAGTGATCATTTGAGACATGTTTAGCAGGCTGCGTAAAGCAGGGCTGACTGTGAACCTCAAGCAGTACAACATTAAAAAAAAACTATCCAGGCTGACTCGCCCTTCCTGTATCCTGATCACAAACATTTTTGCAGAGGGTGGAGGATAATCCAAGATCAGTACTGTGAGAGAGAATCTTTCCGTTTGTAAAAGCCATGTCCACCTGCCACCCATTGTCTGTGAGAGCCCAACGCTAATCATTTGTGTCTCTCTACTCATGGGGCTGCCAGTGCTAATATACTTACTGCACTCACTGCACTCTGGGAGTGACTGTGTCTCCTATCACGGCCTCTGGTCAAATCTGATATGCTGGAAAGATTGGTGATAGAACATTGGCCTCTGCTGGAAACATTGCGAATGTTCACCCACCAAAGGAACAGCCCCTTTTTTGTAGTGCATTTGACAGGTTCAAATGACAGCGCATTGCTGTCCTATCAAGTGGAGGAGGCACTACACATTAGATTAGGTTTGAAATATTGGCCTCTGTTGGTAAATCAAGGAAATTCTGAACTTCCAGTGTAAACTTTCTTGTTCTTACATTTCAGTTAGGGAAAACAGGATGTACACATCTAACAAAATGCTAATGACTAAAGAGAAAACTGAGACAAACAGGTACATTTTAAATGTTTACTTTTATTTTCAAAGAATTCTAATATGGATTTAAGAAATTCTAGGCTGGTGGCAGTTTCTGTTTTATACATTGAATTTATCATTATACATTACATTTATCATTGAATAAAATTAAATTTCATATTGCATTGAGCTGTTTTTAAACTGGATAATTGGTATTATCTATTTACAAAAAAGAAACATTTTTTTACATTCCTATCAAATTCATTTTGACAGCGTACTTTTAAAACTCCAGTACAAATTTTCACATTAATAATTGTGCTTGGTACAAAATATGCAGTTCACAACTGAATCAAGTTCCATCTTTCTATGAATTACATAGATCTGAGAATATTTACAAAGTGCAGGTCTTTGTCATGTGATCTGGTGCGGTGCTTCAAGCATTTCCATGAGGAAAGTGTCAATGGGCGTGTCTCCAATTAGCTTGAAGAAGAAGAGGTGTTCTAGACATTTCAGCCCAATGGAGCGCAGGGCTGGCAGGCGTAACAAGAGTTTGGCAAATCTGGGAGAAGAGGGGACAGAAAAACAAATCTTTTCTTAATTTCAGAGTTTGACATACAACCACACAATCACTGGAACTAGTATGGAACTCTGACAGTGGAGCGACGAGTCCATTGTTTTAATAGTAGGACAGGCATATCTCCTCTTTCTGGAACACTGGAAACACCACTGTTGTTCAGCTTTTTCAGGGGCACAATTTGTCACCTATTTTTAGTCTGCAAGATCATTTCATGCAGGTGGGTGCTGGATGGGGGCTGGGACACTCACCTGCCAGGCTGCTCAGGGTATCTGTGCTTGGTGTAGGACTCCAGAGAGGCATACACCTTCTCCCTCAGCCCCTCCACCTCGGGTGGGTTTGACAGGCCCTTGGCGTCTGGAAGTGGAGCATTCACACAAAGTGAGGGGGAGGGTTGCGTACTCCTACAGCACGCAGAAAACTCCTGTAGCTACTGTCTCCAGTCCATATGGGGACCCGATTTACTTACATTGCCATCAAATGACACTGACATGAAACTAATGATGAAGAGGAAAGAAATGAGTAAATTGTAAAGAATAAATTTTAGTGAGGACAACTGAAATGGTGGGCATGATGTAATGAAAAATGGTGATGAATCATATGAATTCCTTATAATAGGAATGGGACAGAACTGTGTATTTAGTCATCAGCAGGATGAGAATGAATTTAATGTGTACTTCACATTAGAGTGGAATAAATTCAGTCATAAGTGAGGTGGCAATGGATAAATGTAAACACTATGCTGGAGAGGAAGGAAAATGTTGTGTATTTGCTTTGGAGCAGGGTAAACATGACTGAAATGTGTAATTTACTCCAGAGAGGAGGAAAAATGCTGCATGTTTAGGCTGGGGGACGACAAGGAGGGAGCAGAGACCTGGGTTGAAGAGGACAATGGCTCGCAGGCAGCCCAGCTCCGTCTTGTCCATCTGCATGTCTTTCATCTTGGACACCAACTCTGTCAGGACTCTGCAACAAGTGTGCAAATGGCACCAAAAGGCAGTTGTGTAAACAGGGTTTTGCTGAAGGGCCGTTACAGTGGGCTGCTCTGAGGATACGATCAGCAAGTGATCAGTAACCGATCAGCATCGGCAGACACGCGTTAGTGATTGTTTAGCATGTTGGTCTGATTTCACCTTGAAATGAGTCATTTCCGGGAAAATTGACCAAGATGATTCACAACAAACCCAAGCAACTCGTTTGGTTGGACGCATGAAGCACACACCACATCCATGGAGGTGACTTGGAAGGTTTATTAAAATGCTAGGTATGCCCAACTGTACACGTTTACTGTAGGATTTTTGTTCCTGTAGATTCACGTGGCCCTTTTCTAGACCTCAGTAAAAACACAAAAAATTACGTGTCATGCATCTGCTGACTGCTAGAGAAGGGGAGCCCTTACAGTGAGCGTGACGGGTCAGAGAGGCGAGTGCAGCGGAGGGACCGACCTGTCGAAGATGGAGCCCACGCCAGCGCTGTGGGCACTGCTGCGGTGCACGTGCAGGCCGGTGGCCAGCAGGATGCCGTCCTTCACCGTGACCGAGCGGTGCGAGAAGGAGGCGATCAGCAGCTCGTTCCAGCCTGAAACAGGAAGCCCGGACACACTGCAGTCAGACTGTGCTCACGGTCAGAGGGGACTGGTGCACACCACCCCCCCTCCCCCCATCCACAATACCGTCAGGGTGCAGATAAACATCATGTGCACCGCGGTGGTAATGTACCCACAGAGCTGGACCTTGGTACCGTGGGGTCCCGCCCGTGGACCATACTTTGGACACACAATTCAGTAGTCAAAACAGAGTGTGCTACGGTGGTAAAATATCTACACATGAAAAAGTTTATACTCCAGTCAGACCGTACAATGATCGTATGTTACTTACACCTGCCATTGGCTTCTTCTATTTAACTAACTTTAACAACATTTTAGCAGAGAGAATATATAACACTCTATTTCATGGTAGACAATATCACTTCTCTGATTCCACAGCTACATTGTACAACATATCTATGTCATGGGAATATGAACATACAGAACATACAGCGTCAGCCAAAAGTTTGGACACACCTGATTAAGATAATGGGAAACATGCATTCAAAGACATTTAAAGACATCTAAAGACTTATGCTGAAATGCTTGAAATTTGTTTCATAGACAAATACAAATATTGAAGTTGACGCCTATATATACTGTATATTTCTTTCCCAAAAAATACTTTTAAAGAATATTTGTGGCTACTTCGTGTTATTTCATGGTTTTGATGTCTGTACCATTATTCTAAAATGTGGAAAATAGTAAAAAAAAAAAAAAAAAAAAAAACCCAGAAAAACCCCAGGTACTGTATTCCCTAATACATGCATACAGTTAGAAATATGACAGTTGCAGAAATTGGTATGCTTTCTGAAATATGTAGTATGTTTTTTTTTTTACATATAACAAACTTGCATCCATTAGAAGCTTGTTTGCATATTCTAACATTCTAGCATAACATTCTGTCAGGGAGACAGCTGCGGAATAGTAAATATGTGCTGTGGGGTATGGACCGGGGATGAGGGCCAACCCGTGGATGGGCTCTTACCGGCTCGCAGGAGGATGACCTGGTCGTCCAGGGGCAGCTCGGAGAAGTGCGGGATCCTCTTGGCCCACTCCACCAGCGTGAACAGCTGCTTGTCTGCCGCCTGGCAAATGTTGGTGACGGGGTCATTCGTCTGGAAAAGAAAGAGGGCAGAGGGACGTTACACCTCAAACCTTAAGGGACACTTCTGTGAAAAACAACACATCAGCATTTATTGCCTCTGAAGTGTATGTCTGTCCTGCTCACATGTGAATGGCTAAATCGGGGTGTTCAAATACGTGACGCTGAAAATCAAAATGATATTTACAGGATGCTGAACCTTGGAAACAAAGGGTATCCGGTATGTTTTGAGAGTCAGCTACCAGTAATGCAACAGTGGCGCTCACACATGGATGTTTAAAGCTGACATCAGTACCCAGGTAAGAACATGTCTCCCGTTTGTTCTGAGAGTGTGGTATCTGTCGGCCCCTCACCGAGTTCCCAGCACTGGCATCCATGTAGGTCTCTGTCTTTGGCTCCACAGCCAGCTCAGCATCCAGGATCTTCTCCACCGGCATGTCCTCGTTGAAACTGCTGGTGGACTCCACCTCGTTATCGCTCTTCTCCCTGCCGCGCTGTCTCTCCTCCTGCACCGCTGAGAGCACCACGCCACACCTTTTCCCATCATTCAGTCAGATCTGGCGTTGCTTAGACCTGCTATCAATTAGTCAGGTCTACTGTCACTTACTCAGGTCTAGCATCATTTAGATCTGCCATTACACAGTCAGATTTACTGTGACTCATTCAGACTGATCAATATGTACTCATATTTACACAGATTTGTTCTCATTCACTCACCTTTCCATAATTCACAATGCATTACAGGATATTTTGTAATTCATTGTGGACTACAACTATTATTCAGATGTGCTCATGCTTTTTTACTGTACTCAAACTTAAAAGCATACTTAGATTTACTGACATTATTCTTTTTAAGATGTTCTGTGACCTCCTCACCATGGGCTTGTCAAATCGGATTCAAAATGGCTATATTCTCATGAGCTACTCGTAGTTTCTATTTCAAACAAGTGAGAAACCCTCTTTTTACGAGGCTGTACAGTATAATTGTATATTTGCGCGCAGCAACTGTGCTGGCGCATCAATTGCACTTTGAATGAATTAATTATTTATTAGCCTATGTTTTCTTCGAGTTGATAATTCCAGCCAAGCTTATTTCTACAAATGCTTTTTGCACATCACACTAAAAGTGGCTCTATACAGTGGACACCTTAAATGCTGACCAATTAATCAGGTACTACAACAGTCCATTGTAATGTATTTGCTGGAATTTAGAATTTACTGCAACTGTAGGTCTATTTGGACCAGATTTACAGGTATTCCACCTACAGCTGTGTCCAGGTGGTCAAAGGTGCGGAGCAGAGGTTGCGTTAGACTTTCTCGTCTCATTTTGACGGACAGGGTCATAAAAATTCTGTCATAATCCATTATTACCCGTCATTTTAATTTTCATTTTTTAATGATAATAATCATATTTTAACGATGACATATTTAATACCATTTTTCATTGTTTCATTCAGATGAACAGAGACACTGACCATGCGGTCACTTTTCATGTCAACACCACACGAAGCAGATGAATGATTTTTTTCCCGCAGTGACAGCGAAGGCCACTAAAAACACTGCGGCCATTGTGCCTTAACAGGCAAATATGAACAATGCAATTTTACAAAATTAGACAATTACAATTAAAATATGAGCAAACTATTTACAAGAAATCAACTGAATTGAACTCAGTTGATCTGCTGTAGCCTAGCCTGAACTCAAACCTCCCTCTTGGTCCGCATGGACTTAAACTGGGCGCTCGCTTGTGCGTAATCAAAGGCATCAAGGGAGACTGCTGCAGAGGTGACTGTCATTAGGTTTTGCATCTTTGCCTTGGTCAGATGACTTGTCAAGGCAGGGAACATGTACATTTGGAGGTGCTTTCTAATACCCTTAGCTACCAGGAAGTCTCTCGCAGCTTCCTCCTCCTCCAACTCCAACACCAGAGCAACCTAGTTGGCACATATGCCCTTAACTGCCCTCGCCAGCGACATCCAGCGCGTAGCCGACGGTTGTTTTAGGCTCAGCAGGTGGTGTTCCTCCATTTCGTTTTGGAGTTCATTTAGTTGGTGTGTTCAAATGGGGGAATTCTTGTAGTATGTGTATATGTTATTATACAGTGGTGACATATGCACTTACTTTAAACGCAGCTTTGGAGGCATCGTGGCCAGCCAGTGGCGTTCTGTGCGCACCACAGTGAATGTGTAGGAGGTAGGGACAGTCATTCTGACGCAACTGTTGTGCAACTCCGGCCTTTCGACCCACCATCACACTCGCTCCATCATTTCCCAGCCCAACCACCCGAGCCATAGCCGCACCACGGCCTGATAGCACATCTTTTATTTTTGCTGTGATGCATTCTGCAGTGCCAGAGGGTATTACATAACTGCCAATGAACACGGTTTCAGGCTCCCCTTTCTGCTGAAGTGTCAGGTATTTGATCAGCATTTTCTCAACTATGATATTAGTTTTCATCTACTATTATCGGTACGGTCATCAATAGCGCAGGTTATGGTCATTGCTATCGCCTCCTCCATCTGACTGACTGTGTCATGGTGGGTGTACGTGTGTGCACTGTTTAGGTTTGGACACCCAGCAGACTGTAAGAGGTTTATTAGGTTAGGATATAGGTGGCTCGGGGTGTCTGTATTTGCCATATGTAACCCAACCTTTAGTTGTGTTTTTAATGCCTCGTTACAGGCAACCTGTGATTTCTCCACATGCTTTACCACTGCCAAGCTCTGGTTGACCACGCTTAAAGCTTCAATGTGGCAATGGCTACTTTTGTGATCATTCAATGCCGATTTCTGCATCATCGTGCACTCTCGGACAAATCCATTACTCATGTTAGCTTTTCTACAGATGTCGCAGAACATTTTGCCATCTTCCCTCCTCAGCCACGTGAACTCCTGCTCCCGCTGAACCCAGTACTCCCTCTTGACCTCCTTGCTGCCACTTGCTTGCCCGGTAACATTAGCTGCCGCTGGCTGATAAACGTTATCAGTATTAATTGCTTGTCCTTCATCCTCCACCGCATCAATCCCTCTTTTTTCACCTTATCAACGCCATCGCAGTTATGGGGCTTTTTAAAGAAACTTCGGACACTCAGCTGCTGTGACATTTTGCAATGGTATGTAGTGATATAGCCTACCAATGCGATGGCTAAAGCCAGCTAGGCAACGAGATCATGCATGGAAATCAAAGACAAGACTAAACAATAGCTAATTAATATGCACACTCGCCACCAACTGGGCAGGGGTGCGACTTACTTAAAGTTACGGTACATCGCCCTCAGTGTTCTAATCTGTCAAAATGACAGACGGCCTTCAGATTTTTCCGTCATTGTTAAAAAATAATTCAGTCAATGACGAAAAATATTCGGTTAACGCGACCTCAGGTTCAGGGTACATGAACCATTTCTGGATAGGACACCAGTCTATCATAGGGCCATTACCCACAATCCTTCTCTCTTAAGAGAGAAACATGCATGCAAAAGCCTCTAGTATGACTTGCCCACAGTCAAACCCATAACCTAATGGCGCTTTGAGTAAAATGGTGTGGGCATCTCACCTTCCCTCTTCATGCCCATGGCAAGACACTTCTGGTATCGGCAGTACTGGCAGCGGTTGCGCTGTCGTTTGTCGATGATGCAGTCCTTGCTGTCACGGCAGGTATAGGTGAGGTCTTTCCTGATCGTCCTCTTGAAGAACCCTTTGCAGCCCTCGCAGCTGTACACTCCATAGTGCTTTCCTGGACAGACAGACAGACAGACGCGCTCACACTCTGGGCAGACAGACACACTTACCCTTTAGACAAACAGAGAGCTTCTTTCCCAAACAAACAAGACACACTTATACCCTGGACATACAGGCACACTTGCACTCTGTACAGACAGCTTCTTTCCCAGACAAGACAGACAAGACATGCTTATGCTCCTAGTTTTAATCACCATCGCAGGTTCAGGGATGCACAAATTCATACAGCTGCTGAAAGAATCAAATAATTCCCTAATTTCATTATCTGTTTGTTTTTTTTTTCTTATTATTTATCTCAGGTGACTCTCAGGTGAACTGCAAACCCCCAACCTGTGTAAGGTCATTTGCATATTCAGTAAATTCATTGGCAGAATCCAAGCCTCAGCAGTGTATGAGCGTACCAAGGTCGCCGTGTTTAATCAGTGTACACAATACAGATGTACAGTCCACCCTAAGTGACTTCTGTATTTCTGTACTTAACTGTGGAGATGGCTGAGAAAAACTGAGCTTGTTAACCGCTGTTGGTGAGAGAAGTTTTCATGCACACAGGTTTTACTTCTTCTAGTATGAAGCTGTCAAAATGCAATTGTTCCTGAACATGTTTCTGTCCAAACACACTATTTGACTCTTACTTGACACTTCTGACACACATTAATACACATCTGCTCATTAGTACATGTTTCTCAGACATCTACGATTTAGGTTCGTTGTCTAAAAAATGATCAGTACTTGACCTTAATTGTTTTATTTAGTTTATGTCTAATTGGAGCCTGCACTGTATTTTGTATTCTAAAAAGAATACATGGTCTTGGTACTAAACGTTGCAAGGGCCTTTGTAATTCAGTGTCTTTTGCTGAAATAGCATCCACTAATCAGCAGTCAGTAGATATAGGCAAGCTCAGAGATGGGAACACGACTGGCGGTGTCAATAGCCACATGCTAGCTCTGAGATGAAACGGACTGGTGAAGTCAGCAGCCACATGCTAGCTCAGAGAATGGAAGCTCCTGGCTACCTGAAGAGCGGTCCCCACAGATGGCGCAGATGTGCTTGGACAGGGACCCGGGGCTGGTGCACTGGTAGCTGCCCAGTCCCAACAGACCGGGTGGGGGCTTGATGTCCTCTGTGCTGCTCACACTGTTTAGCGAGCTCATCTGGGGAGGTAAAAGAGCCTGACATTATCTGGGGGTAATGGAAATGACACTCCATTACATACCTAAGATCACATTACAGCAAATAAAGGTCAACTACCCACCACTACATACCTGTAAAATAAAATGACATTGCATTACTTTCCCATAATATAAATAAGACTGCATTACCTTCTTTATAGACACCACACTGCTGGATGATTCACACTGATTACACTTTACATATTATTCACTTGTAGAGCTAGGCATTGACTACAGCACCTTTTTTGAAGGTTACGCAATCTGTGTCCCACCTGGTTTTGAGATGTGCAACCGTCAACCCTCTGGAAAACTAGTTCAGTTCCCTAATTGCTAGCTACTGTACGTCATCATGCTAGACTGCTGCAGACACATTTTGCTCCTTGTCAAGCCTTTCTTACCATTTGCCCTTGGGCTTATAAAAAAGCATCCTTCAGATCACATGAGATGATCACAGATGAGACACTAATTCAAGTACAAAAGGAAAGACTATTCATAGTCATGTCACTGCTTTGATCCTACTGCAGAAGTATCCCTATGCAGTTCCGCCATATGGCAACAGAGGGCAGCACACCTCCAGATTACATTGAGAGACGATCATGCGGAATGGGGAAGACTGAATATTGATCATCCTTCACTGTCACTCATTTACCCAGAAAGCCTGGCCTTGCACAATTAGGTGCACAGTTCCTCTCGCTGAATTTTTGTCTGTCCCTGCTTGACCTGCTTCTTTAACCCTGGCACATCAGGGCAAACTATCAACCCCTTAGGATCTGGGTCAGCGACTGCCTTCTCAAGACACGTGCAGCTGAGCAGCAGGTCATAGTACCTGAAGCACGTCGAGAGACAAAAGTGCTCCCCGGGTTAGAGCAGCCACAGAGATGGGGTGCGATAAATGAGACTGACCCACATATGCCAGTCTGCATCTCATGCTGAGTCTACAGGCAATGCGGTTTGGATACATTATCAGGTGCTTATGAATACTGCATATCATTTATCCATAATTTACCCACCCTCTCAATTCTGCACCGTATGGCGACAGCCGCGACGGTCACAAGTTCAGATGAGTGAGGCTTATGATCTACTGTTGCGCCTGTTTTTAGAAACATGGGACCCACTGCATTTCTGCTATACAGTGGAATGATATCTCACTCCTATTACCAGCGGTACAATAGATCTGTCTTTCAGCTCTCGGCAAGTCTCTTTAGTGTAATCAAATTCAGCCCGCTGACCCCCTTCAGGCAATGACTGAGGGGAGAACAGTCTGACATAGTTATGTGAGCATGTGCTCTTTTTGTTCGAATGGGTCAATGCAGCATGTGTGTGCAACCATTGCAATGAGTTACGAAACCCTGAGCTGAAATGGTGCACCACAAAATGGAAATCTATGAAACTGGTCAGTAAATGTCCAGAGTCCACCGGCAGCATTAGCTCAGCGCTAATATGGACGTCTGGATACAGAGGGCCAGTCCCTGTTAAGAGCGGAGCCGTGCAGTGTGAGGTGGGGACAGAGAGGGGGGTTGGGGGGCACAGGTTGTCCACAGGCAGGCTGACATGCCCGTCCCGCAGGCCAGATGCACTTCCCATACTGGATAGGCTCCTTTACTGGCCTGACAGCACTGCTGGCGGCAAGTGTGCCCTGACCTGAGTGCATGTACATGGGCCGGTAAATCATAAGCACTGGATGAAAACTCCACCCAATCAACCTACAGCAGGTGCCTCTTGCTCAAATGTAATACATTGAATCACGATTGGATGGGAAAATAAAGAACAAGCTAGCAACTACCAGTGCTCCTCCCTGTCATTAGGGACACATATCAGTTGCAACAGACATCAGACTCTTTCAATCTGGCCATACAATACTAATCCCCCACATTAATTGAGTAACTAAACCCCCCCCCCCCCCCCCCCAAAGGGAACTGGTTTTAAATTAAGCCTACCTATTAAAATAAAGGTTAAATAAAATGTGCTGCTTGGTGCTGTAAATTCAAGCAAAGGCCAAACCTATCTGTTTTATGATATAAAGTACTCCAGGCTAGGAGTGCTTCTTGTGCCCGTCCATAAATGGCTCACAGTATTGTGACACACAGTATGAAATTGCGGCTATCATTAATGACTTGTTACCGGGTCTGTGCCACAAGGACACAACAGCCACGTGGCCACCTAAAGGGGGGTGGAGCCTTACCTGTGGGCTGCTGAGCGGTCCGAAGTTGATCCCGGGCGTGGAGGGCAGGGACACAGAGGACGAGCCCAGGGAGGAGGTGATGACGGAGTAGGGCGAGGCCAGGCCATTCATGGGCGAGCCCAGGGTGTTCATGGGAGAGGAGAGGGGCCGGTGGACGTTGGCCGAAGTGCTGATGACAGAGGGGTGCACCACCATGGAGCTCATTGTGGGCTGGGACGGGGGTGAGCTCATGTGACAGTGGGCGGAGGAATCTGCAACCAGAGGAAAGTGGGGGAGGCGGCTTCAGAGACAGGGGTTCACAACAAGTTCAAAGGTCACTTGTTCATCAAAGCCACAATACAAAAACTCAAAAGAGCCCTCACCCATTCATCAATGACACTGTGCACAAACTCAGTGTAACATTCCCTCTTGCTAGCTGTGATTCCTGTTCATCTTAACCGGAGGTGAGTGAACTACATCGCAAGGCTTTGCGATATATCGAATAGCTATATTTAGCGCAATAACAGCTATCCCCGGTATGTGGCCCTGTTTTTTCCCATTAGTCATACCTGATGTGGGAGCACACCTCCAGTTTTCCGGGGGAAAAAACGCCATCATATATAAAAGCACAAAATTTCACAAAATGATAAGAAGATTAAACAAACTGGGTTATGGAAAATATACCTGAATACGTACCTACAATAAAGGCAACAACTTTTTAAAAGTGATCACTTAGTGTAGTACACACTGCATATTATATCTGAGCATATATATATATATATATATATATCGCTAACATACCTCACATAGTTCAAATGAAAAAATGCACTTTTTATACTATTTTAGTATGAGGAAATATATAACTGCAAGAAGACATATAAATACAGTAAATACATAAATGAAAAATCATGGCCTATGTATGCTTTTGCCACTTTGTTAGTTTCAATGAATAGCCGTTTTAATTACATATTGCTGTAATATCCTCTGCTAAAGCATTCCAGAACATTACACCCTTTAAGCATAAAATCTGTCTGTGCAAACTGAGCTTACCACAATGACACAACACAGTCAAGTCTCAGATGTCCTTTTGCTTCAACTGAGCTGTATAAACTCCTTTAGGGGTGGAGGAGCTAATCTGTTCAGAGATGGAATGAGCATTCGTGTGTTTGGAAAGTTAGATTTTCTCTCATGCGTCCTAAGGATGTGAGAGTGATATTTAACTTGGGAACTGTTTGTAGAGTGAGTAAAGGTTTCATTACAGTGGGTCATACTTCTGCCCAGGTAGTTATACATCATGTGAAAACATCCTTCCAGCTATTATAGATAAATTACTACTAATGAAACTAAAATTGGATATATTGAGTTTCACACCTTGATCATTTTTTAAAAATATGTTTTTCAAAAGAAAGAAGAGAATCCACTATTATGCCCAAATACTGACATCTGGAAACTATAGTAACTTTTGCCTTCTTACAGTAATCAAATTAATCTGGTACTAAACATTGTTTCATAAAATTAAAAGTTCACAGATTAAGAAATTACATTTTATTTAAAGATTCTCCTATCCAGCAACAACATAGGTTCCAAAGGCCACACATAGTTTAATGCCTTACAACTGTTAGTGGGAAACAATAAGCATGGAGTTCATCAAATGGCTATTTCATAAACATAATACAACAAAAGAGGAGTTTACTGAAATATAACAAAGGTGAACTCTATAACCAACTGCATCTGTTAAAAACACACGTGGGGCTTTTATCTGGAGTATGATCACTCTACTGTTTTATTCTGAGACAATGTATTTTACATTTGATTAATTTTACACCCACACATACAGAGGAGCCTGAAAGTTGTCTGAAACAATTTAACAAACCCCTGGTAAGTGCTCACATGCCACATATGCAACTTTGTAAACTATGCAAAATCAAATACTTTGGCTATGTGTGTGTTTTTCAGAGGAGTGCTCTGGGTGTGCTTAAATTTTCACAGACCCTTGGGGAAAAAAGGGAGAAATATCTAATAGACCAAAATATTTCAGACATTTAAAACACAAAAAATAAAAGGCATACATCCATCTATATAAAAATGTTATATTCACTTGTAAAGAGCACGCCCATGTCTCACTTTCGTCGTCAGTTTAAAAAGACCTTCCCCAGTGCTAAACGTGTCGCGCTGATCTTATTTCCGTGCCTCGGAATACAGACCGACAGCCTGACATTTAAACCTGCGAAAACTTCCACGAGACCCGACAGGCACAGGGGTAATTGAACCTGGCATTCGCATGCGGTACCGCCAGGTCACCGGGTCTTGTCCCAAGCGCGTAAATCTCTCTCCCGTAACACGCTGTTCTGCAGAATAGGTCAGACTAGCCTGCGCGAGCTTCCCTGACCGGTCGCGCCCTCCTGCTCGCGTCTGGGGCCAAATACACCAAACAGACGCGCAATGCCAGAGCGCGCACATGGGAAGCCTGCACGCTCCGAAGTAACCGATTTCTCCGTTTACACGCTTCACCTAATATTTCCAACCACAATAACTGACATTTCAGCAAGTCTTCCTATAAATAAAAGGTATCGGTCGACTATTAACGATCTGCTTTCGGCCCTACCGCAGCGTTGTATGATGCGAGCTCCCGCTTTGTATGGCAGTTTGCCACGTGATTATCCCATGTGTACGTTACTACGCGTTCAGTCCCTTTGTTTAAACAAAGGCCTTCTTTCTATCTAACCAAACTACGCTATGTCCTTAGCTTCAAGTGGCAGTAGTTGAGCAGGTGTCATAGTCACTTACATAGGTTCGCAAAAACGGTAGTTTAAGAAACTAGAAAACGTAACTAAAGTTGCTAAGCTGCGGAAGAATCAAGGACTTTACAGAGCCTGGGCTCAAATGTTGGAGCGTACCGTTTGTCCCATCGTGGCACTAATCACATAGTAATTAAGTGGAAAATAAGCCGGCTGGGCGTGATTCATTCCTGTCCAACACATCTACGGTGCAAGTGAGAGCTGGAAATGACACAAAACAGCATTTCTGTCCTTCCAGGCAAATTAAAATTAATGCACAGATGTAGCAACGTGATGTATAAGGTCTGCACACTTGGGTAGATTCACTGTGACACATTTTTACCAATGCCTACAAATAGATGTCCCAATACTGTACAGCGAATGGGAACTAAACCGATCTATATCCGCTTGTACTCACTGTCCCAACACTTTGGAAGCATCACCAGTGGGTGGAAATTCCCATCCATGTTTGAATCGCTTGTCTTTTTGACTGGGGTCCAAAGCACTCGTCTCTGCACATCTGTGCAGACTTGAGGCTCAAATGTGCAGAGGGGGTGTAACCCATGAAACACAAGGAGTCTAGGGTGTGTGTTTCATCACTGCGTGTTTGCATGGTGTGTGTATGATGTACGTGTGTGTGTGTCTTTGTGTGTAAGAGGAATGGTTGACGAGTGTGTGTGGGAGGGGCAGTTGGTGGGAAATGTGTGTATCATGTGTGTACAATATCTGTGCATTATTGTGTGTGTATATCTGTGTGTGTCTGTGTGTGGGAGGGGTGGCTGGTGGGGAGTGTGTGTGTTTGAGTGTGGGAGGGAGGGGCAGATGGGGCACTGTGTAAGTGAGAACATGGAGTTCTGCAGCTGTGGGGAGTGGTTTTGGAATGCACACACACTTGCATGAAACTGCACACACACACACACTCTCTCTCTCTCTCAAACGCGCTGTGAATACAGCCCTTCTTGCTGCCCCAGACTCCCTCGTCAGACCCGTTCCAATTCCAGCTACTAAATGTCACATTCCAGTGGAGGGAAGAGGAGGCGCCTCCGATGCTAGATCACACAGGTCCGCACACAGAACCACTGAGAGAAGACATAGCACTGCTCTGTGGAGCGCCTGCCATGTCTCCCATAGTGTGTCCTCAGGCCCCCACAGGGCTGCCCAGGGGCTCCCCCCAAAACTGCACCCTGCACACCTGTGTACCCATTGGCCAACGTCTGGTACACAGTGAGGCTACAGTTGGTAGCTACAGTTGGCTACAGTGGTAGCTACAGATTCACCTGAAATACAGGCAGGCATTAAGACTTCCGACTCGCTGCGGACATGACCACATGGACCCGGCACACATCAGTGAGGTGTGGCCTGTGGGACATGACAACGGATCTGGCTAGCATGGAGACGCTGCTGACTAGACAAAAATGTCATTTTTATGAAAAGATATGTAGCTTTTCATGAGTAAGATAACAATAAGGGCTGTTTGTGTAGTGTTACAACTACATGCTGGGAAATACTTCTTGGCTGTGTTCTATAGCCTATACAGCACAACATACACCACTTTGTGGGTGTGTTCTATAGCCTATACAGTGCAGCATTCACCATTTCCTGGGCGTGTTCTATAGCCAATACAGCGCAGCATTCACCACTTCCTGGGTATGTTCTATAGCCAATACAGTGAAGCATTCACCACTTCCTGGGTATGTTCTATAGCCAATACAGTGAAGCATTCACCACTTCCTGGGTATGTTCTATAGCCAATACAGTGCAGCATTCACCACTTCCTGGGTGTGCTCAGCATCCTATACAGTGCAGCATTCACCACTTCCTAAATGTGTTCAACACCTTATACAGCACAGCATACACCACTTCCTGGGTGTGTAATAGCCTATACAGCACAGCATATACCACTTCTTGGGTGTGTTCTAAGTCAAAATGGTTTAGTGATGTCAAAGCAAAAGTAATAGCCTGTAATGCTAAGGAGACAAGGGTAGTTTCTCCAGTCATCTGCCTCTTTTCACAAAGTTTAGGTTACTACACATGGGATCAGCCTGGCTATTTGTAAATTCTTGTAGTTTTTTATTTTCTAATGACAATTAGGAAACAGGTATTTAAATGCAGAGTGAGACCACTCTTACGCAGGGTTGGTGATAAATAGGATAGCTCCATAGATAGTAATATGATGTACTGTTTGCTACCTAAGTGGGGATAGAAAGGCTGAACACAAATTATATCGCCCCCAATATTGACAAAAGAAATCTGTTATTAATACAAAGCATGTTGCTCTACGTTTCAGTAGTTGTAGTTCCTGGAGAACTTTCAGGAAATGTTTATACTCAGTTTTGAAGCAGTCTTGTTGAGCTTTGTCCAGCCTTCTCCTGCATTCGATTACCATTTTGAGGGCCAGTGAGAAAAAAGACTAATGAATCCTATTACATCACCGACCAAACCTATAAATATTTAAGCTAGGATGGCGATTTCTTTGAAATACATCACAAAAACAAGGAATCCCAAGTAACAGCCTTGTGTTAGCATTTTTGCTTACATTTGATAATATATGATGTGTCTTTTGTTTTATTACTAACATGAAAATGTGGAGATACAAAGAAATGTTTCAATGTTTGAAACCTGGCCAAGTATTTAAATTTATCCAACAAAAATAAAATGGAAAGAATATATTCTTCTCGCCCTGTAGTGTTGTTGTCTCTAAGGATTTTGCGATGCAGACTTCAATTTCTCAGAATGCCTTGCTGGATATTAGCGAGCCGCCTGGTGGAGGAGGCACCAACTTGCAGCCGTAAATTCTCCTGCCCACATCGCTGCGAGAGCAACTGAAACTGTAAAGCAGATGAAGAGGGCGTTCCTGTGGTGGGACTCCAAGTCACTCACGAACGGAAATCGATTCTCCCGGAGAAGAAAGAAGAAAAAAATGTCAATATTTGTGTTTCTTTCACCAAGAGCCCTCCTCTTGCCGTATTTCCTTGAACCTTCCTGGGCAGAGGAGCTCCCTGTTTGATGGATTGGTGCAGAGAACAGGGTTATTAATAGCTGTACACCTAGGAGGCTGGCTCATATTCGTCCATGCCATCCTCCACTGATGGGACACGACCTTGACTTCCAAATGCCTGAGGCCTGTGCGTGACCTTTGACTGCTGCAGTCCAGACTCAGAGGTCAGAGCCAGCCCACTACCATTAGGCACGAATGTGGTCACACCGGCGCTAACAATCATGCAGCACAATCGCAAAGACTATACACACACACATAACCACACACACACATATGCACACACACAGGCACATACCCAACCCCACACACACACTAACAGGCCATAACCTCCACTGCAAGGAGAGAGAATTTTTAACAAGTAATCATATTTTTAGAAATGTAACTAAATATTTTGTAACGAACAGGCTAAAACAGCGCCTCTGTAAGAGCAGCAAACGCAGGAACACAAGACAGGTGTAGAAGTCCCAGTCCTAAGACACATTCAACACGCACGGTGCTTTGGTTCAATTAAACAAACAAAACAAAAATGGCCACACTGGCAATATACACAGTCTCATCTCAGTTAACCTCTACCACAGACACCCAGACACTCATAATATCACACATACTCAACACTAAATGAGCAGGACACTGTAGGAGCTTCCAAAACCTGACATTTACCCTAAAAACAAGTACAGTCATCACTAACACACTGATCTAGAGCAGCAGCTTAGTAGTCATATTAAATGATATATAAATTATTACATCATGTTACAGTATTGCAAGTAGCCAGTACCGCTATGCCAAGCAACAACTTAACTTGTTACCAGATGGTTGCAGGGTTGAGTCTCTGGTGAGGCAGAGCATTCTGCCCTTGATCAAAGGCAATTAAGCTGCTTCAGTGAACAGCTAGCTGTATAAAAAATAATATGTGGGCCTGACTCTGAGCTTTCCCATTTGCCCAGTATAAGGGCATCTGCTATGCTAACAACAACAACAACAATAGTAATAATAATAATAATAATAATTACTATTTTTACTATTGTTGATAATTATTATTATTATAGGCGTAAAGAGGACAGTTAAGGCAGGTTCAGAATTTAGAACTTGACCCTGGCACACAATGCACAACAGACCCCCCCTTACATTTATTTTCATTCTTAATGAGGTTGATGTCTGATCAATGGTGACATTAAATCCTCTTACACCCCAGTAAGTACCTCCAACCTGTTCATCCAGCCAAATGCCAGCTGTCTAGTGTGGGGTACCATGAACCCTCTCTCCTTCCCCCACCTCACATCCAAACTTGATTAAATGTGCTCCTTTAATCATCTAAAACAAGCCAGCAGCTCTATGTCACAAAAACCCTCCTACCGTCTTCTTCAAACAACAGAAGAAGCTATGCTTCTGTTGCATATGCAGATGTGCAGCTAGACTAGAGGATGTACTGCATGCTGTTTTTGACTTTGAGAAGCGGTCGTCAGCGAACGTGTCATTGTTTTGGTCCTGCCACACCATGACTGCATGGCACAGTTTGGTAGTTGATGAAGTTGATGAGAAGTGATTACAGTAGTGAACTGGAGAAGTGCAATGCCTTCTTACTTCATGAACATGGTGGTTTAGCTGAATTTCCCTCTAGAGATCTTCTCACTGTCCTCCAATGCAATTCTTTGTCACTGTTAACAACTGTTACCCCTCCATATTGGGTTGTGAGATCACAGTTACACTGTGTCTGGGTGCACCAAATTTAAGTGTACTGACTCAAACACAAGGAGCAATCAGCACTTTGATTAGACAGGGGCTGGTGTACATAATTTAATGACAATGGATTTAATTGAGTAGTATTATTTAAATAATATCAAATACATTAAAATGGCTGTAAATGGTTTAAGATGTTTAAAGTGTCATTGCCTAGGCCAGCGTTTCTCAAACCTCTCTCCCTGCTCCAACACAGCTGACTCAAATGATCAACTTGTTATGAACTCCTGAAGCTGCTTAATAACAAACAGATCATTTAAATAAGCTGTGTTGGAGCAGGGAGAGATCTAAAACATGCAGGACAAGTGGTCCTCCAGGAGAGGTTTGGGAAACGCTGGCCTAGGCAAATTTGCTGCAATAATAATGCTTCAACCAACAAGCACATAATAACAACTACAACTGTCATTATAATTACAACTATGACAATTCTTTAGTATCATCTACACTGCATTACACACTCAATGTACTGTTGCTTGTGTAATATATCAGTGGTCCAGTGGTTGTATGCCAGCCAGACACTTCTCAGTAAACTGGACCTGCAGCCAGAAGGTTGGCACTCCACCTGATTCATACTTAACCATCAGTAAACCTGCATATATGGAGGTAAAATGTGACCTAAATAAAGCAGCTGGCAGTATACATTGGTATACAAGACATAAGATGTGCTCACATATTAGGGTAATGGCACAAATGGCTTGTGTAATATATGTCAGACTTGACGGACAAGACAAAGCATGGTGATATCTCAGTTTTTAAGAATCTGACCACCCTGTCTTTCTCTGTCCAATCAGAATTATGTTAAATTAGCTGGCCATGTGCCCAGTCAATACATAACCTTGCTTGATTCACCCTGGTCAATTCAGACTATGCCAGGACAATGCAGCTGATCTTCATTCAAATTCCGTAACAGTAACGAGACTGCCAATTCAACTGGATGACCTCGCCGGCTGTAACCCTGACCTGAATTTTTCAGGGTTGTTGGCAGATGCCACCGTGAATCAGTAGCACACTGCTCACTAAAGATGCTCTTGTGCTAATTGGATTATTTATCTTCCAAAACCTCAAATTAATGGGGATGTAACTATCACTCATTCTAAAAGAATGTAAATGTATTAAGATGGTATTTAGACAAATTTGGAAATATGGAGTACTTAGAATAATCTGATATTCAAATATTACAAATCAAATTCAATCAAATACAAATATGATTATTGAATATCCAAGTAATCACACCCAGCTTTCTGCTGTGCGAAACTCCAGCTCTTTTTGGGTGAATTGTGACTAACTGCATAGACATCTGCATTAACTGTTGGAAAGGGAAACTAATAAAAATACATTCTCTGTGAGTTTATCTAAGGTCCCAAGCTCTCTTTGATGAATATGAATTAATAAAGAACTACAACTCTGGGCTTATTTTATAATTATTCAAACTAACTAAACGCTGTATTTCCCACACAGTGTTTGAGGAAACACTTAAGGAGCCACTGCAAAAATATCTGCCTTCTCTCACACTTTCAAGCAGTACAACGGGCATCACAAAAAATATAGCTGTTCATTATTATCTGATCCACCTGTTAATTATATTATATGCAGGGGGTCTTAGCCTCTCCTCTCTAGATATTGATGAAATTTTAGACTTTTCTGTTGTTAATTAAAATGTATTAGCAGTTATCACAGTAATTGGTAAGTGATCTCAGTGCCACATATCTAGAAAACTGAGTGATCAGTTATTCTGCTACTCTACTCTTGCTACTCAGCCAACAGACAGACAGACAGACATGCCTGTGACATCATGCTCTTGGTTAGGCATTGTCCACACAGCAACAAGGGGATGTCTCAAGAAGAAAAGGAACTGGCAGGATCTCAAACAGCAGAAAGACAGGCTTCCGGCTCATTCACTGGTAAACACATTCCGTTACCGAATGCTTCCGATTCCTAATGCAGCGTAGAAACCAAAATCTACATATACCAAAATATTTTTCCCCACACGCGTGCAGCACAGCAATTCCAAAATATGTCATTTTATGGGTGAAATTGTGTTGGAACTGCCCTTCTACGCCAGCATGTATTCCAGGTTAGAGTGGTTATTTGCAATGCTAGGATGCCCTAAACCAGACTGACCTGAAGAGCTTTAGTTTCACACACAACTGACTTACACTGCAGAAACTATTTCAGTGCAACTTTGCCCAACAGCAGGGCCACCTGTGGGCTTTGAACATGAAACCTTTTGGTTACTACTTCTGCTCCCGTGAGGCTCAGTGCTGGCCTTAAAGATTCAGTTGGGGGGCACAAGAAAGCAGGAAATGGAAAAACATGTTACATAAAAGGAATGATGGTCACAGAGGCTCCTGCTACTTGTCCTCCAGATTTAAAGGATCGGAGGGCTGGAAGCTGGGGAACTGGCATGAGTGCCCGCCACTGCGAATAGCAAGATTGGCCAAAAAATAGCCGGAAAGGGCACGGCGACAGGTGAAACCGTGCACAGCAGCATAGTTTGTCCAAGCTCCAGAGAAGAGATGTGTTACGTGGGGTGGTTGGCAGGCAGAGGGGCATTCCTTTGCATTGCATTTGCACCCACAGCGATGAGCAAAACCCCGGGCCCTGTGTCAGGTCAGCTCACACATCAGGTTGGGTCACAACAGGTGGCAGCTTTAATGGGTGCTTCCATTCCTCTCTTCGTCCCTGATGTGTCTCAGGCGAGCAGTCGGTTGCTGTGAGCCCTCTGACATTGAGAGACAGTGCTAAGGGCTAGTCTCAGAACTAGGGCTGTACTGAAGAATTCAAAGCTTCAAAGCTTCAAAGCTTCGTTCATTGAATTGGCATTCGACTGTGAAATTAAGCATTCGATTATTAGGATGGGTGCTCAGTTGCAGTTTGAAGGTATTGCTACTGCAACACAAGAAATTTAGATGTTAAAGCTGCCTACTTTTTATTATCATTCAACATAAACAATTTTGCCAATAAACTGTGGGGCGCCAAGTGTAACAGCCATTTTTTTCGTAGACAGAATGCCTTCTGTGCTACGAAACGCATAAATTCATTATGAAACCATAACGCGTTACCATTGTGTCCACGATATATTGGAGAGCGCACATACTTTTGTGCACAGAAAACAAATGATTCCTGTCGTGCACTGAACTGACCGTTGTGCTTTTCATTTTGTGGACAAAAGAAACTCATTTTGTAGACAAAAGTAATTCTGTCCACGTAATAGATGTCCTAGGCCAGCATTTCGCGCATGTCACGCTGCAGCGAGAACGAGGCAGAGCTGGTAGCTGTGATGTCACGTTCTGTTACATTGCAATTACAATACTGGTAGCGTGAAGAGCTAACTTCAGTCGTAGCCTAATATATACTTCTCACTAAAGTGAAGACATGAAATATGACGTAGGTCTGTGTTTTATGTAACGTTACATTGTTTTAATGTGTTCAATGCTCATCCTTATTATCTTAATCATGCTTATACACATAAAAATGCGTGATGTCAGATGATGATTACCTCCGGTGGCGCTGAATTATCCTTATGGTTTTCGGGTGACACCATGAAAACACAGTCGGCATACTCCCACTCTTAAATTTCTTTAAACCGGTGAGCGACCTGGCTCTACAGTCGTCAGTAAAGTGTTCGGAGCACACTCTTGTGTTGTCCGTAATCTGAGATGAGAAATGTATTATCAGTATAATATGTTTTTAGCTGAAAATTGATTGCTTTTGCATTTGTTGTACTTTGTACTTTCTACTTGTCCTTCGTCTTTTTGTGTATTTTTTATGCTTATGTTGTTTTGTTTTGTCTGAAACTTGATGTGCTGCTTTTCTTGGCCAGGTCTCTCTTGTAAAAGAGATTTTAATCTCAATGGGACAAACCTGGTAAAATAAAGGTTAATTAAAAAAAAGATGTGCACGAAAGGGCTTTGGTCCAATACATTCCGTGAGTCAGCAGTTTATGGAATGAATTATGTGTCATGAAATCGCACAGGAATAATTCTGTATTCTGAAGCAAATGCTGGTTGAACGTTTGTGGACAGAATGGTTTGTTACATTCATTTGGTCACTTACGAAATGCCGAAACAGTAGGCCAAAATGATGACGTCACAGGCATTCGAAGCTTTGTTCAAAAAAGGTTGGCGAAAATTCGAATGCCAAAAAATGGCATTAGATACAGCCCTACTCAGAACAGAAACCCACCACAAAATCCATTATTTACTGAGGATGTCTGGTGGCACTGCATGCAGTAGCAACATGAAACAGCAGGGGGGGGCTAGAGTGAGGCAACCAGACCCAGCTAATGAAATTGAACTGAGAGATTCACTGTACAGATTTCTGTACATTCCAATCAGGAGAAATGGGGACGCTACAATATTATATAATTCACATATGGCATTCATAAATGACCAATTTCCATCACTGCCATTTAAAAACCACCTCCAAATTTACAACCATTTCTGGAGAAATTTCCACTCTTTAGTTCAGTCTAGCATTAAGCATACAACTGAGAATCAGAGTAGCCGTGAGTGTAAAAGACTATTAGCACTACAGAGGAGAAGATTACTACAAAGTTGGTGATTGCTATGGCTAGCCACATATCAGACGCCCCTGCCGGGTAGTCCTCATGGTCAGAGCACAAGATATTACTGTTTGCTCTAGGCAAGGGATAGGATGTCTAGCTACCCAGGCTAACATGCACGAGAATGAGGTCTGGGCAGCACAGAGCCCACGTGATAAGCTCAGCATTATCTTCTCACTTTAGTTAACGCTTGCCACCACTTACAACAAACGTACTCAATTGAGGTCCTGTAGCATCCAAATGACCACTCCCTTATGCTGCCACCGGAGCATTACAGCAACAAAAAGAAGGATTGGTCAGGCATAGGGTGTGTCAAAGCTGACCAGCCTGTGGAGGGAGGTGATGTGCCTTCCGTCATTGATTCACCAGTCTGGTTTAATGCAACGCAGTAGGATGAATGAGGAGGGCAAGCCGTCCTCCATCTGGGACCACAGTCGGTGTAATTGTGCTCAGAGCTGCGGGCTGCCACTATCTATCAGAACCAGCACCAGTGGGGGCACTGGGGAGACAGCCATGACACTAGCACTTTCATTACAAAGGGAGCAGCGCTTTGAGCAGGTGAGAGCCCACAGTAATTAACTGCCACAGAAAGCAGTTATTGGAGGCCAGAAACCTTGGATGAGCACTTTATATAAATAAGTCTTAAGTCTTAGGTATCTGCCTAAGCATTCCACATTTCCCAGATGACATTTTTGCAAACAAGTGTGAAAAAGCGTTGCTCCGCGACAATGACAGCAACCATCTTCAGACCTGGAAAAGGATGAAACCTTGTTACACAGACAAATGGTAAGAAAGCCTCAAACCAAAAGCCTCATCTCACAGAGACCACTGGCATATCCTCATTCATTACATGTAAAGAGAAAAACTCCTGCACTGTACTACAGTGCAGACAATGATAAGAGTCTGACAAGCTATTGTTACTAAGTCTCTGTATTTTGGGGACAATTTCTCTCCCACTTCAGCACTCTGCTCTCCATATCTGCACACAAACAGAAGTCCAACTCCTGTAATATACTGTTTGCAGTACAAACAGTAGCAAAACAAGCTACTGTACAGTTGTGTCTTCAGTCAAACAGTTCAAAAGGTCAAAGCTTGAGAGCAAACAAACTCTGTCTCCCAAATAAGGATGTTACATAAACGAGCTAAATGCTGCTCCCAAATCCGCACCAGTAGGCGGGGGCAACGTGGTGGGGTGGCCAGAAGAGAGGGCTACGTATGACGCCCATGCAGCGTTCAGGGTGACGTCAAGCCAGCCGGACTCCCCCCCCGCCCCCACGTGGCGGGCCGTGGTGGGCAGGCCATTCAGTGAGGCGGGACGTCGGTTGCAGAACGCAGTGTTAGCGGTGCGGCCCGCGCCAGCGACCAGATTATGGGAGATTATCCCCTGGCTCAGTCTAGGAGGAAACCCGTTTATTGACGAGGAGATTACAGCTCAGCTCTGGCTCATGGCATCTGTAAAGCTAGCGGCTCACAAACACCCCTGCTGAAGCCGTTTTGTCCTGCAGCTCCTTCTAAGAACTACAAACACACCCATCATTTCATTCATATATTCATATCAACAAGGACTCATGATATTAGCTATTTGCAAACAAAATGACAACAAAAAAATCCATTATAAACACCACAGAAAACTTTTTTCTTGACAGAAAGCAATTTAATCCTTATTACAGAAAGCAGACTTCATAATTATCTCATATTTTTTGCCTAGCAGATGTAAATTAAATACATAGCATTAATTATTTTTTGAAAATAAAAAAAAACATTTATACAGGTGGACAGCCAGTGCATCAGTTCAGGTAAAGCACTTCACTCCGGATCTGACCCTGCAACCTCTGCTTGCAAATTCAGTTTCCTTCCAAACATGCGTCACTCATGTGATAAATAACGTCACTGTTCCTTAAGTAATGCTTGTTTCCTCATTCTGTCTGTGCTGGGGTCTGAAACAAAAAGCACAAAATGCAGTTTGTACAGAAGCTTCTCAAATTACCAAATTCAGGTCCACTGTTATGGAGACAAACAGCTTTGCCATGCTCTGGTCTGCCAGGGAAGGCCCACGATAACTGGGGCAGAATCATTGCCTATTATAGGGGGACTGATTCACATCGGTCCAGTGTGTCGTGCAGTCGCCGCGGCCCTTCCAGCGTGTCCTCTAATGAATTATCTAATCGAGGGTTCTGTATTCATTCCAATTCTGTGGTTTCTGAACAAATCGCAACAAATTAAAAAAAAAAAAAAAAAGACCAAAGTAGCAATGTGCAAAATGTGCAAATATGCACAAAAAATGCACAGCAGTTTCATTCGAGGGGTAAAATAATAGGCACTTCACACACAAACAAGGCTGTGATGTGGACTTCCATCTTGTGTCTCCATCTCCTCCCTGCCACACAGGAACGGAGACCTCAAAAAACCAGGACGCACACAGCAAGGGTGGACAGTTACGGATAACAGGGAGGTGTCAGATGGATGCCGGCCAAGAGAGGACACAGGCTACACTGTGAGGCTGTTAAGGGTGTAATGTGATCACCTGTCTCGGCCCCTCATCCCAAGCCCCTCTGCACACAGTGCGTGGGAAGACTTTAAGCACTGAAGGCGCAACATGAACACAAGTTTTGTACTGCCTGAGGACAGGAAACAGAATGTGAGCTTCCTCCTCTTCGCCAGCGGCCCCGTTTGTCTGAGCACTTGGTCATGAGATCAGCAGAGAGTGGGAACCATTCCATTTACAACACTTGCATTTTGCTTAGCAGACACTCTTATCCAAATGTGCATGGTTCACGATTTTCACGGTATCCATTTTTACAGCTGAATGTTTTCTGGGGAAATCTGGGTTAAGCACCTAGCCCAAGGGTGCAACAGCAGTGGCCCACACGGGACTCAAACCCAGCAACCTTTGGCCTGCAAGTCATGCTCCTTACTACTGCACAATGCTGCCACCATGCAACCAGGGGGCCTGTGGCTCTTGGCGAATCACTGACAAGAAACCAGGACAGGCGTGGGATGAAAAATTCTGTACCATTCAGGGGTAATAGTGACTAATATCTAACAGTGCTTGCTTTGTCATTCAGAATAAGCACCTTGTTAGAACAGTTTCATCTATGCTGCTTGAAGATCTTGAAACTTACAACGGTGAACCAAATGGCACGCTGCAATTACGATTTTCCCCCTTAAGGTCATAATTATTTAATGCCTAACACCCATAAACTAACATGGCATTAGCCCAAAGCATGCAGGTGTTGCTCTGTGCTCCTGTGAATGCCTGTGAATTCTCAAAAAAAACCCAACGTGACACACCACTTCAAACTACATCGTGCTGCCAAGATGATCGGCAATCTGCTGGTATGGTCTGCTTGATTATTTCGCCCTGAGGGCTTGAGTAGAAACATACTGTTCAGTCTGCACATAGCTGGGCTTGACTGTTTCTGGCAACACACACATTTCTGGTTTAACTAGAGGGAAAACAGTGTATAATAATGACAAACGAAAACTAAAGTCATCTGTTGACCTAACAGTAATTTACTAGTCTCAATTCCACGTCTCTTTCTGGCCTTTGTAAAACCATCAGTACTATCTGTCAAAAAAAAAAAAACACTTTATCAGTTGTCCAAGAGATGTAATGAGTTTTTGATTCTGTGCCTGAAAGCTGCCAGAGAACGTTTAGAATAACAAATCCTGCAGCCTTGCCGAGGGCTCTCGGATCTTCAAACAAAAGCAGGAAAGTGATTGACGCTGCATGTCAAAGTCCAGAATATCAAACACAGCTGAGGTTGACCCCACAATCAGATCCCACACTGAGCGGCGCAGAGCTGTCCTTGCTGCTCCATGCTAGCCTCTCATATCCTTTCCCAGAAAAAAAAAACACCGGAAGACTGAACAACATGTGAAAGACTACAGCATGACTGATAAAGACCGTGCATATATTCCCCCTTAATATTCCACGTTAGCTGCATGTCAATCAGACGTATGACACAGGGGATAAACAACTGAACTTGCAACCTGAGGATCCCAGACATGGCACTTCTACTGTTCTCTCCAGTAAGGTGTTCAGGTTATTTCCAGCTATATAAATAGATAACACTTCAAATGGAACCTAAATAAACAAGCGCGGATGAGGTCATCTGCCAAGCAAACCAATCGGACGATTAGGATTCTACTGAGAATTAATAAATGATTCATTTCAGCCAGAGAAAAGTTCTGGCTGAAATGAATAAGGCAATAACAATAAAAGAAAACTAAAGGGAAACTCTCGTCCCTCAGTGCTTAAAAGTCAGCTGTCATCAGAAAAAAATCCAAGGAAATTTATACAGAGAAAATCAAGACCTCTTTAACCTTAAAACATCACAGGGGACTACTCACAAACTGCAGTAAACAAAGATTACTGGAAGACTAAGTGCTTTGGAATTACTTGGCAAACGCAAAAAGAATGTTTTGGGCTGAGCTGATTCGCTAGACACTGTCATTTTGCCTGGACCAGAACACTAATGTTTTTTCCTCACTCTGATACATTTAGCCATAATCAACTTTTTATTCTTTTTTTTGCATGCAACACAGGCAAAGAGTGTCGAAATATCTGGAAAGCAAATATTACACTAACTATGGAGACACCACATTGAGTAACCCTTTCCTTGATGGGGAAAGTATGCTTTCCCATCCCCCAAGTAAATTAAACCTTACGCTTCTGTATTGTGAATGCTTTAGTGCATTATCTGATAAATACTTAATTATATCACTTTTTTATTTGGCAAAAATGCAGTGGATTTGAAATATGTGCCGCCTAAGAGCTGAGTGCAATAATCTGTAACACACACCAAAGTGCTTTAATACAGCTCCTGATTTGATTCAATGCATTTCAAAACTGTTCCAAACATCTGTTGCCATTTTAAGTGGACTTCACACCAAAGGGACTTGTGTTTATTTATGTGGATGAAGTTAAAGGGGTAAGTACAAGCGTCGCACTATCGGTGAACAGGCAGCTATCAATTTTTACCCATTGCGTACCGTTCTGCATTAAAGATTACCCTACTGTCTGTGTCACATATGGACAAATATGAATAGTATTTCCCTCAACCAAAGCGTAATTTCATTTATCAGGTTCATGGTTAATTCCTTTGTCAAAATACCTATACCTGTGATAAGGAAAAATAGTTTTCATAGTAAAAAAAAAAACTATCAGTCTTGTTTGGTAGGCTAAAAAATCGCATGAGGGTAGCGAACACGTATCAACTTCTCTTTGGAAAGTTGGGAGTTATGAGTCCAGATTTCCCTGCTTCTACCGCAAAAACAAACACTTCGGACAACATACTGTTGCAGTTTGATTGCAATAAGCTTGACTAGAGACGCGCTACAGCGGCCATAAATTACATAACCGCAATTAAAGTGCCAACCCCTGACCCTGTCTGAGAAACAGAATTGCAGTCACCTGACTTTTGCATTGGCACAGCCTTCTCGTCAATACACATTACTGCGAGACAAGTGCTAACTACACAGATAACACACGACCACACTGAATTTATAGCCGCCCGTCTAAAGTCCACTCATGGAATCCGGTTTGCTAAACGCCATGTAATGTATGCAACAAGAAAACAACAAAACACTCAACTTCAACAGTACGCGGATTCAACACAAATGTGGGGGTTTCAAAAAGAAGTACGCAAACACTTACTTAAGTGTAGGTAGGCGTCATTGCTATCCATAGTATAAGCTGTACCCCAGTTGTTTTTCACGCGTTTGTTGTACTGTCACCGTCACAGACAGAGGCATCCCCCGTCTGAATTCTTCCCCGGCTCGACTGAATTCGCACTGCCGCTACAGCGAGGCTGGCATTTACAGGGGCCCTGCTAAGGGGGTGGCGATAGCACACTCTCCCAATGACATCGCAATTCGGCTTCATAGAAGACACGCCGTCTGACGAGACAGTTGCATTATTGCGGCGGGACGCTTCTGAGCAAGATGTAGGTTACAAGAAATCTTTTCGCAAAGGAAAAAGATTAATCCAACATGGCGATTGTTGCTCAACAACATGAGTTGAAAACACACTTTTACTACACCACTGTCTAAAGGCGCTGTATGAGCCTATTACTTATTTTTATTTTTCAGAATATTGTAGCGCACCGAGAGAGCATCTGAACGTTTCGTACTTAACATTTTAGTAAAATGTAGTAAAAGTTTAGAATCAATGTAATTTACATTATTTAATCTGGATTACAGTATATGCAGTGCATCTCAAGACAAGGTTTCTAGTTCTTAAATTCTCGAGGTTGCCGAAAAATTGACACAACATTTGAAAAGGGGACACTGGGAAAAGTGGACAAAAAACACCCGTGGAGTTTTTAAATGTATAGCAATGTCACATTGCTACAGACAATTTAATATTATGCAAGCTACAATTTAATATTGTGCAAGCTATATCTGTAGTTAGTTGCTAGTTAAATTTGTGTAACGTCTGTGTGCTTGTCCGTATTCACATGCCACTTTACCTCAGAGGCAATGTCATTTAAGTCCGAACATTTATACCACAGAAAACAAAAAGTAAAGAGCAGGCCCAATCGTTGCTTTAACGAAAATTTTTAAAAAAGCGTTGCTACGAACCATGGGGTTCAGTTATTTTAATTGTGATTGGTGGTCTGAAGACCCCCCTGGAAGACCCCCCCCCCCCCCCCCCCCCCAATTCAAGCGAAAAAAAAAATCTTCCCTGCTAAGGGGTCATTTAAGGGTGAGCTGCTAGTACCTCTGGAGGTTACAGAGGAGTCACCAGCATTCACAGTCTTGAACTCTGTTTCAGGAGACACGGCCAGGGATGAGCACTCAGGCTCCCTGTTCCTGAGCCCAATGGGACAGGCACCCTCTCTCATCCTTGTAAAAACAGGCCATAAAGGAACAGGGAGGGGGGTGCTAACAAAGATGAATAGCTTCTCTTCCAAGCCATTCCACACTAATCAGGGCTATTCATTTGCCCCCACTCTGTTAGATAATGTAAATTCATGAAAGCCAAAGAAAAGAGCTAAAAGGGCAATTTATCAATCCCCTCTTTTATCTCTCTAATGGGGCACATGGTTGAGGACATTAGACTTGTCCTGCATTTCTTGTGACATTTCTCAGCCTGTTGGAAACCACGTAACACGATCCTTCCAATTACGTTTACCCTTTTTTAAAAACGCCTCTGTATCTCGAAAGTTGAAAGACCTCTTCTCAATCGGTCTGGCGGAACAGCAATACAAATACCACTAAATACTAACTAAATGCACATACCATACATTCATACTCATAAGTATAGAAATATTAAAATATAGAAATGGAATCTAAATGTAAGGCATTGCCTTACATTTGAAATTGTGCTTAAACTTAAATCTGTAAGTACATTAGTAGACCCATAACATTTGTTTGAAAACATGAATGGTTAATGGTGCATCAAGAACCCTTAAACATGTTCAAAATGTGAGTCTTCCAAAGTTAGCTTGCACTCACATCATTGTAAAACTCCTCTCATGCTGCCTGTCCCATTCAATACTAGAAAGAGAGGAGAGGAGAGTAACCTTGCTGTTTGGCCATAACAACAGCCAGCAGATAATTCAATATATGGGGTTTTAAGCACCTACCCACACTAACACACTCATTCATCATCACCTTATAATCTCAAGGACCCCCCCCCCCCCCCACACACACACACACACACACTCACACTCACCCCCATGTGGTCAGAAAGAGCCTCCTGCAGTATTCTCTCATTGTATTCACAGTAGCACCCCTCACCCCCACACACACACACAGACACACACGCACACGCAATGACCACCGACCCTAATCTCTCATTCGGTGCTAAAAACCTAAACCACCTGTCAGAAGCACGCAAAGCCTCTCGGGCATGTTCGTCTGAGCCCACCCCGGGTTTTTCAGCTGCAACTAGACTATATCTATGCTGCTACAGCGTGTTTCTTAAGGCAGAGAGAAGTCACTGGAGTTTCTGCTGTTGCCTCACAACAGAGGCCTGGGAAACCCAAGCACGTTTCCCCAGTTTTACAGTGGTGTTTTGTCAGGGAGCAGTTCAGTGTGTTCTGCCCAATGAAGACAGACTTGTCCAGAGCCTCGCAAACTGCGTTTTAGAACACAATGGCTGCCAGAGAAGGAATCAAGTTTTAATAGTCAGAGCGAAAGAGGGTTTTACAAATGCAGAGTCCCACCCCAATGGCTGAGGTTACTAAACGGCTAAAAGATGAGTGTGACGTGTTTGAAAAAGTAAAAATCTGCTTTTACAACTCCCAGAGAATAACAGGGATTTAGGTCTGTCTAATGCATTTATGTGTTCATACTTTAAAAAAAAAAAAAAAAAAAAACTCACTCGGATTGGTATTTCCTCTTCCTGCACACAATATGTTCTTTATTTCCTGTGCAATCAGTGAGGTGGAGTCAGCCATTTTTGTTGCTCCTTGTTCTGATCATTTTCTGATGGGCATGGAATGAACTGTGGTGGAGACATCGCTGATAAATTCAAACGTTTTTTTGGTACAGCTGACCCACCCCCAACACACATACACGCACCCACGCACACACACACACACACACACACACACACACACACACACACACACACACACACTAATGTAGATGAGAACAGGGCTGTCCCTGAACCGAGGCCGTTCCATCCCCCCTCCCAGTCCACCCCTATCTGCTACGCGCTCATTACTCAGCAGCGTCAGGCTTTATCAACACCCCCATCGGCATCCCCTTCACCCCTCCCTGTATGTCAGCTAGGACGATCAGAGTGTCCCTGCTGGACGTTCACTGGATTGAGACAACACGCAAAGATGCAACAAGATGAATCATCAATCTTGCAGGGGTCATCAATCTTGAACACAAAGGATGAAACGTGCGTAATTCTACATTGTGAGGTCACCTTTACTCTACATTGTGAGGTCATTCTTTTCTTGCATGCTGGGGGCCGTTTTTGGCTCTGTGTAGGCAACAAAAAAGAAGAGAAAAGAAAAGACTTACGGTTCCAGAATGCGAGTTACAGTGACAGTAAATGGTGTTGTTATGACAGCATGATGATGGACAGCTCCATTCCAGTTCCTTTCCTCCTTGGCTTCATCTCCGCACCGCAGGTTGTTCATCGAGATTCTCATTATAGCTCTCAATGTGGCTCTCAATGTGGCTTTGGCCTTCTTTCTATGACCATTTCAAATAGCATTTATTCATTAATTTCCTGCTGTTATTTCTTCCTTTAGCTAAATTAAAAATTCCTTTGATATATATTTCACATCTGGAAAGTGACAAACACACTGTTGGAAAAAAAAACCCTGCAGAAGAATTATTGCTTTGTAGTGAACCAATCTTCAGACAGTGACATAAAAAATAAAGAACTGTCAAGATGAATTTAAAAGTATTCATCTCACACTGCTTCATAAACATAACTACACTGCAAAAGACAAATAGGCAGCAATAATGTCTCATATTTCTTGTGAATGTGTTGGCTTGCCATTGAAAGTTGTTTTAAAATCCCAGTCTGACTTTTTTCTTCTCTCCCCCTCTTGGAATACTCTCGGGTGAGCAGGGAAACAGGGGAACAGACCAACAGGAAAGAAAGTGGCGTTACTTCATAACTCACGTCTGATTCCTCTGCTGGTACAGGAAGTCCATCGTAAATCATACATGGCCCTGTATGGCTGTCCAGCTCAAGGGACTTGACCCTCGACATTCTGATACAAACATTCAAATTCCGTGCGTCGCCCCAAAGGCAAACCCACAGGAAAAAAGGGGAAGGGGCTGTTGGCAAACGCCTGACCATTCCTGCACCTAAAGCAGCTACCGCGCCACAATGAACCACCGCTGAGACTGTAGTCCAGCTTGTTCATATTTCAGAAATAGGAACATATGTGTTTGTCAGTGCTGTGCAGTCGACAAGAAGCTGGACGGCTCACTGAACCCAGCCAAATTCTGCCTACTGCCAAGCTGAGAATGTTAAAAAAATCTGAAATAAACTTCAGATGTTTTAACATAAAAATATGTTAAACTAAAAACCAATAAATTCTAAATTGTTCTAGATTCTAGATTGTTCTGCATGAATAAAACATGTATGCAAGTATGGTTTCAAGGTAAAAAAAAAAAAAAAACTCAAATCTCTTTAACATAATTAAAACAATTTAACTGCACATAAATAATGCTTCCACATTAGACACAATTAAGTAAGACTGGATGATGGATATCTCTTCAAGCTTGCTAGGGGGTTAATGAGGAAAACCAGGCCCGGGACCACTATCAGTTTGAAGGGATGACCTCCACGTCCCTTCTTTGAACCTCAAAATAGGTTTTTGCCTCCATCTGCCATGTGTTACAGTTTGGCCGTTACAGTTTGTTCATTTCAGCAGGGACAACAGAGATAAACCGCGCCAAAATAAACAAGCTAACACTAAGCAAAACTAAGCAAAGCTACGCATGTTTGTGTTCTGCTGCATGTATACATCTCATACATGTAGCTGACCAGAAAGATATCTGCCAGTATCTTGTTGTCTTGGCAGGCTAATCTGCTACTGCTCCCCGTTACTAACTTTGTGTGTCATATTTTCAGAGCACCTCACTTCAATATCTAATATTGGCCTAACATTGTTACCTAGCTATTAGTTTGTGAGCCAGCTAGTTGGCGGGTCCCTGTACCTAAGAACAGAACTAATTAACTTGTAACCAGGTGCGTTAATGTTTTTTTTTTCTCCAGAACTGTTGCATGGACGTGAATAAATATAATGTGATACATAAAAGCGGCCAGTGACATTGCTGTTCCCCTCACAAGTGGGAGAGAATAAACACAAACCACACGCGAGGTGCGAGTTTCTAGAAAACACGCCGAAACTAAAGCCCAGATTCACCCAGTCAGTGCTCGACTTAAGCAAGTGCTACATTTTAACATCACTTGCACTGTGTTTACATCAGCCTGTCTCTCCTGTTAATAACAACAATAAGATAACGGTAGCTTTACGTAAACTTGTCAATGGGAGTTAAGGGCAAAACTGCAATGTGGTTAGATTGAATTCCAGTCTGTAAGTAACATAAACAGTGTTCAACACTGTGCCAGCACGCTGGCACATTCCAGGCCATAAATTAGCTTGTTTGGATGGTGGATGATTGGGATTGTTGAAGTACAACAGGTAAGAATCCAAAGAGCCCACTGTACCCACACAAGCAGAGAAACGATTAGCAGGGAAATGGAGTTGATCAATTGTCTCTCCTAAGACACAACTGCAAGAATAGAAGACAAGCAAGGTGTGTGACCTCAGATGGTTCAGCAAACATACAGGGGTAGAAATGCATGGTAAGGAAAAAATGTAGTATGTGTAAGTTTTGCCGGATGGGGGGATCTGCCGAGGAATTAAAGAGTGATTACTAAGCGTGAAAGACACTGAACCCAAGGAAGAACAAAAGAACACAGGGAAAGGGAACAACAAGTACACTTCAGTAGACAGAGCTGTGAGAAAGGATGGCATGACCAGGGATTTAAATAGCTTTTAAATAAAGACTTGAAACCAGCAGGAAACCTCGACCTAAAAACATTGTGCAACGCGACTGAGCGACTGGCAGGCGGAGAAACAAAACAGGAAGATGGCAAACGCACTGCTCGAAGCAAGCCGCCTGAGCGGCCGAACAGATGGCCGGGGCGCCTCGGCCAATTCCCCAGCGGTCCGTCGCCTGGACACCCTCCAGACATGGGAGGAGAAGGAGGAGGAGGAGGAAGAGGAGGAGGCTCAGGAGTGAGACCTCCTCAGAAGTGGGATTCGTTCACGAGAGTGTCGCCAAAAGCAATCACACCAACGGAAACAAAACAGGAAAGCACCTGGCCCAGGCAATGAGACACCTGAACTCCTAAAACCAGACCCACCACGCAACGCCGTGGACCTCCAGTAAACTTCCACATGAAAAAAAGACATGCAAAAGAAGATGTGCCAAAAGAATGGGGAACTGGGCGTGTCACAGAGCCACTGAGGGATAGGAACCCGTGCTGCCAAAAAAAAAAAAAATCTAAGGGTCATTCAACCCCTTTCCTTCCCCGAGCAATGTCTGTGCCAAAATCATACACAAACGTACAGTCAAGTAGGAAGAAGGAAGTAGTGGACAGCGAACATAGAGAAGAACAGATAGTATTTAATAAGTAAAACTGTGCATGGACAAAGTTAGCATCAGCAGGCACACCATTATGCCTTCTACATTTCAACCTTGAGGCTCATACCTGGGCAGTCTCAAGGTGGCCAGTCTTCTGTAAACTGCAGTGTCAAAGCACACTGTCTCCTAGATCCTATTCTAAAATAAAAAAAAAACTTGGAATAATGCAGCACAAACCACCTGAACAAGAAAACATAAGTGCTTAACTTAAACTTATTTAAACTCATTTAAAGCTTAAGAGCACCAAAGAACTTGCTTTAAAAAGCATGGAATGGACAACCTAGGCTACCCAGCGAAACTTGAGGAGGTTAATTCACACCCTGATGAGTCGCCAATTCAGACTGCATTCTGTCCTCCACAAACCATTGGGTTTAACATGCAACAGTGGTCTGATCTCATTGATCTCAGCTGCTGGAATGTGAGGATTGCGTCTTATGTAATAGAACAGGTCCCTTGCTCAGCTGTTGTTACGTGTCAGAAAATAGCTGTCGGAGACATTAACAGGTGAGGATCCTGCAGAAACAGGAGATGTCGGATTCTTGCTGGTAAGAGATGCAGAGGGGGAACAAAATACATTTTCATCCTTGTCACTCAGAGAAGTGACTATCTTGCTTTGAAACATTTTTTCAGTGCATCACAGAGTAACACCACTGTATTGGTAGCACAGAAGCAGTGAATGGATGATCAGTGATGGTAAATGTAATGTGAAAACAAACTTTTTTTTTAACACAAAAAACATGTTGGCCTTTAAAAATGTCAATTATTATAGCAGGCTATTGAAAACTGAAGGCCACTAAGAGCATGGTAATTATGGAGTTTGCACAGCCATAATCCATTTTGCATGGATGTGTGCTTTTAAGAAGTACAGCCCGTCCCCGCGTTTTGTCGACCTGCTAATCCCTTGTTTGCGTCCAGGAAGTTCAGGCATATTTAACCACACTGAATATCTTCCAGAGGTGCTTTGGTAAGACTCAACAGCTTCTTACATCTCCCTCGTTGTAGTGGTCCACATTAGATAGACCGCTGAATTATTAATCCGTCCAACAGCACTGCTCCCTCCGCTAATCCAAAACCGCAATGCGCTCGATACGAACATCCTGCCGCTACAGATATATACAGCTATGTTCCATATTATTTCTCAATAACATATTCACAGAGTGGAGGTGGTGGTGGTGGTGGTGGTGGTGGTGGTGGGGGGCTATCTTGGTTTTAAGGGCATTTCTGATGCTGGAATGACGTTTCACATCCAGGTTGCGGACGAAATTACTGAGGGAAGAATTAGGAAGAACTGAGTTAGTGGATCAGGTGTAGAAGGGATTCTGTGAGACCACCCAAGGTTAAACCCAACCCAGCTCGAGGACACCGATGGGATTAAGCATTACTCACCTGCTTCTGGTCGTCACGACTGAGTGTGACCCATTTCATGTGCAAGAATCACGACTAACTCAAGGAATGTAACTCTGAAGAGTGGGCTACTTTCAGAACCGTGCTGATAAATATACTATATCTGCAATGTACTGCTCGACTATTCTGCAGTATTAAATTATATTACATTTACATCCTATCCCATACATTTTTGTTTGCCAAATGCCTTCTTCTAGTGCAACAAACATCTTTTTTAAGGGATACAGCTGGACAGTTACCAAAGTGTTGGAAACCTACCCAGCTCCAGGCTTAAACAAGTAATGCTGGATTAAAAGGATGGACATTGCTTTAATAATAATTATGATTACAATCTTAGGGCCCTACCCTCTAGGCTACACTCCAACCCCATATGTGATTAACTGCAAGCTAAACACGTGAAGAGAGAATACAGTATCTAATATATCTCACTAATCCCTAGCAGCCAGTAAATCTATCCATTTACCGAAGTGCATGAAATTCATTTGTAAATGTGGGGTACAGAAGGGCTTTACACTGTGACCTGTTTTAATAGTATGTCTATCACTGTACTTCTATCAATACCGTATGAGAAGAATCTCAAATGTATGGCTGTGTTTTTAATGCCATAAGTAATAAGCAGAAAAAAAGAGTTCTTCAGTGAAAGGACAAGATGCTGTGAGATAGCCTGTTGCACCTTTAAATAAGGGTCAAGACAGCATGGGCCCAGAAAGTGAGACTCATATTTACTCATATGTCAGCATCAGCTTTCACATCACATCAGAGAATGAAAACCAAGCTAAAACTGCAATACTGTTCCTCAATGAGAATGCACATCATTTTGGATTTGCATAAGCAGGCATTGGGCCTATCACAAACATTTTTGATCCTATATGCATTCATATTCATAGTTGTAAAACTGAGCTTGTGTTTTTGTGACGACTTTCCTTACCGAACATCACTTTCATCTACATGTGAATTACAGTATTTCACGAAGGTTAATAAATCTAGGATAGGCTAACTTGTCAACACGCCCTCTAGGAACTGCCAAATGATCTATTTATAAAGAAGGTCAAGACCTTTTTGGTGGCACTCAGCGAAACTGAAGCAGGCAGCCATAAAAATCAAACTTAAGTGGGAAAAAGATCTTTCATAACTACATGAGTGGTTAGTGCATGTTATCCATTTATACAGCTAGATATTTACTAAGGCAATTCTGGGTTAAATACCTTGTCTAAGGGTACACCAGCAGCGCTTCAGTGGGGAAGTGAACCACCAACCTTTTAGTTAAAAGCCCTGCTCCTTACCACTACTATTATTTTTCTCTTTCATACAAGGGACAAAAACATATGCAATTTATGCATTTATGCAAAACATAAATGCTGCAAGTCACATCAGTCTATACAACGGAATGCAAGTGCTGGTTCGGGTCTCTTCCTCATTCATAGGACCACATTCTACTTGGCTAGACTTAGGCATTGGTATATATTCTAACCATTCAAACACCCGTTCATATTCTAACGTTCATAACATAACGTTCATATTCTAATCCCAGAAGGCCAGTTAGGTGGTGGCCAATGCTCTGAGGGAAAAAATATAAGAGTCAGTACATATAATTCAATAAAATGGAGAAATAATACTGACAAGTGGGAAGCATTATATGTATTACATAAAGGTCTGATTGACCAGATTGCAAACCACTGTTTTAGCGCATGAATATACATTTTACGTTATAATGACATGCGTTTGCCATAACCTTATGTTAAAACACCATCAGGAAAAATACCATTGCAGTCACCATGTGAGTGGTACACTAAGTATTCCATGCCAGGTGGCAAGATAAAGATTGTTTGCTGCCATCTAGTGAGATCAAACGGAATGACAGCAGAGAAACAAGGAAACGCATTCTTAAGGGACAAGTTATTCACTCTTTGATTTGTGTCTACATTTCAAGATATTTCTGTCTTGAAATGTAGATTTTCTATTGAAAAGAACTTACTAAAATGACAAATGTAAACAGGAGTTTGAACAAATGAGATCATATTAGTTTGTAATAATACACATAACAGATATTTTTACTTTTTGTGTGTCACAATATACTGTATAATTAGTTAATAAATAAAAATGATTAATACATACAATAGCCCTATGCAGAGATCAGTTCTGTACTCCCTTGATAGATTTTTTTGTGCATTAATCACTTTTAAGGCTTTACACTGTCAAGTACTTGATTACATGTCTACGCCTAGACTAGAGTTCTCAACTCCATATGTGTTCCCAATAAACGTCAGGTCAGCATCCGAATGCTTCCTGTGTGTCTCCATGTCTTGTTTAAAGACAATGGGTGATTTATCTTTTTCTGTGCTTGCTCCCGGACAGTACAGCACTTTGCCAAAGCACATCGGGTATTCACATAACCGTTATTTTTACGGCCCTTGTAGTCTCTTTTAAACCTTTTTTATTCGTTGGCAATTCCTTTTGTTTCATTTTAAAACACACCTGCTTTTTGTTTTCGTAAGTTACTTATTGTAAATTTATTCTCTTTCATTTTCTTGTAAGAAGTGCTTTGTACTCCACGTAGCATTGTAACCCAAAAGCATGCTAATATAAATGTTAATGTCAAACATACAAAATCAAAATAATGTAGACTTTGGAAGTCTTTTAGTAAAGTCTTGGAGGTCTTTTTCAAATAAAGCAAAAAAAAAAAAAAAAACCTTAAAACCTTAAAAGAAGGTACAGATGGAGAAACTATAAACAATGCAATAACTATGTGAACAAGACCAGCTACTGGACTCATCCTCGTATAGCTTCATGCCCTTGTTTTTCTACAGTATTTAGACCTTGGGAACACCATTAATCATCATGATTCCTGTGTTTGTCCATTTTGGATCAACAAAGATGACAAACCATCCTGAGGTAAAATTTTAATTCTCTATATTTGTGCAAACATAACATCACATTTGAGTAAGCAGGATACTCAATATCTCATCTCATTAAGTCTAACGTGCGTTGCTCTAGAATGCAGTCTTAAAAGGGGGAAAGTACAGAGCTAGCTAAATTAGCAATCTTGATTAACATGTCTTTTCATAAACAAATTAGGGGGTGTCACAAGCAGGCATCTTCCAGTACTGCACAGATAATACAATGGAATTAAAGTAAATAAATACAAGTTAATACTTTGAGCCCAAACAGGGCGACAGACAGTTACCAAAGAAAAGCCACACCGTCCACGTATTTAGCTTAGCTACTTGTCACATCAGTTTAATAACCTCGGCTGGCTTGTTAGCGAGCTGATCCGAACTGCCGCAGTTGGGACAGCGGTTGTGATAACACTGCACTTACTTGTGCAATCAGGGGTGCCCAGCGGGAGTTGTTCAGAGTCACGCTTGTGCCATATGTCCGGGGTGAGTCCCGTGGACTCCGCACGTTGCATACTCATGGCCTTCCTGCTGCAGGCTTCATGAACTAGCTACTACTCTAAGACAGTTCTGTTTTTCCCTTAGACAAGCAAGTCAGCTGCGACGTGGCTGTTTTGTCGTGACAGACTGCAAGTTTAATGTAGTTAGCAGCAAGCTTGTAAGCTATTTCACTTCTTTGGCATCGTCACGTGTCAAATTTTCAGGGTTATTTAAAGTGGTTATTAGCCACCGTGTTGCGACCACCTTTCTCAACAATGTAACTACTCAATCATTTCCAAGGAAGTGTTACAGGTCTACTAGCTAAGTAAGTTAGGTAGCTAATATTGATTCGTTTCGGTAGACTAGACTAGCTGTTTGGATAGACTTAGAAAACACACATTTTTCATATTGTTTCAGATGGAAGCAATGATTATTGCTAGAACGAGAGTATCTAATAGTTATAACTGTGATTCAAAATAAACTTAACTCACGTCCAATATTTATTTTGGCAGGGGAAACCTCCAAATTCCACCCGGAACTAAAATCAAACGAGTTGGTTGCGAGATCGGAATGATGTTGTGATAGAACAAGAAACGCCACGCGAGTTGCAGTTGTTTAGGATGTTTGCATATTAGCTTGTATGCTAACTGTAGAGCTACCTTAAATATTATAGGTGAATTTAAATGACTGCATTTTTGAATCGCTGCTACAGTGTCCGATCATTTTTTTTTTAAACAAACTGAAATCAAACACAACTTGTCAGCAGATGCATTCACTTGCAAGAAGATGTAGCTAGCCAACCTGAAACAACGGCAAAAGTGTAGCCTATTTTAGGTTGAACGAAACGGACAGCTAACTGTCCTGCTATCCAGCCAATTATTAGCATTAAAATCTAAGATGTAGCCAGCTGGCTATGAACGTATGTTAGTCTCATATGCTTTTCGTAATACTGAAGATAACGTGTTCATGGTTGTGTCTGATCTTGGAACAGAAAGCTTATTCGCAACAGCACTGAAGGAAATTGAGCATTCTGATTTTTCTTTCTTTATTTTCAGGTTATTGTCGATTGCTCAGCTTTGTAAGTAGTTGGTCATACATAGCGGAAGATATGATTGCTGTGCAAGCAGGACTCTACATAGGAGCGGCTTCAGACCTGGGAGACGGCCAGGAACTGGCCAAAGCAGGCATCACACATATACTGACCGTTGATTCTGAAGAACCACAATTACGGGGATCGTTTCGAACAAAGTTTGTGTATGCTCTGGATGAGGCGGTGACTGATTTGCTTAGTTCTTTGGACGGTTGCGTGCGGTTCATCTCCGACGCGATTGACGCCCCCTCAGCCGCAGTACTTGTTCATTGGTAAGAATGACCTGAACCCTTGTTCCTTCCAAATCAATATCGAACACAAACACACGATTAACTTATGTATGTTAAATTGTGACGCAGCATGTCCGTTAAAGTACGTCAGCTTTTGTCGATGGGTATCGTGACTAGTTGTTGTATGTTTAAGGTAGGTGTACAGAGAAAGAAGGACAATGTATACAACTGTATGTCATCTTATTCAGCAATTAAATAATGTAATATTAATGTAATTTAGTCATGCAGGACAAAGTCGGAGTGCGGCAGTGGTTACAGCCTTTTTGATGAAGTCCTGCAAACTGACCCTAAGTGACGCATACGCCAGACTGCAGCAAGTCAAACCAGATGTCAAGTAAGTTTGGTAGGACTTCTGCACCATCAATCACAAATGAGTTTGAATGGGCGCTTTTGATATTATCAAAGCATCCATGTATTACAGATGTATTAACCGCCACGCAAACAGACTTCCATTTACTAATGTCTTACTTAAACCTGAAACGTAGTCATAATGCTTCTTCTAGGGAAAAAATGTCAGGGCATATTTTCAGTTGCATGTGTTAAGCATTGATCAGTGAGCCTCATCAAGCCCATACATGTGGCCTGCTCAATATGTCCACCCAAGCACTTCGCTGGGTTTCATGTGACAGTTCTTGAAGAATAGCTTCACAGAAGGTCAGCACTAATTTAATACCTTCAATGATTGTGATTTGGTTTTACACAGGAATATTGTATATGCTCTGTCAGTAATTGCGCTAAACAAATGTTCAATGTTCAAATGTTAGTCTGTTGCCTACAGTGGAGGTGCACATTGTCAATGGGCCATCTTTGTCTTTAGGATGAATGACGAGTTTTTGAATCAGCTAGCATTGTATGAGTCAATGGGCTGTGAAGTGGACATTACAACTCCCATGTATAAGCAGTACAGGCTTCAGAAAATTACAGATAAGTACCCAGGTATGTGTTATTTGAGCTAATTGTATGTATTAAAGCAGCTCAGCACCTGCTGTGTGCAGTTGTCTTTACCCTACACTATGCAACAGAGCCTTAGACTGTAGCTTGCATGCAGTCTTACTGGTTTGAATTGACACTTGGACGATCGATTTAAGCAAATGCAGCTTTTTAGTAAATTTTACTCCTGCAGCATTTTGATTGGACTTAGAATTGAAGGAGATCAACCCAAAACACGAAAAATGTATGGAGATCAACATTATGTTGGTTCAAAGTGTAGACGGTACCTTCATATGCAAAATTTTAATACATCTGTGTAACAAAGAAAAAACAACAATTGGCGATTTTAACAACGTTACCTAATTGCAATGCGTGGCCTGGTAGAGATCGTTCAGGCTCGTATAATCTGAGCTAGTTCCTGTCTGTGATTCAGAGTTGCAGGGCGTGCCGCGGGACGTGTTCGCTGTCGATCCCATGACCACATGTGCTGACAGCGGCGAGGTCGTCCATAGATGCAGAAAGTGCCGGTATGTGATGGGAGACGCTTTTAAAAAACTCGCTCTCTGCATATGCCTCATTTCAGACAGTTCACGGCGTTTATCGCGTGGTGCTACCCTCTCCGTGTTTTCCCACAGACGGACACTGTTCCGAAGCACCAGCATTCTCAGCCACGACACCGGCAGCGGGCCAGCGGCCTTTGCTCATAAGAAAACGGTCCCTCGCGGCCCCACGCAAACACAGTGCACATCGTACTTCATTGAGCCTGTGCAGTGGATGGAGCAGGCGCTGCTTGGCGTGCTGGATGGACAGGTAATACTGGGTGGAATTGTCTTTGCCGCTCATGTAACACTGTGCATATCTCTCTGTTACGTGCGTCGTGGTCTTGAGTTGATGAAATGTAATGAAGACATGATAAATGGAAACGGGCAACCAGAAGGCCAACCCATTAGGTATTTAACCCAGTGTCCAGGCAAGAGTCATTTCCATAAATGGAGGATTTACTGTAAACAGTAAAAGTAAGTAGTATTAATGCTACCATTTCCATTTCAGAATATTAGCTTGGCTGATGTTCTTATCCAGTGCAATGTACAAGAACCAGCTACTACCAGCTACCAATTTCCAACATTCTGCTAACACCACAAAACACCGGCGCACACACTTACAGTTAATTGCTTGTTTAAAAAATCCACTATGAAATTTTTTATTCACGCCTTCTAATGATCTAAAAATAAAGTCTTGTAGAAGTAATCCAGCAGCATGCAGTCATTGTATGAAAGTTACAGAAGGTACCGGCAGCCAGAAATCAAAAGGAAGTGACACACAGAAGCAGTCTGTTGGTACCATTTAAAATCATGGTTGAAGTCAGAGAGCATTGTGCAGATTTGAGGATATTTGGTGTCCAGAGCTTGAATAACAGTGATGGTGGAGGTGTTCACATAATGCTGAACCTTCCACTATCACTGTAGTGTTGGTGATCTTGAGTGTAAGGCTGTTGGAAGGGCCGTTACCTTTGCCAGGAACAGTATAGTAGGCAACTTCCTGACAGCATGCTGAGACTTGAAAGGCAAATTCAAACCCAAGGGCAATGAGCAGTTGGAGATTGTTTGTATGCAGTATATGTATATGTGTAATTGTGAGTGTGTGTGCTGTCATGCAGTGTGTGTATTGTTTATATGTCTGTGTACTTCATATGTCTGTTTGGTATATGTGTTGTGTGTTTGGGCAGCAGTTGTGAGTATAGTGGTAGGGAGCCAAAGTGGTTGTAACTGAAAGGTTGCTGGTTTAGTTTTCTACTGTTGTACCCGTGGACTTAAATCCACAATTGTTCATTAAATATTTGGCTGCATAAATTGATGAAATTGTAACTTGTAAGAAATTGTAAGTTAGGGCTGGGTGATATAGCTGTCGCGATATATCAAATAGCTATTTTAAGCGCAATAACAGCTATCCCCGGTATGTGGCGTTAGTTTTTTTCCCGTATTTTTTCCCGTTAGTCATACCTGATGAGGGAGCACACCTCCAGTTTTCCGAGGCCACGTGATATGCTTCCGGGGAAAAAAAGCGCCACTCGTATCTATCCAATGTTGATATCACAGCAACAGCACTATGCTGCTTCCATGTGGTAGATAGAAACAGATGGCTACAAAGATGAAGAGTGAAAACTAGCGCTGTCAAGTGATTAAAAAGAAAAATCGAATTAATTACATGCTTTGTGAATAATTAATCTAAATTAATCACATATATCAATATTTGCCGTGAGAAGCATTTTATGTTCAAATTGCGCTTCATACAACAGTTAGCTTTGACCAAGTAATTTGAATGGACAAGAGGCATTCCATGAGTGCTGATATTCAGTATAACAACATTGGCACTTTTAACTATACATGTATCACGTTCATATTATATGAGTATGTAATATTTTATTTTTTTAATCATTCTTAAACGGTGTCAGCTATTTTTTTTTATTATCATACCTCAGAGGTCAGCAGATTGGCTTGTGATTAATATGCTGTTGTTTTTGCAGCTCCTCTGCCCGAAGTGCAGTTCAAAGCTGGGCTCCTTCAACTGGTACGGAGAGCAGTGCTCCTGCGGTCGCTGGGTGACGCCCGCCTTCCAGATCCACAAGAACCGCGTGGACGAAATCAAACACATCAGCATAGCAGCACTGAAACAGCAGGACGGACACGCGGTGTGAAGGTCCCCATGTATTACCAATGAGCATTTACTTCAAGAGGCCAGTAAACAGACATCATGTCGTGAACACTTCAAGCTGGAAAGATACTGCTGTCTGGCAATGGAATGACATTGGCACAATCTCCTAGTTTTCTTATTCATATTTACAGTATCACGTATTTCCTCCAACAGTGTGTCTCCGGTCATGTTATATTATTTTGTATAAGAAATAAATTAATCTGAAACCTCAAAGATCATCCTTTGAAATCTATTAAGCTTGCCCGGTATTTATGAGATATAGTTTTCGGATTTTTAGGATGTCAATTAACTCAGCTGGCTAATTTATATTTGCATTCCAAGAACTCCTCTGGAATAAATGCACCCAGCAGGAGTGTTTCCATATGAGCTCTGAACAGTGTGTGTTGACACAATTCCATAATGAATTCTAGATGAGATGTTGCTTTCCAACAGATTTCTAAATTTGTTGAGTCCTTGAAAAGACTGATAAAAAAAGAATTATGTTAAGTGGTTAGAAGCAACCATCCTCATAGTGCATTCGTTTATGTTTGAGATCATTGAAATGTAAGGTAGCCTATAGTTCTCTGTTCAAATTGTATTTGTATGTGTTAAATTTTATTTTGAATTCAAACCAGCTAGCAAGTTTGTGATTCTAACAAAGGGAGATGTTGAAAATGTGAAAATTGATCAAAGTTAATGCCCATAGGTAGGGCCCTTAGTTTTTCTCAGCCCTTGAGTCCTGCCAGGATTTAAACTGGCATTTCTTTTGTTATCCACCAGATGTTGCTGTATGCGCTCAGGTATCCATAGTGACACAGTTGCTTGCCTAATTACACAATTAATGGGTAATTTTGACATTCTTAAAAAAATCATTTGGCCTATGGGCAGGAGGAAAGGAAGGGAGTCATATAATGTATGTCAGGAACGCCCACAGCAAAGATCATTACTTTGGATGAATGAGTGCAACAGGATGCACTGAGGAGAGACAACTGTAATATTCAGCCACACACACAGCCAATGGCACTTTTTCACACTACAAGTCAGCGCACCACAGCAGAGCAGGCAGGCACTCATTGGAGAATAAGCACTACTCTGCTGACACCACCCAAGCAACTCGCAGGCATCTGACAAGTCACAGGGCGCCTCGGAGCTGTGAGATCAGATTTTGGCCAGCACACCCACCCGTATACCCAGCAGAAGGAAGCTACTCTGCAGCTGTGGGCTGCTGGTCATGGCTGGCTGATGAAGCAAGGACCTTAACCACTGTGCTACTCAAGAGCTCCCCACCAGCTTTTTAATAATTGGGTTCTACATATAGACTGTATGCTGTCACAAAATGTACATACCAATACATTGAAAAATACGCTTTGATGAGCTTCAAAAATGAAAAACAGTTTAGAGAACACAAATGAATTTTTTATAGAACAGTTGTCTCATACCTAATCATCAAATTTCAGAAGACGAGCTTAAAACAGAAGTAAAACATTTTCAAGTTAGATGATCACAAACCACAAATACATTATTAAACAGTTTCTGAAAATTGAAATATTCTGATTTCTGAAATTGAAATAGCAAATATTTTTAGTATACTGCAAAACATAGCTCATTGTTTAGTCATAAGCACAACAATGACTGATATGTGCAAATGAAACCACTTGTGAGCATTAGAGTAGGGTGTAGTCTTCTTTTTGTGTTGAGTTTTAGTCCTGCACCTATCCCAGTTTTAGGATGTGCGTGTGATCATTGGTGTTGAAACCCATGTGATTTATTATCACAGATTTGCAAGATCTGCAATAACATTGTTATGCATTGCCATCAGTAAGAACAAGAAAGCAGATGTTTCCTGAGTTCACCGTCAGTTTTCTTTTCTCTGTTGGCACAGATGCCAAAGCTGACCTCAACAGCAGCACACAACAATAGCAGCACCTCACTCTTTTCCATTGAGGTTGAGCCTTACTTCCAGCTCCACCTTGTAGAATTTTTTCATGTTAAAGTCACGTGATTTCATATCAAGAAATCAGCGCAGTCCAGTCTCAAAAACCTGGGGTGCTTCATATCTTTTTGTTTCAATACCAAGAGCATTAGTCTATTTCACTGGTGTGCTAGCAGGGATATAAAAACTCAGCAGTTCAACAGTAGCACACAAACACAGCTATTACACTACGCGATTACCAGAGAAGTGTCATGGAAGGTAAGTAGTCAGTGCTTTTCTAGCAATTGTCATATATCATGTTTGATTTCGGGAAAGTTAGAAAATTCACATTGTACGTCTAATTACTTCTTTCAATGAAATTGGCTTGAGGATTTAGTGTGGATAAACATATCCATACCTAAATCTGTAAGGTAAATGAAAGTCTATTGTCTTCATTCATATGATGGCTATGGTACTTTGAAAAGAAGGCTTGAAACAATGATTCACATGTTACATGGATTATCAATCATTTCCTATATCTCCTATACCTGGCAATATAAGAGAAGAGGAACACTTTCACAATGGTATGTAATTTATGTTTGCATGGTTATTATATTATTAAATTACATTTCTGTGGTTACTATAAACATTGAAATATTCAATCCTCTGTAGAATCCTTAATAAAAATGATGGCCTGAACATGAGTAATTCTACACGTTTTGGCCAAAGAAAGTGATCATTGATAACTAAGTTGTGTAAGCAACAATGTTCTATGAAAGTAAACCATTTGTATATCAACTGATGTAGTAATATGAAATATAACAATGCTTACATTTTTTTTGATGTGTATAAGGGAGAGCCTTCACCTATCCCCCACAAAACTTCAGTTGTTTAAATATGTTTATGGGTCCTTGTCTTTCAATTTACAGCTTCATCCATAATTGAGCTTGTGGCAACCAATTGCATCTAAACCAAGTAAATGTGTAATTGTAAATGGTTCATTGTGTTTGTGTCAGACAGCCATTGGTTAATTAGTCACACCTGCCTAACCAAAGGCATGTGAAATACAGATGTGTGGCTGGAGAGTAGGAGAGACTTTGCATAGTATGGCTCTGTGCTCATGCTGTGTCTTTAGTAGCTGTTTTATTTATTTATTTATTTATTATTATTATTTTTTAAATAATTAACTTTTTTGGAAGTTTTTGTTCTCTGTGTCTTGTGAGGAGTATTAGCCACCTTTTCCACAGTAAGATATTTATCAGTTGTGTGATTTACAGATGTTTGTGGCATAGTTTGTGTGCATATTTGTGTGCATAGTTCTTCAATGTTTTTAGATATCTGAATGGCAGACATGCCGTCCATCAAGTTATGTGGGGTATATGCCATATTTGTACAGCACTGAGTGTGAGGCCCTGTTTGCAGTTACCACAGTAACCACAACAACTCTGAGGCCTGTCTGTATTGAACAATGTACTTTTCTGCCATTTAACATAATTTAAACACAGCTCTACATTATTATGGATGGTGCACGAGGCATGGATATCATGTGATTTAGAGACATTAGATGTGATTTATAGTAGTGTATGTATTTAAAGACTTCCTATACTTTTCAGTTATTACAAGGTTATCACAAGGTAACTTGCATTGATGCTTGAATTGTGTGCATGTACTTGCTGGCTGGCTGGGGGGGGGGCGTTAACCTTGTCTGTCACTGTTGCTCATGTAAGTTGGATGGATACACTTTTGCTGTTTTTTTTCTGGAAGTTGGTCTGGATAAGGCATCTGATAAACACATGTAATGTAATGTAATGTTACATATCATAAAGATCAATATATTGATATCAGCTACTGTTTTTCTTCTTACACTGACACACTGTGTTACTTGTATTGACAACTCTAATTTAAATACATTGTGCACATGCTGTTTTTGTAATTTGGGAAACGTGTATGAAGTTCTGTCCTTTCTTTTTCTTTTTTCTAGGGGTGGCTGATCTAAGGACTGTCCTTTTGTGTAAAACAGGATGTAGGAAAAGCAGCAGAGGAAATACCATCCTGGGAAAGAAGGTGTTCAGCCCCTCAGATTCTGGAATCTCCAAAACAAACAAATGTGAGACTGGAAGAGAGACTATTTGTACAAAAGGCTCTAAACTTTAATTTCATTTAATATTCATTTGTTGAGACAGGTCGGACATAATTTCAGTTTGCCTTGCACCTTTGTATTCCTTAGTTGATTTAGGTAGCGTTCGGGTCAAAGTGCAACGCTTATGTCATCACGGATGGACTTTCTGTGAAACCCACATTGCGCTCCATTATGTGGTGTGCTCGTTATTCGGCGGTTCGATATTACAAACTATGGACAACTTATTGCTCTTAAGTGGTGCGTCAATGCCAGAAAAGTCCATGTGATTTGTCTGTTCATTACGTCTTCATGGGCAGTTAAATGTCATTACAGAAAGTTCTTATTGTTAGTGCGAATTGAAACGTGCTTACATATACCTTTTGTGGTTAGCTTGCCAGGTTGCTTCTGTATTGAGTCAGCCAAAGAATCTTTAACCTTAGTTTATCAGGTGTACTTCATGTTAGACAAGTCTGGTTGTATGCCTGTGTATAAGAGTGCTGTTTTATACTTGCTTGTGTATTAAGTTGTACTTCAGGGTGCATAATCCTGTTCAGATAACGCTGTGAGTGCTGCATGATGTATGTGTAACATTACTTTGAACAGTCTTGTACTCATTACTTTGCTTTCTTTGTTTACAGAACCACACTCGCATTGTTAATACAATTAAGTTGTACCATCCCTTTATTCCCGTTTTCTGTGTGAAATCCGTGCCTGTGCTTCAGTAAAGTGCATCCTGGCCTTAAGTAGTGTTCTGGCCGACGCTCCAGGTTAAGAGTGGTGGTAAATACAACTGGTGCCTTACAGTCCTACAAACCCAACAGTTATCTCACGTACACTATGGGAGGGACATTGCTGTGATTGACACACCAGGGTTTTTTGCACTTGTGTGCCCTGATGAGGATCTGAAACCAGAAAAGCGTGACAGACTGTGCTCCTGGAATTCATGCCTTCATTTTAGTGGTTAAGGTGCAGAGGCAGACAGCAGAGGAAAGAGGTGTGATAGGGCAGATTGAGAAATGGTTTGGGGAGGACGCCCTGAGGTATAGTTGTCCTCTTCACCTACAGAGACGAGCCTGAGGGTGGCATGACTGTCGAGCAGTTTGTCGATGGTGCTTGTCCGAAAGTGCAGAGGATGGGACCATGTCGTTGACAACAAAAGCTGTAACAACTGTGATGTGATGAAAAGAGCAATGCTGTTCAAATCAAAGGCTAACGAGTGCAATTGATTGTATGGTCCAGCAGAACGGAGGACAGCCCTATACAAATGAAATGCTCCATGCAGTGGAGGACACCATACAGATGCAAGACCAAAACAGATGGTAAGAAAATAGGGGAACATTGTCCAAGCCCAAGGTCTGAGAAAGAGTGAAAGACTGATCAGATTTTTAACTATGGCAATAGGCATAACAACATGGACACTGTTGGGTGTTGCAATGGTTTTGGGTGCAGCACTTCTATGTGTGGTAACAGTTGATAAAAGATCCAGTGCGTTTACCAACAACGTTACTTTCAGGAGCAGAGAGTAGCTGCTGTGCCAGGAGGAGCAGCAGGTTTGGGGTTAGGAGCAGCAGTAATTGCTGGTGTTTGTGCTGCTGTAGGAGCATTTGCAGGAGGAGTTGTGGGTAGACAGACACCAGTAAAGCCAAAGACTCCAGGAGAAGCCACAGAGAGAAGATGAAGAATTCCTACTGACATCAAGATATTCCGGCTGTTACAATATTAACCCTAAAGCTATTTTACTGGTCTATAGCTGCTCATCCAGTAAAACCACTTGCGGTTGTATGCACAGGTTTGAGCATGATGGCCCAGGTTTTCCCCAGCCATGTCATCAGCCAACAAGAATCCACAGAGGCAGAAGAAATCGACTCATTCCACATGGGATATAGAGGAGGGTGTGATGGAGCATGTTTAGTGGCTAAATAGTGACCCCCTGCTGGTAGATCGGAGTAGCGCTGTGTGACGGCAAGGCTCAATAGCAAGAATGAGTGTCGTAGCAGCGGGGCATTTATATGATAGCACTTGGCATTCCAAAATTGGAGACAATTGTGATAAAATCATTGGGAATTCTATTCTTCAATGTAATTTTCACATTTACTATAACAAGCGGAGCTTGTTTGGCTTTCGCTTGTTTTGGCATTGCATTGATATACTGTCTATTCACTATTACCACCATGTGGTTAAAATATTTGTTTGAATACTCAAACAATATATCATGAAAATTTACATTTATTCACTGTCTGGTCTCATAAAAGATAACACTGTTTACTAGCTGCTTGGCCTTCCTTTTTTTGTGTTTTTTTTTTTTTGTTAAATCAAAATTTGTGACCAACAAAACTACACAATGATCAATTGTATTTTTAAATGCCAAATCCCTGGTTCATGACATAACTTTGCATGGTGCGCATTCACAATTTTATGATTTGTCATAATGTATGGATATGCATTATTGTGTGTAATTTCTTCCAGATCAATGTTGTGTCTGTTTTCTCATTGTTTGCAAGCTACCATGAAAAGTATGACCTTTTTCAGTCCTGTATCCTAAAGCTGATTATGATAATTATTATTTTAAATAATTTATTTCTGGGAGTAACTTTCAAGGCAATTGGCAATTCTACCCCCTGGCAGCTTCAGCAAGTTCATTCCACCACAGGGGATCAGCAAGAGCTAAAGACCTGGGTCAGTTTAAGAGTATACTAAATGCCGCTTAAAAACCTTAAATCTATAAGGAAAGATTGAGTGAACGATGCATTGTCTCTGAGTCCACACAAGCAGAAGCAGAAACCAGGTCCTCAATTATTTGATGTTGAACGTACCTTCATTTCGGCAAGTGCGCGTACACGCTTTTATATATAACAAATAGTAATTGTGCGAACAAGCTTTACCACTCCACCCAATGCACGCCTGACGACTATGTTTTTTCGCATGCTTCCCTTTTTCACCCATCTTTAGCAGTCCCCACATAAGCTCGTCACCAACTCAAGGCCACACCTGCGCGGGCGAGGCGTGTGCAGTTGTCTGATACCACCGAACTGCTCAAATCCAGTTAACTTTGTCCTGCTGAGGCCTCCGTAGTTGTTTTAATGCAATACGTGTAGTTATAGCGTATTGGGAACGAAAGTGCAGTAGTACGATATGGGCACAAAAAGTGGTGAGCTATACGTCAGAAGATATTCCTTTTACTTTGGTAACTAATGAATTCAAGAAAGAATGGCGACCGATTTAATGTTCGACTTAGAGAACCACTTCAACCCACAGACTACCGCAATGGACAGCTATGCAGGGGTTGACATTTGCAGCGAACAGGATGGAGAATGGGGTAAGTAGCATGTTTGACAGCTATGTAATTAGGCACAAAATCCCGTGTGTGGTTGGAGTGGTTGCCTTGAAGTTACCTTAAGTTTATGTAAGTGTGAAAGCAGTTTCTGATTCATTTTACACTTTTATTTTCTATGCACTTAGAGTTGCACGAACATTTAACATACCAACAACTTTCCATAAGAAGAGAGACCAATCACGCCTTATACATCATCAAATGTTACTTCTGTAGGCTATACAATTCTAGTGACGCAGGTCGTGTAGGGACAGCTGCCTCATGAAGGCCCTTGCTGGTTTCAGTAACGTCAGCTTTTCGTGTAAATTCATTTAAAAATGCAAATTGCGATAAAGTTATGCAAGTGTTGTCAATATGCCAAATGTTAAAGTGGGTACTGTACCAATTTATCCAACATGGTGATGAATGTCGCTGCCTTACTCACACTGGATTCAGTGTCAAAAGGAGGGGCTGAGAGACCTGTTCTATAACGGGTGCTTACGAGTTAGAGTTTATAGTTTTACTATATTTTTGCGGTCTAACCACAAACACGAAGACAAGGCAACAGTACTGCATCAGGAGCCATATGCACGACCAAACCTGAAGGCGCACCGTCTTTTAGATGAGAGGTTTAATCGATTTCCGGACTCAGTGTTATTAATGATGATATGGCGCTCACAGAGTAGCGGGATTACCTCTACTGCCCCCCAAAAACTAATGTCTTTCAGTATGGTCATATAATAACACCCCCCCGCCACACGCTGGTGATTGCTCGGATAAGTCGCCCCCACTTCCTTAAGAAGTACTTTGAGATCCCTGAGTATGTTATGCAAGTGTAATCCATTGTTAGTGGCTTAGTGCCATTATTATTATTGTTATTATATCGTATTGTGTTCATAGCGAAGAAGGTGGCCTATTCATCAGTGTCGCATGTATAGACCGCAAGCGGTCACGCCTGGAATAGTGTGAGCGCAGTGAGGCGAATGTGTGACATATGTATGCTGAGCAAGAATTTGTTTCGCCCGCGTTATGTCGCAGATATCGGCCTCATCGATGCGCTGGAAGACATCGGCGATCCAGATGAGCTGCTACGGGCTTTGGAAGACGTGCCAAATGTGAGTCCATCGGTCTGCTTCCACTGGAATGTGAAGCCCTGAAGTTCATTTCATTATTGCTGACGGTGTTCCAGTAGAAAGACTATTATGTGTTGTCAGCTAAGTTAGAAAGCCTTGCTCTTTCAGTGAATACATTCAAAATGTGAAAAATATTTAGAAAAGTATTTTAAGGCATCAACATTTTCTTTTTTAAATCTTTTTTAAATGGTCGACTGCATTCGTCTCGCTTCAGCGCTGCTTAGCGAATGCAGATGGGGTCGCTATCAGACGAGCTCAATTACAATTGACGATACCAAATATGGTTGTTTAGGGGAAGAAGGCAAAAAAATACTAATGGGCTACCTAGAGTGTACTGGCATCCCTCCTCTAAATAATATCTGACAAAGGCTCATATTTACCACAAACCAACCACTTCCCACTGTGCTAGCTGTCTAATCAGAGCAGGCTCGCTCTTATCTGTCAGTGAGGCACTGAGAAAACGACAGGACTAAACAGTACTCTGTCTGGGAATGATGCTTGTGTTGAAAGCACTGTAGGAGGACCTTGAGCAGGCCTCAGTCAGACTCTCTGTGAGTGGGTGTTGCGTTGGAGAAACTGAGAGAGGGTATGCTTGATCCTCAGGTCGGCGAAGTTCTCGATGTAGATGTTGGCATCGAACTGCCACCCTGGGACCCTGACACCCTCAGAGACGGCAGCGTCATCCACACAGGTAACGTGGCCTCACCCGTATTGAGGTGGGGTCACTGGCGGCAACCCCCAACCCCCCCCCCGCCTTAATACCCAGGCCGTGTCAGTGGAGAATGACAGCCCATTGGTCTGCATTTCATTAACACAACACAGGAAAGACGATCTGTAACCTGACCCCAATGCTGTTCTTTTCAAACCGATCGGTGAATTGTTTAGTCTTTTTCAAAAGGAGCCAGCCCCTGTTATGCATCTTGTCTGTTTCAGCAAGGCCACGTCACAATAGCCAGTGTGCTACATAACATTTCCTCTGAGTGTTATTCAGGATTAGAGAACACCTCAAGCCCTGAGAGATACAATATCAATATGTTGGTGAAACCTATATGGTGTCATTGGGGTCATGCTGTAGAATGTAGTCATTGATAAAACTTCCTGGCATTCCTGGTATATTCATCAAGCTTTCAGTCTTGTGAATTTACTTCACATTTTTGGCTACATATTTTTACACGTCACAGTTAGCGCATGATTGATGAACTTTTGCTCTAATGTTATCAGCAGTGCCAGGCTTCAGATAAATGAAAACGGTAGCACTCCTCACAGCATTCTTCTCTGGCTAGTGCAGGTGGCATGTCTGTGCATGGCAAATGGCTTGCAGTTGTGACCTTATAATCTTATTTATGCAAAATATTTCTAACTTGCATTTTTTACATACTACCGCAGCTCAAACACTGTTAGTTAATGATTCTCTTGCTCTTGCTTCTGCAGGAGCAGATATGACCTTGGACTCTCTCTCCGCCAACCCCACCTTGGTCTCTTCCCCTGGATCAGTGGAAGACCTGTCCCCCTACTACCTGCATGTAAGTACAGCAGATTCTGTCTCCTTCAACTGCCCTTAACTGAGCAGTGATGACAACGGTGATCCACAAGGATCCTCCAAAGATTCCAATTGTGCTTTGGCGAGACAGCAGTGATAACCTGAACAGTCCACAAGGTAATGCACACAACAGTGCACAAGGGCGCCATCTTGTGTGCGCATACTATAATAGCATTTCTGGTATTTCGCAGGAGCCAACAGAAACATTTTCACTTGTAATGGATGCGCATTGTTTTTTCATGCTCACTTTTGAGGCCACACATGAAGCTCTCAAGGGCTATCAACTGCTTTCTTTAGTGTCAACAGCATTAACCAGAGGAGCTCTTCAGAGGTGAATGAAAGCCATATGAAAGCACAGTGGATGTGAATGAACATGTAGTTATCTGAATAGCTCCTTAGAGGTGAATGAATGCATGTCTGAAAGCTATCCAAACACCATTGTGGACATGAATGAACACACAGTTAATATAAGTCACCTGAATAGCTCTTGAGAGATGACTGAATGAATGTAAACTATGAACAACTTTAAGGAGTGTGTATGTATTAAGGCTATCTGATCAGCTGTTTAAAAGTGAACTTTTACACAGCAGTGTAAATGTGTGATCACGTGCAGTAAGGTTGGCTGAACAGATTGAAGCAGGCACGGCTCTCCATGTGTGCTCCTTATTCTCCTCCTGCAGGAGGAGGCCCTGACGGGGCAGTCTCAGTCGTCTCCCGCCTCAGTCTCCTCTGACACCAGCAGCTCCGTTCACATGTCACCAGAGAGGAGGACGCTTAGAAGGAGCAGCCACACCCCCAGAGGTGAGAAACCTGTCAATCAGCCACTCGCAGCTAGGGTTGGGTACCGAAACTGGCACCGGTTCCTATATGACCGGTATCTACCGGACTGAATCGCAACGCAGATTTGGGTCCCTCATTTCGGTGCCACTTACCCTTTCATGCGTACGGTTAGAACATGAGATTGGAAAAAATTCTAGCTAATTTTAGCTTTGAGGAAACAGCAATTTAACATTTAAAAATATAGCAATGCTGCGGTGAAAACTATGAGAAGCTTAATAACACTAATGAAAACATAACGAACCATATAACGTAACACGCGACATAGCATAAAATAAGTTACGTGCGAAAGGGTTAAATGCCTGAGCACTAGCACAACAACGGCGATCCCCGGCATGTGGCATTAGGTTTCTTCCCGTATTTTTCCCCTTTAGTCATACCTGACGCGGGAGCACACCTCCAGTTTTCCGAGGCCACGTGAAATGCTTCCGGGGGGAAAAAACGCCACTTGTATCTACACAATGTTGGTATCACAGCAACAGAACTATGCTGCTTCCATGTGGTAGATAGAAACACATGGCTACAAAGTGTGAAAACTGTGTGTTAACTTACCTAAGCTAATAGGTAAGTTAACCAACATATAGATACAAGTGATATTAACAATTTAAAAAAGCCGTTCTTTAATGTTGTCGACCTTCGTTCTGTGCTTTTTTTGGTTCAGGCACCGATTAGGCACCGGCACTGTTTTAAAAGTATCGCTTTAGCACCGGTATCGGAAAAAACCCAAACGGTACCCAACCCTACTCGCAGCACTGTAGCAGGTCCAGTACAGTCACAAGGAGCCATGCAGCCTGGGAAGCAGAGTACATATTGCAGCACCTTACTAATTTGCTTGGTTGATGCTAGTGATAGGAGTGTGAGGCTTCTTGACTCCACGGAGGGTGGAGCCTCATTGGGCTTTCAGTCGCTAGGGTGTTTGAACGAATCAAAATACTTTGCTTCCAGTGGAAAAACACAGTGATTGGCTAAGATGAGTTAGTCAATGGCAACACATGATAACGCTACCCATTTTGGGATCCATGAGGTGTCAGTCTTCTATCACTAGTGTATTGACATATCAGATTTTTCTTTACATAATTAAGTTATTCATTTATACAGCTGGATATTTCCTGGAGCTCATCTTGATAGGCACCTTAAAGTTAGAGCCTTTGTGCCCCAAAGAGGATTTCAAGCCATGCCCTTCTAGTTACTAGTTACTTATAGTGTTGTAGAAATTTAATTGTGATACTTAAAGCAGGTTAACCAAAGTGTTGTGTCTCACTGATGGCTGACAGGTCTTTATTTTCCAAGCATTACACCTGTACCCATACTGATTTTTATGGCCTGGCCTCTTACCTTCCCATGGCCTTTGTCTTTGGTTTGATTTTTTTCATCCTCCCCCCACTCTTAGCCAAATCCTCTCATCACTCGAGACGGCTCATTCAGGCAACACCGAAAGTGTCCATCCAGCCGAAGCCAGTCATCACTGTCCCCATGCTGCATTCCACTGTCCCTTTCCAGCCCAAAACCATCTTCATTAGTCCTCTGCAGACAGGACTGCCTGTGGCCAATCCTGCACCTGTGACCACCCATCCAGCGCCCCCTGCTGGTGAGAGACATAATTTACTCTGTTATTTGTCTCATACCAAGTTTATTTATTTTTACAAACTTTTTTGGCACTGCTGATGTAAGGAATAAATGAAGTGTTGTAATGTGCTATTTGATTTAGAGAATAAAGTAAGGCTTGTCATCAATCTAGGCGAACCTCATGCAGCACTTAGTTATAATTACTGCATATACAGGACATGGCCAGTAGAGGACACCAAATCTCTGTTTTATACATTTTGCTCATTTTCAGAGTATCCTTTTCATAGAGCTCTTTACCGTTTTTTTTTAAGTTAGACTGATTCACTCACTAATTTGAAAGAAAAAAACTATGAAAATAGTTCTTAGACTGGGAGTTACAATACAGTGTATTGCTTAAAGCGGCGGTTGATTTCTGGATTGGCCAAATCCCTAACTTCTCTGCTGACATAAATCAATTGAATAACGATTTGTGTATATGTATCCAGAAAAGACTTTACTGCTGGGTTTTTATGGACATGTCAATATATATAATGTTAATTAAATGATTTAACCAATATAGTTGCGTAAGACCTACATACACACAGTCCTCTAGGCTTTCAGTTTGACTGAGATTTGAGTTTGACTTCTGCCTTGGACAATAATGGTGACTTTATCACAATTTCAGAGTTGTCACGAACAGAAAATGAAAGGGGCATTGTTTCTAATTGGTCTGGTGTCCAGCTCCGACGTAATCCGGTCGGTGTGGTATCAGAGGGGCGTGCAGTTGAAAATGTCCTGAGATTCCCTTGAAACTAGCACTGAAGAATCTGGCGATGTGCCTGAAACTGCAACAAGAAGGGGTCTCGATTTCACTTATGCGCTGGAATAAAGGGCCTCACCGTGCTCCATACACATCAAGTAAAAGCGCCGCACGAGTGAGATCTCACATCATATATGGCGTGGATAATTAGCTTCAATTATGGTTGGTTTTTCAAAGACGAGAGCGGGCGATTTTCCACCGCTTACTCCGTGGTCAATTTCAGTCTTCCAGGAAGGCCTTGCTGAAAATAACAGCAGCGCAGTTTTTTTAATTGTACCCCTAATTCTGGAGGTTCGCTTCTGAGAATACTGCCGTTGCCAAACCTTGACCTAACTGGGACTGGCATATTGAATAATTATAATGACGTCAGCAAAAGTATTCTCGTTGACACCTAATAGGCCGTTGCATGTGTAAGGTATCTTTTAAGGATACTGTAAACGGTTAGTTATGTCGTTTACCGTGTCCACTCGGTCCATGCGGTAGATGTTACACCTGGGCATTTTCCTGGACGCTCAGTGAAAAGGCTCCTCAGGAAGCCTTACGGTCAAGGGCACGTCTGCATTTTATCTGCTTGCTTGAATGTTTTTCCTTGTGCGGCGCAGCTGCGCGGTTTCCGAGAAGTTGATGCCGTGACCACTACATCAGCTGAAACTTTTCCAAGCAGGAGAGGTAGCGTAGCAGTTCTGTATGGTACGGAATATTGGAGCAGACAAGACTTCCATTCAAATTAACGGTAAATTTGATGCAACGTGGATCTCTCTGGACAGGCGTTCGGAGCACAGAGCGTGACAGTGTGACAGACTCACAAAATGCGTACTAAGTCAACGTTTCTGCTTCGTGGTCCAAGAAATGCGCAAATGCAATTCATTATCGATAATGTCTACTGGACGGCCTGTGATTTAAATATCCGTAATTGAGGCTGATGTTAATTACTGCATGTGGAAACGCTGGAATTTATATTCCAAATTTAGACACGTTTCTCATAACTCAACGAATATGACAGAGACGATTTGTTGCGTACAGTTTGAATCTTTATCGGTCTCATGTAATTTAGTATAAATGGTTTTCTGTTCCATATTTGCGGGCGAGCAAGAAAAATTGCAGAAGGGATGGAACGAAACTCACCATTGCAGCTACTTTGCTAAGAAGTAACAAAGCAGTAAATCGTATTTGAGTTTTCATTTGAGGGTACGACCCCACACACACATATGTAAATGCTGTATAATAACATTGTAGTAATGACATCTCCAGTAGGTCAGAAAAAAAAAAACTTCCCGTGGACGAAGGGGTTTTGGAATATCGACTTTTCATATCTGGGGAAAAAAATTAACACAATTTCCCCGCGTCTGGCCTGCCGCTTTTCACCATTTGCCAGTTGAGTGAATGACTTCATTTACCAAAGCCGTCTTACTGTAATTATTCCATACAAATGTTGCGAAAAGATGAGCTTTATTTACAAATGAAATGAGTGGTGAGAGAATGTGAAGGGGTTAGGATAAGGTGAAGCAATTCATGTCTTTTTAACCTGACACCTGGTCCAAGAGGTCCTTGAGTTTATTATTGGTCTATCCCCCCCTTGCAGTAGTTAATAGCCCTCTGGTTCTTATCCTCATGCACTTCACGTGAACATGGCTGAGCACTGTAAGCATTTGCAAGCACCAGATCCATCGATTTTTACGTCATCTGAATGGGCTCATACTGGACACGCAACACTATACACGCTAAGGCAAGTAGAGAGTCAAAAGTTTTTAGGACTCAGCAGCATTACCTAAAGCTCAGCTTCATAGTTTCAGAGGGCTCACTGCAAGTGAGGTTTTGCAGGTCAGCTGTAGGACAATAGCCTACTAATTCAGACTGGTCTTTCGTTATGGAGGTGCAGACAGACCTGGCCACATTGCTCACAAGAAGGGGGACCTTAGCAAATGACTTTGGAATTTGAAAGCCAGCCTTTCGCAGCCGTCCCTGGATTTGATTAGCAAGGTCTAGTTTTGCTCCGGTGGGTGGCGAGGAATGCGGAGCAGCATTGACCTCCACGCTAACAGCTGTCAGGCTCTCACAGGTTTTTTCCCCCCGTAACTGAGGAATGTAGGTTGTGGTTCAGGGGAAGGTTGAGGTGGGTATGAGCAGTCATGACGATGGGCCATTTTTTTTTAATCAGGTGCCTTAAAGGCTCTGAGGCTCCACTGGGCTACACTGATCGTAAGGCACTGGGAGGAATCCTGTTTTTCTGCCGCAGCCGGTGGTGGCACAAATGTTCTGGCCCTGATCACTGGGACAAAGTGCTGTGCCGGATGTTGCCGCCGTTAATGCCATAGCCGGGCACATTTCTTGACACCTCTACTTTGACTAGAAAGGACCTTTACTTTACTTTGATCAATACGTCTGCTTTCGATGTGACAAAAATGCTCAGTGCTCTCCAACCATGTATTCCCACTGAGAGGAGCAGGATGGACCTCTGTCCCACCCTGTTTTCAGCTCTATAGGATGGCCTTGGTGTGCCACTGTCCTAATCCTGAAAGTGTCTGTATACCATTAGCAGCAGGAAAACTACATGGTCTATCCTGTCCGTAAGTTTTGTTGCTATGTATTATGGGTGTAATATCTCTCCAGGCAGCTTTCCTCAATAGAAAAAAATGTTGATCAATTTTTGCCACTTTGAAAAACTGCCTGCAAGCATCTGTTTTGACTGTGTTTAGTGTAAGCATATAAATGTCCTGTTATTATTAAAAGGCACCTGGAATGCTTCTTTGAGAGTGAAACCAAGGCAAAGTGCTTTGTTGGACTCTCCAGGCATTCTTAAATCATCCTTGTGGGGGTCATGGATTTGGTTTATGAAGTTCTTTCCTGGGGACTCGTTTTACAATACCAAATGACTCATTTCAGTAGCCTTCAGGTTAATTTCACAAACTGATTAGACTGACATGCTTTCGTCATTAATGTAAGGTAAACCAAGGACATATTTTTCAGACAACATCTGGAGGTGTCTTTAAGTTACCTGTAGTGTATCTGCACGACTGAGGCATTATGAGTCTGTAAGAACATGTTGCATCTCTTAAACTTTAAACCTTGCAGTAAATATCTGTGCTGTTGGGAGACATAGGTAAAATGCAATTCATCCAAGCTGTCTTATTTAACTGCATTCAATTATGGTGTTGCTCGTTGATATATACGGGACTTGGTCCCAGAAAGTAAGGTGAATGCACCACCCCTCCCCCCACCCCCAGATTGGGGCATCTGCCCCCATTACTCTGACTATCTGCCCCTCCCCCTACCAGGATGTCCCACAGTGATGGCTCAGCCAGCCAGGGCGGTACACCTGCGGAGCCCCCAGGTGTTGCCAGGCCTGCCCACCCTCCAGCTCCCTGAGCAGGTGGTTGTCATGCCCATGTCTGCGTCGCCCGCCCCCCCTCAGCCTGCTGTGACGGTGACCCTCCACGGAGTGGCGGTCAGTGGAGATGTAAGTCCCATCAATGATGTAAGCCTGTCTAGGGTGCCTGTGTGAGACTGAGGGAGGCCCCCCGTAGTGTGCAAAACACTTCTGGGAGTCTGTGTAGGCTGTGTGTCATGCGTGACAGCACCACGGTGTGTGTGTGTGTGTGTGTGTGATCACAAACATGCCACTGACCTTCTCCTATATCATTGTGTTGTGCTGATAGAGAGCAGTGGTTGGAGACCATTTGCCCTTTACTGAATTTTCAAAAAATGCTCAAAGTTCCAGACAAGTGACATGACTGTGAAATTATGGAGTCTTTTCATTGCAGCCAGGCTGACTTTCCAAGCCGGACGTCCTCACCCAAATGGTTGTTAAAATCTTGTCTCGGGCAAAGAGTGTTAATTGCAGCTCAGTCTCGTGGAGCCTGCTGCATCTGATTATGTTTAGGCTTTGCCCTTGTTTTCGATGCCCATCATCTTGGGAGAGCTCGCAGTATACCCCAAGAGTGGACGTTTTGTTTAAGCAGCTGAGGGATGGATTCTTTTCTGGTTTCCATGGACACTGGTCAAACTGAGCTAATAGAGAGTGGTCACATGCTCTGCGAATGCCAGGAGACAGAGTCTGTGCTTCCCTTTGTGATGTCACAGATATGGTCTCAGCAGCCGGATTCAAACATTTGCTTGTCCCTCTCTCCAGCCACCGGGCGTTAAACAAACAGAGCTTCAGTGTTGACCAAAGTGTAGAAAATGACGGGAAAAGGCTTTCCTGTTATTTTCAACATAGAAAGTCAATTTCCCCCCCTGAGGAGCAGAGCTATTAACTGTGTTATGGTGCTATTATCACTCTCTTGACTCCTGAGCAAGTTGTGAAAAGTGAAAAGGTCTTTACAGAGTACGGTATACCTCCATTTGGAGAACACCTGGCTAGCAAAACATTTATGCTTTGCCTTCAAATGAAACTCACACACTTGCCCTTCAAACCAATGAAAACACACCCACGGGAATGCCAAAGATGAGTGGATTCTCAAAGGTGGCAGTGATATTAGGCCATTAGGCAAATGTGACCTACAGAGTGTAATGTACGTAAACCTCTACAAATTTGAGTTTTGCTTCATTATGCTGTACGTTGTGTTCACTACTGCAAGAAACACACTGGCTGTCATCTTGTGTGGATTGAGGTGTTAAATCTGAAGAAACATTTGTATTGCAGCTTAGAAATGAAGTTGAGCTCTTCTGTGAAGAAAAACAAGAAGTGAAGAGCTACCTTGCGATCCTTGTCACCCCCTAGTGGGATCATGCCTTTACTGCAGGAGTCAGTGAGTCTCTCAACGAAGAAGGGAAATTTCTACTTGCTCACGATGAAGCATGCTTGTGAAAGAATTTTTAGAGCCATTTTTAGAGCACTAGATGTCCTTGGCAAACTGATATTTGCATAACGGGAGACATTATATGTGATGCCTTTGATTTTAAGATGCTGGGATTGGTGCTGAGGAAAAAGTCATGTGATTAAGGGGGTGGTGCCCTCTGTGCTCATACCATAAAGGTAATGTAAGGACAGCTGCAGTAACTATTGCTTTAACCTCACTTGCCACAGCTTTTAATGATTTGTGTTCCTGCTTATGAAGTTTATATGAAGCAGTATCATGTAAAATACTACTTTCATGGGCTTTTACAAGGGATATTTGAACTAGCCACTGCTGTCTGAAAATCTAAAGAAAGTGAAAAAAAAAACAAAACAAAAAAAGGCAACCCCAAAATAACCTGAATTCCTGTTTACTCAAGTCAGCGGTTTCTCAATAAAAACCCCAGATTGTCTGTGTGCGTTGGACTTTATGGGAAGGTTATTTTATTGCCCTTCTCAGATGCTCCGGGAAGAGTGGAGTGCTGCTATGTTTTTGTTTGGTAAGAAAACGGGTCATTTTAGTCGGGAAATAACATGCTTGGGAGTTGTAAACCGCTGCAAGGATCGGGCCCAAACGATCAGAAAGCAACTATGTGTCTGTTGATTGTGGAATTTGATAAAAAAACAACTGAAAATTATTGACCGTATTATTGTGAAAATGTAAATGTATTTCAATATTCATGCAAAAATCATGAGCATGTTTTCCGAATGATTTTGTCATTTATGGTGTTCCTTAGGCATGACAAAGCAGTTTCGCATGGCATGGGACCACAGCTGACTCCTGAGTGATTTACTCCTGATTGACTGCAGAGAGAGTGCTTGTGGTCCAGCGGTGCCTCTCAGTGTGGCAGGGTTGGAACACGCTGTGTCTCATGTGGCAGAAGCACATCCTGCAGGCCTTTTTCGAAGGGACTTTTATGACCTCGGGGCGGTCGCCCAGGGATCTGAGTCCTGCTCCATGCACGCTGTTGAAGTTGCCCACAGTGCTGCCCACTCTCTCGTCCACGTGGATCGCGATTGGCACTCTGGTGGCATTAACAGCCACATGGCAGGAGGCTTTGGACCAGGGTAATTCATACAGCATGGGAGCATGGGATAATCGCATGTCATTATGGTGAAATTTGAAGACAGACCTATTGTCTTCTCTTTATCTTGTTATTGTGGCAGAGAATCTCAGACTGGCAAGAAATTGAGTGTGAGGAACCCGCTCCTTTACTTGATGGCTGTGCCCTTTGCATCCTCATCCTTCCAAGCCTGTGAAATCTCCACTCTGTTTAATGAACTACATTTGGCCTTTGACACGTGAGCAGTCAGCCGTTGAGCTGCTCTCTTTTGAAAGGTGCCTCTGGGCCACGTAATCCTGTGGAGCTGGAGGCCAGCCCGTGACCAAAATTACCGCCTGCGGTCAGAGGGAACACTTCCTCGTTCCGCTGAAGGCCTCTTTCGGCTATTCTCTACCAGCTGAGATGCGCCAGCATCCGAGCCCCAAGACGTATGAGATGTAGAGCCGAGATCTGCCAAGGCCAGGGCCATGTTTGCGGTTGTAGGTTTTGGTTCAGATTTCCGGTTTCATGGTGTTAAAAGTCCATTCATTTTAAAAGCAAGTTAGAGAGGAAGAGCAAAGATAAAAATCAAATTTATGAAGTCTGATAAAACATCCTGCCAAGTGTTGTAGTGGAAACTAAAAAAATTTAAAAAGAGAAGGAATATTTTCCTCTGGGGTTGGGTATATTCAACACCATATGTGAATACCATCTACTAGCAATTTAACACAGAATATTTATACATATATAAATATAAATATACATATACATATACATACACACACACACACTACCTTGAAATGTGTGACATTCCTGATCCACTAAGTCGTTAGGTCAGAAAGAGTGTGTTCAAGGACAGGGTGATGACAATTTTAACTGACCGGGTGGAGTGGGAACTGTAGGGGAATGTCTGTCTGGAAATAACTCCCCATGCAGGTAGTGGATTTAACAATACATTACGGGTGTCAGTTGTTGCAGTGCACCCTCAATGTCCTGTTTATAATTTCATGTATTTACCTGGCAAACATTTTTATAATGTTTACTTATTTTGTATAGCACAATATTTTCTGAAGCTTTATGGGTCAATTATCTTTCCAAAGTGTACAATGGCCCACCTGGACACTGAACCCATGACCTAGTGGTAGTAAGACCAGTGACGTCACTGCTACTGTATGTCTCACTGCAGCTCTACAACTCGCCCTGTGTGAGGCTAGGATCCATGCACCTGCTGGCTGTGCATCCCCCACATAAGTCTCATGGCTCACTATGTGGTGTGCTGGATGGGTCTAACTAAATTCACTGATTTCCAGAATGGATCAGTGCAAAACGCACCAATCAATTCTGAAGTCAAAATAAGACACCAGCAGCTGACCAGTGGACCTCAGATTGATTAAAATGGTCAATATTCCCGATTGACAGTGGTAAATGGTAAACGCTCTTGTTGGGAAGCGTTGCTGACTGTAGTGATATTGAGGCATGAGAGAAATTAGGGAGGATTCCCTAATACGGGAAGGTTGGTAGCTCAATTTCTTGTTCCCAGAGCTTTATAATGGCAGGGCTCCCAGATTTTAAAAGGTTTCTCTGGAAACCAAATAAAACATTGTGGTTGGAATCCAAATTGCTTTGTAGAAAGAATCGTTAGCCCTCTTAGAAAGCCAACCCTCAGCATCAGCTCAACACAGGAATCATTTGTGGGTCAGCACTCGCTCATAATGCCTGCACCCTTTAGCAAGGCTAACAGGATGCTATAGTCTGAGCTGCTTCTTTGAACAGGAAGTAAAAGTAATTTTTTTCACTTGGAGGATAATACATTTTACCACCTCTCTAGCATTTCTTACCTCTTTAAAGCCCAAAGTACCCTTTTGTAATATCATATAACTTAAATCAGACTGTATCAGCATATTAGCAATTCAGGCATGTGGTGCTCTACTTGTTACTGTTGAAGCAAGCATATATTTGGATCTCTTCCCATATGAAAACCAAGAAAAGCATAGCATCTCAGGACTGTTAAACATGTTTAAATGTAACTGCGGAAAGATCATTCTTTTTATTGCATACGATCTGATTTGAGCTGCTGGGGACAGTTTTTCCTCTCTCCTTCCGTCGGGCGGCCTGACGGCTCCCTGCCGTGAGCTTTCCAATGGAAGCAGTTTGAGGTCAGATGAGGATTTCATAGGGTTAGTTATTGTGTACGGTTTAGGCCTTCCGGCCAGTTGGGTGGATCTTTTTTTTCTTTTTTAATTTGGATTCCTGAGATTCCTTTGCGTCGTTCTGCTGTGGTGAATTCCAGTCTCCATGTTTAGCTTGTCCCTGGCGCTTTGTGTGTCTGTGTGTATGTGTCTGTGTGTGTGTGTGTGTGTGCGTGTGTGTGACAGAGAGCAACGGAGAGCATGTGATAGTATTTGATGGTGATAATAAAGGAAATGTGGAAACTAAAGGAGGACAGAGCATGCTTTTCATAACTTGACAACTAGGCTGTCAGGGCTCAGGGAGGGACTCAGGCACAGACAGAGATGGAGGATGCACAATGGATTTATTAAAGTCCAAATCGAAATCCAGAAAACAAGGTCAAAGCAGGCGAAGTCAAAAGCCAGGAAAACACAGCGAATGATACCAAAAAACAGATCTGGAAATCGTGGTCGGGGAAACGGGCAAGGTCAACAAAACTGGCAGGCAGAACAGGAAGAAGGGCTTGTAGCATAACAGAAAACTTGAGACAAACTGGCAACAAGACAGAGACAAGCAGGGTAGATGTAGGGCTGGGGTGACGACAGATGGAGATGGGATGCAGGTGGGCAGGTAGGCAGGTGGAGGTGATCAAGTAATCAGGTGGGCGGGGACAGGGTGGAGAGCAGGGCAGGGCTGGAACACAGGGAAACAGTAAACAAAAGCACATGGACAAGGAAAACAAAAACAAACCGGCTACGATGCTGCAGTACTGACATAGGCTATTTCCTCATTTAGGAAAGATTTTAAACAATGAGTTATCCAATATAGTTATTCAGATAAACTATTTATAATTGAGTCTCTGTTGCCTTAAAAACACATTTAACTTGTACCTACAGGTCACAAAAATCATTTGCAAGTAACTACAAATGTAGATCTCTTGCCAGGGTTATATACAGTATGTGTGTGAGTGTGTGATAATAATATTAATATGACTGCAACTACTACTATTACTACTAATAACAATAATAATAACAATGATGATAATTCAGACAGGCCCATGGATACAATCACATTTCCAACAGCAATATTACACTTCATTCATGCTGTGTTAATGCATTTTAGTTCACTGTACTCATATGCTATGCTTCTTCTCCAGAGTATTTGTCATTGCTTTTAGGAAAATTCAGGATGATAACCAACAAGGTGTGTTATTCTAGGCTCTTCTGGTTACCTCTGTGGGACAAATACTTTTGCTCTTTTGTTTGTCTGTCTGTTTAATTTTCCCTACAAATTCATGGCTAATTGGTTTGTAACTACATTAGTAAGTGTTTCTAATTAGCCTGACTAATCTCTAAGATTTTCTTGTGTGATTTTCTCTAAAATTTTCTCTTGTTCATGTGGCTCTATTAAATGTACTCATGTATCTTTCTTGCTCTGAATGAGAGTGTTTGCCAAGTAAGTAAATGCAAAGGCTAAATGAGAAACTAAGGTTTGCATTTACCTGAAAAGTCACAGTGGTGTCGTAACTCCCCTGTCCGCTCCTCAGTTTCTTTTAGCATGATTTATCATTTGAAGTGAACAGTCTTGCAGTACAGTACAGTGGCATAGGATTCACAGTGTACAGCACTGGATTTCATAATACTAACAGCAGCATAGGAATGAGGAGGGAGACAGGAGTTTTGACTTTTCTTTAAGCGCTTTGCTGGACACATGTTGGAGTCATTACTGGCTCATGTCCTTCGCTAGTTCAAGCGTGAAATTCTGCATCAGTTTTTCCACCTCTGTGGTGAAACCTGCCGCGGGGGTTCCATCAGACTGGGCGACACCGCAGGCGGCTGGGAGAACCTCAGCTGAGGACAACGAGAGTGGCACCAAGATGCCAGGGATGGGCTGTGGGTGTGACCCCGCCCCCATCCTGCCAGCCTGTCCTCGAACCCCTCACGTTGCCCACTCGAGCTCCAGTGTCCATGGGGACCTGAGTTTGTGTGTCTCCTCTTTAGTTTCCCACCCCCTTCCTCCTCACAGATGAGGCGTAGGATTGGCGCCACCGTTGCAGCCTTCCCCTCGCATGGCCTGTTTGATTGGGCGGGGACGGGGGCGGGGGCGGGGGCAGTGGTGCGTGTTGGGGTTGGACATGTCATGGGGTGGTGGTGGGGGCGTTGCCAGGGGGTGGTGGCAGGGCCGTGTCTGGGGGGAGTGGCTATTGGGTGGGAAGGGTTAGTTTAACAAGCAATCAAGTTTCTTGTCTGGAAGAAATATATCACAGTTCACCTTTCACCTTTCTATTTTTGTTTCATATGTGTTCTTCCTCTGGACGTTTAAAGCGCTGTGGAACAGTTCATTAAAGGTTAGAAAATGAACCACAGGGAAAGTGTTTATTTGGAAATTCTGTACCTAGGGGACACCAAGTGGATGGCCTTTCCAAAGTGGATTTATAAACTTTTATTTTTTTCTGAAAAGTGCAGAGAACCCAAGGGTGATTGCAATCTATTGATCCTGTAGAGATTTTGCAGTTTGTATGAACAGCTGTGTAGTGGCATATGGGACATGCCCGTAAGGGATGGGGTGCAGTGGAACCCAAAGCCCTGTTAAAGCCAGTGGTGTTGTTAGCTCCCAGGGCTTTAGCCCTGAATCTTTTGATGGCAAACATGAACGTCAGTAATATTGTGCATTGCATTACTGCGAGCATCTGGGCTATAAACTAAGTGTAGCTAAAATGTTACCAGTCCCCTTCTTTATCAAGAGTGTGCAGGGGAGTAGCATCAAAGAGGGATCTGTTTGGTAGCAGAAGTCCCTGGGACATAAAAAGGAAAACTGATTTTAATTTTAATCCAGGCAGTGATGGTTAGATGTCCCTAATTACGCTATACCAGATTTTAGACTGCTGTGAGCAGAAGGAGGGTTACTTTAGCATCCCCATCTCCATGTTTGCTCTGATTTTCATGTGAATTAATGCCAAATTCTAATAAATAACCAAATATGATCCAGGATTTTCACCTTAGTAGAATATTGGCAGTATGAATTTAAAAAATTTCCCCATTTGCCTCACTACAGGTAAAGGTGTTTCTCAGCTCTGCTGTTTCTCGTGTGGTTCAGATACTCTGTCTCGCTTGTCAGCCTAAGTGGTTTATTATGGCATTTTAAACTGTGGGAAAGGAATGCAGTGTATTGGCTGATGCAATCTTTCTAGCTAAAATAAAAGTATCAGACATTTTTTGACATATCCATTTATGGTGACTAAATTACCATAAAACATAACAGCATATTTTTAAATACTTTGTGATTACTACCAGAATCACAGGCTTGCATTTATCTGTGAATATTCTCAAACCCTAGTGAATCCTCTGGTTAAGGCAGTGAGAGACAGTCTAGGTTAATTTATGAGGCGCTCTGATGCAGTGAGTCAGCTTTGGAGACTTTGGTGTAGCTGTTTAAATTGAAATGAACCTATTGTAATTGTATATGGCCCACTAAGGACCTGTAAACATGGTTAGAGAAACTAAAAGTTCAACCTGCAAAGGGGCCCTGGGATTTTGCAGCGTGCCACTGCAGCTGTGATGGAAGGAAGAAGGATGAAGAACCTTTTTACATACACCATGGCTACTCAACCCCTGACTCTAGAGGATGGCAGTATCTGCAGGCCTAGTTACAGATGTGACTTACATAGGTTACAATTTTTACATGTTATCCACTTATACAGCCGGAAATTTACTGAGGCAGTTCTGGTTACGTACAACAGCAATGCCCCAGTGGGGAATCAGACCAGCAATATTTGGGTCTTTAGCCCTGAATCTCACAGCTACACCACACTGCTATCCAGTTCTGCTGTGCACCTAACTGATTAAGCTAATCATTGTGTTGACCATTACTGCTGATTGGCATTCCCTGTGTTGTATATTAGAAAGTATAAGTGTGTTACAGTAATAGAGGGCTGGAAACCAGGAAGTCCTGTTACCCAAACTAGGGCCATGCTGATGTAGGTCCTCACCTTTTCCAGTGTGCCGCTGGCAGAAGGCAGCAGCGCATGATCAAGAACCGCGAGTCGGCCTCGCTGTCTCGCCGGAGGAAGAAGGAGTACATGCTGACCCTGGAGGCCCGTCTGAAGATGGCACTGTTCGAGAATCAGAAGCTGAAGAGCGAGAACGGCTCGCTGAGGATACAGCTGAGCAGCCTGGTGGCTGAGGTGAGGGCCGACGCGGATGCTGTGCCCTGCGGCCAAACCGCGCACAGGCTAATTTGCACATTGAGAAAAAAACAGGCAGAGCTCAGACTGGAGTCTGCTTTTCAAATACGCATGTGGCAGACGTTTGTTAGGAGGAGAAGTAAAAGCAAAAAGCTCAAAGGTCAAGAAAACTCAGTCGTTGATGAGAAAACAAAAGCAAAAATAATAACTAAATATATAAATAAATAACTATTTCCTTTTTTGTTTTCTAGAACAACGACCTCAAAGTGACAACCCCCAAAAGACGTGCTGTGTGTCTCCTGGTGGTCCTGGTATTCATAATGCTGAATGTCGGTCCAATGGGGTAAGGGAGGCCATCCTGTTTTTTCTTAATAGGCAGAAGTGTGAGTTGTAACCTGTGAGTCTCCAAGCAGTGGTATGATGGTGTTGGGAACATTGGATTTGATGCTTTGAGCATCTGCCCCTGTGGCTTATTAGCAAGGAGGTCCGAGGTTTGGCTGTCAAAGCATCCGCCCTCAGTGGCTTGTTGAGTCTTTCCAGCCTCAAGTCAGCCTGTGGACATTCTGTACCAAATTCACTGAGTCAGTGACCGCAAAAGTGGGCATAATTATGTCTGGAAGTGAAACATTTTGGTGGTCCCTAAATGCAGGAATAATTAGGGGTCTGTTTCATTCAGACTTGCCCTATACTTTCACTTCATTTAAGCTGGCAATGACAGGCTCCTGTAAAGCATTTCAGACAGATTTTAGGATTGTCTGCCTTATTTCATTGCATTATTTATTTGCTTAGTGGACACCGATATCTACAGCAGCTTGCATGTCTTTGATTTGTACCGCTAGATATTTAATTAAGCACAAATTACTTAATTTATCCTGATTTTAGTGCTATATAAATAAGCTTTATTGTTAGGCTATTATTGGGTATATTGTTGTTTTTTAAATGACAAAGATGACACAGTTAAATTAAATACTTGTTTATTGTAAAATGCAGAACACAATGAGCAATGAGGTGCAATAAGAATGCAAGGTAGACTACACGCCTTTTCTCCTTTATGAAAAAAAAAGGATTAAGCCTAGCCTATAGCCTAGGCTAGATACAGTATAAATTGTCCCCCTTGTGCTCGTGCGCACAAGTTTCTTGTGGGTACGAGAAACTATTTATTTATTTATTTTTTTGCTCAACCAAAATAGTTTCTTGTGCGTAGCGGTTGTGGCGGTTGCTTGCCATCCCCTGCGGTTGGCTTGTCAATAGCGCGGTATTGCAATATTGCGGTTATCGCGACAGCCCTACTATGGACCACTACACCACACCACAGTCGAATTCATGGTTAGGCTGTCTTGGCCCCTGTAAATAGATTGCTTCTCCCACATGCTGTCCAAATTAACTTTTTTTTTTCTTCCCCGAAAAAAAATGGTATGGCTCCGAGCTTCGCGGACTTTGCCGCCGCTCCTGGAAAGTTGGCTGAGAGCTGGGGGGCTGCTCGGACTTTCCATGCTCTCAGGCTTTGAAGAGGCAGGAATGCGCGACCTCAGCTACAGCCCCAGAGAAATGCATGGAGTTTATTTATAGACCGAGTGCATTTTACCAAGCTGCAGCCAGTCCGCCCCTTTAAATGCGGGCAAAATTTTGCAAAATACACCCTTCCAGTTTGCCTGGATGTTTAATGCCTGCATTTGTAATAGTGCTCTTAAGGTCTTAATATTTGTTTAATAAAGGGTTGGACGGTTTATCTTTTCTTTCAAGTACTTTTAAGCAAAGCATGAAAGGCTTTTGCAGAATGCAGAATTAAATACAGGCTTGAAGGTCAGGGCAGTAAGGCTGTGAGGCTTTACTTTAGTGCCATATCCGTACAAAAAATGCAAAATAAAAAGAGTAACTAGCAGGAACTATTCTGCACAAGCTACTACCCACGTATTACAGTAATAAACCTCTTTCTGTGTATGCCTTTAAGGTCCCTTATCAAAACTGAGGTCTGCAGTTGTTTACGTCCGCCTGATCTGGTGTTAATATTGTGGATGTTGACAGTGTTGTACCACAGCAAACAATGGAATGATGTCATTGTGTACTTTGGGCCCAGGTGAAAGAGGGCCGCATTCTGAGTCACCGGTTTGACTGCCAGCTATGGTGGGTCTCCCGAATCGAGAACAGTTTGAGGTTCTTGGCGTCTCTCGCCTGTTTACGTTACTTGGAGTTGACTGTGTCTTGTTGTTTTGTCCTGGTCTGTCATTTCTGAATCATTTGTTTGGTAATGACGCTCTCTGTTATTTCGTCTGACCATATTAAAGGTGAATTGTGGCCTGAACTAGTTCACTCATATTATCCTAACTCTTTTGGATGTAAGTGTATTATGGAAAGCTTGGTTATCTCTTTACCTTTCTCTTTTTATTTAAAGGGGAGGCGACAAAGTCCCATGAACTTTCTGCTGCTAACTCAGCAATTAGCAGGGTACACGTGATGTTGTCTGGCGATATTTACATTACATTACATCATTGTTATTTAGCAGACTCATATCCGAAGTGTCTTATATAGGTTACACATTTTTATCCATTTATACAGCTGGATATATACTGAGGCAGTTGTGTGTTAAGTACCATACCCAAGGGTACAACAGCAGTGTCCCAGCAGGGAATTGAACCAGCAACCTTTCGGTCATGAACCCTGCTTTTTACCAATATGCCATACTGCTGCCACGAGTTTGAAACTGACCATGACTAAAGATGTTTTATTGGCCAACCAAGCCCTTTTCCTGAGTTTTATTTCTCTCTCACACTGGATCATCTTCAGAGGTTTCTAAACTGGGGGATGTAACCTTCCCTCCCTTCAGGGTCTTTGAAGGAGACTCCAGCTCAAAACTGTCCATGAGGACTGCACCGGCTGGCAGACATCTGCTGGGATTCTCCACGGGCAGTGAAAACAGCAGAGGTCTGGAAACACCTGAAACAGTCATCCCTCCGATGGCTCAGAGGTAATTATGTGGCAGAAGTGCAGGCCCAAGGCTGTCTCACTCACTGAAAGCTCAGCACTCATCAGCATGCTCTAGGTTTCTTTTTAAATTTTTTTTAAACGGAGCAGTCCAGCTTGCTCAACCAACCATATTTGTTGCTCTTTTAACGACTAATTAATAATAGCAATGATAGTCATAATGATGATAATGGATTACTTTAATATAGTGCCTTTCAAGGTTTTCAAAGCCATTTTGCACCAGGACACTCACCATGGGTCAACTGAGATGGGTGGATTTATGTATCTGTATTAAACTGGATTATTAGATGGCCAGATTAAAAGAGCCTGGTTAGGAAGTTAGCCAGGACATTGGGGCACCCTCTTGTCTTTGCGATAAGTGCCATGGGACGTGTATGTCTGTGTGGTGGAAGTCACGCTTTATTCCTCTTGAGCTTGTAAATGGTCTGTTTTCTGTATCAGTTTCTTAGCTGCTTGTTTGTATTTTTCCAGTCACAAAACATGCAGATGTCTGTTTCATTTGAAACTTTTAGTTTTGTAGATTTCATTACAAACAGCAATAGACCACAGTACAGTAGGGTTCACAGTGTGAGTGTCGACTGAACTGGGGGTGAGGTTATGCAACGGATTTGGTGTTTTCCTGTGAGTTACGACCACTGCGCATTCGTGGTCCAGCACATTCCACCTCAACAGGGCTCCCTCCAGACTAGGAAGAATTACCTCAGAAATCCGATCAGATGCTCTTCGTCTATGGGAATTTAAATGAAGGCAATTTCATGTCTGGAAGTCACCCTGACAAGGGAATTGCAGACAGGCTCTCTTGCCTTGAGGCGTATGGTCAGCATCAGGCTGGAAAAGTGCTTTACACCACAGATGGGATTATATAATATACCAAAAAAAGAGCACTGAAAATCTACCTCAAAGCTAGGCAGCGCTAGGTCCCAGATCTTGGGGGGGCATCAGTCTCCCACACACCTGATTTCACTCAGCCCAGCCAAACAGCCACCTGACGGAGCAGGAACAGCCAAGCTGCAAGCCGTCAAGGAAAAACGGGTATCCTCGCGCGACTTTGTTGGGCGCGCAGAAACAAGCGCTCCCGGTTTGCCTCAGAGTGCACCTCAGAGCGCATAGCCACAGTGGACTTTTTTTTTTAACTAAGCATGTGTTTCCAGTGGTCTTTTGGTTGGGGTACGTACGTTTTTTTATGTACGTTTTATGTGGTGATATTCGATTAGCAGCCTGCGTATATTCTCCAGATTTAGACTCGGCTCATGCCCCCATAAATCCAGACTGTTGAGTGGAGCTGTGCATGTGGATCCTGATATACAGTAAACCCTGTGAGCATTACTGTAAGTGCTTTCTTCCTCACAGGGTCTATAATAGCGGCACTTCCTCCCTGTAATAACTACTGTGCGTTGTGTTGGAGGTTAAGCATTTCCCTTAATTGGAGGAAAGCAGCCCTTCGCCTGAGTTAAACCCGCTATCTGAACCGGCTGAATCCCGGCTCTCGTAGCCTGCCGTCAGTGTGAGCGGCGAGCATATGGGAGATCACTGCTACCACGTGTCAAATTGCCTCCAGATTGAAAGTGGTCTGTCCAAGTGGATGTAGACTGACTCCGCTTCTCCGTCCAAGCATCTGGCCCCTCCTCCCCCCTCTCGTCCAGCTGCCAGTGGGGGGCCGTCATTGGCAACAGAGCCCGCCAGAGCAGATGTCCGCCGCGGGCTGTCCAGACCCGTGGTGTGGAAAATAAGCTGCGTGCGCAGTCAGGACGTCGCACGACAGAGCCAGCGGCCTCAGAGAGGGGCTCCCTCCTCCCAAAGTAGGGCCTTGCTCCTCCTGATAACCCTGCGGTTATGCCATTCGTTTCGGGTGCGTAGCTAATTTTGACTTCAATGATATTCTGGAGTTTTCTGTAAGGACCCTGTTAGTATGTAAATAAGAACCGCTAGGGCAGAGGTGCCCAAATTCTTTCCTGTGAAGGGCCAAAAATTAATCTGGATGGAGGGCCGCAGGCTAAAAATAAATGTTGATGATGTGAAATTACATTACATTGAAATGTATTATATTTTATAGAAAATTAACATTCTAAATCTAAAATAAAATTTCAAAGTAATAAACACTACTCTTTAATCTGCCTAACAGTAATTTTATTAATTTGCAGAGATGATTGTCAAAAACATAAAACATCCATATGCTTCCTTTTGGGAGCATAAACATATTTAAAAGGAAAGACACCTTTCTGATAGAAAGTGCTTGCAACTCAAGGTGCTTTAGAAAATTAAGTTGAAAACAGCTGTATTGTCTACCTTTGTAATCAAGAGTGGAAATTTGACTTCAGCTTGAAAAATCGACAAAAATATAAAATTTAACATCATATTAACAACACTGAATAACAAATCAATATTGAATATTAAGTTTACATTGAGCAACGTTTGTTACACATCATCACAAAATGCCCCCGTATGGTAGCTAATGAGCCACAATATCAAAACGTATTAACGAAAATTAGCTTCTCATTCACAGGGTCACTCGGAACGATTTGGTCATTTTGTTTTAAAGTAACGTTGGCTAACTAACAATACCAGCAACAGATTTTTGGTCGGAAATACAACAGAATCCGCTAACTCAAGCTGCCAGGTTTGGCATAATTATTTTGCCTTATTGGTAGTGATTTCACACTGACATGTGTAACTGAAATGGCAATAGTTTGGTTTCCTTACTGAGATAGCATCAACTTAACAAAATAAAACATGCATTTTAGCCATCAATTTCAACACTCGTTCCTGCGCAGAAATAGCCACGGTTTGTTTCCACGGTTACCAGTTTATTGAAAGTAAACACTTGGCAGAGTGGTGTTTTAGTGCTTTTTCCAAAGTGAACCTTGTTGGGAATCGGTTTTGATAGCGTGTAACATGATTTCAGCTTTTTATGTGACGTCACTTGAAATCAGACTGGCAACCCTGTCTAAAAGGCTAACTGTAGTCTATCACAACAACGTGCTTCTTTTGTGCATTTTATTTCCTGTTCAACCAGCACTCGCTACGCCCCTGCCCCTTTCCGCTCATTGGTGGAACATCAGTTTTAAGGGGCTCGTCATCTTACCCGGAAGAATGTGGAGGTGGGAGTGTATAGCTCATGGTGGGCCAAAACAAAGGGAGCGCAGGCAAAATGTGGCCCGCAGGCCCAGAATTGGGCGGCCCTGCTCTAGGGGATGTGTTAAATTGGACAGTACACAGGGGGGCACACTCTTGGCTTCAATATGTCCAACCAGATGCTTTCTCTGGGTTTTACATTCCTAAAGAAGGACCATAGGTGCCCTTTGAAGCCATCATTGTTTTTAATAGGGTGAGTGGTGTCATTCACAATGACACAGTCAGACCAGGAGGCTGCTGTTTGTCTCGGCTTTCTCGGCTCTGTGGTATTTTCTTGAACCAAAACTATGACTCCTCTGTCCCTGGCTAAGACATGTTACTCAAGAGGAGAGCAGAGAGCAAGGGTGGGGGTTGCACAACTAAAGGTGCCTGTAAACCCAGCCAATCTTCCCAGCCAAGCTCCACTCCACTCTGTGTTGCGTCACCAAGCACAGTGCTCTACTCTTCCCCAGGTGGGAGGAGCCCACCGCCGAGGAGAAGGCACTGATGGTGGTCAAGAAGGAATCCCTCCTGTATCCCCCACCTCTGCCCTGCCAGCCGCCCGTGAACAGGACCAAGGCCATCAAGTAAGTACTGATGGTCCTCGCTGTCTCCACCCTAAGCCTTTTGCTTGTCACCTTTCTGCTGTCTGAGACTCGAAACAGCCCCCGGTATCATCATACATTGTGCATCTGCAATGTAAAAGTAAATCCCCTTCACCTTCACTATGGAGGAAGCATTTACAGTCATGATCTTAACAATCACAGAGTCCTTCAGTCATTATAGTGTGATCATTATAATTTAATCATTTGTTTAAATAGTGTGCAGATCAATGATTTTTGAAAGTAAGATGTAATGTGATGTTTACTTATTTATTCCTCCATTGTTGCGCAGTCACAAACACAACCCTTCTATGTTAAGTGTATCATTTTAATGGGTTGATGTTTGGCAGTCATTTAAAGTCCCTCAAAACATCAAAGAGTGACAACAGCCTTCATCTACCCCTTCATCATCAGCCATTATGCCAGATGCAGACAGGTGATATCAACAGAGAGCTCTTTCCACCTAGAGGTGATGCAGATGTCAGATTTTGCGGTGTTTTTTAGGGTTTTTTTTTGCTGATGTTTGGTGTTGGGGGGGGTTTCTCCTCCACAGACTTGCCAGTGAACTGCGGGGCTGGGTCCACCGCCATGAAGCAGAGAGGAGAAAGACGCAACGGACGTCTGGGAGCCGGCACAAAACCAAAACTATTCCGGTGTGTTGGCTGGCTCATACATTCACTGGGCGCATAGTTCTTACAGCAGCTTGTTCTGGGTGAGATTTGGACATCGCCACTGACAACAGCTAACATTCTGCTAGGATAATGGCTGTGATGACAGACTGCTCATTTCTGTTAGGGGCATCCTAGAGATTTTCCATGTATGTTTACTTATATATATTTACATATTGTTGAAGTATTTAGAAAATGGACCATGTCATATTGTCTTTTTATAATATTAAAGTATGTTGAAAGGGACCAAAAGAGGGCGAATCAATATCAGTACCTTACCTTACTTCTGTAATGTATAATTGGAGCTCAGAATTAATATGAATTTTTTCAGGCAGATGTCAAGGGTCATAGAATTTGCACATTTAGCTGTAGGAAAGTGTGTAGATGGAGTTACCAATCAGCAAGGCTGAATTACAAATGTGTTTCAAAACCTAAATTCCCCTGCATTATTTTCACATAGAGCCACCCCTAGATAGCCTTTAGGAAAGCACTTAAAGCCCTCAACTTTAAACAGTTGATTTTGTTACAATGCTTTGGAAAGCAGGTTTACGTTGGGGCTACGAGTGCACTCGGGGATAGCTCTCATAGTGAGGTTGAATGGAATCCAGTCATTAAGGGAACATAAACAGGCCTGTCACAGGAAAGGGTGTCAACGTTTCAAGAACTCCATCTGCCTTGCGTTCCCCCCGTCAGGGTTTGTGCGTAAGCCATCACTGTGTCCACGGCCACAGTGAAGTGATTGACTCCATTTGGGCCGAGTGGTGCCCCAGGGAGCACTTTGAGAATAACGTTCGAACCAGTGTCTTTGCAGCTTTCCGCTTGTCTCCAACACTTTTCAGCTGAAGCGGCTAGCTGCCATGCTTGTTCAAGTTTATTTTTTCCTTCTGTGCAAGTTAGAAATCTGCAGCACTTTTTCCGTTAAGTCTTACAAAGTACGGTGGAGTACGGTGATGTAACAGGAATTTCACAGGTCTTTTCTATGGTGTGTGTGCTTCACAGAAAGGAATTTTTTACAGAATGGGTAAGTCAAGCAGCTCAAGTTAGTGAAGCTGATTTATGAGGTGTACTTACATGCTTTACAGACCTACAGGTGATTTTCATTGGGTTTTAAAAAAAGAAGAGGCAATCCATTACAGTCAGTGGTGTTCTTCACACCACACCAAACATTACCACCATGGCTGCTCACCTTAATTTCAAATGGAATAGTAATGGCATAAACACAAATTGTTATAAATTTGGATATCATAACTGAATTTTTCACAAGGTGATTTGGTAGCTATGTCATTTTTTTGATTTATATTTTGGCATTTTGCCACTTTTTATCCAACATTATTAGTCACCAATCATGCATTTAAGTTCATCGCCACTGCAACAACAGTGGCTATTGTAGGGGTACGGGGCGATGTGCATGTAATCCTTCAATACAGCCTCACACCTACAGCTGCAAATTCCCACACTACAAGCCCCACAGTGCTCTATGAGGAAAATGCTGTTGATGGACAGGCACATCCTGCACATTCTGAGTAACACACGCAGGCTGCAGAGTGCCAAAAAGTGAACACAGGGACCCTGGCAAATGCACCCACCCACTCCTGATAGAATAAACCCAGTTTGTTAGGCTAATGGGACTCCTGGTCACTATTAGCAAGCGACATGTTTCAAACCTGGACTGGAGTGTTCAGCATACGCTTGGAGCAAGCACTTTTACTGCCTGAGCCACTCGGGAGCACATGTTAGTTTTTTGTAGCAGTTTGTGACATATTACTGAAAACATGAAGACTGTGACACATTAACGAGCGATATATGGCAGCAAATGCAGCCGCTCAGCTGTGTAGCCTTCTCATGCTGAACAGCTGTGGTCGCACATGATCAGCTCTTGGATGGGGGACCACCTTGTAGAGCTGGTTGCTGCTAGAAGGGCTAGTAGGGGGTACTTCTCTCTGGGCATGTAAATTCCAGTGCACCAGAGCAGTGGTGGGGACACTGTGCTGTAGAAGGTGTGGTCCACCATGAGTACGTATTAAATCAAGGTGCTCCCAGGCCATGGCCATGCAAGATCCTATGCCACTCGTCAGAATATTAGGTGTATTAATTTCAAGTCCCAACCTTGACCCCCAAACTGGCTCTTGTTGCATACGTTGAACAAGTAGTCCCTCTATCATTTATTGCCTGTTCAGTCACTTGCCTCATCTACTTACCTTGGTACCCCAGGCTATTTCTGCATAAAAGAAATGAGTTCTCAGTTGTCCTTTAAATGGTTAAATAAAAAACAAAATAAATAATGTGAATATAGTCCACCAGGAATTTCCATCCTGGATTAAGGAGAGTCAGCAACACTAGCACTATTTGTTTGAGAGACAAGAGACCAAATTCCCTCAGGGCTAACATGAGAGGAAGCTAATGAGAACTTGTCCTGAGAACTCTTTGAGGTTTGGCGCTCCACTGACTTTGATCTGCGGTGGAGTTCCTGCCCTTGAGCGGGCTTATGCATGGCAAGCCTCCTACAGAAGTGGTATTATAGAAGCGATTGGGAGTGTCTTGGTCTAACAAATAAGGACTTCCTAAGCTTGAAGAGGCTTCTGGGATTGCAGGGTCCACATTAAGGACAGTAAGAAGAACAGCAAATATGCTTTTCTTAGAGATTTGCACAGATCGTTTTACAACAGTGAAATTCTCCCACTCTTGGCCCTCCAGGCCAGGGCTTTGTATGGACAGAGGTAAACCTCATGCATACCATATGTTCTGACCCAAATGATTTACATGCACGTCATTCCCAATATGTCTGCTGGCTACGCTGTGGTAGCAAAGGAGAAGTCTGCTCATGTCAAGTTGAGTTCTCCCTTTCATTGACTTAAACTCCAGTTTCAACATTATGCAGTCAGGTCAGAAATTTTGAAAAAAATGAATATGATTGTCAAATTTGCAGTCACAGGAGGCAATGACATATCAAATATCTCCACATTGGTCAACTAAAGACATACATGAACAGAACTATAATGTCATCACTATAACATTTTTGAAAGAACAGTTCATAAATGATTTAGCATTTTAAAAATATCTTTCCATTGATGTTTCATCAGGGACTCTAAAATTACATTGATAATAAATCTGTTTGTGGAATGTTCATAATGATGTTAACAAATATGCTGGTATTTAGACCTGTAGGTTTAACAGTGAGCATTTGACTTGATTCATGTCCCCCCTGCTTCCTTGCATGTGCACCACCATAATCTGTCCCTCTTGGAAGCTATCTTAAATGAATTGAAAGCAAAAATATTTCTTATGTAATGAAAAAAGCAGACTTGTAAGCTCCAGTTCTGTTTGGTCCCCTGTCCTCCAGTACTGATGTGAATGGGTGTCCCAAACATATTAAGCAGGCTTACAAATGAAATTTGTGTAACATATTCAAGTAAAAACCGCCAAACTGATTAAGATGTGTAATAATTGAAAAAAAGTTACAGAATATATGCTATATACAGAAAGCCATAACTGTTTTAATGTACTCCTAAGTTCCATATATGCAGCTCTACTTCTTCTACTGGGGTTGTGCAGAATCAGACAGATGTGAACGGTGCAGCGAGGGATACATTTTGGCCCAGGAGATTTTTATGAAAAGGGAGTACAGTATAGTCAAGACATAGTCCTATATCTATAATATGAGGGATGTATTTATGAATGTAGATGGAAAAAGTAAATCAATCACAGTTACTTTCCTCTGTATACAAATATTGCAGAATATAATATACTGAATAATACAGTGCATGTAAATTTACAATGTATTCCTCAAAGTATGCATGAAAATACATATAAATGGGTGACTAATTTACATTTTTGTTATCTATGCAATATTTCTTTATTCATATTAAAATACATATTCATTTTTTAGCATGTGTAATTTAAATTTGACCATGTAGTATTTTTCCATAGGAGACCTGAGATTTGCTCAGGCTTTGTGGTGTAGATCTTGAAAAATGTTCCACTGGCTGTTCACAGCCCCGCTGGGCTCAGACTAGCAGGCAGCTTTTGATGGTAATACGAAGAACATAAAGGGAAAAACTCAGCCAGGGTTGAAACTCCTGTTCACTAAATCAGAAATTCCAAAACGTAGCGGTTCCCGCAGGGCGGTGACAGGGAGCAAACCGCTGTCACCAGGAGACTGATCCTGCTGTAAAGCGAATGGATAGTCCTTGGATTCCCCAGAAAGGGGCTACGTGGTGGCTTTATGGGAAAGGAAGAGAAACTCAGGGGCAGGATTTGGTTGGACGTTCTAACCACCATAGCTTTTTATTTGCTGCGTACCTGTGAAGTTAATTTGTTTAATTTTTAATGTTAAGGGGCACCAAGGGAGAAGCCCTTGGTGGTCGTTAACAGTTTGGAACTGGCAAACTATTGCTGGAGTGGGAGCACACAGATGCTCAGTGTATGATACATGAAAGATTTCATCTACATCCTCATTTGGCTCTCAGTCCTCAATGTCTGCTCTGTGCGTAATGATGACGTTCCTTGATGAGGTGTTTATGAGCGATTGAACATTTTCCCACAATACCAAACAAGAATATCACCATCAAACTGTGAACTGATTTTATTTATGCTGTATATATTTCCTTACCAGATGGCTTGATCGTAGCTTACATTGCGCATAGTTTCCATTTATACAGCTGGATAATTGTTGAAATCATTTAGGTACTTTGGTCAAGGGAATTAGCGGCCTTGTTGTGAGCCAAGATTCAAACCCGTGACCTTCAGGCCACAAGACCAGTTCCGTAACCACCTGGTGTGTTCAGCGGGGGATGGGTTTTGGCAGCCCTGGGAGCTGCCCTACATTAACTCTCTTTTGTCTATTTTGTTGATATTGAGAGTGATCAGAGTGGCTTCCTCTGTCCAGGCTTCAGTCTCGCTGATCTCCACCTCATCCCCCTCTGAAGGCTTGCGTTGCTATGACAGAGACATGATACGGTTGAACGTCTGCCTCAGACCAAAGGCCGATCTGTCATCCCGAGCCAGACGAGAGAGACACTGCGAGACTCGTACTCCCACAATGACTCCACAATCTGTGTTTACTTTTTGGGGGGGGGGGGGGTGTAGATTCTGAACCTGACTGGTGGCCCCAGTGGTACATATTCACACAGCCACGTCACTGGATCTTCAGTCACAGAAAACCAAGATCTTAAACCCTCAGTGAAACACAACACGCATTTTGAGGGCTAGTGGAATGCCAGTTCTGGAGCTGCGCAAAAGGGACAGAAATCTCATGTCTGGAAATTAGCCTGATCATGTTTATTCAGCTGTTCTCCATTCATAGGCTGACAATGAGTGCTGGCTGCCCTGTAATCAGTGGCTTATGAGCTTCCCTGTTTTTTTCCAAAGAAATTTTTTTTTTTTTTGTAATTTCAGCTTCTTTTTTGCTTTGAAGAATATAAGGTGGTTCATCCGTTCATTTCCCATTTTTGCAGGAAAAAAACACTCACTAGAACACAATCAAATAACTAAAAAAGCCGCTTTTGCAACAAACTTTTTCTTGCATTGGCAGCATTGGCTTGTTCTAGTTGGCTGCATTATTTAAGCAGAATGTTACTACAGAACAGGGTTGTGACCTGGATTTGCTGTAATTTCTTTTTATATGAAATGTCCCTTGATGTTGACCGCTTTGTTTGGAATGTTTGGTAAACTTGTGGCACATGTTGAATGGGATCGTACCTTTTGTTATACATCTCCAGAGGAAGATAGAGGCACCTCATTAATCTGTTGAAAACACGCAAGCAGTGTGGCCTCCCTTGCCTAGGTGCAGTGCCGTGACATATTTTGAAATAAAAAAAGAAATCCGATCCTCCAGAAGTGGGGAAAAAACAACAGTAAAACTTAATTCTAACATACATTTCATTTGAAAGACTCACTATGACAGCTAGAAACAATGTACAAGATTTTGAAAATTCAACATCCTCTTATTAAAATACTCTCACAAGTGAGCCTTGTCTCACCAATGCATTATTCGCAGGTACATAAACATTTGCTTCATTTCCCTTTTGCAACTTATCTGCCTTTTATTTATTTTTTGTTATTTTTCCTTTGTTATTTTGCTGTCAGACCACTCCGTTTTTAAGTTAAAATTAAAACCCTAGGGAAATAAATTGTCAGCCCCCTTTACGTGCAGTTTTGAACCCCACCATAACACAACCACAGACCATACTGCAGCTACTGTGATCAGACACCCTGAAACCATTGTGTCTGTATATACGTGTCAATGTCACATTTTCATTGTCTTTCCTGTATGTATGAGTGGTGTCTGCTCATTCCCACTTATTTCTGTGCATGATGTAACCCAGTCTCACACCTGTCTTAAAACATGGGGGTGGGAGGGCTAGGGCTGTTGGTTGATTCTGAGGGCAGTGGGAGGGTTAGTGGGTGGGGGTTTGGGGAGATGAGGATCAATACTAAAGACACTGAGGTGTGGGAGGATGGCATGGAGAAATGGAGAGAGGGAGGGCTATGAGAGGGGGGAGGCTGAATGAGGGACACAAATAAAGAAATTGTTTATTTTTGTTTTGGAAAAAATATTTGTACTATTACGTTGTTTATTATGGCATGACAATAAAGATGTCCTCCAAAAATGGGGGTGGTAGTGTTGGGAGGGGGTGCGGAAGAAGAAATCAATTCTTAAAATGTGACTGGCCATCGTGCTCCCGCAGGGACATTGTGGAGTGACGCCCATGACAATAAGATGGAAATTCGCAAGTAGTGTGAGAGTGGCTCGTTTTTACTGGTAGGGGAGTTGCCCTCGGTGTCGGCTGACCCCACTCTACTCTTTCTTCCTCTCTCCAACAGAGGGCGCGGGAGAAGAAGGCCGAAGTCGTCAAGGTCCTTACAGTCCAGTACACCGACATGTCTGAAAAGTAAGATCTTATTTACATGCTTTGTTTCATTCTAGCTGTGCATGCAGCTGCGAAAGAGAATTTTATTTGTCTGGCCATGGTACAGTAGCCTAGACCCACAGTTAACAGGTTGTAGCTGTGGTAACCACCATATTGATATCCTGTAACATTTCAACAGAAAACAAAGTCCAGACACTGGAATTACATTCATGAAATATTTTATTTCCACAGGCTGTCCATGGTGGATGTCTGTATCCATGGAAACTCTTATTATTACCACTAGTATTCCCACTAAAAACAGTTAAACGTAGTTATATTATGTGCTTCATTAATAGTAATGAGTAATAATGCCACAGTACCACATTACCATTGCAAATGAAACCACAGTATAACCACTATATACTTTCCACAGGATATGCAAAGCATACTTTTTGTGATACAAAAATCTTAAGTTTCTTATATTTAATCTGTAATATATGAGCCATATGCAAGTCTGAGTGAAGATTTAGTGAGGTTAGAGTTATGTTCAGTGCTTAGTCCCACATTGCTTCTGATGTGGATCACAGTTCCTCCCGCTGAATCATTTTTATGGCCATACATTTGCCCCTGGCCTTGGTTTTGTCTCCTCAGCAATATTACCTGCCAAGTCCTCCTTGCTGCGATTCTTGCAGTGTGACCACAATGGTACCCTTTGAAACTGGTTTACAAAATGGCAACCCAGCACTTCTCTAATTCCATTGAAGTCAGTAGCCTTCCGAGTGCTGGCTCAGATAGCTTATGATTTAAGCACAGTGTGCTCTCAAGATACAAAGAAATGCCACAATTTTCTCTCTTCCTTTAAACACAGTGGCTACTGTACATACTTGGTCATCTTGCATTGCGAGTCATGATAAAACATCCGCATGTTTATGAAAGAGGGAGGTGGGGATAAGGTTCTAGATGAGGGAGATGGTTAGCATTGGGAAGTCCCCAAATGAACTCAATGCTCTGCTGTGAGGCCATCACATTCAGTGAGATTTATTATCTACCAAGTCGTCCGTCATGCAAAGAAAGTGTGACAACCAGGAAATCCGAACCAGGATTTGGAGCAAACGCAGAAAAAAAACATTACAAATTCTGGCAAATCCAAACAGAACATGCTATACAATAAATTGCCATTATGGTTTTTTAAAATGCAGCGGTGTCCTCGATGTCCGCTGTGTTAACTTGAAATGGTATCTCATTAATAACAGAAGCTGAAGAGTCTGTCTGTGTCAGTCCTAAATATAGATTCATAGACTGCACTCCTAGCTTTAAATTTGGGAATGGGTCAAAATTTGTAAACCTCAGCTCAATGCAGCATTTCAGACTACATATGTCTCCATAGTAATGCTTGGAGTCGTAGGTAGGCATACAAAATGCCAGACTGAACACCAGACTAACAACATTTCATTCATTAATATTCACAGGACTGTTAAATGGCATTCAGAATCATTTATAACTCGTCACAGACACTGACACCGAAAAAGTTTTACCACTGAAACCCAGCTTTACAGAGAAAGTAGATTTAATGCATTGGGATAGTGTTCATGCTCAGAGACTTTACCCTACAGTAACAAGTGGTAATCATTTATTATCAATGCTAAGAAGGAGACATACACATTTTTGTATGAAATTTGTAGTCTGGGGAAAGCTTTATACTGTGTGAACCTGCGTAAGATCCTCTGCAGTGAGGTTTTTCCAGTTTGGCTAAAGCTGCCTGAAGAAGGGGAGCAGATGCTCACTGTGGTTTGACCACGGTCCATCCCACCTGTCCTGCAGGAACTCAGGGAATGAACTTCAAGTGTACTATGCCCAGCATCGCAGCTACAGCGACTTCTTCGAGGAGATTCAGCGCAGAGGAGACACCTTCTATGTGGTGTCATTTCGACGGGTAATGGGACTCCTTTATTCTTTATAACAATGTAGTTATACAGAAAATGGCCTTTTGTATATAAGCTCTCAGTTTCTTTAATGGCCAAAGGTGTGTTGCAGAACAAGTTAGATTCTGAGATTTGAGAAAGAAAGAAATCTCTTTTCTGGCAATTATTCTTATCATATTTGTTCAGCTGTTCATAGACTGACAACAGAGCTGGCTTCCCCGTGGTCAATGACAGGTTTATGGACTGGCCTCAGAGATTTTCCTTCTTTCGTGATTGCAACTTCTTTAGTGGAACGAAGAATAAAATGTTTTACCCATTATATTTTTTTGTTTTAAGAGAGAGCCATTGCCAGAATACAAAACAAAAATTTTGCCATGTATAATATTTTATTGAATTGTTTTCATTATTGAAGTTATTTTTTCATGGGTTAGAAGGTGCCCTGTATTGAACTGTCTCTGCCCTCCATGTGATATCAAGTGGTTTATTACAGAATGAATCAGGTCAGATCAGTCTTATACCGAGATACCCTATTCATCTCACTGGAACTATTTAAGAATATGGCATTACTGGTTTTTTGTGGTTTTGACTTAACTCAGCTTTTAATTTGACACACAATTTATGGACAATCTGGTAACAGAGATGGAATCAAACAGATTCTTACCTTTAACAGAAACTGCTGATATATGAAATTCTAATGTAGCTAGGCAAATGCAGGATATGAAAAACACTGAGATGATTTTAGGGGAAAAAGGACATAGACAGCTGTAGTCTGAGAATTGACTGGTAGTCTACCATACAATTATCAATTAACATGTATTTCAAGTGGAATTTATAGTTAATTAAAGTTTTCTGGAACAAGTCAGCATGTTTGTGGAGAATGGACCACAGGGAAAAAGTTTTGTTGGACATGCCAAGCAGTCAAGTCATTGGCCTGGACAGGTCTATTTTATAATTGCTTGGTATGGCCAGCCAAACGCTTTTCCCTGTGATTCATCTACTCACAACAGGCCCAAAGGCATTGCCGTTTTTGAAAGCACTATTTAGAATATCTTTGTCAGTGCAGGAAGCTGCAGGTCAGTCTGTGTATGCTCAGCTCTATGGTATTTTATTAGACCACATTGACTTCCTTTAGCTGCCCTGGGCTGTGATACATTAATCAGCTCAGCTTTTAGCAGAGCGGAGAGCTGCCATAGAGGTTTCCCAGCTTAATTTCATCGTTCTGTCACAATAACACAGGTGTAGAATGGGTTTAGATTGGACTACCTCTCCCAGACTTTGCTGACCAATGTGAATACATTGGTTAATGTGTCATAGTGGGAGCACATCAATTTCAGCTTAGATTCCTGTGCAAAGTTTTCTATTGCAAACCAATCAAATTCCAGAGCAGAAATGAGTGAAACTCTAAATGTTTAACATTTGTGAAACATTTTGAAACATTTTTAAATGCTGAGCTTGCTGTTGACTTCTGCTTGACTGTATAATTTGTAGTTGAATTGGAAAGCATATGTGAAAACACTAGTTATTTTGTGTTATTTTAGTGATTTAAAAAAATATATATTATTTTTTAAAGGGAAATCATTGCCCTGTTGTATTAAATATACTAAATATATCAGTTTGGAAGTATCTGGTAACAATTTGAATGGAATATCATTGGAATTGCAGTCATAACCAGTTGGGCTGTGTTGATTTTCATAATTCTGTCCTCTAATACAGCATACATAACGGTAATGATTTGATCTAATCAACCCTTTGCCATCTGTTCCATTCTCTTTTTGGTGAGCAGCATTTTGGAGTGCATCTTATGGAAGAATTCATTAATGGGTTCATTTTTGGCCAATGAGTTGCACTTGTAAAAGAAAAAGAAAAATGACAGCCTAACAAAACCCTAACGCAGACACAGTTTACAAGAACAATAAAGCAAATCCTGGAGCTAGCCTGCGTTTTTTGTGTCATCACATAATTTTCCACAATTTTCCAAATGTCCATAGGTGTCACTTGTACTTTTCTAAGAATGGACTTCCATTCACAATTTAACAATGCCTTTTTTATTTAAGGAAAAAGGCTCATTAGGTTTGGTTAAAAGCCCCTTGGCAAATGATTCTGCTGTTAGGTGATTCCTCCATTATTGTTTCTACAAACACTGACATTTATAACCACTGAAGTCCAATGCATGCTCACAAAGTGCACAAGTTACTGCTCAGGGGGACCTCTTTACCTCAGTCCAGAGTAGATTCAGTGAATGTTTATTTCTGTGTTATCTGGATGAGATAAAAGTTGGCAGAATGAATCACAGCAAATTTGCTGATTACTATGGTCTCCTGTTTAGGTAATGGTGGGCACACAGTGAGCTGAGGGGACATTTTGATTGCTTTTTGGCCAAGATAGAGGAATCAGCTTGAAAAAGAGTAGTGTCTCTCACCCAAACTGAGCTGCAGACAGTAGCTAGTAATGATGTGTGACCAGCAGCACTAGGGGCAAGCCATTGAACAGTGCCTCCACAGTTTTGGCTTTGTAATCCTCTGAAATGTGTCCATGAGGTTTTTATCCTTTAAAATGGAAAGGCTCTAACATACAATTGAAACTGAGGAATTCATTGCCCATAATAGTGGGGTCTGGGGGGGGGATTGGGGGGAAGTTGGTGTTTAGGTTTTGTCAATGTTGTTGTTCGGGGGTTAGGTTTTGTCAAAATTACACATATAAACATTACATACATTGAAAGAGACCTGTTGCTATTTACAAGAAGCAAATTTTATTTGTGTTTTATTTGTAAGATACACCGTCTGAACTGGATTGTACTGAATAACCTCTCATGTGTGGAGCTTTCATATTAATATGCATCGCTGAATGAATAATAAATCGTATGAACATTATCTAGAGCATATAAATACATAGGTCTACAGTATGAAGCATGATAATTAAGCTAAGGTTATTTGTAACCTTAGCTAGCTATAAAAATAAAAGAAAATGCTTGAGAGTAACACCATTACAAGCTAACGTCATTATACACTTATATTCATTTCCAAATTTGGCTTTGAAATGTTTGGTAGGCGGACTATTATTGATACCGTCGCCTACATAAGCTGTTTTTTAATCAATGGAGTTGTGTGAAACGTTAGCTAGCTTATGAATATGAAAGAAATCACCACGGTCCTCCTGGGGGTAGCCAGCTCTGTGGTGTCTGTTGCTAGATGCAAGGGGGACCACATGTCCTCCAAGGTGCTTCATCCAATATTGTAGGCCCTGATCCATCCCTGCCCACACAATAACTCCAGAACAAAATCTGCTTCAAACTCACCCCAGTCATTTTGTGGTATTTTACAGGTGAAGTGCTAAGGATGAGGGCCTATAACTCAAAGTTTGCCTGCCCGATTCCCAGGTGGAGCACAGATTTTGTACAAGCTTGTGTGCAAGCTGCTTAACCTAAATTGCCTTAGTAAATATCCAGCTGTATATATCCTGATGTAAGATGCTGTCCTAAGAGCCCTCTGCTATGCAAATTATGTGGTCTTTATTTGTCTGAGTACACGACCGAGGTCTTTCTTTGTCTTGGTACATGACTGATTCTTTTTGACGGCAGGGTTGCAGGTTGCAGCTTGTGGTGCGCTCAGAATTTCGGTCATGATTTTCAGCATGTTCAGCTCATTGCTGTATGGATAAGGCCTAAAAGCTCATGGCTGAAAGAGGACTCTGGGTACGCCCAGCACTGCTCTCATGTCTGCGTGACTCCAGCTTTTACCTGTGAGCAGAAAAGAAGTGGAACTCTGGAGGTGTGCAGCCCTGTCAGGACCCGGTGTTGTCATTGTCGTGATGTCTGCAGAAGTCAGAATTTGGGGAGGATGCCGGTAGGCTGTGCAGCTGCTGCAGCCCAGCAAAAGCTGGCTCACCCCGCCCCGTCCCATCCTGGGGTCCCCATGGCTGATGGAAAGAGCAGAGCAGTGTCTGGTTTTCACCGCCCACCCCTTCTGAAGGGATCTCCAGGGCAGGGGCCGCCCCGGGAATGGAAACCCAAACGTAAAGGTTCTGTAGGTGGCTATCGCAATAATCAAGAACAACTAGCTGCACCCTCCTTATTTTGGGGTTGTCACCATCTCACTGTCAGCTAGCCACTCTGTCATTTTAAGCTCCAGTGCTAAGCCCCGTAGTGCTGAGGATAAACTGCTACGCTGAATTAAAAGCGTGTTAGCAGTAATCCGATTGTCAACGATAACCACTTTCTTCTGTAAAGCAGAAGTCAGAAAGTTTGACAGGATTTGGCCCGCCCACGCACTGTCTTAGTCCCTATATCTCTGCCTCTCTGATGTCCATAAGCAGACGCACTTGATTAAAGTGCAGCGAACGCCAGCTTGTCTCAGACTGACTGTGGAGGAGCTGAGACTGCATGAGAGAACTGCACCCCATATGTTCAGACACCATCCAGGTTCTGCCTTTCCCAGCTCTGCCAGACTGGCGTTGTTTGAAGGAATTAGAACCAGCTCTCTCTGTTTGCTCTTTCTGGTGTGTTTGACCTCTGGCACTTCTCAGGAAAAGATAGAAGTTTCCTCCTTTTTTCTTTTCCTCTATGTCGCCTAGCTATGTGGCACAGTCACTTGTTTATATAAAGCACAGCGCTTTCAAGCCCTAACGTGATCCCAGAGGAATCAGTAGTGAAAAGAAATATTTACGTCTGCAACTCTATTCTTCGTGTAAACGTCTGAGCTGGGGAGGACCTTCTGGAAGGATTGACATGTTATGGGAGCCCTAGAGAGAACGTCTCAGAAGTGACCTCAGAACACACCGGCAAGATCACAATCTTCTTGGCCCCCATGTGCTGTTACACTTCCGTCCACGAGTCACATTACTCTCCAGGTACTACCTTTCCTTGAGAGCAGATCTCAGATCAGCCTCCACAACCTCCAATCCTAACCCCAACCATGTATTCTGGACATTTTGATTCTATTCCATGATCAGTCATTAAGAACAAAGAGTGCCTGCTCTGGTGCACGACAGAGTGCTGCCCTGGCATCTCGTTTTTCCATTACCTCCTCCTGGACGGTTTTTATCTGTGCCCCCCCCCCCCCCCCCCAAACCCCGCTGTACTGAAATGAAATTATCCAGGGGTGTGGAAGGGGGGTGGCCCTCTCTGAATTCGAGCCTGCTGGACTCCGTCCACCCTGCTGCCGTGTCTCTGGGATTTTTTTTTCCGCCCAGACGTCCGAGCCTGTCGCTTTGAAGCTTTGTACTCATACATCTAATACAGGCTATGGCTCTTTGGAGGGGAGGGGGGTAGAAAGACATCAGAGGACAAACAGAAGGCCTCTTGTTTGAATGTTGCCCGTCCTTCTCCTAAGCACCGCCTTGGGAAAGCTAATAACACACGACCTGTTGCATCCCTGCATGTCGTAATCAGCAGGGTCCAATTCAGGCAGCCCTTGATTCTTTGTTGCCTGAGAGCTGTGCTGCTGACGGCCGCTGTGGTGATGGGCTTTAAACCCTGACCCGCTTCCTATGGAACCAGCTTTGGAGTTTCAGCCAAGAGGCTTAAATCTGGCACCGTGAGAACTGTATAGCATATTTACTGTTGCATATCTGGTGTACATTGTGGTTTAGCTTTCTGTGCAAGCTCTGCTGTTGCTGTAAATATCTGATCTCTGCACCAATCACAAAATGTTGGCTGAAAAAAAGAGGAGAAATGAAAGAGGATGGTATATTTGGTCTCTTATTACTTAATGTTCAGGCCTCTGAGCAGTGTGTGCACGCTCAGTTTTAAAATATTGGAAGGCTCAGTCGAAAAGCACAAAGGGTTATTCTCTTAGACCCCATAAAACTCAGGGAAAGAATTTGGTTGGCTGAGAAATTGTAAGTCATCCTTGGAAGGACTTGGTGTATTCATTGTGCTTCCAACCAAACACTTCTTCCAGAAAAGTTCCAACTACAATGTTAATTGCATTTTATAGACCAGTGGTGTGTTCTTAATGGCATATTCAGAAAACCTGAAGCTGAAGTAATTCCCGGCTGTAATCAAATGTTGGGCAAAGTGATCGTTTTCCAGAAGGCAGCCCTGCAGAAGTTGTCCTTAAGTGCATTCTCAACAGTGTAATTATATAATCGGTGCAGAACGGTCGATTCCTGTGTGGTGGAGGCCCCCTCTCGGGTCACAGTTTGGAGAATGAGACCAGTGCCGGTCCCTCTAGCTCCACTGTCCGCCCACCCGCCCGCCTTCTTCCTCTGGGCCCTGGTCCGCTTCCTTTCTCTACAGATTGAGATGGTGATGTCAGCTGTCTGAAACTCTGGTTTGGCCGTGACCTCCCCACTCCCATCTCCCTGGGGCAAAAGGAAGAGAAGCGCAGTGTCCCAGACCAGTCATTATGTCGCCACCCACCTGTCGCTGTAGAACACGGAATCACTCTACAGATTTGCTCCCTCATCCGGGATGGCTTGCACATGCAGTGTATATTTGTTTGTCCATTTATACAGCTGTTTACTGTGGCAATGCAGGTTAGGAACCTTGCTCAGGGTTACAGCTCCATCTGGGAACTGAGCCCACAACATCTGAGCTACAAGGCCAGCTCCTTATCTACTATACCGTAGAACACATTAGGGTGCCATTGACTGTTGGTTTGTTGGTGGTGTCCTGTGCATGTGTGTATATGTGTCTGTATGCACTTGATTGAATGTCTGCGTGTAAAACTGATGTAAAACAATTAACGTATCTCTGCCCTGGGTGTTGCATGAATTTGGGTCTAATTTATCCTTAATGGCTGTTTAATCTAAGAAATGTATTTTTTACTCTCTTTTAGGATCACCTTCTTCTTCCTGCTACCAACCACAGTAAAGGAAGCAGGCCAAAGATGTCATTGGTGTTGCCAGCTGTAACTCCTAATGGTAAGCATCGTACAGTGTTGCATATGGCATTAACCAGAAATAATAACCCTGGACAAGGAGTAAAGCAAAATCCATTCACATACTTTTTGATTGTTTCAAAAGCCTTAGGAGCAGGAAGCATCTCCTATGAGAACTAGGCTGACAAATCAACTCATGAGAAATGAATTTGCTCCCCAAGTGCTTGCAGACAAGCTTCCAAGAAAAAGCTTTCTCAGAAGGAACAAGATGGACATCTGTTTATTGTATGTGTAAAAAATGGCACATCTGCTTACATTTTGACAACTGACGCACATTTATGAATCCTTTTTTTACTAGTAGAACTGATAAATTGAATTCTTATGAAATATATTGAATTCATATGAAATCCTTGAAGCCTGATGTTCACATATTGAGCAAATGCACTCTTTCAGTTCAGTGTTCTGCGCACAGCAAATACCCAAATGGTATGGCAAGGCAGAAATGAACATCTCATTAAAAGTGGCTGAGGTTGTCCAGCTTTTTCTTTTTTTTTTTGGAAATTTAGTGGAAGGTTTTAATTACTATGCACGAAATTATAAATGTTTAATAAGAGGTCAAGGCCTCTTTTCTGAACCCTGGCTGTGCTGGTCTTGTATTTAACTCACAAATGTCTGAACTTACAAGCAAGCTGAAGCATTCACTTCTGTTAGAAAATTCAAATTGAGACTGTTTGTTTGAGTTGTTCTTCTTCTCACTTGTTCATAAATTGTCAGTTGACAGTGTCTCTCAAGGCGTAGAAAATGAATGGTCAGGCAATCACTGTTGTACGGTGTTAGCGTTTGAAAAAATTACTTTTCCTCAAAGGTTAGCCTTCACCCAGCCTTCAGAAGAAAGTGTCCAGTTGGAGGTTTTGTCCCTTAGGGACTGTTAGAGAGATTAGAAGGAAATGGAGAGAAGACAGCTTCTGCAATGCCTGAACATTTTTATACCTAACCTTTTTTTCTGCTAATGCTGCTTACTTGTAAGTGGTAAGCCACTATCAGTATTTTGTCATTTTGGTGTGAGCCTCTGTTGGCATTTGACTTGGAAATTTTCTTTGTTGATTGAGACTGTTATAGACTGAACCTGGGTTTTTAAGTAACATTTGAAGTTCTGTCTCAGCCATTATTGAGGCTGCAAGTTTTTCATTTGCTGTCTCATTATAAACATTCGTGGGGCTTGGTCTAATCAGAACATCCATAGCTAGCAGAGCAATGCACACAGCCCTGAAACCTCTAGTTACCAAGGAAAGAGTCCAAGGGAATAAAGCACAGAGAACACCAGAAATGCAGGAGCCAAATATCTGGTTGTAGTATGGAGTATCTTGGATGTATGTATGTTGCTTCTATGTCTCTTTCCTGAATCCAAACAACTACATCTTTGCTACCTCTTCAAATTTTTTGAACTCCCGGATGCAACCACTTTTAGACAATAGCCAACTTCTTCCCTGACATTTATAGTTTCTTTAATTGCAGGTTAGAAAATTTGATATGGGACGTGGGAAACAGATGAATTGTGCTCTGGATTGAGTAAACAGTGACATAGCCCTACCCCCAAACTCCACTTTGAGGATGTATGCCATTTAGTTGAAAACCATTAAATACATAGTGTTTGTTTGGGCTGTCTCCTGCAAACCCCAGGCTGTTTCCTTAGCTCCTTAGACTGCCCCGTCAGCATAGCTTTTGCTTCGATGTTTCACAGTTTTGCCACATAAAATAGCAAGTGTTAGCTGAGTTTATTTAAATGTGGACAAATTGAATAGATTCTAAACTGAACAACTCAAACTTGAAAGACCTGTTGATCTTAGATGGCTGTCATGCAGAAATGAATGCAGAGCACTTCTGCCTTAACTTGATGGCATTTGATTTCCATGATAGTGGTCACAAGAAAATACTGTTAATACCCAGATTTTGAATATATTGTGTGGGATTGGCATAGAATAATAAAACAGAGTATATTATCAATCTGAGTTTATATTTTAAATCTGATCAAAAATCTGATGTATTTGGTAACATGTAACTGCAGCACTAAGTATAGGAAAAACCTACTCAAATATAGTTATATTGGAACAATAATGCAAAGCACACTTAATTTTTACCCAGTGTCAATCATGCACAAAATGTGGCAACAATTTTAACAACTGTTTAGTGATTCTGAAAATGTTTACCCTGTATCATAAACAGAGCACTGTCATTCAGCCGTTTTAAGTGGCGTGTCCGACCGTGAAGCTCGTTTTTTGGAGGAGAAGTTGGGATGGTGGTCAGTTTATTTTCTGCTACACTGTTTTCAGCCTTGGAAAAATGACCAATGTAAGGACTGCCTGGGGAAAGCACAGATTTTGTTGTTCCTGGCAAGCAGTGTTTACAAAGATGTAATTACGGTGTCTTTTTTCCAGCTGTGAAAAATATATATTTTATAATACCTACAGTCTATACTGTTAAGCTTTAATGGAGGCACTGGAAGTGTCTGAGATCTGTGCGTTGTTCTCTTCTGGGCCCTAGTCATACATTCTCCTTCTGGGTTTCATTTCCAGGGGATCAGCATTGATATGCTGTTAACCAGGAAAGAATGAGCCAGGCTAATTTGACACTATTACAAAAGAGGAAAGAACGGGTCATTGTGACAGCCTCATCAGATCTCCTGGCCAATTCAGGAGATAAAACGTGAAAGCTTTTGCGGTGTCCTACGAAACGATGTTGCGTTTTTGTCTGGGATTTATTTGCATTAAGCAAACAGCGAAATTGCTTTTCTTTGTTCCATTATTGGCCTTGAAACATTGAACAGTGCTGTTATTCAGGAAGTAATACTGTTCTTGTGGTACAGTGAAAAAGGCTGCTTGTTTGATTTTAATGAACCAGTTCACTTATCCCTACTCACACAGTAGTTTGTCTGTGATTTGCTCTTTAAGGGTTGTGAAAGAGAAGAAACAGACAACTGTGAAAAAGAAAAACAGATTCTTTTGGTGTACTATTTGGTATGTTGGTAGTGTATGGTGGCGTGCCTCATAAGTGTTCATTTTGAATGAACATTCACAACATTATTTTAGGAGACAAAGTGGTGTTACTTTGAATACACTCAAAGCACAGTCTGACAGTCAGGAGGAGGTGATTTGGATGTAAAAAAATGACCACGTGTGTAAACATCATTTCCTGTTACCTGTCAATTCACTCTCGGACACAGATCAGTGCTTGCTTGGTCAAGACCAGTCGTCACAGTCGCAAGACCTCTGTCATTATTTTGCAATTAGACTATGTTCTCATTTATCTTTATAATAATGTGATATTCTACTTTAGATCACGTGAAAAACCATGTTAGAATATTTTACATTGTTATGGCAGCTAAATTTGCCGAGGCAGCAAAAAAAAAAAACGCCCCTCCAGTGCTGGTCCCTCGAGCACATAGCGGCGCATTAGTTCAGCGCTCACAGACAGGAGTGGGGCCAAAGTAAAGTCCTCTTGGACGCCCCTGGGGTTCACTTGGCCCGAGTCCCCGGCACCCGCAGACACGGCTCCCCTCCAGGTCTCGCAAACATGTCTCTGTGCCTCCCCATGGCTGCGCTGTGAGCCGCCGTATTCTTGCCCTCTCGCTGCTCCGCTAGCAGCCCGAGACTCCAGCGTACAGCTGCCACACCGTCTCATAAATCCTCATACTGCATGTCATTATGAATGTTATTCCTCTTGTTTGGATTGTTCTCATTTTGGTTATGCTACTGCCACCATCATTACTGTGATTGCTAAGATTACTACACTGTTACTGCCACTGTCACTACAGCCACAACTATTGCTATTACTGCTTCTGCCGCTACTAGTTATACTATTACTAGTACTACTAATACTACTACACTATCACTACCATTACAAATTATTCAGCTACTACTAATAATAATAATTGTAATAATAAAATCAACAGAATGCATTTCTTTCCCATTAGATGGAAGAATTATAGTATTAATCTATTAATATTTAAATCGGTGATTACTGCTGTAGTATCTGTGGTTAAAACTGGACTCAAACTACACATGGCCATCTGATTGGAAGTTAACTTAGGTAGGAAGGTACCTCTACTGTGTCTGGCATGATAAATGAGTATATGTATTGAGAGATATTGATCATCTTAGGTCTAAAGGAGTCCATGATAATCATAACCCATGTGCATGCGACCCAGACTCCACACGCCCAGTGGGCTGCACGTAACAATGCCGATGAAGAATACGGTTTCTGATGAATATTCGCTGTTAGAAACAGACGCTTGTGTAATCCATCTTTAAACAGTCCACTGTGCTCTGTGTTTCCTCTGTTGAAAAGTTTATGAGATGAATGGAAAGCATTTTAATGAAAGGCAGCCTCCTCCTTGGTATAGTGCTGACATCCATTCCACATTTGGGAATTCTGCTGTCTGTCCCGAGAGCAGGGGCACAGTCTGCCACCATCAATCCCACTCTATCACCATCTCAGATTCCTTACTGTGTCTCTCTCTTCCCCCCCCCCCCACCCTTTCCCTTTCTGTTCCTATTAATTCAATTCAATTTCGATTCAGTGTAATTCAGTCTATGGGATTTATTATTCAGGAAGATAGGCCTATACAGTTCACGCACACACGCACGCACGCACACACACAGTTGGTTTGCTGAACATGAACCATGTATATTAGTTGTGTAATAACCCCATAAATTAGGGTACTAAGAGATTTGAATAGCATCACCTGAACTAACGCTACATAAATTGTATTGGCTAAATTGCTGCCTGGGGCCGCATACATAGGTAGGTGCCTGGAGCCAGTTATCATCTCTCACATCACGTACCAAAACTGTGAACAGTTCATGCACTCTATGTAATTGATTCTAAAGAATGGTATTATGGTCCTGTAATTTCAGAACTCCTTTGAGTCCTTCAAAGTTTGAGAATGGAGCAACATATCTGGAACGTATCAAAGTAACAAGCTGTGCAATACAGATATAGATAGAAATTAAGTTTGCACGTATGCAAGTTGTTTATAAAAAAAATGGGATTTATGCTATTTTAATTAAAAAATGTAAGTAAAAATTCAAGTAACTAAAGTCTGTAGCAACAGTCCCTGTGGGGTAATCAATAAAGCAACAATAGACGAAAGAGTGTCGAGCTGCTAGGTACATCTGCGTCACTCGGTGCCAATAATTGCAATAATGCACACCCTTGAGTGTATATATAAAACAGATCCACCTGCTAATTTTAAATTGTAATCAAATACTTAAATCTCATGTAACAACAGAGGCTGAATTCATTATAAGATTTATTGAATAAATAATATGTAATGTACACTTCATTATGCCAATGAAATTAGTCCACTACATTATCAATTACATTGCAACACTTCCTGCTTAATTAGAATAAGACTGGCTGAATAAAGTAAGAATAAGAATAGAATAAGAATAAGCACAGTACTAACTTTAAATTTGTTTCCAACTCTGTTTTGTTGTGAGCAATTCATAAAGACTGGGTATGTCAACATTAGGCTACCAAAGAAGCTAACTAGCCAGCTAGTGTTACCTAATCTGTCAACTCTCTTTGGTCCCATATTTAGGTCAACACAACACACCTCCTCCTAGAGTCCAGGTCCTGCTCATAGTTCCCCAGTGTTTTCTATTATTGAGGGATGGTGTCCAGTGCCTCTGAAGGGAGCTCTCTGTTTAATGGTCAATCACTGGTGTCACTGGTTTGTAATCCAGTGAAAAAGTGCATTCGCACAGTTGTGTAAACTATAAACATCCCTTCTTCTTTGCATATGTATTGTTAGTAGTCTTAACTTAACTGACATTCATAAAACAATAAAACAATAACTTGCATAGCTAATTAACTGTCACATATAAGAAGACCCACTAATTAGTAGCTTCTGGTCTGGGAATGGCTAAATGCAGAATCATATGTGTGCACCCATTGCCCCAACAATCCTCAAATGTGACAGTAGTAAGTAGTGATACTAAGAATCATGAGTGGTAGCTGGCCAAGCTATCTTAAACATGCCTCAAAAACATCCCAAAATCAAATTTGCAAAATCACACATGCCTGTTTAAGCCTGATTATTTCTACCACTGACAGGCCAAGCTGCTTGTTGTTCAAATTTGACATGGTCAGCAGCCCAGCAGCCTAGAAGTAGAGCTTGCCTATTAATAAACTCCCTAACATTAGCTATTGTGACATTATTCTGTGGGGACAAAAGTGGAAAAAAATGAATCAACATAATGTTCAAGTTAGAAAATAGAGAGAGAGAGACCAATGCAATCTCTGCATGCCTGATATAATTACTAAGATGAATTTCATTCACATTATAATGCAGATTTATTTAACATCAAATTCTGAATCTGACGTAATGCACAAGTTAACTTTGAGGCTGTCTGTCAGTATGCTGTGAGTGAGTACGACAGCAGCCTGTAGTCGGAGCAGGGCTAGCACGAAGCATCTCAGGACTCGTGACTGCCCTGACCATTGCCTCTTTAGGGTTTTGATAAATTTATTGCTCATATGGCATTTAGGCATCGTTATTGCACAGGGATTTATTACCAATATTAATATTGATTATTTTG